>NC_134106.1:50875000-51475000 GCF_040939455.1 Microcebus murinus | reverse complement strand
TTCTGGTCTCTAACCACGATTAACAGATTGGGAATATATCTAGTGCTCTCCAATTATGAAATCTTACCTCCTGGATAATGCTGAAATGCTAGAGCAGAGAGCCATTTCCAGGAAGTGAGGAAAATATTGTTACATCTACATCGGGTGAGAAGAAAAAAGGAAAGAGAAATTAGTTTGCTTGCCTATGAAATTTACACACATCAAATTCCTATAGTATTTCAAGCTTAGTTCAGATATCAATAATGATTTTAATAATATATAAAGCTTATTTAGCTCACATTCAAGAGGTACTGATGTTCACTATGGTGTCTACAATTAGGTTGGTTAATCCTCACAACCCTGTGAGGTACTATCATTTCCACTTTATAGAGACTGAAACAGAGGTTAAATGACTTACCCAAGGTCACACAGCTAGAAAGCTGCAGAACCGATATCTGAGCCTACGCTGTTTGGCTCCAGACTCTACATTTAACCACAATACGCTGACGACTCTATGCGTGCCTGGCTTCCTTCTTCCTCAGCCTCAGTTACCTCACCTGAGGAGATCCCACCACCAATTTCAAGATTCTTGAGGGATTAGCAGTGGAACGTTTGTGAGCAACCATGTCTTTATGTAGGGGGGGTCTCAACTGGCATTCACTTCTCGCCCCATGAGGAAAGATTTTCATTTCTGAGAAAAAAAACTGAAGCAGAGAAATATCTCAACAGAATTGGAAGGAGGAGCCATCTTCTACAACCACTCTTCTTCCTTTGTTCAGGAAGGTCAAATTCCCTTCTCCAGCTTTCTGTGATCACTTAGAGTAATGAGTACGCAGCTTAAGGTGCAGTCCAATTCGTCTCACCACAGGGAGGTAAATTCCTCACCAGCAAAGGAAACACTTCTGACAGCTCTTCAAATGCCCATGGCAGCTGCCAAGTTATCCCTTTCAATAATCTTCAAGAATCTCAACTCCCCTGGTAACCCTTCCTGGGTTCCAGCTTGACAAAACTCTGCCTTCAAAGTGTGGTCCTCAGAACAGAGCTGTGTCAGGTTGGATATGACCACAGCAGGAAAAAAGGGACATCAACCCCTCCCTTGATCTGCATTTTCTACTTCTATTAATGCAACCCAAGGTTTGTTCTCCAAGTAATGCTAAAGTAGCCATGCTGGTGATATCAGATCTCAGCTCCTAATCCCAGTTACCACCATCCTCCAAAACTGCCTCTTCATACCATCTGCCTAAAAAGTGACACCTTTGTAGGCTGGAACAGGAGAACAGGGCTATGAAACCATGCCTCTAAGCCCTCTAAATCAGCAGTCCCCAACCTTTTTGGCGCTAGGGATTGGTTTCATGGAAGGCAATTTTTCTACAGACTGGTAGTAGGGGAGGGTTTCAGGATGATTCAAGTACATTACATTTATTGTGCGGTCAAACCTCTGTTAATGATAATCTGTATTTGCAGCCACTTCCCAGTGCTAGTATCACTGCCTCAGCTCTACGTCAGATCATCAGGCATTAGATTCTTATAAGGAGCAACCTAGATCCCTCACATGTGCAGTTTAGAGTAGGGTTCGTGCTTCTATGAGAATCTAATGCTGCTGCTGATCTGACAGGAGACAGAGCTTATGCGGTGATGCCAGTGGTGGGGAGCAGCTGTAAATATAGGGGAAGCTTCAACAGCTCACCCACCTCTCACCTCCTGCTGTGTGGCTTGGTTCCTAACAGGCCACGAATGGTACTGGTCTGCTGCTCAGGGGTTGGCAACCACAGCTATAAGAGATTAAAACAATGTGAAGGCAAAACTTTGAGCTTCAGTTTGAACTGAAGCCACAACAGCCAACAGAGTCGACTCCTGTTGCTGACTCTAAGGCTGTTCAAATATTTCCAGCTCTCTCCTCTACAGACGCGAGAATCGTACTTCGTGACTCTCTTGTGTTTTGGTCTGGTTGTATGATTACTTCCAGCCAATGAGTGTCATTTCTGGCCAGAGCACTTAACTGCCATTGCAAAGACCCTGCAGAGCACCCTGCCCCCCTCAGGCCAAGTCACCAACAACTGTCAGGCTGGTGCCTGAGAGGCTGCAATGAGCCGAGCCCACCTGCCAGATACACAGACTATAGCCTGAGTGAGGAACATCTTTTGTTTTAAAGCCACTGAGATCTTGGGGCTCTTATGACCAGTCTAACTTAATGTATTCTGACACAACTCCATTGTTAAACTCCAGAAAAGGAATGGGAGTCTCCCCTAGATTCCTGCATGGCACCCAGTATCTCTAAGAGCTGACAGCTGCTCAACACTTTTTCTTCCCTCTTTTTTCTGATTGGGCTTAACGGCTTTATTTGAAATGAAAATACTTAGGGGCCGGGCGCTGTGGCTCACGCCTGTAATCCTAGCTCTTGGGAGGCCGAGGCGGGCGGATTGCTCAAGGTCAGGAGTTCAAAACCAGCCTGAGCAAGAGCGAGACCCCGTCTCTACTATAAATAGAAAGAAATCAATTGGCCAACTGATATATATATAAAAAAAAAATTAGCCGGGCATGGTGGCACATGCCTGTAGTCCCAGCTACTAGGGAGGCTGAGGCAGAAGGATCGCTCGAGCCCAGGAGTTTGAGGTTGCTGTGAGCTAGGCTGACGCCACGGCACTCACTCTAGCCTGGGCAACAAAAGCGAGACTCTGTCTCAAAAAAAAAAAAAAAAGAAAGAAAATACTTAGGATTATAGAAGACTCCATTGTTATCTGATGAACCAGCAGGAAGATCCCCCTCACTCAAAAGCTCTTAGGAAACAGCTATTTCCAGCAGCTGTGACAAGGACACCGGCTGTGCCCACCTTCCCCAGCCACTGCCCTCCAACTTCAGAGAGCGGAAGGACCCCCCTCACATGTGAGCTCATGAACTCAGAGCTGGGAAGGGCCATTGAAGAAGGGCCGAAGACACAGTCAGGAACAAACTAAGCTTTGGAGCAGCCCTGCCGGCAAGTTCACATTCTCCCTAGGAACGGCTTTCTGCCCAGCGACATCCTTCCTTCCAGCCTGCTGAGGCAGAGCCGACCCAAGGAATGAGAAACTTCCAGCAGAAGCACTTTCGACTGTGCAAGTGCAGTCACTGTTTCCACACAGGTCATGGCCAGCAACAAATAGTGGTGACATTTAAAAAGTTACCAAGTTTCTGCAATTTTGTTTTTTGCTCTGCCAGGCATGGGAAAGTGGCACCCTGCAGAGTGCCTGGTGGCTACAGAACGTCAAAGTCAGAGGACTGTCTGGGGCTTGCTGGATTTCTTTTCCATCTATTAGATGGTCACATCGGTGGAGGGATTCCCATCTCTCCCCACCAGCCAAGGGGGGAAGGCCCAGGTACACAACACTTAGCTAGAATAGAATCAGCTTCCTGGGCTCCCACCAGCCCCTTGAACCAATCAACATCAGAATGTGGGTATTGAGAGAAAAGTTTAACTTAAACCTCATAGGATTCTAAAACCTAGTATTTTGGCAGAGTGGGGTGAGGGAAGTCAGAAGATAGGGAGAAATATACCTATTTTTTCTGCATGGCATTTAGGAGGAACTACCTGGTACTCATTACCCCATTGGATCCCCAATGATGCAAGCAGAAAAACAAAGTACCCAGAACTGAGAAAATATCTCTAGAGCATTCTTTTTTTTTTTTTTTTTTTTTTTTTTAGACAGAGTCTCGCTTGTTGACCAGGCTAGAGTGAGTGCCGTGGCGTCAGCCTAGCTCACAGCAACCTCAAACTCCTGGGCTCAAGCAATCCTTCTGCCTCAGCCTCCCAGGTAGCTGGGACTTCAGGCATGTGCCACCATGCCCGGCTAATTTTATATATATATTAGTTGGCCAATTAATTTCTTTCTCTTTATAGTAGAGATGGGGTCTTGCTCAGGCTGGTTTCGAACTCCTGACCTCGAGCAATCCGCCCGCCTCAGCCTCCCAGAGTGCTAGGATTACAGGCGTGAGCCACCGCGCCCGGCTTCTAGAGCATTCTTTAAGACCCTTCTCCTCACTCAAAGCCCTGCCTTGCTACGATTCCATAAAGTCTAAAATCACAAGCTGTTATTCAGTGAGTTTACCATTGTATTTCCTGAAGTTCCTAAAAGGAAGATACTCTAAGGACAGGTAACATCTGGGCAACAGCTATGTATCAAGTAACTTGCTGGCTCCAGGGAATACGCCAGGAAACAAGTCAGATGACAAGGTAGCCGTCCTCATGCCACTTGCATTCCAGTGAGAGAGAGATAATGAACACAAATATCACTGACAGCAATACGACTCTGAAACGATTTAAACAGACTGATGTGACAGTCACTATTGGTGGCATCTGAGCAGAGATCTGCAGGATAAAAGGGACTTGGACAAGCAAAGAGCTACAGATACTAACAGAAATTAGGTTATCTAGGAAGCTAGACAGGATAATTTGGAGGAAGGGAAGGCAGGGCCAAATTCAGGCCTAATTCTCTTAGGCCTGCCTCAATGCACGACAGCACTGAAAACAGCCCAACAACTTGAAGTAGCAATGCGTGGGTAATCCCTGGGTGATGAGGAGAGCAGCCTAATCCAACCCATAGCTTATCAGCAAGGTGAAAAGTGGATGACACTTGGAACACGTGGCAAGGTCCCCAACAGGCGCTTAGTGGGCCTTCTGCCATCCTGATGCAGAGCTTTCCGCAGGACGGTGAGTGTGGGTCAATAGGGACCCCTCATCCATCTATCCTTTGCCACCTTTCTTTTTTTTTTTTTTTTTTTTTTTTTTTGAGGCAGAGTCTCACTTTGTTTCCCAGGCTAGAGTGAGTGCCGTGGCGTCAGCCTGGCTCACAGCAACCTCAATCTCCGGGGCTCAGCGATCCTACTGCCTCAGCCTCCCGAGTAGCTGGGACTACAGGCATGCGCCACCATGCCCGGCTAATTTTTTGTATATATATTTTTAGTTGGTCAATTAATTTATTTCTGTTTTTGGTAGAGACGGGGTCTCGCTCAGGCTGGTTTCGAACTCCTGACCTTGAGCAATCCGCCCGCCTCGGCCTCCCAAAGTGCTAGGATTACAGGCATGAGCCACCACGCCCGGCCTTTGCCACCTTTCTGACCTCAACCCAGTCTCTGAAGCTTTTCACTGTGGCTTCCAGTTCTACTAGCCTCCAGCACTACTAATCCTGGCACCAGCAGCTTGGAACGAACAGGCATGGCCCAACATCGAGACTCTGTGAGATCTCATCTCTGCCCTCCAGTGAGTACAGGTCTAAACACTCAGGACGTAATCCCCAGACATCAGATACACAGTAGTGCTGAATTAGAGCACAGCTTCAACTCCCTAAAGAGACTGAGAGTTCTAGTCAATTCTCCTGCAGAAGTTATAACTGCCAAGTTTGCCCAGAGATGAGAAGGAAAATAATGGAAGAGAGAACATTTGCCTCTGGCACTTGGGGGGACAAGGAGCTCTAGAGGACTCTTCCACTGCAGAGCCAGGTCTTGATGAGGATACACACAAAATTCATTGTTTGCAAAGAAGAGGTCTCTATGCTCCTTATCCCCACATTACTCTCCAAAGCAAAGTCCTATGGGGTTAGAACAGCAAGAACTTGCTAGAGGCATGTTATACTCAAGGTGGCTGCAGACACTAAGCCCAGGGGCAGTAGCAAAATGAGGACACAGGTCTGGGACTCTTGCCCCAGAGAGAGCCCTGGAGGGACTGATGTGCTTCCAGGTTGGTGCACGCCAAGCTATGAGCAAAAGCAAATCCTTTTTAAGGAAAACATGCCAGTTTAGGCCTCGATTAGGGGTCCACAAACTACAACCCCTAGTACAAATCCAGCTGCTGCCTGCTTTTGTAAATACAGTTTTATTTGAATACACCAATGCCATTTATACGAATGATGGAAATTATTGTATACTCTCTGCCCTGTCTGATAGGGTAGCCACTAAACACATGTGGCTAATGAGAATGTGGAATATGGCTAGTGCAAAGAGGAACTGAATTTCTAACTTTAAATTTAAATTTTAGTAGCTACATGTGGCTAGTAGATATTAGACAGTGCAACATAGATTAAGATCAAGAACAGGAAGGTACTTTTAGCAAAAGACAACAAAAAACAACTAATACCCAAGGACCTATTGGAATTGTAAGACAAAGAAGATAGTTATGTGGGAAAATGTTTAAAGAAACAATATAATCAAAGTAAAAAGATACAACTAAGAATAAATGAGTATATAAGAAAATAAATGGGGCTGGGTGCGGTGGCTTACGCCTGTAATCTTAGCACTCTGGGAGGACGAGGCGGGAGGATCATTTGAGCTCAGGAGTTCGACACCAGCCTGAGCAAGAGCAAGACCCCATCTCTACTAAAAATAGAAATAAATTAATTGGCCAACTAAACATATATAAAGAAAAAATTAGCCGGGCATGGTGGCGTATGCCTGTAGTCCCAGCTATTCGGGAGGCTGAGGCAGAAGGATCGCTTGAGCCCAGGAGTTTGAGGTTGCTGTGAGCTAGGCTGACCCCACAGCACTGTAGCTGGGGCAACAAGAGTGAGACTCTGTCTCCAAAAAAAAAAAAAGTCACAAGTCTCACTGCCTCAATGATACTTTTAAATTCAAATTATAAGTTTCATTTGTTCTAATAGATCAAATTCTCTTCAACATTCTATTTACTTTAAATGACAAATATGCATAGGGTATTTTTAGAACAAAAGAATTGATACTATCTGATGTGTTTTAAAATAATTTCTCTACTGTACTTAGTTTTAAATCTTCCTGGACCTAAAGACGTGTTCCCAGAGGGTGGAGTTTTCCAGACTTTCCAGAAAATAAGCACCAGCTGGGACATTTGTTAAATATACAAATTCCTGGGCCCCAACCCACATTCCCTGAATATGCATTTCCAGGGAAAAGACCAAGCAAGCATGATTATAAAAGCCACAGTTTTATCTTATCACCGGGGAAGCTTGGAAACCCTGTGCATAGGGAAAACATTGCTTTGCGCCCATCCACGGAGCATATTTTGGCCAGGTTCTGACTACACTCTTCCGGGTGACTCTGAAAGGACTCTGCCTCCCGCCCCAAATCCTCACGTATCTTTCATCTCAAGGTCCTAGTAAGTCAAAGGAGATGGCTCACCTTCCTTTGCTGTGTCTGAGACCCTTACTTATGTCTTCAAATCAGAGCCTGGGGCCTCATTGCTCTCTGGCTATGTACGTAGATAATATAAGTATCTTCTCCATTTATCTTTAAAGGACTTTTGAAAAATTCTTATTTCTCTAGCCTGTCAGGACCACACACCATTATAGATATTACAGATACTAAAATGCTGCCCCACTGAATGCTGGTGTTTCCCTTGGCTTTGTCTTATTGGCATCTCGGCCGCAGCTTCCGGGTTGTTCTTCCGACAGCCTCCTAACAAGTGCCTGATTCCAGCCCTGCCCTTCCTTGAGGCTCTCGGTGATCACCCCAAGAGGCAAGACCAGGGCACCCGTTGGTCTGCCACTGCCAAACTCTTCTTGACCTAAAAGAAGAAGCTGAGGCACAAATATAATGTCCAAGAGTTTGAGCCAAAGCGAGGCCAGCTGCTCGGAAACACCTGCGAGTTGCCTTGGGGAGTGCTCTGTTAGGCCTTAGTTACAAGCAGGTTTTTAAAGGCAAGAGGGAACAAGGAGTGGGCTGATACAAAGCTGTTTGACAGTTCTCATTGGTTTACAGAAATAGCACTGGTCAGCGATTGGCTATCTGCCGTGGAACTGCAGCGTTAGAGTCATGGCGTCCATGGTATGGCCAGAGTGTTGGCCTCTGTGAGTAGCAAGTGACTTTGAGCCATCATACATGACTGCTATCACATTCTTAATGCCTCTCTGGGCTTTTTTAATTTAAAGGAGCTCACATTCCTCAGATGAAAAGTTTCTTTTCTTTCCCACTCCCCAGCCTGGCACAAAAGGCCTGGCTCACAGCCTGCCTTCTTCTGCCAGGTCTGTCTCTTAGGCTGCTCCCACCAGGGCCCCCGAGCCACAGAACTCCCCACGGTTCTCCAAAGAGCCCACTCGATGCCACTCTCCAGGCCAAGCACCTTTCGTGCATTATCGGAGAGTCCTCAGAGCAACGCCTGAGACCTGCTGAATCACATGTCCAGGCCTTTGGTCTTGCTGTTCCTTTGCCTGGAATACCTTCTCCCCATCTCCCACTCATCCTGTAAGGCCCGTCTCCTCCTCCTCTGCGGAACATTCCTTGACTACTAAAGTCATGTTCATTTACCCTTCCTTGCGTCCCCACTGACGTAGGGAATCCTTCAGTTTGCACAATCTGCAACTATTTACTGATGTAGACAAAGCTCAGTGAGGCCAGGGACCCTGTCTTTTTTGTTCCTCATGGAGGAGCCAGCACCACACAGAGCCAGGCTCACTCACTGAATGGTCCCCTCATCCCCCCCCCACTCCATCAACCACAAACAAACAGGTACCCTGGGCTCCACTGCCCCCAACCCCCCCCCATACCACCAGTGCCTCTCTAATGCCTTTTTCTCAAACCATTTTTCATTTTATTGGGCTGAAAAAGAACAATTTAGCTGTTTCCCTGGGTATGCCTGCAAACATGCCCCAGTGGCCGCCCTAGATGAATTCTTCCCCAACAACTATGACTGATGTCCTCAGTGTGACCACTAGCCAAGATCTTTGTCCCACAGGGGAAGTGCAGACAGGTGCCCGTGTCAACAGATCCTGCCAAGGATGTCCAATGCTAATTTCTCACCCCAGCCTTGCCAAGTTGGCCAGCTTGCAAAATGCCTAAGTCCTACAGCCAGAGTAGTGGCTGCTACTGCTACCCCAGTCATGCCCCAGCCCTGTGGACTGCTGGTGTCAGGCTGGTGGCTGAGCCATTTCATGGGTCTGTAGCAAGCATCAGCTCCATTTTCCAGCTGTCTGTGTGGAAATGCAGCAGACTGTTCAACTCGACATTGGACAGAGGGGAGCTTGTTTTAGAGTGCCAGGCCTGGAGCCTGCCGGACCTTTCTCTCTGCAGGGACAGTCCCTGCCAGGACTTCAAGCCTCAATGAAAATTTATTTCTACTCAGAACTAGTGTTGAAAGCTCAGGGAATAGGCCTTCTTAACATCCGGCCAAGAGCAACGCTTGGAGATTTACAGTGTCCAGGTCAGGCGCCTCTGACTCTGGCCCTGGCAGAGGACGGTGTTTGCCAAGAGTGGCTTGGGGACAGTCCGCATCAGAATCCTGGGTGGAAAAGAGTACATCTGTTAAAATGCGCATTTCTGGGCCCCACCCCAGATCTTCGGTTCTGGGCTTCCAGGGAATGGGGTCCAGAAGTTTGCAAAGCATTATCTGCTTGGTCCAATAGCAGTAGGAAATCAACATCCTTCACTTGGCTAAAGCAGGAAGAGAAAACTCCTTTCCATCCCAGGATCCAAATTTCAGCAAAGTAAAAAAGAGTCACAATCCTCAACTATCGTGTGAACTCCATGGTTTTGAATTTGTCTCCAGACATCCTGTGCCTGGGTGCACATGTGTGGTGGGAGGGACAGTCTTTGAACTTGAAGGTTTTAGCGGAAGATGCAAAGGAGGGGACAAGAGGAGAATGATGAGGAAGAGGCAGAGGAAGAAAGGGGGTCTCCAGTGGACTGTTGTGCAAAGACAATCTGAAAGCCCAGGACTCTACAGCCCACAGGATCATGGGAAAGAGGACCAAGGAGACACCTGAAGTGTAAAGTCACATGCCACATCCCTTTACAGCATGGCTGCATCTCAAAAACATAATGTCAAGTAAAAAGAAAGCATCACAGAAGAACAATATGGAATCCATTCATACGAATTTTTAAAACTAGCAGAAACAAACAGCATATAGTAGAGGAGGCAAACTATAAAGGAAAGCAGAAGAATAATAGGCCTGAAATTCAGGACAGCGTCCCCTTGGCTACTTCTGGGGCAGAAGGAAGGAGGTATTTTGGAGAGAGGGGAGCACAGGGGACTTCAAAGGCACTGATAAGTGTATACGTCTTACACCAGGTAGTGGGTACTCAGATGTGGTTACATGTACATAAATCATATCGTTTTGTGTATATACTATAAAACTAAGGTTTTAAAACATATATATATGAAATCATGAGCAGCAGGGATAAAATAAACACGACTTGTTTATCAAATTCAGAAATACTAGGAAAAGGTGGCGCCTTCTGGAATTGGCGGCAGGTACGGCTCGAGCAAATAAGAGAAAGCTCCAAGAGGATTATGAATGTTCAGGACTATCTGTTCTTGCCTCCAGGACAGGGATGGGCAGGAGGTGCTGTCAGCAGTCGATGATGTCTCCAGGACCTGCCTCGGAGAGGAAGTACAGTGGGGCATGCCCAGGCTGCAGGGCACGGGGCTGGGAGCCACCTAGCAGAGGCAGTGAGTGTCCTATGGGTGTGCCAGCCCACGCCAGGGCCAACAGATCCAGAGGGGCCAAGGAAAGGGGAACTAAGAGCAGGAGCCAGGCAAGTGGGGTGATGGGTGGGGTATCTGGAGGGGACAGCCTGTAGCAGTGTCTGAGCCAGATTAGGGCCTTGCCTGGGGATATGAGAGACCTGATCCATGACAAAATGCTGGAAGTGGCCAAAGGACTGACCTGAAATGGGCACCACCTCTAGGAGTGGCAGAGCCTCAGGTGGCCCAGAGTAGCCACCCAGGGGTAGAGCCTCAGGTGGTCCCATCAACCACACACTCTCAGGTGGTCCCATCAGCCACACACTCTCAGAGACATAAGGAGCCCAGAAGGCACCAGGCCATTGTGGGCTCAATGCAGAAATCCTTTCTTCATCTTATCACACAGGTCCCCAAGCTCTGAGTATTCCAGCAGCTCTGGACCTCTTTTTACCATCCTGTCCTATTATAAAATGACATGTTTATGATCAAGCCTTTTTGTTCTGAGCTGAAGTCAGCTTCTTTGGCACAATTCCCTGATGGTCTTGTCTCTGCTCTTAGAGGCTATGCAAAATGAGCCAAGTCCCTCTTGCACACGCCACATTAGCAGGACCATGAGTCCAAACCAGCAGGTGGCACAAGGTCTACTAGGGGGGCAGTGTGGTGGACACAGAGATGTGCCAACTTAACTGCCCCTCAAAGAAGGACTTGCTTCAGCTAGCAGACGCCTCCAGCTCCCTCAGGGTTGGCAGAGAGCTTCCTCACCAAGACCATGCCTATACCCAGCACCTAATCCTGAGAAGAGTATCTAGGTGCCTGGACACTTCAGCCCACCACGAACAGCTCTGACAGGCCAGGTGTGCCTGTGGGGTTGGCTTTGTCAGGCTTGCATTAAAGCATGACCCAGCCCTCTGCCCAACCCTGCCTTGGCTACTGGACCTTCACAGGTGTTTACCCCAAATAAATAGTCTGCACCTGCTTCCAGAGAGCCCTGGGTACTGTAGGCGGGGAGTCTTACAACAGATTAAACCAAATGGGAGATTGTTTTAGACCCACTAGCAAAGAAAATGCTGTTTGCATTCACAGATACCTTATTCACTGCAGCCATTGCTAAAGGTCTAGGGTTTCCCTAAGAGTTCCTTCAAAGCAAATAGAGGATTTTTTATTTTAAGAGGATCCCCTTGCTACCCTTCACCCCAAGCATGCTGCTTTCATGAACAGTCCAGAAAAGGAAGGACTCCAACCATGTTGGGCTCCATGCCCTGGGTGGGGTTGAGAATGTCCCCACGTGCATGCCCGTCACCCATCGTCTATTTCTTGGTGCCAAATTGGGATTCACCAGCACCTACCAGCAGGCCAGCCTGGTCATTGCCACTCACTTAAAAAGGATCCTTGTCCTTTCCTAGTCCCAGAATACTCAAAAGAAGTGACTCCTCTCATTCTCCCTCTTCTGGTCACATAAGACTGGCTGCTCTTGCCACATTTTGTGCAATTAAGTGTGCTCAGCTTTAGGACCATTCTCAGGCTGCTGGCTGATCTGGTTATTTACTTATTAACAACATTATTATTGTCTACTAGTAACAAAGCAACAGCCAGGCGGTGCTAGCGGCTCCCCATGCAGACCGTGGGCAGAAGACCGAGCCAGGCCTCCTCCTTGGGCTGCTGTCGGGTTTGATTATAAGGAATAATATCTAATTCTCTCTTTTAAAATGATTTTCATTATCATCTCTTTTTTTCTGGCTAAAAAAGAAATTCATTGCATTAGTTTCCTATTGCTGCTGTAACAAATTGTCATGCAATTTGTTAGTGGCTTAAAACAATACGTATTTATTATCTTATAGTTCTAGGAGGTCAGAAGTCAAAAATGGGTCTCACCGGGCTAAAATCAAGGTGTCAGTGGGGCTGTGGCCTTTCTGCAGGTTCTAGGGAAATCTTTTTACCTTGTGTAGTACAAGTGGCCACCACATTCCGACGCTCAGAGCCCCTCCCTTCTTCAGAGACTGGCGGAGCCTTCCTCACCTCACCTCACTATGACACCACTCTCCGGCCTTCCTCTTCTTCATTTAAGGTCTCTTATGATGGCCTTGGGCCCACCTGGATGATCCAGGAGCCCCACCCCTTCTCAACGGCAGCTGATTAGCAATCTAATTCCATTTGCAGACTTAATTCCCTTTTGCCAGGTAACCTAACTTGTTCACAGTTTCCAGAGATTAGGGTTATTCTGCCTATGACATCCATGTTCATTGTAGAAAATTTAGAAATATAAAAAAAGCATAAAGGAAAGTATATAAGTCACTTCTAATTCCACTTCCCAGAGAACAGCTTAGCATGTATTCATCTAGCCTTTTGTTCGGTACATATGTTTTTTTCTTTGCAAACTGGGTTTGTATGATACTATCTATATCTAATAATATATCTATATATATATAGTATTTAATAATGATTCTTAATAATATGCATATATTTGTGTGATAAAAAATATTTTTCTGCATTTCATTTCTCTTTTTTTCAGAGACAGGGTCTTGCTCTGTCGCCCAGGCTGAAGTGCAGTGGCATGATCATAGCTCACTGAAGCCTCAAACTCCTGGGCTCAGCCTCCCAAGTGAGTAGCTAGGACTAGTGCCACTGGCCTACATTTCATTTTTAATGGCTACCTAGCCTTCTATTGTGGGGAATATACTATAATTTATTTAACTAATTTAGTTAATTCTCTGTTATTAGACACATAACTTACCTCTAACTTTTAGCCTGGTAGCCGTGTGGTAAACATCCCTGAAGCTACATCTTTGTAGAATATGTCCCCTAAAGGTACTCCAAAGGTTGGATGACCGTGTCATTTATTCTCCAAAGCAGGACTTTTTAAGAGTGAAAAGGGTAATCTTAAAAATTCATAGTAATTACTAAATAACAATAAACAAGGACTGTTTGGGGCATGGCACACACTGCCCAACTGGCCTCCTGAAATGTTCCACCAATTTATATTCCTGAGCTCCCAAGCATCCTTGCCCTAAGCCCTTGCAACCCTGCCAGCCCTGTACCACCCTATTCCTCCACTCCCTAGACCCCATCTTCCTAAAAATGAAAACCACACACAGGCAAATGCCATTAGAACTTTCACTGGAGGACTTCCCTGTCCTCTCCCTGCCACACGAAACAGTGGTAGGCCTGTTTTATGTGGCAGGGAGAAGACAGGGAAGTAATTCTTTGCCTTGGTTGCCAATGATTTGCCAATGATTGGTGAGTTTATTGTGGCTCTGGCCCAGATATAACTGTGGATTAGCCTCAAGGCAGCAATGACCTACAGCCCTTACCTGCACTCGGGAGCAGGTACAGACTCAGCCAGAAGGGGGTACCTTCAAAGAGGGCCTCTCCTCCAGGCCTAGGCAGGGAAACCCTGTCACAGATAGCATCTACCAGGACAAATTGACGTGAGCAAGGGACAATCCACCCTGAAGAGCCAAGCCCAAGACCTTGCAGCTGCCTCAGCTCAAGTTGTCCAACACGCAAAATGTTATAAGGAACGAGATACACTTTCTCTTCAGAGGGCTTCCTCTTGGCCACAACTCTCTGAAACCACAACAGTGGAGAACACACCCAAATAAAGTAGTTGCTGAAACCGCAAAAACAAAGACTAGAGTCATTGTGAAGATGTTTTCTAACATTCAAATGGGTTTTTTTTTTTTTTGTATTATTGGTTTTGTTTTTTATTTTGGTGGAGGTCACTTGAGTCTATTAAGTTTACAAAGTGCTCTTTGGAAGAAGACTCAGGCCTATTCGCCAGGCGGCCTTGCTGGGTTTGGCTTCTCAAGTATGAAATGAACCTTGAGAATGCAAACACTGAAGGAAAGGCAAGTCCTCAGTTCCTTGCTGCAGGCGTTTCTGACCTTCTGAGTCAAGTAACCTGATGAAACCAGTTCCTTTGTCTACCCATAGGCCACACAGGATATACTTGATTCATACTCGTTGACTCATCTGCTGGGAAGGCAAATCCCACATGGGCCCCAACAGCATTCTAGTCTGGAACAGTTTGACTTGCAAGCAATTGGCTACCTGCCCTGTAGAGAGTGCAAGCCTTCAGAAATAAGAGAAAGCTCAGAGAAAGCTCAGAACTCTGGCTCCCTCCTCCAAATAATGTTCTAGGTGGTATTCTTCAAGCACACTTGGAAAGTTTGTTAACCTAGAAAAGAAAATGAGCAAGGGCAGACAGAGCAGGCTGGTCTGGAACAGGAATTGGCTACCAACCAGATCTAAAGCTTCGGCTTATTCTCTGAAAGAATTGCTTTTTAAAATGTCAACTTTGATGTCTTGGTGGAGTCACTGAGTTGGAGATCAGGGGTCATTGATTTACGCAAAGGCAAGCTTGTGAGGTTACTGCTGGCCACAGAAGAGAGCCCAACAATTTGGGGAAAGAAAACCCTGACCCAGAGAGTGAGGAGTGTCAGATTTCTCATGCCAAAAGTCAGCATCTGTATTCAGGAGGATAAGAGCCAGAAGGTCCTAAATCCAGAATGACTTAGAGCCTCCTCACATGCTCTGCTAGGGGCCTTGGCAGGTAGATTTTGATAAAGATAGCTTTGGAAGCTAAGGACAGAGAAGACATAAATGTCAGATCTAGCACCTGGAACACTAGATGACCTCGTTTGTGTCATCTCTTATAGCTGTTTACTCTGGGGTCAGAGCCCAGAGGCGATCCAGACAGACAGTCCTGGGCCTTTGCAATTCCTTCTTCCCTCAGATATGCACTTGGCACTGCCCCTCACCTCTCCGTGCCTCTGCACAAATGTCACCTGCTTATAAAAGCTGTGCTTGATCAATGCCCTTTTCTAAAATAGCTTCAATTCCCCTGCTTTATTTTCCTTCATTGTACTTGTTACTACTTCCCATCATATTTTATACTTATGTGTCTAATATTTGCCTCCCTAGTTAAAATGTAAGGTAAAATGGAGACATTTTTATTTGCAATTGGGTCCTCAGGTCTTAAGACAGTGTCCGGCACATAATAAGAGCACAGTAAATATTTGTTGAGTGAGCAAATAAATCTTAAAGTTAGTGGTCAAACATCAAACAGCCAACTCAAAAGGTATGTGGAAGAGGATGGAAGGGGGATTGCATGGGGTGGAAACAAGATCCACGGCTTGTGACCCTGCAGCTTTAGACAACGTGAGTAGGCACAGTGGCACAGGAGGAAGAGTGTGTGTGTGTGTGTGTGTGTGTGTGTGAGAGAGAGAGAGAGAGAGAGAGAGAGAGACACACACACACACACACACACACACACACACACACACACACACAGAGATATGGTTGTAATTCCAGCTCATAGCCACAAGATGGCACCATTTCTCAGAGTCTTTACTCTGAAAAAGCGGACTCATTTTTCAGCAGGCTGGTTTGAGATTCCCTGCTTCTCTCTCCCTCCCTCCCTCCCTCTCCTCCTGTTTCTCTCTTCTCTTTCTTTTCTTCCTCCTCTCTCTCCCTCCTTTTTTTTTTAACATTGTCTTTCTGGTGGACTTGAGCAATAGTAGAGCAGAAGCCTTTCTATTTGGCTACCCGAGGCGCAGTGAGTGGTTTGCTCATTAGACATGACCGGAAGGCCTGGGCCCATCTGCTTGTTTCTCTCTGGCCCAGAACCCACAGCCCTGCTGTTCCGGACCTGGTGGCTCGGGAAGCCTTCAGGGTCAGCCTTGCTCTCTCCTCCCTCCCCTTACCCTGACCTCCCCACCCCACAACACACTTATCTGGGAAGCACCGGCCCAGCTCCGTCCCAGGGGTTCTGGGCTTGCCCCCTGAGAAACTGTAAACATGTACAGAATGTCTCCTGGTGGGGGTTCTGAGGCCTTTTCCTCCCTGGTATTTTAGCCTAAGGAAAAAGCAGTCATCGACTGAGGAGGGAGGTGGGGCTTGCAGTATTTTTCTAAGACTTTTGTAGTTGGGGAACAAATCTCCAGGGAAGGGGCAGGGCCTCAGGCTAATTCCAGTACTGTAGGATTGGAGCTGTGAAAACACACACACAAAGGAAACTTCAAAGCTCTTCCCCAGTCTGAAGGGGAAGGGGCCTGAGGAAGAGGTCAGATGACCCAGTTCCCCTGGGTTTGAAGGCAAAGACAGGCAGGGCAAAGCCCAGAAGTTGGGGTCTGGTTGTTTTTTGGCCTTAGGAGTGGAGGCCAATTTTATCTTGGCAAAGTGAGGCTGGGACCTTCACCCCACTTTGGTCCTGCTTCCTCCCCAAACCTGCTCAAACCCTGCCACTGCTACTTTGCAGGGAGTGCTGAGAATTACTAATGCTGCAAGGTCACTTAGGGTGATCATTAGGACAGTCATTAATTCCTGAGGCCTAAGAGTGACTCATTTATCTCTGATATGTACAGAGATCTAAAGAGGGTATTTATGGCTTAGAAACAAACCTCCCATTCTTTCCCCTGCTGTAATAAATAATCAAAAGCTCCCAAGCCTCTCTTCTTTGTCCATCTCTTCCCTGCCCTGTCCTGCCCTAACTGTCCCTGCACAAAAACTAATCCTCCTCTTGCTCCTCTCTACTCCGCCCTTCCTTCTGTGAGAACAGGCAGGTCCAGCTATTCTCCGCCAGCTCCTACAGCCTTGGCTGCAACTTGGTGTGGAGCAAGGGGTGCCAGTCCCTGTGTCCCCTGAGTCAGCCACAAGGCATCCCTGGGAATCTGCCATCTCTACTCTGCCTCAGTATACATCAGGGCTTGGTTAGGCTAGAAACCTGCTGTCGCTTATAGCTGTGTGATCCTGAGCAAGTTACTTAACCTTTTAAGTCTCAGTTTCCCAATCTATAAAAGAGGGATAATAATGCATCCAAGACTGGCTTATGAGAAAGACATAAGATAAAATCTGTAAAGTGCTCAGCACAGAGCCTGATACAAAATAATGGCTGCTACGTTTGTCAATACCTCAAAATCCTTATTTTGTTTTCAAGAACTTACGACTAGAGTACAAACTGAGCTCTTCATGTTCTGTCGTGCCTTCTGGACGATGCTGAAGTGAGGATGTGTGTGGCCCCCCCAGGACTCTGGGCCACCACTATAACAAGAATCAGACTGCATGGGAGGGGTCCTCAGCCTTAAGGATTCTGTGAGACGGGCCTAGGTCACAGTTTCTCGGATGAGGCACTGTTGACGTTTTGGACCAAACCATTCTTTGCCATGAGGCCTTGTTCTGTGCATTTTAGAATGTTTGGCAGCATCTCTGGCCTCTAATCACTAGATGCCAGTAGCAGCCTTCTAGTCATGGAAATAAAAAATGTCTCTAGACTCTGCTCAACATCCCCTGGGGACAAAACTGCCCTTGGCTGAGAAGTGCTGGTCTAGGAAGGTGGGGAAGTGCAGGCTGCCACAAGACAAGGTGGGGAGGCAGGAGTGAGCCCCAGGCAGGGGTCAGGCAGACCTCAGGGCTGAGTGCAGAGATTGGCCTTGGCAGATGAACTCCCGAGGCTTTTCCCAGTCAGGATGCAGCCTGGCTTTCACAGGAGGCAATGCCATGCTTGGCGTGGACTCCTGTATTCCTTGTAGCCAGAACCAAAATACTAAACTGTCCAGCCCTGGGAGCTCCGCCCAAGACCCGCACCCCATGGCACGCACAGCATGCTCACTAGTGGACACTGGGTCAATTCTCATCTCATCTCTGGCAGAGCATGGATCCAGGCCGGCTCTGCCACTCACTCACTGTGTGACCTTGGGCAAATTGCTTAACCTTTCTGTGCCCCAGGATCCTTATCTGTAAAATTAAAATCACAATAATATCTACCTCATAGGGTTGTTGTGAGGATGAAATGACTTCCTATTTCCAAAATACTTAGAAGAGAGCCTGGCCCATAGCAAACACCATTTGGTTTATTTTTGTTATTTGCTGTTTTTTTGAGACCGAGTCTCACTCTGTTGCCTGGGCTAGAGAGCCTTGTGGCATCGGCCTAGCTCACAGCAACCTCAAACTCCTGAGCTCAAGCAATCCTCCTGCCTCAGCCCCTCAAAGTGCTAGGATTACAGGCGTGAGACACCGTGCCCCGCCTTAAACACCATTTGTTAAATAAGCCAAAGCCAAAAAAAAGAAGCTGCTACAGACCAGGCGAGGCAGCCTTCTGTGTGTCAGAGGCTGCCCCCGCTGTGACCTAAGGTCCACTGTGACCTAAGGGCTGGGACCTAAGGTCCGCAGGTCCCTGGCCATTCCATTTGCCTCAGGGGGTGGTGGGTGGGGGTTGTGTACCCCTAGGGCATCTCCCCTACAGAGGCAGTTGTACTTGGGAAAGTTCATTTGACCAAGGGAAAAAACTCAGTCAAAAGGTTCCAGAACTTCCCACTTGACAGCCCCTGGGGATTTCTTTGATTTGAGGGTGTTGGGAAGAAAAACTTTTCCTCTACCAATTTAGGGTTGAGTAGGGGGCTTGTGAACTGGCAATTGACAAACTATCAGGAGAAAAGAGTGTTTATTCCCATGTGGGAACACTCAGCAATGAGCACCTTGCTGAATCGCCAGAGGTGAAGGTTTATATACCAATGTAAAAAAGGGGGGCAATTAGAGCTTCAAAGGATGGACAGTCTGGTAGGGCTTGTTGACATAATTTCTTTGGAATGTCCCAGTGTCCCAGGCCAGTCCCTACCCTGATGGAGACCTATGTGGCTGGGACGAGGAGGTAAATTCTGCTTTAGTCAGACAAGAGAAGTTCAGTTGAGATTCCTTTCTGTGTCTGCTGTCGGGATTTTGGTCCCTTGAAGGGAAGTACCTACCTGAGGAGGGAGAAGACGTGAGGGAAGGAACAGGGAGTGAGTGGCTGTGACCTTTTGGGAGACCTAATAGTTCCTGTCTGGCAGAGAAGGCGGTCCCAGCCCCGAAGCCTCCCTAAACAGGCAGCAGGGAAAACCACTAAAAGTTTCCAAGTGCTTTTCATGCTTTGCTATGCAACAAATTGCCCTAGAATTTAACAGTTCAAACAACAGAATGTTATCATCTCTCACAGTATCCAAGAGTCGGGAATTTGGAAGCAGCTACGGGGGTGGTTCTGGTTGAAGGTCTCTCGTGAGGTTGTAGTCAAGACACTGGACAGGGCTGATGTCCCGCGAGGGCGAGACTGGGACCAGAGGACCCTGCCCAAGGTGGCTCCTCCACGGTTCCTCACCACGTGGACCTCCGAGAGGGCTGTGTGACTGTCCTTACAGCATGGCAGCTGGCTGCCTCAGAGTGCGCAGCCCAAGGCAGAAACTAGGGCAGAAGTCACCCAGTGTGACCGAACCAGCCTCAAAGGCATATACCATCACTTCTGCTCTTGGTCATGCAGACCAACCCCGATACTCAAGGGCTTGAAAACCAGGAGATCGGGGCCACTGAGCACCATGTGAGGGGCAGTTACCACAGGTTTTCAGTTCTTCCTCCCAGTAGGATGTTCCCCTAGGGACCGCCCCAGGTGTCAGCCAGGCTCAGGCACACTCTTGAAGCCCCTCAGACTGGAAACCTGGGGGACTGGCGCAAGACTCAGTGCTGCCGCCCGCTGTCTCTGGCTGCCTCCTCGGTGAACAAGGCACCCACTCAGAATTGGGTGAGTCATCCCCACGGTGGAGTGAGAGCACTGGGCGGGAGAGGCATGAGCCTCGTGGGCCCCTCTCTGAGTCAAGACTGGGAAAGGAAGCCTCCACACCAGAAAGAGAGGCAACAGTAGGAGAATAAGCAATTGCAGATGGGTGGCCCAAGATTTCAGAGGAGGGGACACGGAGGTGCTGGGGCAATCGCTGCAGGCTTCAGGGAGGAGATGGGACCTGAGTTAAGTCCTTGCACCCAAAGCCGTTCCTGAGTCCGAAATCCAGACGTGAAGTACTACTGCCTCCTAGTGCTTCAGGCTGTTCCACACTCCCAGCCACTGCACATGCTCTCCTCTCCGGCAGGAATGCCTCTCCCCACCATTCCCCTTCCCATTGACTCCTTTCAGCCTTCCAGACTCAGCTCAAGGAGCTCTACCTCTTAGAAGCCATCTCTGATACCTTGCCATCTGATGCAGCTGCCTGCCTCCATGGTCTCAGAGCACCCTCAGCCTTCGCAAACTCTGTCACGCTTGGCCACGCTCACTGCTCGCCCCCCACTAGACTTCAGAATCCTTGAGGGCAGGCACCGACGTCAGATTTGACTCATATGGGGCCTCGCACAGGGCCTGGTGTGTCCTCAGCACTGAGGATGTGTTTGCAGAAGGAAAGGTGGCAGGGGAAGAGGGAGGAAGAGAAGGATGGATTCAGGAGACAGCACATAACTCATCATTTCTCTTTCTCCCCTGCGTTTCTCTTTCTCCTCTGCATTTCTTTTTCTCCCCTGCATTCCCAAGAGCAGGTTGTCAAGCATCACCAGGGCTGTTGGCCTGAACCAGTCCCCTCTGTCACCTCCACATGAAAAATAAGCTGGACAGTTCTGGTCTCGATCATATAACACGCTGATTGAGAAATGGCCTTTGGTGCTGAAGGCAAGCAACCAAAGTGGACTGCGGGATAGCTCGACTTTGCCAGAGGAGCCTGGGGTTAATGACAGGTTGAAACACCCCATGGTAACAATCTCTGTGGGAAAATCTCGCCACCCAGCAGGTTCCCTGAAAGCTGTGAGCAGTGCCTCAGGGAGGCTGAATGTCTATGATTAAAATGACTCAAGGCCATCACGTAGGGAGACCCTAGGAGGAGACCAGCCATCTCAAGAGGAGAGGACTGAAGGTTCCAGGACACCCGACTTCCCCTGCAGCTGCTCGAGGCCACCCTTTGGCCCCACTCTGTCCTAACCTGGAATGATTGGCCCTCTGCCACCTCTGGGTGCATATTAGACCTCTGGGTATTCATAGCTCCTCACTAGAGTTCTTTTCCACATGGGTTAAATGTTAACTGCTGTTTTGTTTTGGTTTAGTTTTTTCCATTTGCTGAGACTTCATGTGCTCAGAATGAGTTGCCATACTTCTTGGTTCAAGGCATGCCGTCTTTACTGTTGTATGCAGGGCTCACTGGTATTTCACTTACTTTATTTTTGACCCTTTCACCCCATCTCCAAACTCATTTATCTCTTCTTACCACAGCACCCATTCTGTTGATTCTGTTATTCTGTGTGTCCTCTCAGTCTGTATTTCTATTTGTATCTAGGCTCGATATTGGTATTATTTTGTGCAAATTTTAAAAATCTGCCTACGTAGCCTTTTGGTGTACATTTTATTCTTCTTCTCACCCTTTTCCAGTCTAAGTTAGGTTTTCAAGTTTGTTCCAAGCTGATATAAATACATATGAGACAGAGCATTCCTTTTAGCTGCCAAATAGTAATCACTATTTGCATCTAACACATTTTATTTGTCTACCTTCCTACTAATAAACTCCTAGGTGTTTTCAAATCTTCCCTATTACAAATAACTCTACAATGAACATATTCTTACATGTCTTGCTGGGGCCCTGGGCAAGAGTTCCTCTGGGCTCAGGATGCAGGAGTGGACTTGCTGGGTTGGAGGCTCTGTCTGTATTCAGTTTCACTTGACACTTCCATACTGCTTCCCAGAAAGGTCATACTGGTCAACATTTCCCGAGGGCTTCTGCTTTTCTTCACCCTTGGCAGGGCTTGTTATCATCCAAGTGTGTGGCAACTGTCAATCTGATCAGTATAAGGCCTGTAGCTACATCACAACCACATTTCCCCCAGTTTTTCCTTCCCATTCTCATCTGTTTCCCATCCACAGTATTAGGGTGTTCTGTTCTCACTCCCTCAGGAAAGGGGTATGAAAGCAAGTGGAAGGAGGGGTGGAAAGCAAGTGGAAGGAGGGAGAAGTGTCTCTTTCTGGCTTTTGAATTTCAAAATCCTGTACTCTTGGGGGACCAAAAAGGATTCATGGTACAGAAGAAAGATCTAGGAGAGAAACATAGTGAAAAAGAGAGGAAGGGCAAGACACTCCCCTTTGCCCCAGCCCCACATGAACAACAGGGCTTGGGCTGGTGAGGGAGAGTGTTAGAAGGAAAGGAAGGAAAGTTCCTATCAGGACTGAGACCCCTAAGACAACGCTTGCGACCTAGCACAGGCGTGGGCCAGGCTTCAGTGCGACCCTAGTGGCAGACACTGTGGTTCCTTGAGTTGTGCCTTCCTTGTAGCACTTTTCAACTCTGGCTGGTCATTGCAACGTGGAAGCCTGGCCTGGTGTTACCAGATCTTTCCTTTTTTTTTTCCAAGAGAATTGAAAATCAGAATTTTTGTGTGTGTGGAAGTTCTCCTTAAAAAATAAAAAAAGCTATTATCAAAAACTTCAAACATATTGAAAAATAAGCAAAAG
Organism: Microcebus murinus; assembly: GCF_040939455.1. Lineage (NCBI taxonomy): Eukaryota > Metazoa > Chordata > Mammalia > Primates > Cheirogaleidae > Microcebus > Microcebus murinus. Next base: position 51,452,345 of record NC_134106.1, on the reverse strand, counting down.
AGTATAATGAACCCTCTTGTCCCCACCACCAAGTTTCAACAATTATCAACTGTGGCCAATTTTGTTTCATCTATAACCACACCCACTTCCTCCCAGTGAGAATTATTTTGAAGTAAATCCCAGCTTCATCATTTTCTTTGTAAATATAAGAACTCTTGTTCCTAACCATGACACAATATAAAATCCCAATAATTTCTTAACAAATAGCCTATCAGTGTTAAAATTTATAATATTCTCCCATAATGTTTGTTTTATATTGCTTTACTTTTTACAATTTATCTGAAACAGGATCCAAACAAGGTTCACACATCAGAGCAACTGATATACTTTTAAGTCTCCTTTAATCTGTACTTTTACTCCCCCCACATTTTTTCCCCTTTCAATGCATTTGTTAAAGAAGCTAGGCCCTTTGTTCTATAGAGTTTCCCAGAGTCTGGATTTTGCTGGTGTCATTTAACATGCTCCTCTGTCTTCTACATTTCCTGTAAATTATTTGGATCTAAAAAGCTAAAGCCCTCATTCTTTAAAAAAAATGTTCACAATCTTTTCAAAAGAATCTTTAAATACTGCCTGAGACAAACAAAATACATCCGAACTGGATTAGACTTGCATGCTGTTTATTTGCCACCTCTGGCTTAGATGTTAGTGAACCACAGAGAAAAGGATTTGGGGCCCTCTGTCCTGGGCTGAGCCCCAGGGAGAGAGCAAAATCCCAGATGAACTTGCAGAATGGGAGCCCGTGTAGGATGTGAGCGCTGTGCCTCACTTTCCAGAGTCCCACCGGCAAGACCCCAGGGAAGGGAGGTGGGTTTGCGGCGTGTCAAGGCAGACAGACCCTTACGTGGCCTGGCAGGTTGATGCACAGGCTCACAAGAGCAGCACAAGAGGGGTGAAGAAGGACCTGCATCTCCATAGCAACCAATGAGCATTTGCGCTGTCTACCCTTATCCCAGGTAAGTCCTCCAAAACTCAGACAACCCAAGGAAAAGCAATTGGGACCTAAGTGGCCAGGACGAAGTGCAGGACTCCTAGATGGAGTGGGAGCCTGTGTTAGAAGTTAAGATATATTGTACAATATTCAATAAAACAGAAAGGCTTAAGTTCCTCTTCCTCAGTTGAGTTTGTGGGTGGAGATTTGTGCCCACTATGGCTTCCTGGGATCCCTCAGAACCTTCTTGTAGCAAACGTCAGAGCCAAGGCCTTTTGGGGCAGTGGTTCACTCCCTGAGGGAGAAGTGGATGGAGGAGATGAATGAGGGAGACCCTCAGGGGTCACTGATGATTCAGGAAATCCTCCTTTCCTCTCCTTCCATTGATTTTGATCAACATATTCACCTAATTTCCTGGATTTTATCTTTGTTTTTTAAAAAAAGAGTATACCTCTTATAATTAATTTACTAATGAATTTTACTTTTCAATCTGAAATGAAGCTCTTTGTTTTTAGCAGAAGTTTGACTATATTCATTTAATATTAATATTATGTTTAGTCATTTCCTGGTTTTATATTTTGTTTTAGTTTTTTATATTTTCTGGTCTTGTTTCCATTATGCCTTTTGCTTATTTGTCTCCTGTAAGTGAGCATGTGTGGCAAGTCACATTTCTGCAGCAGTAATGGGCAATTAACTTAAAACAAACAATGAATTTTCCTTTTCTATATTTAGTCCTAACTCCTAACTAATAACAATCAGAACTTTCAACTGTTCTATGAGGAAAGAAAGAGTTTTGCTTTGAGTACACACCAAATAAGGATAAAAAGTATTTAAAAGAATGAAAAAGAGCATCATATAATGGAAAAGACATGTTCAGTAACAAAGTGTTAAGAACTTCGAATATGTATGACTCCAAATTATAGCCACAAAATACATCAAGCAAAAATTGGTATGAACACAGGGAAATTTCATTTTAGAAAAACAATTATAGTAAGAAATGTTAATGTCCTATTTTCAGTTAGGCTTGAATTCGGCTGTATAATAATAGAAAGCCAAATATGGCAGCTTAACCAAATGGGGTTTTTCCCAAGTAACAAGAAGTTTGGTAGAGGTCTTCAGGGCTAGTTTAGAGACTGCAGAGGTTGTCACATACTCAGGCTTCCCTAACTTCATGCTGTGCTACAGTGTGCTGTTCTTGACCTCATATAAGATGGCTGCTGTGCCTCCAGACATTGTTTCTGCATTCCAGGCAGGGAGAGGGAGAAAGGTTGAAAGAAGTCATGTGCCAGCTGAGCTAGTCTCTCTTAATTAGGAAAACAACAGTTTTCTGGGAAACCCTACCTAATAGCCTCTTTTTAAAATCTCACTGGGCCTCCAATAGGTTATATGGCTACTTCTGGTTGCAAGTAAAGTATTTTTTACCTGGGTGCATTGCCATCCTGAAGAAAGTTAGGTTGATTTTAGTAAGGACAATAGAAAGAATATATGCTAGACAACATATCAAGTATCAGCATCTGCCCCACACATTATCAATAAACCAGTGTTAGGGGCTATTTGTGCCCACACCCCAAATTCATATGTTGAAGCCCTATCCCCCAATGTGATGGTATTTGGAGGTGGGGACTTTGGGAGGTAATTAGGTTTAGATTAGGTCATGAGGGTGGGACTGTCGTGATGGCATTAGTGGAGAGAGAGAGAGAGAGAAGAAGAAGAAGAAAGAGGAGGAGGAGGAGGAGAGGGAGGGGAAGGGGAAGGGGGAGGACGACACACATTCTCTCCATGAGCACACCAAGTGAGCACACAGGAAGAGGCAGCCCACTTACCCATTGTATGACTCTGGGACAGTTCACTCCACCCTCCAAGCCTTACATATTCTGTGTATGTAAGGGGAACAGTGGTAATGCCTACCTTGTAGGATTGTTAGAAAGCTCTATCAATTGCCCCAGCCCACTGCGTGGTACAAAGTTCTAGCTAAGCTAATAGCAGTATTATGTGTGTCTACTCAGGCAGGTAGAGCTCTCAGGAGCTGGGCCCGCTCTGCTTAAAATGAATTCAGACTTAACTTTCTAAATCACTACAGTCTAAGTCAATAAATATTTATGAAAGGCCCACAGTGCGCCTGGAATTAAGAACATTCTGGTAGACCAAGCATGGTTGCCACCTTGGGGAATGTGGCAGAGACTGCTAGTTGTCCATTCCCTATCTGGTTTCCCCTTCTTCCTTAGTAACAGAACCTGATTTTGTTTGGGGTGATAATACACCCAGCTAAAAGATGACATTTCCCAGCTTTCCTTGCAGCTAGGACTGGTCATGTGACCTATGACCAACAAGATGGAAATGGCAATGAGAAACCTCCAGGAAGACTTTTATAGGGAGCTGGTTCAGCTGGAAGGCGAGCTATGCTGTCTTTCCCTTTTTCCTGGCTGTTCGGGAGTGTAGATGTGGTAGTTGAGCTCCAACAGTCCATTCTGAGCCAAGCAGAAGAGGAAGAGGGAAGGAACCTGGGCCCCCCCCACACAACTCTGTGGGGGTGCTAATCCAGCCCTGGACAGCCTCCCCCAGGTGTCTTTTACGTGAGAGAATAAACCCTTAGATAGTGAAGCTGCTGTTATTTAGGCTTTCTGCTGTATGCAACCAACTCAGGCTAATCTAGGGCTTTTCAGTGAGATCCACACGTCTCCTTCTCCTCTCTCTGACTTCTCTCCTTATTTACAGCTTGCTATTACTTGTTTACCTGCCTTGCCATTATTCAGAAACAAAATCTATTAGTAAATTAATTATAAGAGATAGCCACAATTTTTTTTTTTTTAAAGACAAAACCTAGAACATTAGGCAAATATTTGAATCAAAATCACACAAAAGGAGGGCTGGGCACGGTGGCTCGCACCTGTTATCCTAGCACTTTGGGAGGCAGGAGGATTGCTTGAGACCAGGAGTTCAAAACCAGCCTGAGCAAGATCGAAACCCCATCTCTACTAAAAATTCAAAAATTAGCTGGGCGTTGGGGCACACACCTGTACTCCAGCTACTTACTCGGGAGGCTGAGGCAGGAGGATCGCTTCAGCCCAGGGGTTTGAGGTTACAGCTATAATGATGCCACACTGCACCCTAGCCTGGGCAGCAACAGAGCAAGATCCCGACTCAAAGAAAAAAAGGAATATTTCCTAAATCATTAGTGACCTCTGAGGGTCCCATTTATCTCCTCAATCCCACTGTCTCACAGGGAGAGAACCACCACCCCAAAATGCCTCTTGCTTGTTTGCTGCAAGAGGGTTCTTAGGATCCCAGGAGGTTTCCAATTCAGGCCACAAACTTAAATGAGGAAAACACATAAATTTCTCTCTTTTCCTTAATACATCTTAACTTCTCTTATAGGTTCCCATCAAGAAGTCCTGAATTTCATCCTGGCCACTTGGGTCCTGCTTCCTTCCTCTGGACAGTACTAGCTGAATACCTTTCCACATTTCTCCCCCACTACCCAAGTTATTAGTTTGATATTTGTTAATTTTGGACTTTTATATTATATAAAACTTTATATTATTTTATATTATATAAAACTTTTATTAACAACTTTTCATTCACATGTTCAAATATTATATTATATACTTTCATATTATTCTTATATACTTTTGTGGGGTTTTTTGTTCTTAAATTTTTATATATTGGTTGATATCTCCTTTCTCAATTGAAATTTTATTGAATTATGGTTTTGCTTTTCAAACACTTTCGGTTTTATTTATTGAACCCATTGAAATTATTTTTCGTTATCAAAATTTTCTCCTGCTTTTATTGCCATAATTTTCTTCTTCCTTTTTACTCTGATTTGTCTTCTCATTACTTTTTTAATATCTTATGTTGGATTCTTTCTAAAATGTGCTCTTTTTGTCAACCACCAAAAATAAAAAATGTAAAATCACAAAGTTTCCTAGAAACACTGTTTTGAGTACATTCCACAGAGATGACTGTGGCATGTTTAACCATCACTGTTTTCTGCATAGACTTCTTTTGTACTGATTTCCTTTTCAATTTAACTGTTGGTTCAGTATTTTTAAATTTCCAAGTCATTGGTTTATTTTTATTTGGTTTGGTTGTTATCTTATTTTTCATTCTATTATGGCCAGAGAACATAGCACTTATCATTTCTGTTCTTTTTAAACTAGTTGAGATTATGTTTGTGATCTATCATGTAATATATGAGACCGTATGGGCAATTGCCACGGACAGTTGAAAATTACATATACTACAAGAGATTCATCAATTTCATTTCTGAGATACTTTTTCTCAAGGGCTGGGGTAAGCTTGGGGTCTGAAGTAAGGGTTGAGGAGTTTCCCCAGTTCCAGGCTGAGCTGGGAAGAGCACTGCTCATACAACCTATGGGTGTGTTGCAGAAATAGAGCGGGGCTAGTTAAGAGAACAGCTGTTGCAATTGGCTAGAGAGATGGGGAACAACTTAGAGAGTCCGGTGTGTCGAAGGCTGTCTAGAAACGGAAGGCCCTCTGGCTGACCTCATTAGTGATGACAAAGGTCAAATGTATTTGTTGGTCCATTTTTGTAGGCTGGTCAGAGAGGAGCAGACAAACAGGCTTGGTCTTTAAAAAAATGTATTGACCTTAAAGCATTTATGTTATTCTGCACATTGTTTCTGAACCTTGAAAAATGTGGCCTGTTGCATAGGTTATTCCAAGAGGTATAATATGGCTTGATCTTGAAATCTGATAAAGGCAATGTACAAATAAAGAATGCTCTAGGTCACACATTCTCAGTAGGGGCTATCTCTCCCAAGGGGTGAAATTTGGTTCTTGAGGGGGCTAAAAAATTTTACCCATTATATGTAGAAAGTGCAGGTGTATATTCACTACATATACAGAGATACAGTTTATTCAAGGTATTAAAATTACATGGAGGGCCAATTAAGAAAAACAGGTTTAAAAAATCATCTTGGGGGTCAGTAATGAGAAAAAGATTGAGAAACACTGCTCTAGAGAATCTTTACCTACACGTGTAGATCACTCACATATCTTATATCAAAACATATGTAGATTTCGTTAATATATCACGGGAAACGTTACACCATGAACAAAGAGGCTTTATCCCAAGAATGACTAAAGGGTTTGACATGAAAATAACTAATAATAATGATAATAATAATATAATATTACCCACATCACTGAACTAAATAATGAAAATGTAATGATTTCAAGAGATGTTGAAATAAATAGACATTTCTTATTTAAAAAAGAAGAAGAATAGAAAGGTAATACAATAACAAAATACAGAGCTATTTGAAACAGTACTGGTTTTACGTTACTACAAAGCAGAAGCATTGTAATTAAAAATAAGAACAAAACAGGAAGCCGGGTCAGTCTTGCCTTTACCCCAGCCACCTAAAATTATCATCCAGACACTGTAGCCCTGAGGAGGCTTCATCCACCTGCAAGCTGGTCTGCAGACAGTCTCCTACAGTCCTCTGGAGAGGCTTGAGCAGCGGTGGAAGACCTGTGACCTTAAGGTCATATGTGGCCTTCTAGGCCCTTAAGTGCAGCTTTTGACTGAATCCAAATGTTATAGAACAAATATTTTTTTGATGCATTTTTCTTCATGTTTTATATTTTTATTTTATTTTTTAAATGAGCATATTTAAACTAGCAAAGAATAAAATAGGTTTCAATGAAATAATCCTCCCAGATTGACCAGCACAATTAGAACATTAGTCAGCCACAAGGGATAAATTGACTGCTGTTAAGGTCATGATTTAGTTCTGACTTCCCCTTCCTGACTGGCTGGCTGGTGAGAGTTTATGGGGGTCAAGTACGTCAGTCTGTTATGAGCTTTTGACAATGGCATGCTGTGCTTCTGTTTGAAGTGGAATTTGTGAATAGTTGCACAGCTCAACAGTATTTTTTAATTCTGTCTGCTTAACAGCCCATGATGTCAAAGAAGAACAAGAGAACACTGAAGGAAGAAAACAGATTTTTAAATGAGGATTGGGAATTGCAATATTAACTGGTTTCTGCTAAAGATAAGATGATTCTCTTGCTTTGTGATACTGCAATATCAACATTAAATAAAGTCAATGTTCATCAACATTATAACACTCACAAAGACCACAAATATTTTAAATTAGAGGGAGAGGCTAGAAGGGTCGTACTGCAAAAATTAAACGATGAAAAGCAAAAGCCAAGACAATTCTTTCAAGCAGCAATGAGACCTGGAAATAATGCCACTGAAGCACTTTATAAAGTAGATTATATACTCAGGGAAAAAAGGAAGCCATTCAGTGATGTAGAAATTGTGAAAGAATGTGTTGTTGAACTTGTAGGATGTTTAGACCCCAATAATGTTTCAAGGTACAAACAACTGCCTCTTTCCAGAAGAACCACAACTGATCAGCATCATGAGTTAGCCTTCAACTTAACAGAACAACTTCATGCAATACTTCAAAAGGAAAATATATACTATTCAATCGCTTTGAATTAATCAACTGATACTACTGACTTGGCACAGGTTTTATACTTCATTTGGGTCATAACAGAAAATTTTCTTTCCTATGAAGAGTTATTCACTTTGGGCACTCTTGCAAACAGAAGACAGGGAATAGATATCTTCAACAACTGCCAAGATAAATGTCATGAAGTTGGACTGAATTTGGTATATTTAGTGAGTATATGTACATATGGTGCACCTTCCATGACAGGAAAACATGAAGGGTTTATTGCACAGATAAGAAAAAAAGCATCATCAGATCCAGATGCTCTCATTTCTTTTCATTGTATCTTTCATCAGCAAAATCTCTATTTTAGGTGAGCCTTTGCACCAAGTTATAAGTATTGTTAACTATATTCCTGCAAATACAACACAGCAGTAACAGTTTTATAACATGCTAAAGTTGAAGGATGAGGTATTCAATGTGGATTTGCCATATCATTCTAAAGTGCATTGGTTATCACAGGGACAGGTGTTAGCCGAAATTTTATCTCTGCAAGAACAGATAGTTAAATTTTATGAAGAACAGAATTAGCAATGTGAATTATTGAGAGAAGATATCTATGGGAACGTAGCATTTCTGTCTGATAGCATGTCAAATCAAAACAACCTGAATCTTTGCAAGGTAAAATTAAGTCTGTATATGATATGTGACCAAAAAATCCAAGCATTTCGAAAAAAGCTATCTTTTTTCAAAACACTTCTTCAAAAGGAAATTTCAGATGAACATTTTCCCCAGTTAGCAAAGGTCATTAATGAGCAGGATGATATATCAGTCATTTGAAGAATACACAGCTGTTATAGACCTCTTAATTGGAGAATACAATGAAAGTTTCACTGACTTTGAGAATCATGACATCACACTCAAATTAGCATTTCAGCCTTACCTAGTTGATATCACCAAGGCACTTAAAGAACTACAGATGGAATTGATCGAGCTCTCAGTAGATGACATTTTAAAGTCATTGTTTGATGCTAAAAAACATCCAATTGAAATATGGAAAAATGCAGTAGAATACCCATGCTTTTGGCAACATGCCCAAAAAATGCTTTTTTGATTTTCAACCTCTTATTGCCGTGAATCTACATTCTCCTACCTAACCCAAATCAAGACACTTTAAGGTCACAAATGACTATACCCATCTAGAGGATCAACTGAAACTGTGGACCTCCCTGCTGCAACCAAATATTCAAATGCTTTCCAATAAAAAGCAGACTCAACAAAGTCATTTCAAAGTTAGTTAACTTAAAAATTAACAAATGGCTTACATTTTTTGAAATTATTAGGTATATAGTAGTTAGATGTTTACAAAATAATGTATATTTTAAAGTATATGTAATTGAAGTTTCTTGAATGCTGCTTTATTTGATTACAGCTAAATTAATGTGGCCTTCCAACATGAAAAGCTTCCCCACCCTGAGCTGGAGAACAATATCAAACACCATACTAAGGACACATCTGCATGGCAGCTTCTTGAATCTCTGGTACCTGGGCATACCCATGGTGCTAGTCAGTCGAGCTGCTATAACAAAATACCATAGACTGGTTGCTTAAACAACAGATATTTATTTCTCACAGTTCTGGAAGCCGGGAAGTCCCAGGTTTAAGTACCAGCAGATTCGATGTCTTGGTGAGGGTCCTCTTCCAGGTTGCAGACTGCTTACTTCTTGTCCTATCCTCAGATGGCAGAAAGAGAGTGAGAGAACTCTCTGGGGATCCACATTTATAAGGGCACTGATCCTATTCATGAGGGATCCACCCTCATGACCTAATTACCTCCCAAAAGGTGCCACCTTCTAATATCATCACATTGGGGGTTGAGATTTCAACATATGGATCTGGGAGGGACACAAACATTCAGTTCATTGCACTCATCTTTCTGGATCCTTCTTGAATCCTTGGGAAGCCTGACTTCTCTTGCCACAATCAAACCAGTCTCATTGTCCTGGACCCTGTTCCCAGCCTTCCTTGGCTTGGTGCATCATCTAGTTTCCTTGGAGTTGTTTGTTTGTTTGTTTGTTTGAGACAGAGTCTCGCTCTGTTGCCCTGGCTAGAGTGCCGTGGCATCAGCCTACCTCACAGCAACCTCAATCTCCTGGGCTCAGACGATCCTTCTGCCTCAGCCTCCCGGGTAGCTGGGACTACAGGCATGCGCCACCATGCCCAGCTAATTTTTTCTATATATTTTTAGTTGTCCAGATAATTTCTTTCTATTTTTAGTAGAGATGGGGTCTCGCTCTTGCTCAGGCTGGTTTCGAACTCCTGACTTTGAGCGATCTGCCCTCCTCAGACTCCAAGAGTGCTAGGATTACAGGCGTGAGCCACCATGCCCTGGCCTTGGAGTTTTATACCTCCTGCTATCCTTCAGACAGATATCAATCCTGATCAGGAATTGGGTTCACCACATTGCTTTGTTCCCATTTGTTGTTGATTTCTCACTCACTCCCTCTGGGACACCGATAGGACATCACTTCTAAGGATTGTTCAGTGTGGCTCATCCCCTTATCTGTACATATCTAGATTTGTCAATACCTTGAGCTTATACTAGCCAGAGTTCTTAGTTGAAAATAATGGAGCAGAAAGAAATGTAAACAGGAAATTGTATTAGTTTGCTAGGACTGCTGTAACAAAGTACCACAAATTAACTTAAACAACAGAATTTTATTATCTCATGGTTCTGGAGCCTAGAAGTCTGAGATTAAGGCAGGTATGGCTCCTTCTGAGGGCTATGAGGGAGAATCTGTTCCATGCCTCTCCCCTAATTTCTGGTGCTTTGCTGGCAGTCTTCGGCATTCCTTGGCTTGTAGATCTTTGCCTTTATCTTCACATGGCATCTTCCCTGTGTGCACGTCTCTGTCCAAATTTCCCCTTTTTATGAGGACAATAGTCATATTGAATTTGAAGCTCACCCTACCCAATATGACCTCATCTTACCTAATTATCTCTGCTATGACCTTTTTTCCAAATAAATTGACATTCTTAGGTACTGGATGTTAGGTCTTCAACATGTGAATTTTGGGGAGACTCAAATTATTCCATAACAGGCAACTCTCAGTTACCTGCTAATAGGGTCAGCAGCAGGGCCAGGCTGCCAGTCTCAAACAGGAGCCAAGGGAAGAAGACTCAGCCAAATGTCGCCTCAGGAGCAGCTGACCTAGGATTCCAGGGTTCACTGACAGGGCACGTCTTCCATGGCCACTGCTGGCCCCACTGCAGCTGGTCATTATGGCTGCCCTGCTGTGCTCTGTTCCCAAGCACCCCTCCTGTGGGGCCTCAGGATCTGGCTCTGACACAGCCAACCACAGTGCAAGTCCAAGCAGAGGTACCCAACTGGCCAAGCCTGAGCCACAGGCTCACCCTTAGCTTCCAGGGGACAGGAGAAGGCAGATCTGCCCTACCTGCTTCTGTGGCAGGAGGTGGAGTCCTGCCTCCTTACCACGTAGAGATTCCCTCACAGTAAGAAGGGTTTGGGGATGCTGGGCAGACAAAAAGACAAATGTCACTACAAAGCTGTTTGTCACACACCAGCAGAAGCATCCCCTGGGAGCATCTTAGAATCTTAGAAATGCAAATTATTGGCCCCACCCCAGATATACTGAATCAGAAACTCTAGGGGTGGAGCCCAGCAAACTTTTCAAAAAGTCTTCCAGGGGATTCCTTTCTTTCTTTTCATTTCCTTTTTTTTCAACAGCTCAATTGAGGTATAATCTACATACAATAAATGGCACAATTTGGTGACAGACCTATGTACCAGTGACACCATCACTACAGTCAAGCAAATGCACATATTTACCACCCCTCAAGTTTCCTCATGCCCCTTGGTAATCCCTCTCTCCTGCCCCTTCCCCAACCCACTCCCAGTGTCCCCAGGCAACCACTGCTCTGTCACTAATAAATTAGTTTGCAATTTTTATCATTTTACATAAATGGAATCACACAGTATGTATTCTTCTTTGTCTTTCTTCTTTCACTCAGAATAATAAATTTGACATTGGTCTATGTTGTAGCATGTGTCATTCCTCTCTATAGCTGAACAGTGTTCCATTATGTGGCTATACCCATTTGTTTAACCATTAATCCATTCATGGGCATTTGGGTTGCTTTTGGTTTGGGGCTATTATAAATACAGCTGCTATGAATACTCATGTTCAAGTCTTTGTATAGACATATGCTTTCATTTCTGTTGGGTGAATACCTAGAATTGGAATGACTAGATGATAGGTAGGTAGGTATATATTTATCTGTTAAAGAAACTACTGAACTATTTTCCAAAGTTGTTCTATTTTTTATTCCCACTAGTGGTATACAAAGTTCCAGTTTCTCCACATCTTTGTCAACACTTGGTATAGTCAGTCTGTTTTAAAATTTAGCCATTCCAATAGGTGTATAGTGGTATCTGTGATTTTTATTTGCATTTCCCTGATGCCTAATGATGTTCAACATCTTTGCATGTGGTTATTTGCCATCTGTATATCTTCTTTGATAAAGTATCTGTTTAAATCTTTTGCCCATTTATTGAGTTGCTAATCTTCATATTATTGAGTTATAAGAACTCTTTGTATATTCTAATTCTTCATATATTCTAGTCTTTTGTCACATATGCATTTGACAAATATTTTGTCCCAGTCTTTGGCTTGCCTTTTTATTTTTGTAACAGTGTCTTTTGAAGAGCAAAGTCTTAAATTTTGATGAAGTCCAATTTACTGATTTTTTTCTTTTATAATTTATGCCATTTCGTGTCATATTTAAGAAATCTTGCCAAATTCAAGGCTATTACAATTTTCTAGTAAATTTTCTCCTAGAAATTTTAGCTTTCAAATTTAGGGCTATTATCCATTTAAAATTAATTTTTAATATTTTGAAATAAGTTTAGATTTACAGAGAAGCTGTGAAATAGTACAGAGTGTTCACATGTATCCTTCATCTAGCTTCCCCTAATGTTAACAACTTACATAAACACAGTTACATTTATCAAAACTGAGAAATTAGCATTTATTAACAAAGATACAGACTTTATTTAAATTTACCAGTTTTTTCCCTAGTGTACTTTTTCTGTTCCAGGAGCCAATCCAGGACACATATTGCATTTAGTTGTGTCTCCTTAGTCTTCTCCAATCTATGATGGTTCCTCAGTGTGTCCTGTCTTTCATCTTAATTTTGATACATGGTGTAAGGCAAGGATCAAGATTTGGTTTCTTTGCATATGACTCTTCAATTATTCCAGTACCATTTGTTGAAAAGATTATCCTTTTCCTCATTTAATTTCCTTGACAACTTCATTGAAAATCAATTGACCATATATGTGTAAGTCTATTTTTGGACTCTGTGTTCTGTTCCACTGAGATATCTATGTATTTACTTTTCCCCCCTCTGGTGTTTGAATCGGGATCTATTTGTCTATTTTTACACTAATAAAGAAAACTGTCTTGCTTTCTGTAGCTTGATTTGTAGTCTGAAATCAGGTGGTATTAGTCCTCCAACTTTGTTTTTTAAAAAGTTGTATTGGCTATTCCAGTTTCTTTGAATTTACAGATAATTTTTAGAACCAGTTTTTCAATTTCTATAAAGAGACTGCTGGGATTTTGATTGGGATTTCACTGAAGCTACAGGTCAATTGGGGAGACTTGATGTCGTAACAGTATTGAGTCTTCTGATCCGTGAATTCAGAATATCTTTCCACCTATTCAGTTTTTTTAGTTTCTCTCAGCAATGTTTTGTAGTTTTCAGTGTACAGGTCTTGTACATCTTTTGTCAAATTTATCCCTAACAAGACCTCCAGGTGAATATGATGTACAATAAAGTTGAGACTCACTTCTCTACATCACTGCTGTTACTTAAATATGGTGCTAGAAAAGTAAATACAATGATGAAATATGCCCCCCAAAATCAGTATTGCAAACATAATTGTGAACTTAAAAAACCCAAAGGCATGGCTTATAATTCATATGAATGGATAAAACAGTTGAGCAAAGTGGATGCATCTAAGATACAGTATATATTCAAAACACAACATAATTCCTTTGAAGTGATTAGAGATTTTAAAAGTGAAATCCTCTTCTCAATAGTAACCAAAAAAATACTAAATGAGAATTTCAATCATATATAATGACCTAACATGTTTTTAAACAATCATGCATGTTGCCATGTGTTTATAAACATGTATGTAAATGAATAGAAAAAAAGCCTGGAAATCTGAGACAAGTGCTTTTCCGAGGATGAAGGGAAAGTGAAGGTGAATTATCTGCCTCTTTTGATTTTTTTTCAGTTATATGGTATTAACTCAGTATTTATATAATAAAAGAAAACTTTACAAAGCAGCATATGTGATTCCATTTTTTCAAATGACAGATACATTTATGTGTACCTAGAAAATATCCCAAAAGATGATCACGCAAACTTAATAGTGGTTATATCTTGGCCGGGCGCGGTGGCTCACGCCTGTAATCCTAGCACTTTGGGAGGCCGAGGCGGGCGGATCGCTCAAGGTCAGGAGTTCGAAACCAGCCTGAGCGAGACCCCGTCTCTACCAAAAATAGAAAGAAATTAATTGACCAACTAAAAATATATATACAAAAAATTAGCCGGGCATGGTGGCGCATGCCTGTAGTCCCAGCTACTCGGGAGGCTGAGGCAGTAGGATCGCTGAGCCCAGGAGATTGAGGTTGCTGTGAGCCAGGCTGACGCCACGGCACTCACTCTAGCCTGGGCAACAAAGTGAGACTCTGTCTCAAAAAAAAAAAAAAAAATAGTGGTTATATCTAGATGGTGGGATTTCAGATGATTTTTCAGTGTGATTTTTCTTTTCAGTGTTGCTTAATATTTCATAATAAGCACGTGTTATTTTTATAATAAGTTATAATGATAATTTTTTTTTTTTGAGACAGAGTCTCGCTCTGTTGCCTGGGCTAGAGTGCTGTGGCGTCAGCCTAGCTCAAAGCAACCTCAAACTCCTGGGCTCGAGCAATCCTTCTGCCTCAGCCTCCTGAGTAGTTGGAACTACAGGCATGCACTACCATGCCTGGCTAATTTTTTCTATATATTTTTAGTTGGCCAATTAATTTCTTTCTATTTAGTAGAGAGGGGGTCTTGTTCTTGCTCATGCTGGTTTTGAACTCCTGACCTTGAGCGATCCTCCCGCCTCAGCCTCCCAGAGTGCTAGGATTATAGGGGTGAGCCATCACACCGGGCCATAATGATATCTTTATTTTGGAAAAAAAACAAGCAGAAATTAAGGAGTGTTGTTCATGAACAAGGACACTTTTAAAACTAAGATAGCTAAGATAGGAGAGACTATAAACAAGAAAAAATAGGTCATGTTCCTATTTATAATTTATAATATATTCACATATAAATATAATAAAGATAAATCTTCCCAGGCTATAAATAGATTTATTATAATACCAATTAGCCTTTCAAACCAAAAAGCTTCCTATTATGAAACCCACTGATCATAGCAAAACAAATGAAAAATAGAGAGGAAGGCTTCCATTTTCAATGAGACAAGGAAACAGCCACAGCACCAAACCAGAGCCCATGAAACAAACCTGCTGGTTATTGTGGGATGAGAACTGTAACCGAAAAGAGACAGAGATACCGGGTGCCCCCTTAGAATGAGGGGAGGACCCAGATCTCTCCCCAAAGTCTGTGCTAGAAGCTTGGCTGATAATGCTTTGCCTCCCTCCAGGAGATATGGTAGCACAGGCAGGTCTCCAGAGACTGGGGAAGCCCCGTGGAAAGCAGAGCAGCACTGCAGAGTGGCAGGGCAGGTGGGCCTGCAGGAACCACCTTGCTAACTTCTCCCCCAGAAAGGCAGACATGCAGAAATGATGAAGGGGAAGAAGGAAGTGGAGGCGGGAACCACCAGATTGCACCCAGGGACCTATGACTGTGGGCAACATGGGCTTCCTGAACACCACACACTGTGGGTAGGTGATCTCCAAGGAAAACAAAGTGACAGAAAGGCTGTTTGAGACAACAGAACCTGTTAAAGCTGAAGGATCCTAGATTCTCTCCAATCTCCCCATTTCCTTCTCCATTCTTCAAACTGTTATTCAGCCAGTAGCAGACCCCACCCAAAGTTAAGTAATAATCCAAAGGGAACCATATGAGATTTACAAATAGAAATTGCAGAGGAAGGAAATATACACAAAAGTCTGACAAAAAAAATAAACATCATAAGAAGAATTACTCAAGGAAACAAAAAATATGTTCAGATAAATTCTCCATATTCTCAAAGAAATTTCAGACAATACTCTCTCTGTTATAGAAAAAGATGCCAAAGAAAAGACACAAGAATTCAAAGAAGAGATTATAAAATGAAAGAAGACAAAAAGAAAGCTAGTAAATTCAGGATAAAAATGGAATAGTAACCCATGACAGAGATGGAACCTACATTAGAAACAATAGAAAACAGCATAAAAATAACTATTCATTTCAATGCATGGTGGGCAGACTCCAGGAAATCGCACAAAATGACATAAGTTAACAACAACAAAACCAAGACTTCTTAATGATTCTAGAGAAAATCACTATTGTTATAGAAGACCAATAAAAGAGATCTTGGCGTTTCTGAAAGAGAATAGGCACTTCTGAAGGAGAATAAAAGGAATTAAATATAAATTATTTTTAAAATAAGAACTTTCTTGAAATAAGGATGATTTGAATCTGCTGATCAAAAGGATATACATATTCTAAGAAAGATTAACATAGACTGTTCAACACCAAGATATATTCTACAGAAGTTATGAAACACCAACGGTAAAGAAAACCTCACATGAGTAACCACACAGAAAAGCACACGCAGAGAGAAAAATCAAATACGTTTCTTTGGGCTTCTTCACAGTGCCGAAAGACCAAGGATCAACATCTAAAACATTCTGAAGGAAAGAAAACATGACTCAGGGAATTCTACACATCAAGTTATCCTTCTAGTATAATGGCGATATGCAGACATGCCCAGGCACGCTGCACCTCAGGGATTAAAGGACCCACGAAGCTTTCTTGAAAAACAACTTATGAATGAAATCTATCTAACCAAGGGATGAGTCAAAATAAATTCTACCATAGAGAACCTGGGTGTATTAGTTTCCTACGACTGCCATAACAATGGATCACAAATTAGATGGCTTAGAACAACAGAAATTTATTATCTCAAGTTCTGGAGGCTAGAAGCATGAAATCAAGGTGTCAGAAGGAGCTAGGGGAGTACTCTTTCTTGCCTTTTCCTGTTTCTGGTAGCTCCAGATGTTCCTTGGCTTGCAGCTGCACAACTACAGTCTTCACATCATGTTCTCCCTTTGCCACTGCACGTAGTATTTCCTCCCTGCATGTCTGTGTTCAAATTTTCCGCCATATTGGATTAGAGCCCACCCTCATGACTTCAGTTTAACTTGGTTACCTCTGTAAAGATCCTAAATAGGTCATTTTCTGAGGTACTGAGGGTTAGGACTGTAACATTTCTTTTTTTTGGGGGGGGGTGACATAATTCAATCTGTAACACTGGGGTAACACAAAGGTGGTGAGCACTGAGTCCATTAAACATAGAGCTAAAACTATTAATAAACACGAGCAAGACATATGGTTAGAGAACAAAATGAAATGAGGTAAACATTGACAATGGAATGTACAGTTGACCTTGAACCATGGGGAGATTAGGGGTGCTGACTCCCTCACACAGTTGAAAATTCACATATAACTTTTTTTTTTTTTTTTTTGAGACAGAGTCTCACTTTGTTGCCTAGGCTAGAGTGAGTGCCGTGGCGTCAGCCTAGCTCACAGCAACCTCAGACTCCTGGGCTCAAGCAATCCTTCTGCCTCAGCCTCCCAAGTAGCTGGGACTACAGGCATGCGCCACCATGCCCGGCTAATTTTTTCTATATATATTAGTTGGCCAATTAGTTTCTTTCTATTTATAGTAGAGACGGGGTCTCACTCTTGCTCAGGCTGGTTTTGAACTCCCGACCTCGAGCAATCCACCCGCCTCGGCCTCCCAGAGAGCTAGGATTACAGGCGTGAGCCACCGCGCCCGGCCCACATATAACTTTTTTTTTTTTTTTTTTTTTTTTTTTTGAGACAGAGTCTCACTTTTTGTTGCCCTGGCTAGAGTGAGTGCCGTGGCGTCAGCCTAGCTCACAGCAACCTCAAACTCCTGGGCTCAAGCGATCCTCCTGCCTCAGCCTCCCAAGTAGCTGGGACTACAGGCATGCACCACCATGCCCGGCTAATTTTTTGTATATATATTTTTAGTTGGTCAATTAATTTCTTTCTATTTTTAGTAGAGACGGGGTCTCGCTCAGGATGGTTTCGAACTCCCAACCTCGAGCAATCCGCCCGCCTCGGCCTCCCAGAGAGCTAGGATTACAGGCGTGAGCCACCGCGCCCGGCCCACATATAACTTTTGACTTTCCAAAAACTTAACTTTAGCTAGTAGCCTACTTTGACCTGAAGCCTTACTGACAACACAGTCAATTATTACATATTCTGTATATTATATATGTTCCATACTATATTCTTACAATAAAGTAAGCTAACAAAAAGAAAATGATATTGAGAAAATCATAAGGAAGAGAAAATCTATTTACTATTTATTAAATGGGAGTGGATCATCTTCTTTCTCATTGTCTTCACATTGAACTGGCTAAGGAGGAGGAAGAGGAAGAGGAAGGGGAGGGGTTGGGCTTGCTGACTCTCTGGGGAGGCAGAGGTGGGAGAAAATCCACATATAAATGGACCCACATGGTAAAACCTGTGTTGTTCAAGGGTCAACTGTAATAAGAATCAAGAGGTAGAGTCAGGCAGTGGGATAAAGCATAAGTGTGAGTCATTTATTCCTCATCTTTCATAGCAGGACATCAATAGATATCATTTAAAATTGAAACTTGTCTTTTTTTAAAAAAAATAAGCACAGAAAATTCAACCTCCTAATGTTTTTAATTGTCTGTTTTCTTAATTCTAGAATAATTAATCTTTTTTTTTTTTTTTTTTTTTTTTGAGACAGAGTCTCACTTTGTTGCCCAGGCTAGAGTGAGTGCCGTGGCGTCAGCCTGGCTCACAGCAACCTCAATCTCCGGGGCTCAGCGATCCTACTGCCTCAGCCTCCCGAGTAGCTGGGACTACAGGCATGTGCCACCATGCCCAGCTAATTTTTTGTATATATATTTTTAGTTGGTCAATTAATTTCTTTCTATTTTTGGTAGAGACGGGGTCTCGCTCAGGCTGGTTTCGAACTCCTGACCTTGAGCAATCCGCCCGCCTCGGCCTCCCAAAGTGCTAGGATTACAGGCGTGAGCCACCGCGCCCGGCCTAATCTTTTAAGAATTATTATGTCTTATGATGAAGCAACCAATTTAGTAATTTTTTTTTTTTTTTTTTTTTGAGACAGAGTCTCACTTTTTTGTCCAGGCTAGAGTGAGTGCCGTGGCATCAGCCTAGCTCACAGCAACCTCAAATTCCTAGGCTCGAGCGATCCTTCTGCCTCAGCCTCCCGAGTAGCTGGGACTACAGGCATGAGCCACAATGCCCGGCTAATTTTTTATATATATATCAGTTGGCCAATTAATTTCTTTCCATTTATAGTAGAGACGGGGTCTAGCTCTTGCTCAGGCTGGTTTTGAACTCCTGACCTTGAGCAATCCGCCCGCCTCGGCCTCCCAAGAGCTAGGATTACAGGTGTGAGCTACCGCGCCCGGCCAATTTAGTAATTTTTAAGTTTTGCTTCAGCTCTTCTACTGTTAAAGTAAAATAATATTAAAATTTTTTTCATCTTAAATAGTATGCAGAGTATGATCCTATTTCTATAAAATTCTATGTTGTTCTATATATTCACTTACTTAAAGAATCTTTTTTTTTTTTTTTAAAGATAGGGTTTCATTCTGTCGCCCAGGCTGGAGTGCAGTGGTGTGATCATAACTCACTGTAGCCTCAAACTTCTGGGCTCAAGTGATCCTCCTGCATCAGCCTTCTGAGTGGTTAGATGCGCATGACCAAGCATGGCTAATTTTTCTATTTTTGTACAGATGAGATCTCACTATGTTGCCCAGGCTGGTCTTGAAATCCTGTCCTCAAGGAATCCTCCCACCTTGGCCTCCCAAAGTGCTGGGATTACAGGCATGAGCCACTGTGCCTGACCCTACGTATAGAGTTTTGAATAATATTTTACAAATGTTGGGGATGGTTATCTCTGGGCAATGGGATTTATAGTAAGAATTTTTTTTTTCTTATACTTCTTCATTGTACTTCTTTATATTACTTGAATTTTTATAATGAATATGTGTTATTTTGAACAAAAACAACAAAAATCAATGTTTCTCTCTTTTTTCTCCCCTGCAAAAAGCTTAGTTTGTAGGTATTGAGGGTGCTAAGAGCCAGTAGGCTGCTTCAACTTTAGATGCCAGGAAGGGACCCGTCCAGGAGGCAGAAGGCGGGATCTGAGGGAGCTGTGACAGCCGACACAAGTTGTCTGGGTTGTCAGCAGGCCCCTCCCAAACTGGGGGCCTGTTTCTTAGCTGCTGTGACAGAAAACTCCTTCAACTGTAAATGCCACCATATGTATTAAGAACTTTCCACAGTCAGACCCAACTCCCAACAAAACCAGATGGCCTCCAAAGTTAGCAAAATGAGTCAGAGCTGTCTTCTAATTTTTGAGAAAGTCCAACATTTGCTTTATTGTGACATCTTTAAAACAAAATCAGTGCTCCTAGAAACCAGGAATCTGGCTGTGTTCTTCTCGATCCTGAAGGAGTACAGGGGACTTCACCCCAAAACAGGGCTCCGCAGTATAAGTGTTTTGAATTAAAAGCTCTTAGAGATCAACAGATGCTAGAAGAGACTTTCCCCTACACACATAAAGACCAGACAGACCCACCAAGAAGAACAATCATTCTTCTCTTCCCCTGTCTCTCAGTTCTCTACCTCTCCCAAAGCACAGGATGGAATTGTTCTCTGATGTAGTTCCCTTCTCTGCCTAAAGTGTGAACCTACCAAAGAAGAAAACAATTACTGTGTTTCCCCGAAAATAAGACAGTGTCTTATATTTAGTTTTCCTCAAGAAGACACCCTAGGGCTTATTTTCAGGGGATGTGTTATTTTTTTTTTAAGTACGGTACAATAATCTGCATTTATTCAAATATAGTTAAGTTGTCTTCTTCTGGAACATCATCATAGTAAAATGGCTGCCACAGCTTTCCTTCTTCCCCCTGGGGACACACAATACCTAAAGGGGAGTGTCCTGCTCCTGACTTCACTGAGGAGACTTTCCCCTCAAAGCCTCAGCTGGCAGCACCCACAGGATGCCGGGGACCTGACGGGGGAGCCGACCTTGTTGGTGGGGCTGCCCGCACCTTTACAGTCACCTCAGGGGTAGTAGCTGTCACGATGGGGCAGATGAGAAGGGCTGCTGGTCTTCTTTACCGCTCCGTGACGAACTGCATGGGTTGTGCAGATACGCTGCGTAGCCACGCCCATCGCTAGGTTGTATTTGGGGGTAGGACTTATATTGCGCAAATGCTTAGAAATCCTGCTAGGGCTTATTTTCAGGGAAACACAGTACCTCTTGTCCTTTCCCCGTGTTTTCATTAAGTAAACCCATACCACAGGAAAGAAGACTAAATAAAGTCTGTTAACAAACCTGGACAGACTTCTGTCACAAACCATTGTCCACTCTGTGGGCCCAACAGACTTTGTCACAGTATATTCTTCAAACCCATTAAATTCTCCTAAAAACCATTTACTATCCCCCAAAGTCATCCACTCATCCAAAGTCATCCACAGGGTCTCCCTTTTGCCTTAGAAGTAGGCTCTATAAGCATCTGTACTCCCTTAGGATAACTGAGCAATCACTTTGTGATTCTCCCCTTGTGCACAGTATTTTTTTTTTTTTTTGAGACAGAGCCTCACTTTGTTGCCCAGGCTAGAGTGAGTGCTGTGGCGTCAGCCTGGCTCACAGCAACCTCAAACTCCTGGGCTCAAGCAATGCTTCTGCCTCAACCTCCTTCTACTCTGCCTTCTACTCTGCCTCAGAGTAGCTGGGACTACAGGCATGCGCCGCAATGCCCAGCTTATTTTTTCTATATATATTAGTTGGCCAATTAATTTCTTTCTATTTATAGTAGAGACGGGGTCTTGCTCTTGCTCAGGCTGGTTTCGAACTCCTGACCTTGAGCAATCTGCCCACCTCGGCCTCCCAGAGTGCTAGGATTACAGGCATGAGCCACTGCACCTGGCCTTGTGCACAGTATTAATACGTGTGTATGCCTTTTCTCTTATTAATCTGTCCTTTTGTGAGTTGGTTTTTCAGTGATCCTTCCAAGGGCAAAGGGGAAGCTTCCCCTTCACCCCTATGATTCCAAATCAAGAGAGCTGCCTCATATACTGTCCTGAGCCCACAGCTGTGCGACCAAGTCCTCCACTCTGTAGGTGAGTGAAAAATGGCTCCCTCCACCCTTCTAGGTTCATTGACTGAGCTATAAATATTATAAATTGATATAAGACAAATTAACAGGACAGAAGCCATATTTAACTATACACATACTCATACGTGTACCCCAAAATATGAGACTGGAAGAAGGGCCAGATGACTGAAGTTGAATATCCCTCATCCAAAATACTTGAGACCAGAAGTGTTTCAGATTTCAGATTTTGAAATATTTGCATATACATAATGAGATATCTTGGGGATAGGACTCAAGTCAAAACATGAAATTCAGTTATGTTTCAAATGCACCTTATACACATAGCCTGATGGTAATTGTATATACTATTTTAAATAATGTTGTGCATGAACAATGTGTTCTGAATGTGTTTTGCCTGTGACCCATCACGTGAGGTCAGGTGTGGAGTTTTCCACTTGTGACATGATCCCTTCTGTTAGCACTCAAAAGATTTTGAATGTTGGACAATTTTGGATTTTTGGATTAGGGAAGCTCAAGTTGTATAGCATCCTGAGCTACAGAAAGGAATAGGACATCAGTGGGGTGGTGACAACATAAGTTATGGGACAGTGAGAGAAGAAACTGTATGGTGAATAAATGTTGCCTTGTTATGCATATATAAAGTCTCTCAGGTAGTAAAAGCTGGAGGGGACTCATGACAATTGAGTTCCCTTTGGAGGGTCTCTTTAGGCAGGTGAGGGGAGCTCAGAGGAAGCCTGTGCCTGCATCTGCTCTTCCCCAGGTGCCCTCAGGTCAAAGTCATCAGTATTCCAAAGTGTCCTACTTTGAGGTGGCATCTCCTGAACTCCCTCACTTCCCATGCCCCCCACACTGCAGATGGCCTTTGAGGCCAGCCTGGAGACACTCTCTTCTCTCCCTTCAAGTTTGCCTGAGAGGTCTGTTGGGATCTGAGTATGGGGAAGCCATGGGGAACCAACCAGTTCCTGGAAACCTGGCCCCTCCCAAAACAGGAGACAAGCAGAAAAGCTGGGCTGCAGGGAACCGGCATCATGGGAGGCTGCCAGCAAACACTCTAATCTAAAGTCTGAATTAGTCAGAGAATTAGTTTTTCCTGGTATACTGTGCTGGATTACTGAAGCCTAATAGACACTTTCCTTGTCCTTGAAGGGTTAACAGAATGTCTTTCTCTTGCATTAAATAGATTGATAAATATGGTAAAGCTCTCCTTTGGGAATTACCATGGCACAAAGTAATTCTTCCTTTGGAGAAGTGCCTGGCTTTTTCCTTTTTCTTTAAGTTCTTTCCTTTCTCTGGGAAATCTTAATTTCATAAATTCCTCTCTTTTCCCCTTTATTTTTCTTGGTATGGTCTCTGAAACACCTTCTGTGGTCCCCCTTCAAATTTCAGCATCCGTTTTCAATTAAATTTTCATTCATGTTCTCAGGCCTCAATCTTAACCTTCAAAATAACATTCGAGGCTCAGCATCATGGTTCATGCTTATATCCCAGCATTTCAGGAGGTCCAGGCAGGAGGATCACTTGAGCCCAGGAGTTAGAAACCAGCCTGAGCAACATAATGAGACCCCTTTTCTACAAGAAATAGAAAAATTAGCCAGGCATGGTGGCACGTGCTTGAAGTTCTAGCTACTAGAGAGGCTGACACAGGCAGATCATTTGAACCCGGGAGTTTGAGGTTGCAGTGAGCTATGATCACTGCCTGTAGCCCAGGCAACAGAGTTGAGATCCTGGCTCAAAAAAAGCCAAACAAACAAACAAAACACTCAAGGCAAGGTCTTTCCCATGTTCTTAACAAAAAGATGAGTGTCACTGGATTTCCAAAGCTTCCCTCTATTTCATGGATATGCATCTTTTTTCTCCAACTAAAATTTAGAACTGCTGAGAACAGCGTCTGTTTTTAACTTCTTTTGTATCTCCCTGTCTTATAGCACTGGCTCTACAAAGTAAATCTCGATAAATAATCACTTCTGACCCCATCTAGAAGACTGACAATTCATAAATGTACAATTCTGTTGAATGGAAATGGAAATCCCTAGTTTGTGGGTGGGGTCACCACTGTTACAGCTATTATTTTTTAGCAGTTATTAATCCAGCATTTCATTTGATCCTCGTGCAACAATCCTATGAAGTAGGTACTATTATTACCCCTAGTTACCAATGAAAAATTTGAGATACAAAGTTTAGTAATTTGTCCAAGATCATGGGGGAGCTGCAACCTGGGTCAGTTCTGAAGAAGGCACTGAAGAATGATCGGGTGGAAGAAGAGGGAGAGATATACAGAAGGAGAGAAACTTGCTTTTCATCAGGACTATAAATTAAGTACTCTTTACTAGTTAGTAGTTCAAAATATGTCCACAGATTCTTTGATATTCCTCCCTTCAAAAAGTGGAGACCAATTTCCTCCCTTTAAGAGTGGACTGTCTTGTTTATAGAATGATGTGTGGCAGAAGTGACAATGTATGACTTCTGAGACTAAGTTATAAAAGGCATTGTGATTTCCTCCTTGCTCTCTCTCGGTCATTCACTCTGGGAGGAGCCAGGTGCCCTGTTGTAAGGACACTCAGGCAGCTCAATGGAGAGGTCCACGTGGCAGGGAACTGGGGCCTCCTGCCAATAGCCAGCAAGGAACGGATGCCTCTGGCAACAGCCATGTGAGTAGAGTGAACCGTCTTGGCAACAGAGTCTTTAGCCCCAGTGAAGACTTCAGATGACAGCTGACTTTTTGACTACAACATCATAAGAGACCCTGAAAAGAGTCATCCAAGTAAACCACTCCTGAATTCCTGACCCACACAAACTGTGAGATAAAAAATGTTAGTTGTGTTGCCCTACTAAGTTTAGGGGTGATTTGCTACACAGCAATAGATATCTAATTCAACTGGGTTATACTATAAATGAGTAGTTCCTACCTTTTTGGGCAGCAGGGACTTCTTTGAGAATCTGATAAAAATTATGGATCCCCTCCTCATAAAACTGCATGAACATGAAAATATGGAGCTCACAGTTTCTGAAGAATCATATATCCTAACAAAGCCTATTCACAGATCTCAGGTTAAAAACTCCTTCTCTGATTACTATTAATAGAATAGTCCAAGTATAAATTCTTTCCCAAAAATCTCTTTCTTGTGCATGACTCATTTAAAGCATTTCTTATTCTTTGCTTCAGTTTCTTTTTCCTGAGATACAGAACCAGTTAGATTAAAGAGTCTCCCCTCCCCCAGGCTCTTTGCATCAGCACATTTCAGGGGACAAAGGGCTCAAACCAATTTTTCTCATGGTTCTATTTTTGTGATTCAGCTCTTATGGAAAAGAGAGTCAGGGTGATTGGTGGGGTTTCCAGAAAACTCAGAAACAGTAATTACTAGAAATACAGGAAGGAAGTATGTTCTTGAAAGATTAAAGCTCTAAGGTTCAGAGCTAAATGATCTGGCTTTGTTTGTATTCTCAGGATTAGAGCATTTGGGGGAGTCTTGCTCAGCTCACTCCTCATCCACATGAGGCCCCTCCATCCTTGTTCTCACATGTACCCACCTCCAGGCTGGCATCATTATGTGCAAAGAAGTACAGTTATTCGCCTCTATTTTCTGCCAGGGAGATAGAGACCTCTAAGGAGACACAGACTCAGGAGAGAGAACAATCCCACTTCCTCTCTGCGGTCAGTCTCTACTAAATACCTTGAGGCCATTTCTGACCAAACCAAGGAGAGTAATTGCAACTCTTAGGGTCAACTTCCCTTTTGGGGACTCCAGAAGGGTTCTCACTTCTGTTCATAAGCACTGTTCCCCCGAGCTGTAGAGAATGTGTCAGGAAAGGTAGCTCAAGAAGAAAGGCAGAGCTTGGGGGTGTAATGGTGTGTTCAATTTGAGACAAACTTTGTTTGGGGCACTTTTAAGGTTTTGGATAGAAGGGACTGGAATTCAGAGAGAGGTCTGGGGTTAGAGACATTTGGGAGTTAAAACATAGGGATTAAAGTGCTCGCTTACTGAGAATGGATCCTGCAAACTTATGGAGAGTGGGGGAAGAGAAGTCCATTAAGGGATGAGGGAAAATGATAGGAGAGGTTGAAAGAAGAGTTGGAGGAAAGATGTGAGAGAAACAAATGGACAAGGAAATTTAAAGAGGAGAATGTTAATTTCACATGCAAATACAAGCGGAAGCATTAGGCAAATGACAGTTGAAACTGTCAATCATATTTAGCATGAGCAAGGCCTCACTGGAGGTCTTGGAAAGAACATATTTGTGGAGTGGAGGGGGGAAAGCCTGACTCTGGCAGGGTGAGGAAGAAGTGGTTCACATAGAAATGGCTAAACAGCCGGGCGCGGTGGCTCACGCCTGTAATCCTAGCTCTCTGGGAGGCTGAGGCGGGCGGATTGCTCAAGGTCAGGAGTTCAAAACCAGCCTGAGCAAGAGCGAGACCCGTCTCTACTATAAATAGAAAGAAATTAATTGGCCAACTGATATATATATAAAAAAAAAAATTAGCTGGGCATGGTGGCGCATGCCTGTAGTCCCAGCTACTCGGGAGGCTGAGGCAGAAGGATTGCTTGAGCCCAGGAGTTTGAGGTTGCTGTGAGCTAGGCTGACGCCACGGCACTCACTCTAGCCTGGACAACAAAGCGAGACTCTGTCTCAAAAAAAAAAAAAAGAAATGGCTAAACAGAGTCACCTAAGATTTGAAATTAGATAAGGCAGAGACTTCCATCAGCCCTTCTGGTGAGGTAAGAGGCAGTTAGAAGGGTATGGTGAAAGGAATATATTCATTTTGCTGTTTGTTCACTGTCTACTTTCAATGAATGAATGAAATCACATTGTTAATAAACAGAAGCAGCTCTCTACGGATGCAAACTTTGGTGTGGAGAAGTCAGCATAAGCAAGGAGAGCAAAAGCCATCTGCCCAAATGAGAACTATGAGAAAAGAAAAGGCTTTGCTAGTCACAGTGAAACACAAAAAGCTGATTGAAAATCATAGAACTAAAAGGTAAAATGTTATGAAAGTAGGCATTCGTAATCCAAAAATCAGAGCTGTGGGTGATGAGATGGTCCCTGCAGCCTTGCCCAAACAGATAGAACCTCTGAGACACCCAGCCTCCCTAACAATTAGCAACAGTCTTAGATATATCCAGATAGCAAAGATGAGATGGACAAACTGCAACAGAAAATTCTAGGACTTAGATTTGAAACATGGAGAACCTATGGCTTGTAGCAATATTTTATTTGAAGTAAATTGATTTCCTGACCAGGTGCAGTGGCTCATGACTGTAATCCTAGCACATTGGGAGGCTGAGGCGGTAGGATCACTTGAGCCCAGGAATTCCAGGTTGCAGTGAGCTATGACCACACCACTGCACTCCAGCCTGGCAGCCTGGGTGACAGAGCAAGACTCAGTCTCTAAAATAATAAAATAAAATACACTACAAGCTGGTTTCCATGAATAATTTTCTATGTGTTTAATATTAATCTTCCTGGTAAAAAATATAAAAATGAATATAGACAACATTTTCCAAGAAGCTTCCCCCAGGCTGCTGGCTGGTGCTGCCCTTTGCACTCCTGCTGTGTTGCCCTGTACTCAACATTCACTGAAGGCTGCCACCTGCCTCTACTACTATGTTACCATGACAGCCTGTCTGGTGATTCTGTCCCTTGAACACATGAGCAACATGAGATCCCCAGCCCTATGGCACAGCCCCGGGTACACTCCCTTAGGCCTGCATTCAGGTTTAGATAACCCCACTAAGGCTTACACCCCACAGCGAGAAGTGGCCCAGACCTCGATCCTGTTCCTGCTATAGATGTCCCTGCTGTTGTCCTATGCTTCTCCCTGTATCCATGGTGGCTGAGCTGGCATCTCCTGTTGGGACACCTGGTATGTTTTGTAGACTAGAAAGATTGAACATGAGCACCAGCAGCAACTTTCAGGAAGTACAAGCCTAAAACCCATGACCTTTGTTCAATGTGCTCAGCTGCACAAAACCCAGCTGCCTGCATACTGTGGCCTTAGAAAACTCTAGAGCTTCCCATCAAAATACAGGAAGAGAAGTAATAAAATACAAATTTCCTGCCAACCATCTGGGGACAACCAGAAAGAAGAAGAGGAACAATAAAATGGGAATATGATGACAACCATGATGTATGTGCCCAGATGTCTTTCCTGTTGAAAAATTCTGGGTTGGAGGATGGACTTGAAGGAGTTCAGGAAATGCCACTCCAAAATAAGGTGCTTTGGTGTGATGACTTTGAAATGAGGGCACCTGGGGAAGAGCAGATGCAGGCACAGGCTTTCTCTGAGCTCCCCTCACCTGCCTAAAGACCCTCTGAAGGGAACTCAATTGTCATGAGTCCCCTCCCTGGGAATCTCACCAGCCAGGGAAGATTAATTGGAATGGCAGGAGAGGGGCCTGGAGGTTGACACCAGCCCAAACACACTATCATCTGTTCTTCTCAGGGCTGCTCAGATACAACTTTTATTACCTGAGAGACTTTTTATCTGCATAACAAGACAACATTTATTTACCATACATTTCCTTCCCTCACCATCCCATAACTTGTGTCATCACCACCCCACAGAAGCTCTGAGCCTTTCTAGAGCTCAGGATGCTATATAAGCTTCAATCATCTGACCTCTCTCCAAGTGATATTTTGTGGGACTCCCATGTGTACATACATAATTAAATATAGTTTTTCTTCTGTTGATCCATTTTATGTCAATTTCATTCGTAGCCAGGCCAAGGCAACTGGAGCAGAAGAGGAAGGCCATTTTCTGCTCTCCTAGAGAAGCAAGGTTGATTATATACTCCTGAGGCCTTCAGGGACCAGTTCTCACTTCTGAGGTCTGGCTGGTCCATTTTCTTGTTTTGGAGAACTGGCCTGTTATTTTTAGTCTATGACAGTAGTCCACAATGTTTTGAAGTAGATGTGAGTCAGCTACTCACTTACCACCTTGATATCAACTTGTAATGAAAGCAAGTCTCAGGCCAAATTCTCTCCCACATATAGAGAGACATTTATTTATTAAGCAAATAGTCATGAGCAATTGGGCACCGAGGATTTTATGCAACCTGCTCTGTAGGTTCTATGAAGTTCCAGCTCATGCTCTTTTAAGTGATACTACTACATGGCTCCCCCATGACATGAATGGTCCACTGGAGAAGAACCAACATTTCAGGGGCAGGACTTCACTACCTTTGTGATCAGCAGTAGGCAACCAGGAACCCTCGCAAAGCAGCATCTGGACACAGGAGTGGTTCAGGGTCACACATCTGGCACCATCCTTACAGGTGCATGCTGAAGGCCTCACTGTTCAGGCAAAATGTGAGGGGAACCTCTCAAATACTTTAGCATATTCACATATCTTGACTATCTTTCATGTCATCAATGAATGCCCTTTTTATCATTTTCTCATGCTAATTACCAAGTCACTAATTTCACCAGGGGAAAAAAAATCAATTTCTGATATTCTTTGTACTGATTAGCAAAATACGTGTTATGGATCAAGATATAGATTATTCAAGTACTTGGAGGGGTCACCTTGGGTAGCCCTTCTGAAACAATGCTAGCTGACAACCCTATAGGGGCTGCAGAATGCCCCTAGAATTGAAGCTGAATCTAACTAGCAAGCACACAGCATTACACTGTCAATGTTGCAGTATCTTTAAGTAAATTATAGACATTAAGACATTTGCTGTGGCCTGGGAGGAAAAAAAAAACAATCATTTTCAT
Source organism: Microcebus murinus (assembly GCF_040939455.1). NCBI lineage: Eukaryota > Metazoa > Chordata > Mammalia > Primates > Cheirogaleidae > Microcebus > Microcebus murinus. Next base: position 51,422,811 of record NC_134106.1, on the reverse strand, counting down.
AAGGAACAGTGGAAAGAGAGTCAATGCCAGAACAGCAGTCCAGGCTCTGTGACTGTTTCATCAGTCCCAACTTCTGTCTGGAAAAGAGACAATTAATAGGAGATATAACTGAAATCTGTGAAATTGTATTGGGGACTACAAATTAATTCCTAAACATTCAAACAAGGGGGCATCCTTGTTTGTTACTCAACAGAAGCTATTTTATTAATAGTACAAGTTGAAGAAAATATTATTTCATATGGTTCTTATGGAAGTAGTTATCCCCAAAGGTAGTTCAGGCTACAAATAAAGAATTCATTCTGGGTTAAATCAAAGGTCATAAAGTGGAAGCCTACAAAAATGTTTCATTTGGCCAGAATGATTTTAAAATTATTGTATTTGATTGCCTGTACTTAAAAATCAATTGCCATTCCCATAAAAATCTGGATTTCCAGCTTTTCTTGAAAAAAAAAATAAATAGAAGATCTGGCAATACTAGGTCTACATTCCCTGATGATATCAGGCAGCTGGAATCAAGGAACCACTATACCCAGTAAAAGGCAAATTTCTTCTCTAGCTTGGCTACAGTCTACACCATACCCTATTACTTTCCAACACTGAGGCCCAGGGCCAGTTGCACTCCTTAATCCTGACCTCCTGAGCCTTGAAACATAATCCTAGGTGGATCATGGAACTGAATTTCTGCCCAAATGCTGCCTTGGGATGAGACAATATCCCTGCCTCAATAGACTTCATCAAAAGATGCCATGTCTTCATGCAAAGACAAACCACAAAACTGGAGAAGATATTTACAGCACATATAGCTGCAAAGGAGTAGTAACCAAAATAATATAAAGAATTTCTACCAAGCAATAAGAAAAACACAACCAATCCAACAGAAAAATGGGCAAAGAGACTTAACAGGAAATTCATGGAAGAATAAACAAGAATGACCTATAAACACAGGAAAAGATGCTCAACTTTATAGTAATCCAAAAAATAAAAGTTTTTATCACAATAAAATATCATTTCACACTCATCATAGTGGCAAAAATTTTATAATCTAACAATACCACCACCATCACCAAGAACTCTGTGCATTGCCAGTTGAGTTTAGATTGGCCCAGTCTCTTTGAAGAGTGGTTTGGAACTCTCTGGAGAAGCTGTTTGTCCAGGGTCCCAAAAATTCCATTTCTGGGAATTAACCCTAGAGAAACATTTGCAGAAATTCATGAAACAGGTAAAAAAAAAATGTTCATGGTCATATTTTTTGTAATAGCCCCAAATTGGTAATGACCTAAATGTTTGTTAGCAGAATAAAGTATAACATATTCACATAATAGGATAATATACAGTTGCCACAAGCATCAACAAAAATGATTCTCAAAGCACATTAGACAAAAGCAAGCTGCATAAGAAAACACACTATGACGCCTGCCATGCCTTGGCTGCCTTCCTGTTGCCTCCAGGAGAGCAGGGATGGTGACTGTCTTGTCATGTATATAATGTAGCATGCAAAGCAGTACTACATATTGTTCACAGATCCATGCATAAAAATGCACAGGAATAATAAATACCAAATTTAGTATATTGATTACCTCTGTAAGGAAGAGAGAGGAATAAAATCAAAGCCAAGTCTACAAGGGGCTTCAGCTATATTAGAAGTGTTTTATTTCTTGAGTTGGTGGGAAATACTATCTGGTTGTCTGTTGTATTACTCTTTATACCTTTTGTATTTATTCAATATTACAAAACAAATTTTAAAATAAATGACATTAATTTCTACCTTGCAGTTTTCCTCTTTTATTTCAGAGTTAATAGAAACCTTTTCCAGGCCGCATTAGTTTCCTGTTGCTGTATGACAAATTACAAAAAATTTAGTGGCATACAAATTCATTATCCTGTGGTTCTAGTCCCGCCTCTAGCATCTTCAAATCTGTCTCTCCCTCTGTCCTCTGTTCTGTCATCACATCTCTGACTCTGACTCTCCTGTCTCCCTCTTATAAGGACCCTTTTGATTACACAAGGCTCACTCAGATAATCCAGGATAATCCCCCACCTCTCAAGATCCTTAACGTAATCACTTCTACAAAATCCCTTTTGCCATGTAAGGTAACATTCACAGGTGTAGGGGATGAGGACATGGACATTTTTCTGCCTGTCATATGTTTAAACATGTTTGCAGGCCCCAGTGCTGTGCCTATTGTGTCAAGTGGAAAAATCTCTGCCCTACTTAGCTCCTAGTAACTGTCTGAATTGGTTTCCCTGTCCTGATAGAGACCCAGATGACCACAAAGTGCCCAAAAGGTGAAACCCAGGGGCAGGAAGCATGGAGGGGGAAAGAAAGAAGAAAATCACAGAGGCTAGAAATTACCAAGCCAGAGAGTGGATCTGGAACTACTGAGAGTGGCTCTGAATTGGAACAGTTGGTCTCAAAACTCCTTGGAGCAGCCAGACTGATTCCTCGAAAACATAAATCTGATCCTGTCACTCTCCTTTGTAAAGCCCCTTCATGGCTTCCCCTTGGCTTTAGAATAAGGAACAAAGTTCTTAAAGTGGTCCTAAAAGAGGGTTTCTCAACCTCAGCACTACTGACATGTTGGGCCAGCCAGTTCTTCATTGCCAGGGGCTGTCCTGTGCATTGCAGGGTGTTTAGCAGCATCTGGAGAATCCTCCTGACTCCCCCCCGCCCCATACACATTTGTGACAACCTTGCCAAATGTCCCTGTAAGACAAAATTGCCCTCAGTTGAGAACCCTTGTCCTAGGAGCTCCCACAAGGTTTGGCACCATCCATCTCCCCTCCTCTTACCAGGACAGAGCACTGGTCCCTCTTGCCTCAGGTTTTCTGCATACAGTCCCCTCCCTGGACGCCCCCCACCCCCTCTTTTCACTTGTGCCTCAGCCCAGGCGCCCTTCCCTGCCCGCTCCAGAGCTCGCTGCTGTGCTGCAGCCCTGTCCTCCACCACATGCCCCTCCACACCTGCCATGCCTTGGCTGCCTTCCTGTCGCCTCCAGGAGGGCAGGGACTGTGACCTTCTTGTCCTCCCACAGTGCTAGTAAGTGGCAGCTACTTGGTCCTCATTATCTCATGATTGGCAGATACTGTCACCTACACTATGTTGGTCCCACATCAGATGCCCAAAGCTGGAATCAGACCGTGAAGCCAGGTTAGGACACCAAGGAAGTTCCGGGATTAATTGTCTGCTCTGTGTTGAGTCTGGACTATGTTGGCTCCATTAACGGTTAAACAGTAACTTGGGGTGTGATCTGAAAAAGAGCCTTTTCCTGAGGGCAGTGAGCTACACAGCAGGAATCCTCTGCCCCAGGGCTCCTGTTAAATTATGGCCTCCCTGGGGAAGGGCCAGCGCCTGAGGACCTGGCACCAGCCAGGGAAGAGAGTCACACAGTGCTCACCCTGTAGACGAGGACAGACAGTGGGGAGAAGGCTGTCACCTGTCGGCTCAGGCACAACAGAACATTCATAAGCCAGGGCTCCCCAACAAGAGACATCTAGACCCTGGGTAGGTTTTCTCGTGTCCACCCCAATCTGGCAAGGCAAAGATCTAACACACCACAGAAACTCAGCCAACAATCAATGCATAACCTGATTAAAAAGTTGTAACCAAGACTCTGAGATGGCATCCTCTGAACACACTGAAAGGCTGTAGCAGCCAGAATTTCCCAGGACAGGAAGCTCAACCTCACTCCTCCTGGTGTTGGTGTTCACTGGTCTCTGCTCGTTCCTCAGTCTCCCAGGGCGGGCCCTACCCCCTCTCCAAGTTGCCATTCTCTGAGTTGGGCTTTCTAACGTGGCTCAACATGTTGACAAATATATTCCATATATCATTACTCACTTAATATGTTTCTTTAAATATATATACCTTTGCCCATAATAAAAACAGTACTTTTCTGATTATGTAACTAATGTATGCTCACTGTAAAAAAATGCAAAAACACAAAAAACTACAAGAAAGACAAAAATCACCTGTAATCCTACCAACCTGAGATAACCACCACCAATATTTTGATGACCCTCCTCTCCCTGCACATATAAACATGATTTTACATACATAATGCATACTTTTTGTTCAAATAAATGTATTCAAAAGGAAATGCTCTATTAGCATCATTAATAGCAAGCTGCCATCATTTACCAGAATAGGAGGTAACCCCCGCAAAAAAGCACAATGAAAACAAAACAATGTGATTAAATATCTAATCAGAGACCTCCCCAAGGCTCCAAAGCCTGAGGCTCAGTTTCTAAGGGATTAAAAGGGGGATTGGCAAGTGTTGGGGGGCTTTATAGTTTACACTTTCTCTTAGACACAATTAGAAGGATTAAAACAGAATTAAAAGAAGAAAAATATTCTCTACTTCTATTGTTATCTGAGTCCATGTCTGTGCAGCAGCTTAAACTTTCTGGGGTGACCTAAGCACCTCCCACATTCTATGGGGAAGGCAGGGGCAGACTCCACAAGTACCAGACCTAGCAGGGTCCACTCCTGACAGCATGCAGGGGAGACGCCCTGCACACACTAGCCTCCTGCCCCCAGAAGCCTCAGAAGACTACAAAGCCTTTCATGGCACCTCTGGGGCACAAGGTCCCTGTCCCCAGCCCCAGAGGCCTCACCCTGGCCATCCAGGCCCAAGAACCCCTCTTAACACAGCCAGAGCTGTCAGGAGACTCCAGGCTCCAGGCCTCCTTTTCCTCCTTCACAAAGGCTCTTCTGTACCAGGAACCAACATTCCCAGGCAGGAGACCCAAAGTCTCCTTCATGTGTTGGGGACTGCTAGTGGCAAGAGGGGCCTCCCCACCACAGCTGGGTTCCTGGAAGGCCAGAGCAGCAGCAGGGCCCGGCCAGCAGGGCGAGGGGAGCAAGGTGCCCAGGGAGCAAAATGTGACAAGGAGCTTACTCTCAGCTGCCAGCCGTGAACTTGCGTGGCCCTGAGAGCCGGGACTGTGCTTGTCTCCCTCCCCTCGTCCTGGCCCTGGGCAGCACAGCCAAGCCACGAACCACTCAATACATGATGCTGGGACAACTGGGGACCCATGTGGAGAGAGGTAAAACTGGATTCTTACCTTATGCCAGACAGAAAAATAATTCAATGTGGAGATCAAAGACTTATGGGTAAAAGGAAAATATTAAAACTTTTAGAAAATATAGAATAGCTTTATGATTTGAATGTAAAGAAGGATATCCTAAAAAGATACCAAAGAACAAGCCATAAATTAAAATGTTGATAAACTAAAAATAGAACTACTATTCTATCTGGCAATCCCACTACTGGGTATCTGTGCAAAGGAAAAGAAATCATTATATTGAAAGATATCTGTTAAAAGAAGAAAGATACCTGCACTCCTATGTTTATTGCAACACAATTCACAATAGCGAAAATATGGAGTCAATGTATGTGTCCATCAGCAGATGATGGGATAAAGAAAATGTGGTGTATATACACAGTGGAATACTATTCAGCATAAAAGGAATGAATTAATGTCTTTTGCAGCATCATTGATGGAACTGGAGGCCATTATCTAAAGTGAAATAGAGAAAGACAAAAACTGCATGTTCTCACTTATAAGTGGGAGCTAGATAATGTGTGGGCTCTATGTGGATGGACGTGGAGTCTAGAATGGTAGACAATGGAGATTCAGAAGGGTAGGGGGTTGGAGGGAGATGTATGATGAGAAATTACTTAATGGGTACAATGTACATTATTTAGGTGATAGATACACTTAAAGCCCTGACTTTACCACTATGCAATCTATCCATGTAACTAAATTACACTTGTACCCCTTAAATTTATACAAATAAAAACTTTTTAAATAACAATAAAATTTAAAAAATGAAAAAACTTTGATAAACTATGTTATAGTTACCTATGATTATGTTTCTAAAGTCACTAAAATAACCCAAGTTAAAAGTGAAAGTAAAAACTAGGAAAATACATTTGCATTGCATATAACTTACACAAGGTACATATCCAGAATCTGTAGGGAAAAAATATTTTAAAAAATAAGAATAAATAATAATAATAAAGAATAAATAATAAAGAAAAATAGACAAAAGATTGAACAGGAAACTCACAGAAGAGGAAACGTAAACATCCAATAAATATGCAAAAAGATGTTCAGCTGCACTACTAACCAGGGAAAATGCAAGTTAAAATTGGTACAGTGAAATGCCAATTCATACCCATCTGATTGACAAAAATGTAGAGGTCTGACAATGCCAAGCGACAGGGGTATTATGAGAAAATAAGGATTCTCTTAGCTTGCTGGTGCATTGGACAGCTCGTTAGGAAGGTGGCCTGGTGCTGTTCAGTGAGAGCCAAGATACGTGTGCATGTGTGTGCATGTACATGCGTGTATATGTATTGTGTGGTACATGTGTATGCATGTGTCGTGCATGTGTGTATGCATGTGTGTGGCTACTTAACTGGATTCTTTTCTATCCTCAATTCTTCTGAAACACAGTTTCCCATTGCATCTTTCTAAAGCTCAGCTCTGAACATATCCCTTCCCCTCTTTAGACACTTTCAGTGGTTCCCAGTTGCCTACCAAGAAGCAGCAAACTCTTTTACTGGACAGGTGGATGAGATAACCTCAATCCACCTTTCTGGGTATATCCTCTCTGTCCTATTTTATTAAATTAACAGTATAGGCTGAAATATCTCTTTTAAATCCTTACTTGCTTGAAATGTTAAATAAAAAGAAGAGGGGCTGGGGGTAATCTCATCTAATACTTTATGTTACAGAAGAGAATTCTGAGGCTCAGGGAGGCTGGATGCTCTACCCAAGCAAGACAAAGAACCAGAGACCTTGGCTTTCCTAATCACTACACATCTTCCTGGGCTGAAGCATCACAGGCCGAGCTATGAGGGACCAAGGAGCCCAATCCACTTGGCTCCCTTCACATCACCCTAATTGACACACAGCCTGGGAGTAACAGCCACTGTTTGTCACGATGCAAAAATATCCCAGGATGCTGGAGCAGGAAGGTACTCTCTGTACCCACCTCCCACCGGTCCTGAAGTGCCATATCCCCCAAATCAGGATGCCCTTGTGATAGCCTTGTCAACAGGGAGCAGCCAGATCTCTCTTCTACTATAATTGGGTTAGTCTTGTGGGTTTGCTTCCCTCCCAGTTGTCAAAAGACATTACACAGAAATGAACTGCTGCATCGACCACAGTTCAGGTGCAGGCTGAAGCCGGAGGAGGAAGGAATTTTCAAATGCATTCAATCATCACCCTACGTACCTGCTTGCTGCCAGCTGCACGGCTTTCTTCCTGCTGCAATCACTTTTCCTCCAACCTGAGCCCAGAGGTCTCTAAGCTGCAGCATCCTCAGCAAAGCCTGGGTGCAAACACAGGGAAGATTCCAGAAGTCTGTGAAGGTCTGTACTCACCTTGCCTGTGTCCCCATGCCTGAAGAAGATGCAACATTAAATAGCAAACTTAATAACACCATGATGGGTCAAGAGGGAGACCACAGAAGAAAGAAAAAAGCTTTTCTCCTGCTTTTTGAATAAAGGGCCTTGCATTTTCATCTGCACTGGAACTCACAAGTGATAACGCTTGCCCTGACCCCAGCCTGGCAGGTGCTAAAGGCTAATGGGTGAGAAGGGGATTGTGCGCTTCCTCAGAACCTCACGGGTGCCTATAAAAGCAGACTTGCTCTGGCAGAGGCCAGCATCTGTCCAGGGTGGGGCCCAGGAAGCCCAGACCATTAGGCTTCCTGCATCAGTGCCGGAGGGCGTCTGTGGACGCAGGGCTGTGAAGATCCCTTACAGGCCACTCCAGTGGTTGTCAAATTTAGCAAGCAAAAAAAAAAAAAAAAAAAAAAAAAAAAAAAAAATCACCTAGAGAGCATGTTGGAAATGCAAATTCTCAGATCCCTGTTCCAGAGATTCTGACTCAGGAGGTCTGTGGGGCTGCCTGAGAAGTAGCACTCCTAACGTGCTTCAGGTGGTGCCAAAGCTGGTGTGTGTGGTCCACACTGTGAGGGACACTGATGAGCCCTTCATTGCACAGGGGAGGCCATACAGACAGGGGCTTGAGGTGCCTCGCCCGGTGGCACTCACTGTTCCTGGAAAGGCACCACAGAGCCCTGATCTGCACCCTCCAGCAGCGCCTCCCACTGAGCCAGCCTGCCTCTCAGGGAGCTGCAGGAAGGACGGCGCGAGTTAGGATCACACTCTGAAAGTTTCCATAAAAGCTTGCTGGGAAAATGAGTATCCTAGCAACTGAATGAGCTCCTCTCCCTTCTCCCTCTGACTCACGAGGTAAGGCAAGTAGAACAGAAAGACCACCCTTCACCTGCCTTGAGCCTCAGTTTCCTTAATAATAGCCAATATTCATTAAGCACTTACCAGGCATTTTACATACACTAATTCACTCCACAAACCTATGGGATAAGTACTCTCATTATCCTCATTTTACAGATGAGGAAACTGAGACTCAGGTAATTTGACCAAAGTCACACATGAGCCTGCAGAGTCAGGATTTGTACCATGCACTCTGACTCCACAGCCTAGCTCCTCAGCACTCTAAATAAACCGCACTGTTGGAAGCCTTTGAGGAGGCCCCAGCTGCCTTGCCGGGTGCCTTCCCATTCTGTGCCCCTGAGACCTCCCACTTTTATGGTCCAGCTCCACCCCCAGCTCCCTGCCCAGATCCCTCTCAGTGAGCTGCAGCTCTGCTCCTGGCCCTGCCCGCCGGGTCTGATCTAATTGCCTGGCAACTGAGGAGTCAGTACCCCTCAAGCACAGTGCTGGCCTGAGTGGGCAAGAGGGGCTTCTGGCCTTGGCTCTGCTCAAGGCCCTTGCTCACCCCTTCTCTGGCCACACCCTTTCCAGTGGGGTGGAGAATCTCCAGGGGTCACAGAGCTGAAGCCCCTCTTCTAAAATGCTCTGGGAACCTGAGACTGGGGAGTCCCCTGCACAAATGGCCCCGAGCTGTTCCCAGGGCTTGCTTGGGATTGTCCCTGGGCCCATCCTACCAAGGGCAGCACAGCTGTCACAGGTAGCACTAACCAACTGTGTGCACCCTCTAGACCTGTGTCCAGGAGTGGAACAGGGTGGGCAGAACGGCCTTGAGAGCTGGGGTGTCCGCAGAGATGGACCAATCAGGCCCCTCCAGGTTCAGGGTGAAGAATGGGTACAAAGAGAAGATGAGTGGGCCAGTCACTGGGCCCACTTTTCCAGCAGTGCCATTACATTAGCTATCTTTTTTGGGTAACAATTACCACAAACTATGGCATGTTTGTGGTATAGCACGTTATTATCTCACGGTTTCTATGGGATGGGAATCTGGGCAGGGCTTAGCCAAGTTCTCTGTTTCAGCCTCTCACAAGGTGTTGTCCAGGGGTGCAGTCTCATCTGAAGGCTAAACTGGGGAAGGACCTGCTTCCAAGCACACATGGCTGTTAGAATTGTAGTTCTTTGAGGGTTGTTGGACTGAGGGCCTCACTTCCTTGCTGGCTGTTGGCTGGAAGCCACCACATTTGCTTGTACTGTGTGCCTCTGGAACATGGTGACTTGCTTCCCCAAAGCCAGAAAGGGAGGGAGTCAGCAAGCAGGAGAGAAGTCACTATTTTATGTAACCTAATCATGGAAGTGACATCCATTACCTTCGACATATTTTATTGGTTAGAAACAACTCATGGGTCCTGCCCACATTCAAGAAGAAGGGATTACACAAGGATATAAATATCGGGGGTGGGGGCCCGTGGGGGCCATCTCAGAGGCTGCCTGCCACAGCTGTATCCCAGCACAGAACTCCAAGGAATCAAACAGAGGTCTATATTCAGACCTGGCTTTCCCAAGTCACTATGAAGTTATATTTATTAAGGGAGGAGAACAGATAATATTTTAGTCAACAGTTTGTCAGCTTGAGTTACAGCTTTTAAATATTTAAACATGTGATATGTGAACCTCCACTGATACTCTCATGAATGTTAGTTTAGGGACAGGCCTGTTTCTGTGCACATGTCCTGGCCACCACCCCAGACAGGGAGGACCCTGTGGGCAGAGTCCTATTGCACACACACCCAACACACAGCCTCACACAGGGTTGTCGGAGCTCAGGAAACAATACCCCAAAGTATAGCACTTTGGCATGCTGAGTGCTTTCAACTAAAGGAGAACCAGTGTCTCTCTGACTTCTCCTGCCCTCTGCAGGAGAGGGGGACAAGGAGCAGTTCCCTTATCTGTCTAAAGGAACTTAATTGTCATAGTTTCCACCCTGAGAATCTCATCAACCAGAAACAATGAACCATATCACAGAACAGACTGAAGGTCAACCCCATACCAGGCAGACTCTGGATAATTTTCTTCTCACCTACAATATCCATCATATGGGAGACAACCAGTAGAGTTTGCCTGGAGGCATCCACTGGCAGCTGCTGGTGGTAGCAGCCCCCCCCCCCCCCCCCCCCCCCCCCCCCCCCCCCCCGTCACGAGGCAGCTGGGCTGATTTTGAAGCCTTGGTGGTTGGGCTTCCTCTTGAGCAAGAAGAGAGGATTCCACGTGGCACAGGAAGGAAGTGAGAAGCACAAAAGCCACCATGCCAGCAAGACAAAGGTGACTCCTTCCAATGGAGCAAAAGTTCTACCTCTAGACAAAAGCAGGATTATTAAGTTTCTATTTTCAATTTCATTTTATTATAAAAATAATGAATATGGTTATATTTTTTTAAAGGGAAATAAGAAATAAAAGAGCCATAGTTCTACCACTGAAAGTCCTTCTGTTTTGTGTATGTGTCTGTGTGTGCGCGCGGGCATGTATGTGTGCGTGTGTGTGTGTGTGTGTGTGTGTGTGTTTTAATTTCCTTCCTTAAAAGTGTTTTCTATGCATAGCTTTTTTTTTCTTCTTTTAATTTGTGTGGTTTGGGGGCTTTTTAAAAAAGTAGAAGAGATCATACAGTTTATTCACTTATGTACCTCCTTTTTCAGGACACTAAATGTTTTTTCTAGAATAAAGAGGTAGACTTTTAAAATAATTTTTAAAAATTGATAACAGAATTACCTGAGGAGATTTTTAAAATCCTGGTTGGGCCCAGGGGGCAGTGTGGCTCACACCTATAATCCTAGCACTTTGGGAGGCTGAGGCAGGAGGATTGCTTGAGATCAGGAGTTCCAGACCAGCCTGAACAGCATAGTGAGACCCTTGTCTCTACAAAAAATAGAAAAATTAGCCAGGTATGGTAGTGCCTGCCTATAGTCCAAGCTACTCAGGGCGCTGAAGCAAGAGGATCATTTGAGCCCAGGAGTTTGAGGTTGCAGTGAACTATGATGATACCACTGTACTCCAGCCTGAGCAACAGAGCAAGACCCTGTCTCAAAAAAAAAAAAAAAAATTTAAGTCCTGATTGTCCAACCCATACCCCAAACTAATTAAATTAGAATCTCTGGAGCTATATCCCAGGCATTAGTTTTTTGGTTTTTTTTAAGTTTCTTCAGGTGCAGCCAAGGTTTTGTACCACTGTTACAAAGGGGGGAAAAAAGCTTCCTCAGAAAAAAGGTAGAAGAAAAAGGAACTACAATAATTCCATCTTTGCTTATAATAGAAAAGTAGGTCCTGGTTTTCCAGAGACTGAGGGGTTTCCCAAGATGAGAGGTTTTCAGTGCTAAAGCCAGGAAAGTCCCAGGAATATAGGAATGATATGAAAGCTTGAAGGTATTACCATGAATTAATTATTATTTAATGAATATGAAAACTATAAAAAGCAATTTTGTACTTCAATGAAAAACTACACATCATTCTTTCTTTGAGCTATTTTGCATCTCTTTGTATTATAGGTAACTGAAAGAATGCAAACTCTGTATTATGTGGTAGAGTTTACTTTGACTTCTTTCCCTTGTGGAAAAACCAGTTTGCTTCCCTGTAATTCAATCCCTTTATTCCATTTAAATTTGTGTTCCTTTGACTTTTTCCTTTGAACCAGTTATAATACCTGTCTGGTTCCTTTGCTAATTAAAGAGTAAAACAAAATCTTCAACACATGTTCATTCTTGTATCTTTTATGTGAGTTATACTTTTACCATTTTCTAAAAATTATTTTTAACAAGGCTATAAATGTCACTACTAGAATAAAAATATAAACCTTCAAAATTATCATTAAAAACACAAACACAATAATAAAGCAGAGACAATAGACCAAAGCATAAATGTCATATCAACAAGTAGGTCAAAGTCATCTGTTAAAAGATCTCAGATCACAAAGTAAAACCTAATGATAAAATGGTTAAGAAAGATTGAAAACAAAAGGATGAGAAAATGTGTTTTTACCAGGCAAGTGTAAAAGTTTAGCAGAGATTATCACTGTTATCTCACTATATTGCAGAAAAGAAAATAAAGAATGCAACCAGACCTGGCCCAAATCATTTTAAATATAATACCTGTCTCTCAAGGTTAATTTAATTTGCAAAGAGAATCATTTACAAGTCAATCTGTTTCCCCCATCCATTCATCCTCCCTAGCAACCATTTATTACCCCTAAACAAAATTACCCAATCTTTTGAGCACTAGAGATCGGTTTCATGGAAGACAATTTTTCCACAGACCAGGGTTGGGGCAGGTGGGGTGGGGGATGGTTTCAAGATGATTCAAGCACATTACATTTATTGTGCAGACCTCTCAGATCATCAGGCATTAGATTTGCATAAGGAATGTGCCACATACATCCCACCCTATGAGCAGTTTACAGTAAGGTTTGTGCTCCTATGAGCCACTGATCTGCTGGGGGGCAGAGCTCAGGCGGTGATGCAAGTGATGGGGAGTGGCTGTAAATACAGATGAAGCTTTGCTCACTCACCTGGCACTCACCTCCTGCTGTGTGGCTTGGTTCCTAGTAGGCCACGAACTGATACCAGCCCTTGGCCTCGGAGTTAGGGATTGCAGACCTACATTTCTCATCTCCCCTTCCCTCTTGAAGGAGGGTATAAGAATTTCTGGACTTCATTGGGATATTGGGTAATTACTCTGAGATTCTCCCCATGCACACGGTAAATAAACCTTTCTCTTATTAAACTGCCTTAATCATGAATTGATCTTTCAGTGAACTTCTGGGGAAAGGGGAAGTTTCCCCTCACACCCACTGTAATGAGACTAAAAAGGAATTATGCAACCAGAAAAATATAAAGACTTTACCATTTGGATTTTTATAACTCTGCCATTTTTAACACTTGGTTTAAAAAGGAAAAAGAAGGAAATGTAAAACATCTAAATAAGGACGATCAGAATATGCCACACCAAAATGTGCCTCTTTGGTATTAGGATTATTTTAAGCTGAAGGCAATTGAGAAACAGACACAGGAGGAGCTCTCTGCCCTCCTGCTGACTAAAAGCAGGACACATCTTTCCCTTTTGCAAAGACAATTTCCATTTATAAATATGCGCCCCTCATACCAAGAAGAGGAGAACAGAAAAGGAATGCTATCAATAGAGACAGCACTAAATGAGTCTGCATAAATAACCCTTACCTACCATTAGTTTCCCTCAGACATTTCCTAGTTAACCTTCCCGCAATTTAACCCCTTAGTCAGCTCAAACCACCTTTTCCTTTGTCTAGTTTCCTCTCCACAATTTACAACCTTGTGTTAAAATGGTATAAAAGCCCCTAATCATCTCTTTGGATTTCACATTTCTTTTCTGTGAAACCTCCATGCATGTAAAAATTTTATAATAGCAGCAATAAAGTTTGTGACTGTTCTCCTGTTCATTTGTCTTTAGTCAGTTTAATTCACAGGCCCCCGTACACTGAACCTGAAAGGGTAGAGGAAAAGCTTTTTCTCCCCTACGTAGACAATAATGTTAGTGAAGACTGTATATATCAGAACACATAGAATATAGCTAAAATAGTTACTAAAGAAAATATCATATTAAAATACTTCTTAATAAAAATAATCAAATAAATTAAACATAAAAACTCAAGAAAGTTATGGGGGAAAGGGAGGAAAACTATTCCTAAGGAAAGAAAGAAGAAGAAATGAATAAAGGAGAAATGAATGAATTAGAAAACATAAATAGCACTAATAAATAAACCTATGAGCTGATTCTTTGAAAAAGCCAAGAAAGAAAGAGAGAAAACAAGAAAAAGAAAAACAACATCCCAAAAAAAAACCAAAGGGCATAAACAATTCCTAGAAAGAAACAAAGTGTTCTTAAACATATACAAGGATGCCTACTCTTACTAATAAGAAGAAATATGCAATTTAAAATGATAATAAACAAGCATATGAAAAGATGCTCAACATCCTTAGGCATCAGGGAAATGCCAATCAAAACCACAAGGCCCCTGCCAGCAAACCAGAGCAAACCCAGTGACTCACCTCTGCCGAGCTAACTCTCCCCTCCTGCATGCTCATGGGAGACTTGGATTCCTGGGATGTGGACACATTCTCTGTAGAATGGTGTAGGGGTGCACCACTGGCACCCCAGGGGGACCACTAGGAAGGCAAGGACAAGCACATCAATGAAAACTGGGATGACTATGATGTTGAACAACAAAAAAAAGTGGAAGCAGAAGCAGAACCAGAAATAAAAATTTCAGAAAACAAAAAGAGAGCAGAGAAGATAAAAGAGAAAGAAGGACCACAGAAGAAAAGGCAATAAGAAATCAAGAAAAGGTTAGAAGAACCTGAAGTGCTAACACCCAACGAGCAATTAGCAGGGAAACTTTGGCTAAAGAGATTACAGGAAGAATCAGATCTCGAATTAGCAAAAGAAACCTTTGGTGTTAATAATAAAGTTTATAGAATAGATGCTACTTGGAAAGTTACTAAAGATAAAATCATGCAATAGGACAAGTCACTATATTATACCCGTTTTTTGGTGGCCTTAATTCAAGATGAGTATATGTCATTGGAACCTCATGACTTGAAAATGATTTCAATGTACTGACTGTATTTTGCAGTGAAAAACAAAGCAAAGCCAAAAAGCAAAAAGCAGTGCTTCCTGGAGGGGATTAAAGGCCATTGAGAAAGATTACCTGGCAGATTATGGTGGTTATGATGGAGGATAGATAGTCTTATACAAGACTATGAAAACTTTGTGTGACATTTTATCTTAAGAAAAAAAATAACACAATGAGATTCCACTTCATGCCCACTAGGGTAGCTATTGCTGGGGCCCAGAACATGCTACCGCACAGTATGGTGCTTTGCCACACTGAGTACTTTGAACTAAAGGAAATTGGAAGGACCTAAGAAGCAAGATCTCTCTGACTTCCCGTCCTTCTGTCTGTCACCCCTCTTTGTCCTCCCAAAGTAAGTCATAAAAACTGGAATTCCTCTTCCTCAAGGTGGGTCATAGAAATTGGAACCCTTCTCTCTGAAAGCAAATCATACAACCTAGAAAGGTCACTCTCTGCCGTGCATACCCTCAATAGAGAGGAGTGCTGCCCCGACGCCCAGTGAGGGTAGGGAGATGCTCTACAGAGAGGCCAAGAAGAATCTGGACAGACAGGCCTTGCTGGGTCTCCCCGATCAGTCTCTTACCATTAGCTCATACCTCTTTGCCCAAATACATTTCTACACGGCTGTCCATTCTTCATTGAACCCAAGCATAAAAATAGACAGTTTTCCCTGGGTCTTTGGGTATTCATCTCTGAAGACTACTCTGTTATATAAAATTTTGATCAAATAAATTGGTTAGAGCTTTCTCTTGTTAACCTGACTTTTGTTACAAGAGTATCACCCATGACCCTTATGATGGGCAAGGAAAATTATCATGCCTTTCTGTCCCTACACTATAATTTAAAAAGCAAGTGTTGACAAGGACATGGAGAAATTGCAACCCTCATATATTGCTGGTGGGAATGTAAAGTGGTGCAGCTGCTTTGGAAAACAGTTGGGCAGTCCTTCGAAAGGTGAAACATAGAGTTACTATTGGCCTCAGCAATCCCACTCCTAGGTATATAGCCAAAAGAGAATGGAAAACATATGTTCACACAAAAACTTATACCTGAATGTTCATAGTAGTATTATTCATTATAGTGAAAAAGTAGAAAGAAACCAAATGTCTACCAGTTGCTGAACAGGTAAACAAAATGTGGTATATAATTTGGCAATAAAAAGTAATGAAGTACTAATGCATGCTATACAACATGGACAGGCCTTGCAGACATTATGCTAAGTGAGACAGGTCAGTCACAAAAGGCCAAATAATGGATTATTCCATTTATATGAAATGTCCAGAATAGGCAAATCTATAGAGGCAAAAAGTAGATTAGTGGTTTCCTAGGGTTGGGGAACGGGGGAGGGGGGGCCTAAAGAATACAGTGTTGATGGAGTGATAAAAATGTTCTAAAATTGATTGTGAAGATGACTGCACAATTTGCATGTGTGCAGGCCGGGCACGGTGCTCACGCCTGTAATACTAGCCCTCTGGGAGGCTGAGGCAGGAGGTTTGCTTCAGGTGAGGAATTCAAGACCAGCCTGAGCAAGAGCGACACCCTATCTCTACTAAAAATATAAAAAATGAGCCTGGGATGGTAGCTCCCACCTACAGTCCCAGCTACTTGGAAGGCTGAGGCAGGAGGATCGCTTGAGCCCATGAGTTTGAGGCTGCTGTGAGCTAGGCTGATGCCACGGCACTCTAGCCTGGGCAACAGAGCGAGACTCTGCCTCAAAAATACAAAACAAAAAAACAAATAAAAAATTTGCATGTGTGCAAAGAGCCACCTGATAAGGTTATTCTTTGCAAAATTGTTTGCCATCACGAGACCAGAAGTCTCCTAAATCTCCAACAGTAGGTGACTGTTTAATTCAACTATGATAAATACATACATACAATGGAATAAGATGCAAATGTAAAAGAGAATGAGAAAGTTTTCATGATACAGAACATCTCCAAGACATATTCACTCAGTTTCAACCATGGTAACTGCTTTGTCCCTCATGTTAGATACTGCCCTGCTTCTCATGGGGTGTACCCTCTGCTTTGAACGTTCAACTCCGGGCATATGCATGGCTCTCTCCCTCACTTTCTACAGGCCTTGGCAAATCTTTTGCTGATTATGTAGGGTAGAAAAACAATTTTTTCTTCAACCCTCATAGATTCTTAGTTGGAACAGACCTCTGTAACAAAAGACAAATTTAAAAAAAAAAGAAAAACAAATTTATTAACATGTATATTTCATATATACATGTGAGATATCCAGAGAATGAATAGTTCTCAGAGAGGTGGCTTTGAATTCAAGCTTATATAGCATCTTCAATGAAGAACAGTAAATATTTAGAGAAGTAACAAGACAAAAAAAAAAAAAAAGGATTGAGTCTCTAGAGGAGGCAACTGGTGGGAAGCAAATAAATGGCAGATGCAAGCTGGTTAGTAAAGCTTGGGGGTTTTGTTTGTTTATTTTTTGTTTGTAAAGATGGGGTCTTGCTATATTGCCCAGGCTGACCTCAAACTCCCTGAGCTCAAATGATCCTCCCATCTCAGCCTACAAAGTAGCTGAAACTCTAGGTACTCGGCACCATGCCCAACAAGTAAAGTTTGTTCATGTAGACTCCTCTGGTACCCCTCTTCAGACCATAAGGGTCCAAAGGTGTCTTCATTGATTACCCTTTGTTCTCCCTGGAAGAAGGGGAGAGGGGAAGGATACTTTTTGTCTTTGATGTATGTCCTGCTTCTAGGCAAGTAGAGGGAAGGCAGAGAGCTTTCCTGCACCTGCTTCTTCTTAATTGCCTTCAGCACAATAATCCTTCATGTTTTGGGGTGGTATATTCTGGTCTCCCACACCATCCTGTATAAAATAGCAACAACCCACCACCGCCACCATCACCACCACCACCCACCCACCCACCCCCTTACCGTGCTTTTCTCCATAGCACTTACCACTTATCACTATATATTTACTTATTTGTTTCCCACAAAAATGTAAGCCCCAGGAGGTCAAAGAATATATTTGTTTTGTTCACTTCCTAATTCCTAAAAGAGTGCTTGGCACATAGTAGGTGCTCAATAAATATTTATTGAATAAATGAAAATATTAAGTGAAAAGAACAAGATGCTGGGCAGCAGTTTTCAATATGCTTCTATTTGTGTGTTTCTTTTTAAGGAAGGGATTGACTATTCATATAAATGCTCCTATGTGCATGAAAGATCTTTAAAAGATTACAGAAGAACTAGTTCATGCTGGTTGCCTGTAGCAAGGAGAGCTTGGTGGCTGAGATACAGAAAAGAAGGGAGGCTTTTCACTATACAGTATTCTATTTGTAGATCAGTAACTATCCAAAACATTTTAATTTATAAGTAAAAAGGAAATTTCTCATAACATTTCTTTTTTTACAGCTCCATAATATGCTGTTGTGTGGATGTACTAGAAGTCATTTCATCAATCCTCTTTTAATGGTCAATAAAGTTATTTCTAAACTTTTGCTATATCCTCCCCAAACACTTTGTTGATATTTCAAGCTCTCTGTACTGCATTGGTTCCACAACAGAACTCATATTCAAAAATAGCATGAATTTTTTACTTATCCATGGTTTCACAAAAATTGCTCTAAAAAATTTTGAAAGATAATCACAAGCCAAAATATGCTTTTGAAAGACTGAGGATGTACTTTCACAATAAAAATAAAATAAGAAATGGGCCAGGCATGGTGGCTCACGCCTGTAATCCTAGCACACTGGGAGGCCGAGGCAGGAGGATCACTCAAGGTCAGGAGTTCTAAACCAGCCTGAGCAAGAGTGAGACCCCCCGTGTCTACTAAAAGTAGAAAGAAATTAATTGGCCAACTAAAAATGTATAGAAAAAATTAGCCGGGCATGATGGCACAACCTTGTAATCAGGAAGCTGAGGCAGAAGGATCACTTGAGCACAGGAGTTTGAGGTTGCTGTGAGCTAGGCTGATACCACGGCACTCTAGCAGAGTGCAGACTCTGGGTAACAGAGTGAGACTCTGTATCAAAAAATAAAAAAATAAAAATAAAAAGATAAAACAAGAAATATCAAAGTGAAATGTCGGAGATATCAACTGTCAAACAGTACTTAAGGAAATTGGACATTTCATACTTAATAACCTAATACAAATAGTCTGCATATTTACTTTTCACATGTCTGGATAAATACAATGCTGAAGTCTTTTTATGACCACTTACCTTTGGTTATAAGTCTTTTCAGTTGAACACTCCAAACTAAACAAAAATTTCCTACAGTTAAGTTGTATTAGAGGTCAGGAGAGGGGCAGCCTCAGGAAGCAGAGGGCCTTGGGAAAGGGAGAATTTAAGTACCTCCATTTAACATTTTTATATTCTCATTGGTAAACTCACCCAGTCTCTGAGTCTGTGGACATTTGCTAATTTCCCAGGATAGCGCTACCTTACAAAGGAAGGCAAGAAACCAAAATGACAAGCTTCTCCCATGGTGTGAGGACCGTTCAGTATTCCTCCTTCAGCACGATGGGAACAGCTCAGAACTGGAAGTTGGAGACTCCTGGTTCTGCGGCTGAGGACCTGTGTGCCCTTGAAGAAATCACTCCCCTTCTCTGGACCTCCGTGACCTCATGAGGGAACGCTGCCTTTTCTCCCTCCCTCCATGGCAACGATTCTCACACACTGCCTTGGGTGACTTGGGGCAGCTGCTAGATGGTAGCAGATCTGACAGGGCTGTCACTTTGTGGTGGTTTCTTGTAGGCAAACTGGGCACTGTGCTGGGAGGGGAAAGCAAACAGAAAAACAGCTGCCTTTGTTTCCAGGAGTGATGCCAATAGCCCACACCTGCTGGGGCTGATGGGCGCAAAGGCCTGGTTGACCCAGGGGGGCAGGCACACGGGGTGGGTGCATCCGAAACAGGGGCTTCAGGCCCCGGTGTCTGCTCGGCCATGATGCAGGGAGGCTGTCAGGACTGAGCTCTGTCCCCAGCCCGCCAGGGGCCCAGCGTGTCCCAGGAGGCTAGTCTCTTCTGAAGAATCTGACCAGGCCCAGGCTTCCCAGAACGACTCGGCCCTGTTCTCCAGCCTAACCTGAAAACAGCCTCTGGGGAGAAGCAGGCTGACTGACACATTTCCCCTCCCCCATGCGCAAGTGCAACCGGGGACCACACACATTCTCATTCAGTCGATCTGTAATTAGACTCTAATTAGTAAAAAACATAAAGTTGCAGGGATTGCATTTAACCTATTCAGGTTATGATTTTGATGAGAATAATTTTATTTTCACAGTTTAATCAGTTATTAAAACTTCTTTAAAAAGGAATTTATGAAGTTTCTGCTCACACATTTTATGAGAGACCAGCTCAACAGAAGATGGTTCATTTTCAATGTTTGCAGTTTTAAAAAATTTAAGCAGCCTGTTCTTTGGAATATTTTTCCTTTTTTGGTTTTTTATTTTTTTTTCTGAGCTACATTGTCATATTTTCTAAATCGATCCCAACTTGACTTACACTTGTTCCCAATGATCTAAGAGTTCACAAAATAAAGTTGTTTTTCTTCTAAAACCTTCAAACTTATTCATATTGTAAAGCAAAATATAAAAATTTAATTAATACATATAAATTTAAAAACTAAGTTATTCAAATAAAGCTATTTTTAGTTTATTTTTTGCTTTTTCATTAAATTTTATTCAATATTATTATAAAAATAAAACATCACATTTCTGGTTTTTGATGTCTACTCATTAAGCAAGGCAAAGAATCACACTTGAAATATCTTACAACTAACTACATGTACATGAATGTAAAAAAAAGATGAATTCTTTAGCCTGGCAAAATGTTCCTCAGACACCATGGTATATTGTTAAGTAATGGTCCCCAACACATCACACCAACCTACATCCAGCGCCTTTGCAAAATGGTTTTTGCCACGCATCTCATCAAGAGATAGAGTCTATATCCTTCCATCCCTTCGATCCGGGCATCCCTTAAGGTTTCATTTGCTCCACAGAATGAGATAGAAGTGACACTGTGCAACCCCCCAAGACGAGGCCTTAGGAAGCCTTGCAGCTTTTGCTGTTGCTCTCTTGGAACATTTCTGCCATTATGTGAAAAAGCCCAGCCTAGCCTAGAGGATAAAAGGCCATTTGGAGGAGAACTGAGGTGCCCCACTCAACAGCCAGCATAACTGTCAAACATGTGAACAAAGCCGTCTTGGAACATGGAGTCCCAGTTGAGCTGTTGGCTGATTGCAGCTGCATAAGTGACCCCAAAGGACATCAGCAGAGAAATTGCCCAGCTGAGCCCAGTCCAGAATTATGAGCAAGTAAATTGTTGAAGTTTTAAGCCATAGAGTTTCTGTGTGGTTTGTTACACAGTAATAGATAACTGACACAGTCACTATGTGCAGTTGTGCATACCATGCGAATTCCTGAGTGCCTTCAGAATCCCAAGTTAGGACAAAGAAAGTGGGTCCTTGGCACTATTGTGAAACAACATTTGGTTGTGCCAGAACCTGCAGAATTCATGCTCTCCCGAGAGGAGGGACACACATACCAGCCAATTACATTCTTCCTCTATCCAAAGCAGTGTCTATCTCCCAGGTTAGCAGGGGCACAACCCACAGACCTTCCTTCACAGTATTTGGACTCAATTTGTTCTGAGAACATAGGAAGGAAATGTAGAGACTTAGAGTGTTAACCATGCATATCAATGTTCACACAGTGCCAGAGGTAAATGCAGGACCCCAGGTGAAAAAATCTCCCATGTGGTCTTTAATAAATTTAATTTTTTGTGTTCGTGACATGCAAAGCCCAGGACAGAGTCCCTGTTGCCTGGTATAAGGGCAATATTGCCCTGGCCCCAGTGTGGGAAAACGGTTGAGACCTTGTTGGGGATTTGCCTATGAATTGTGACTAAGGAAAAGCAGTAATGGCTATTAAAGCTTAAACTGTGCCTTGCTCTTATATTAATACATCAATCCAGCTTTAAGGGAAATATCCCATAGAAATAAAAGGACCAATAAAAGTACCTATGAAAAATGTTTATCACATTGTTTAATGTAGGAAAAAGTAGAAATAACTTAAACATTATTAATGGGGAATGGTTAAGTGAATCATGATCTATACATAATTAGCAAATGTTATGCAACTGTTGAAAAGCCTTTTAGATTTATATCTATTGACTTGGAGGCATTTATTCATTCTTTCATTCATTAAATATTTACTGAGCATCAACTATCAGCCTGGCACTGTTCTGAGTGCGAGGGATATAGCAGGGAACAAGACAAGGCTTTTGCTCATGGAACTCACCTCTTAGTGGGGAAAGACAAGCCATAAACAAACAAATAAATACCCAGTGTATCAGCTTGTGATAGTGCTATGAAGAATAATGAAGGTGGGCGGGAGACAGGGTCTGGAAGGAAGTGAGGGAAGGAACTATGTGGCTGTCAGGAGGAAGGCAGTCCAGAAGGAGGAAACAGCAAGTGCCAAGGCCTTGATTTGGGGTGTGCTTGGTGTGATCTAGAAACACCAGGAGGCCAGGGTAGCAGGGGACAGGGGTGGGAGGGAGGTCAGAGAGGAGAGTTGAGGGGGGGGTGTACGGATCATGGAGGGCCTGGCAACCCCTGGTGAAGACTTTGGGATTTGGGGGGGTTTCTTTTTGTTTGTGTAGAGACAGGTTCTCACTATGTTGCCCAGACTGGAGCACAGTCGCTACTCACAGGCAAGATCATAGCTCACTGTGGCCTCAAACTCGCCGGCTCAAGTTATCCTCCCGCCTCAGCCTGCAGAGTAGCTGGGACCACAGGGGTGCACCACCACACCTGGCTAGCACGCTGGTTTTTACTCTGAGTAGGATGGGAGGCTTCCCAAGCTCCTCTGAGCAGAGGAGCAACGTGATCTGACAGGTATTTAAAGGAGCCCTCTGGCCACTGTGAGGCAACAGGCTGGAGGGGCAGGGGTGGAAGCAGAAAGACTGTTGAGGAAATCCCAGCGGGGGGGGGAGCAGGGAATGGGGCTCACACTAAGTGGGAACAGCGAGGTGGGAGACGTGGTCTGATTCTGGGTGGGTTTTGAAGGGGAGACATGCAGGATGTCCTCACGGAATTGGACGTGGGTGTGAACAACGAGCCGGATGGCCACTGAGTAGTATTAATGACTAACGCTAGTTTCAGAGCAATGTGAGTATACCATGATCCCATTTTTGCTTAAATAAACATCAAATAAAACACCCCCTCCCTGCCTGTGGATCTTTGTGTAGGGGTTATACTGGTGTGTTAGTCAGCTAGGGCTGCCATGACAAAATACCACAGATGGGGTGTCTTAAAGAACAGAAATTTATTTCTCAGTTCAGAGGCCAGAAGTCCAAGATGAAAATGCCACCAGGGATGCTTTCTTTGATGCCTTTCTGCATAGCCTGTAGATGCTGCCTTCCCCACCGTGTCCTCATAGGCCTCTTCTCTGTGCTTGCTTGGGAGAGGGGTCGCGGCTCTCTCATGTCTCCTCTTCTTGTAAGAACATCAGTCCTTTTGGATTTACGCTGCACCCCTATGATGCCACTTAACTTTTATTACCTCTTTATAAGCCCTGTCTACCAAAGACAGTCACATTGGGGTTTAGGGCTTCAACATATGAATTTGGAGGGAACACAGTTCAGTCCATAACAATGAATACAGATAAAGTTGTAAAAGGAGATCCACACGCAGTTAGTACCTAGGAGCTGTGGGCTAGGTGAATGGTTTCCAAGGGAAAAAAAATGGTTGTAGTGAGCACATGTCAATTTTAAATTTTTTTGACAAGGCATTGAATAAAGAACAATTTTTAAAGAAGTGAATAAAAGGCACCTTGGCTCAGAATTAATTCCTGCACATGTTTTTAAGGCTACCACTAGCCTCTGGCTCTGAGCTCCTATTCCTGGCCACTGCTTTTCTCATGGCCTTGGGAGGGATGCAGGGATACTCAGGGAAGCTCAGCACTTGGCAGAGGGTTAAAGGGGCCCAGGAAAAAGGAAGTGGCCATGACTCCCCTCCCTGAATCAGGCATGGGGCATCCATGACAGCATCCCCTCTCTGGCCCAGGCAGGCAACTGACGATAGAGGATGTGACACGGAAGTGGCTGGAAGGAAGCCTTAGTGACCTCCAGTGAGTGAGGTCAGTGGAACATCCCCTCCCCTCCTCTTGTTGTGTGGTGGGAAGGAGAACCCCATGGAGTCCTCTGAGAGCTGGCCAGCCAGGTGGGCTGGACCGGAGCGCTATGGCTTAAGTCTGAGAAGACTCAGTCAATCTAGGAACCACAGCACCTAAGATCCCACCTTTGTTGATTCATTTTTGGGTTCTCTTGGAAAGTTCTCTGGCCGTCCCATCTCCTGGGTCCCACAGCGGGGGAATTAATATCAGGCAGCCTTAGGCGATCCTGCCACTCCTCCCCATGGGAGACTCCAGCCAGCACCACTGCATTCCCCCCTGAGGCTCCTTGGGCCTCTCAGCTCTGGAGGGCATCACAGAGTCTCACCTCCAACATGGGGGATCAAATTTCAACATGAGATTTGGAGGGACAAACATCCCAACTATAGCAGGATCTTTCTGGCTATAAAGACTTGTGATTCCCCAGAGAAGCTGCCTCAAGCTTCATCATCTGGGGGCAGAGGCTTCATGGAAAAGCCTTGAGCCTCCTGGCTTCTAGAAAGTTCCCCACAAAATTCTAGAGACCACAAATCCCTCATGGCCTGGCCCTGCCTTCCTCTTCAAACTCTTCTCTTACCACCCTTCCTCTTCCTTATGTTCCAACAAGAAAGCTCTTCCCATTCCAGGTACTCTGTTCATGCTGTCCTTCTGACTGTATACCCTTGGCTCTTGAGAATGTATGTCTATCTCCTCACCCTTTATGGTACCACATTTGTAGTGAAGGGATCTAGAATATACCACTGTGAAGAGGGTTTTTCTCTGAACTCCCCTTACCTGCCTAAAGCAGAGCTTCCCAAAAGACTTCAACTATCATAAATCTCCCTCCTGGGAGTGTCCAAACTAAGGAAGATTGACTCCTATCACCACAGAAGAGAAGTCACAAGGATATAAGAATTCACCTAAGCAGACATTGTGACAAAACTATCAAATCTCCCATTTAGACTATTAAGGGCCCATTTACTCCTCCCTAAAAGTGATTTGTTCTCCCCCTCACCTTCCACTATTAAGAGGGTATATATACTTCAAATTCTAACCATCTCTTTGAGTAATATTTTCCTGTGAACTCCCACATATGTATGTGAATAAAATTCTGTCTTTTGTCTTTCTGATCTGTCTTTTGTCAGTTTAATTCACAGGCCCCCAACACTGAACCTAAGAGAGTAGAGGAAAAGCCTTTCCTCTCTGACAGTTGTCACCTCTTCACAGGGGTCTTCCCTGATCATTCTGTCTAAATTAGGCCTCTTCCCCCTTTTTGTTTCCCATAGCATTTAGCATAACTCATTATGACTTTATTTGTCTGCTTACTAGGTTTTTGTCTGCCTTCCCCTAGAATATAAGCTGCGTGGAGACATATCATAGGAGTTTACTAACTACTTGGTATATGAATGGATGAAGAAGTCTATCCTTAGCTCAAGTATTTATTGCTGAATCTACAGCTCGGCTCTATTCAACAACTTATTAGGCGCCACAATGGTGCTCAGTGTCAGAATCACACAAAGACCCACTCCCTGTCCTCGAGGGGCTCATAGGAAAATGAACACCGATGCTGGACCCCATGAGGCAAAATATCAGAAGAAGGATATTAGTCCACCCTTCAGAAGTTTACTGATGCAGGAGGCAAGGAAGAGAAAGATGAAAACATGTGAGAAGGAGCTTGGAAACAAACAGAACTCCAAGTACAGTTATTTAGTACACAAATAAAACAGAGATCGTTACACTAGTCTCTTGGCCTTTGTTTAGGGAATAATTCACATCATTCTGCTAATTACAGTGTTGTGGGAACAACAGCAGCGTTGGATGGAACTCGTTATTTCTGCTTCACTTACACAACTGTGTCTGAGGACAGCTCATCCCCTCAGCACACAGACCCACTGACAAGCGCCACTGGTTCCCTCTTGCCATCTTCTCAAATGGCAGGCTGAGTGCCTAGGACAGTCACGGAGCCTCTAAAGAACCTTGCAGGGCAGTCCCCTGCCTCAGTCAGGGCCCTGTTAGCCATAAAGGCCAAAGATGTGCTGAAATCAACTCCCCAGACCCCCAAAGAGCACATAAATAAAAGGGAGAATATATTGAAATGACTTCAATGCATAAGAACCAAGAGAACCTAAATAACTAGGCCAGGCCTCCTGAGTTAGGCTTCACATTCTAGTGCTGGCTGGCTTGTGGTTTTCTGCCCCCAGGAGGTGTCCACCTCCTGCCTTATGTAGAAAATCCAAGGTAGCAGAGTTGTCTAAGAGAGAGAAGGAGAGGCAGTGTTTAAACCTGGAAACTGGAATCCAGGTTTTCCATCCCCATGTTTTTCTCCCACCCCCACCCCTACTCTCAGTGGGTCTGTGATGCCCCCCCACCCCACCTGTCATCCATTCATTCAGTCACATTCCCCAGGGGCTTTCCAGCCAAAGCCACTCTGGTGGCCCTCCTCTCCTCCCAGCTTCCCAGGCTACCCCAGCCCATGGTTTGTCCTTCCACAGTGTTGGGGCCCAGAACATAGCACCCCAAAATATGGCTGTAGGAGACCAGAATATGCCACCCCAAGACATACTTCTTGGGCATATTTTGAACTGGTTATTCTGAGAAAATGCAGACACAGGAGTAGCTCTGAAAAGCTGTCCTTTGTAAAAAGAAATGAACATTTATAAAGGAAATCTACATTAGTAAAAGTATCTGTATTAGGAAGAGGGATGCTCCTGCAACTTTTATTACCTGAGAGACTTTATCTGCATAACAAGACAACCTTTATTCACCATACATTTCCCCCCTCACCCTCCTAAACTTGTGTCACCATCCCTGCCAAGAAGCCCCAAGCCCCTATTCCTTTCTGTAGCTCAGGATGCTATATGAGCTTCAATCATATGGTTCTTTTTTCAGTCTCATATTTTGTAGGACTTCAGCACATATACATGTAATTAAACATGTTTTTTCTCCAGTTAATCTGTCTTATGTCAATTTAATTCATAGGCAATTAGAGAACCTAGTATAACAGAGTGGACACCGCTCTTCCCATAGATATGGGAGGGTGATATTGAGGGAATATGTAACAGAAGAAATAGCTTGAAAAAATGGCAAAATGTTTTATGTCTCTTCAAAACATCCTCCACTTCTATTGGAGAACTAGGACCTGCATCCCTGCCTCAGGCCAGTGGTCAGGAGGGGAAGGGGAATGTCTTCTGCTCTTTGTGCCACAGGACATGGCTTAAGAGAATCATCTGGATGGAGGTCATGAGATCATCTTAGCTGAAGACAGGATTAATCCAGGAGAAGGTCACAAGATTATCTTAACCCAAGATGGGATTGATCGGAACCTTTCAAAGCTCTGTACTTTGCTCAGAAGGAGGATGCTGGTACTTTGAGATGGGAGTCTGCAAGCCTCCTCATTTGCCAGAAAATTAATAAACTCCCTTTTCCCTCTCAAACCACTTGTCCTCATTCTTCTGATGTAGCCTTGGGGACAAGTGCCAAACTTTTGGTAACACTAGAAGAGTAGTGGAAAGCCATTTTCCCTCCCCAACACCTGGTATCATGTTCCAGCTTCCTGGTAATATGGTCTGAATGTTTGTGTCACCCCCAAATTCATACATTAAAATCCTTACCCCAAGGTGATGGTATTAGGAGGTGGGGCCTTTAGGAGGCGAGCAGAGCCCTCATGAATGGAATTAGTGACCTTATAAAAGAGGCCCAGAGGGCTGCATTTTCCCTTCTACCATACAAAGACACAGCAAGAAGGCACCATCTATGAACCAGGAAGTGGGCCCTCAACAGACACTGAATCTGCCAGAGCCTTGGTCTGGGATTTCCCATACTGCAGAACTGTGAGAAATAAGCTTCTATGAGTTATAAGTACCAACAGAAAAGAACCCAAACTGTAAAATAATTTAAAGAGGTTTATTCTGAGCTGAATATGTGCAACCATGGCCCGGAGAGCCCCACCTAAGCAGCCTTGAAGAGTGGTCAGGTTACAGTTGGTTTTGTATATTTTAACCCTTTGCACTCGGATGTCGAGTGTGACTCGACACTGTCTTATGTCAATTTAATTCATAGGCAATTAGAGAACCTAGTATAACAGAGTGGACACCCCTCTTCCCATAGATATGGAAGGGTGATATTGAGGGAATATGTAACAGAAGAAATAGCTCGAAAAAATGGCAAAATGTTTTATGTCTCTTCAAAACATCCCACGGTTAGCAAAAATTATAGAGATTAAAATTACTCTTTGAATGTTTCAATAATTTGAAATATTAAAAAATCCAAATAAATAAGTTTGTATGAAAAGAAACTCCAGTTTTTTATTCTACTGCCACGCTTTGTAAAATCTGGGGTATTTAAAAAATTAAATCCCGAGTAGAATAAAGGAATTGAGAAAAAAGCAAAGGGTTAAGGAGACAGGAATTTCTCATGGAGTTGTAAATCAATACATTGGTTTGGCCTGAAAAGCCAAGACATCTCTAACTAAGCCTGGGGAGTGGGTGCTTACAGGTTATAGGTGGGTTTAAAGATTCTTTGATTTGCAATTGGTTAAAGACAGGAAGCTTTGTCTAAAGGCCCAGAATGTTTTAAGTTAAGATAAGAAAGTCTGTTAATCAGAGACAAGCTATTAGACTTATACTGAAACTCAAGTGATCTGTTAAGTAAATTGATGACCTGCAGGTATGGTTTAACCTTTGTCTTATATGGCCTTAGGCCTGTTAATGATTTAGTATCTTATTGTTACAAAGAGTAACTCCAGAAGGTACAGGGCATAACTAGGTGTGTCTGACCTCCCTTCTCCTCATGGCCAGCAACTCAGCTTTAAGGTTTTTCTGAGGTCCCCATGACTAAGAGGGAGTCCTGTCGGTTGGCTGGGGGGTTAAGATTTTATTTTATTCTACATAAGCTACCTAGTTTATGATATTTTGTTATAGCAGCCTGAACCAACAAAACCACTGGCTGAGTCCCTCCCACTCCCAGTCTAGGGCAGGGACTGGGCCCTCCTGCTGTGCTCAGAGGAAGCACTCAAACCCAAGGGCAAGCATACAGAGGCTGAGGTGGACACAGGGATCTCATGGCCTGGGTGCAGGTGTCCCTCGTACTCTGCAAAGGCCTTCCCAGCTCTGCTAGTCCCTCTAGGGTGGGAAAAGGGTAGGAAAGAAACACAGGTATGCGGGCTACAGGCTGACAAAGAAGAATTCTGAGATGCTGTGAGCACTAAGAATCCAGTAAACACAAAAACACCTTCCTTTTTCTAGTTTAACCTAATCCATAGAAATTGAGAGTATCGATAAAGTGCGTCTAGGAGCCTGGTTTTGGTGAAAGAGCACTGGATTTAGATTCAGAGATTTGTATCGAAACTCTTCCCTTCTCTGGCTGTGTGACTTTGGACAAGCTGCTCCAACATTTTAGATTTTGTTTTCCCTATCTATAAAAAGGAAGTTATTATTCCCATTTTAGGGTCATGCAAGGATTAAATGGGATAATGTATGCTTTAAAACATGCTTTGTAGGCATTAAAGCATTACGCAAATACTTATCTTAGCCCTGAGTGGGAAGGTAAGGGGATAGTCTGTGCAGTGTTTTTCAAAGTACATGGTGAGAGCCATCAGCAGGTCATGAAAAATATTTAGTGGATGTACGGAAAGAAAAAGATCTTTTCCTTCTACACACACACACACACACACACACACACACACACACGAGAGAGAGAGAGAGAGAGAGAGAGAGAGAGAGAGAGAGAGAGAGAAATTCAGACAAGAATAACTCAAAGGGGTAGCTAAAACTTGAGCTTAGATATCATTTTTAGCTAAGCAAAAGAAGAAAGCTGTGGAGAAGGCAAGTTATGGGAAGGTGACCAGGAAAAATACAGTAAACAAGGGTAAGGTTTGCTTTGCAGATTTAAGTCAGTGCCTTCAGTATTGATAAGAGTCTTGTAGTTTAGAGCCATCCTTCCATTCCTGGTACAGAGAGGCAGATAGCCTTACAAATGGAGACTTACTTTATAAATATAAATTTCCCTTGCAAAAGGGTAACCTGTACTGTTTTCAGAGCTCCTCTGTCTGCTGTTTCTCAAAATAATCAGATCAAAATAATCCTCACGCTAAAAAGGCATATTTGGGGTATTGAGGGGCTTTAGGAAATGCCACCCCCAAATATGGTGCTTGGGTGTGCTGATTACTTTGATCTGAGGGTACTTGGGGAACAGCAGATGCAGGCAGAGGCTTTCTCTAAGTGCCCCTTATCTGCTATGATCAAAAGTTCTCTGAAAAGGAATTCAGAAGACACAAACTTTATTCCAGTGACCAGTTTGCAACCTGGCAATACGACGGCCTTCTGAAGGCATGGTCCAGAGAACAAAGGGAGGGTTCAGATTTTATAACAAAATTTCCTGTCCTGGTTCCCAATCAGGTTTGTTTATACAAATGAAGGATTGAAACTTCCTTAGCTATGATTGGCTGATGCAGCTGAGTTCTGATTGATGAATATAGCACAGCCCTGATTTGTTGAGGCTGGTGAGCTCTCATTGGCTGGTGAGCTCTGAAAGTCCAAAGATTGAAAGGTGCTGGTTTTCAGGAAACTCACAGTATGTGTGTGACCCCAGTCAGCAAATGGCCACTTGACTTTATTTTAAATTTAGGCCCAGTTAGCCACTTGGTATCCATCTTGAAGGATTGCTCTTTCAGATTTGTATTTGTTCACACTTCCTAAAGACAGATCCTCCAAAGGGAATTCAGTTGTCATGAGTCACTCCCCAGAAATCTTATTAACCGGCTAAGATTTAACTGAGATCACAGAAAAGGAGACTAGACATTAACACCAGCCCACACAGACTATCACCTATTCTTCTGAGGGAAGCTCCAGACAACTTTTACTACCTGAGAAACTTTGTGTTTACATAACAAGACAACCTTTATTTGCCATACATTTCCTTCTTTCATCCTTCCATAACTTGTCCTCACCACCCCTCAGAAGCCCTGAGACCCTATTCCTTTCTATAGCTCAGGATGTTACATAAGCTTCAATTATCTGACCCTTCTTCAAGTCATATTTTGTGGGACTCCCATGTGTACATACATGATTAAATATAGTTTTTCTCCCATTAATCTGTCTTATGCCAATTTAATTTGTAATCCAACCAAAGAATCTAGAAGGATGGAGGTAAGCCATTTTTCGCTCTTCTACGGTGGCATATTCAGGTGTCCTATGGTCATATTTTAGGAAGGCATATTTTGCTTTCCTACATGGGTCCTGATCAGCATTTTAAAATTGAAACAATAGAAAATATCAAGGTGTGTATCCCAAGTAATAGGAGTAGATATGTTCATTTAAGTCATGTGTTTGTGTGCATTACTATGTATGTATTATGATATAAAATCTATCTCTTTTACATCACAGCACATGTATTAACACTATTTCTGTGGTAAATAATGGAAGTACAAATAAAGGGAGCTGTTCTTGCTTTGCTGTATTTTTCAATTGCAGCATTTCTGCATTCCAAGAGTGGGAGAAGAATTCATCTTGGGAAAGAATTTATCTTTTGTCTTGGGAAAACACATTAATAGGCCCTTTGGTTACCAAAGGTAAGGCCCTGAAGCCCTCATAGACCAAAGGGGCTAAACTGCTCTGCATAATAAAGTCAATATTCAAGAGTTTCTGTTTCCTTTGGTGGTTCTAGAAGAAGCAATTTGAGGCCTGGGATTTCAGAGAAGAGACTGAGCTGGGCCAGAGGAAGGAGAGCTTGAGTAAAGGTCTCCCTTGACCCTGGTGGACCAAAGCCTTCAGGAAGCTCTCTGTACTACCGTGTTTGCCTGAAAATAAGACAGGGTCTTATATTTTGTTTTTCCTCAAGAAGACACCCTAGGGCTTATTTTCAGGGGATGTGTTATCTTCCTCTCAAAGCCTCAGCTTGCAGCACGCACAGGATGGCTGGAACCTGACAGGGGGAGCCGACCTTGTTGGTGGGGCTGCCCGCACCTTTACGGTCACCTCTGGGATAGTAGCTGTCATGATGGGGCAGAGGGGAAGGGCTGCTCTTCTTCTTTACCACTCCGCAACAAAATGCATGGGTTGTGCAGATACGCTGCATAGCCATGCTCATCACTAGGTCTTATTTTCGGAGTAGGGCTTATATTGTGCAAATGCTTAGAATTCCTGCTAGGGCTTATTTTATGGGTAGGCCTTATTTTGGGGGAAACACAGTAAGTACTAAATGAAGTTCTATTCTCCTGTATTGTAAAGCCCATACAAAGGATCTTCAGGCCTGCAGAGGAATTGATTAAACATTCTAACCTGATTCTCTCCAGGTAGCCCTACCTCTGGAATCATGGGAAGGTCCCTGTTTGGAAGCAAACCACCTCAGGGGGAGGGGACCATGTATAGAGCTTGTAATGGGGGAACCATAAGGATCCAGAAGAAGTTGGGAGCAATATGGAGTGAGACAAGACCACTGACATGAGGGTGGATGTGCATCCAGAAATTCTTGGCAACATTTGGGAGAGAGCTGGAATTCCTCTGGCCTTAGAGCGTGTTATGTTCTTTGAATACTTAAGTAAAGGGTAATTCTGGAAGGCTGGAAAATGTGGGGCACCAACTATGTTAAAGGCTGATAAGGCTCAGCTTCAAGCAAGACTCATCTGGACTAGAATCCTAACTGCCACTATTACTATGGTTATCACCACCATCTCCTACCACAGGGAAAAGGTGCATGACCCTGGTAGGCAGCATATGGTCCCCCAAAGATATCCAAGAACTAACCCTCTGAACCTGTGAGTATGTTACGGTACATGGCAAAGGAGAATTAAGGTTGCTCATCAGCTGACCTGAAAACAGAGAAATTGCCCTGCATTATCCAGGTGGGCTCAGTGCAATCACAAGGATCCTTAAATGTGGAAGCAGGAGACAAAGAGTGAGTGTCAGGGTAACATGATGTGAGGATGACTTGACTGGGCATGCTGGTTTTGAAGAAAGAAGGGACCATGAACCAAGGAATGCGTTGGCCTCAGAAGCTGCAACAGGTAAGAAAATGGATTCCCTCAGAGCCTCAGAAGGACATAGCCTTGCCAACATCTTGATTTTAGCCCAATGAGATTCTAACTTCGGAACTGTTAGATTATAAATTTTATTGCTTTAAGCCACTAAATATGTGGTAATTTGTTATAGTAGTAATAGAAAATGAATACAATGACACTCTACAAGGAAGTGACATGAGATTGGGAGGCATGAGGCCCAATCCAGTGTTGTCATCAGCTCACTGTGTTTTCCTTGTGTAGGTTGTCTGATTCTTCTGAGCTTCAGGTCCTCCAAGACTAGACTAGGAGTAATAATTCTTGTCCTAGCCAAATAAAGAAGCAAAGAGTTAATTTTGGGTATGATAGCTGTAGTGACAAAATAATAAGCAATCACAGGAAGCTGCCATTGATGAGAGCTGAAAAGGCCGAAGAGGCAGTTGTGGTTCCATCAGTATTGGTTCTTTTAGTGGGTGTAACCTCTTGGGGAGGCCATCAACTCAAGTCAGGGGCCCAGGATGACTCAGCAAGTCCCCAGGCCTGCCCAGAAGAGCAAGCAGGGACAAGAGCAGGCCCTGCTGGAGAGCCCAGGCAGGGTGTGAGTCAGGCAAGGTGTTTCCATGGATGAGGTTGGTCACAGCTTCCCCCAGACTTCCTTTCTAGAGTGGGAACCACCTGAGGGTGAAGCCTTGCTGACATCTGGATTTGGCACAACTGCCCTTGAGTTCCCCATAGACCACATCCACTCACTGAAGCCATTTATTTATTTAGTATTTAGTTATTTTTTTAAATTTCAGAATATTATAGAGGTACAAATATTTTGGCTACATAAATTGCTTTTGTACAGTTTGAGTCAAAGTTATAAGTGTGCCAATCACTAGATAGTGTGCACTGTATCCATTAGGTATGATTTCACCCATCTCCTCCCCCAACACCTGCTTGATTTCTGTTGAGTTTTACTTCCATATGTGCACATGAGTGTTGATCGATTAGTTCCAATTTCATAGTGAGTACGTGTGGTGTTTGTAATACTTCACTTAGGAGAATGTTCTCAGTTCCATCCATGTTGTTACAAAAGGTATTAGTTCACCATTTTTTATGACTAAGTAGTACTCCATCATATACAAATACCACATTTTATTAATCCACTCATGTATTTATGCATTTATTTATTTATTTATTTTGAGATAGAGTCTCGCTGTGTTGCCCAGGCCAGAGTGCCATGGCATCAACCTAGCTCACAGCAACCTCAAACTCCTGAGTTCAAGCAATACTTCTGCCTCAGCCTCCTGAGTATCTGGGACTATAGGCATGTGCCACCATGCCCGGCTAATTTTTTCTATATATTTTTAGTTGTCCAGCTATTTTCTTTCTATTTTTAGTAGAGGCAGGGTCTAACTCTTGCTCAGGCTGGTCTTGAACTCCTGACCTTGAGTGATCCTCCTGCCTTGGCCTCCCAGAGTACTAGGATTACAGGTGTGAGTCACCGCACCCAGCCTCCACTCATGTATTAATGGGCATTTGGGTTGATTCCACATCTTTGTGAGTGTGACTTGTGCCGTAATAGACATTTGAATGAAAATATCTTTTTGATAAAGTGACTTTTTTTCCTTTGGGTAAATACCAATAGTGGGATGGCTGGATCAAATGGTAGGTCTACTTTTAGTTCTTTGAGGTATCTCCATGCTACTTTCCATAGAGGTTGTTCTAGTTTGCAGTCCCACCAACAGTGTATAAATTTTCTTTTGTTTCTGAATCCATGCCAGCATCTGTTGTTTTGGGACTTTTTGATAAAAGCCATTCTCACTGGAGTTAGGTGATTTCTCATTGTGGTTTTGATTTGCATTTCCCTGATGATTAGAGACATTGAGCATTTTTTCATATGTTTATTGGCCATTAGTCTTTCTTCTTTTGAAAAGCTTCTGTTTATGTCTTTTGGCCACTTTTTTATGGGGTTGTTTGATGTTTTCTTGCTGATTTGCTTGAGTCCTTTATAGATTCTAGTTATTAGCTGTTTATCAGATGTATAGCATGCAAATGTTTTCTCCCATTCTGTAGGTTGTCTATTCACTGTATTGTTTCCTTGGCTGTGCAGAAGCTTTTTAATTTAATCAAGTCCCATTTATTACCTTTCATTGTTGCTATGATAGCCTTTGGAGTCTTCTTCATAAATTCTTTTCCTAGGTGGATATCTATAAGAGTTTTTCCAATATTTTCTTCTAGGATTCCTATAGTTTCATGCCTTATGTTTAAATCTGTCATCCATCTTCAATTAATTTTTGTGAGTGGTGAAATGTAAGGATTCTGTTTCAACCTTCTATATGTGGCTATCCAATTTTCCCAACACCATTTATTCAATAGGGATTTTTTCCCCCAGTGTATGTTGTTTTCTGCTTTGTCAAAGATCAGATGGCAATATGAGGATGATTTTATACCTGGGTTGTCTGTTCTGATTCATTAGTCTGGTCTCTGTTTTTGTGCCAGTAATATGATGTTTTGGTTACTATAGTCTTGTAGTATAGCTGAAGTCTGGTAAAGTGATGCCTTCTGGTTTGTTCTTTTTGCTTAAGTTGCTTTGGCTATTCAGAGTCTTTCCTCGTTCCATATGAAGTGTAGGATTATTTTTCTAGATCTTCAAAAAATGACGTTGAGATTTTAATGGGGATTGCATTGAATCTGTAAATCACTTTGGGTAGTATAGACATTTCAACAATGTTGATTCTGCCAATCCATGATCATGATATGTTTTTCCATTTGTATACATCCTCTGCCATTTCCTTCCTCAGTGATTCATAGTTCTCCTTGTAGAGAGAGGTCTTTCACCTCCTTAGTTAAATATATTCGTAGGTATTTTATTTTCTTTGTTGCTATTGTGAAAGGTATTGAGTCTTTGATTTGATTCTCAGCTTGACTGTTGGCATATATGAATGCCACTGATTTGTGTACATTGATTTTATAACCTGATACTTTGCTGAATTTATTTATCAATTCCAGGAGTCTCTTGGCAGAATCATTGAGGTTTTCTAGATATAAGATTATATTGTCAGCAAAGAGAGATAGTTTGACCTCTGCTTTCCCTATTTGGATACTCTTGATTTCCTTCTCTTGCCTGATTGCTCTGGCTAGAACTTCCAGCACTATATTGAATAGAAGTGGTGACAGTGGACAACCTTGTCTAGTTCCAGTTCCAAGCAGGAATGCTTGGAAGCATGTTTGGGGTGACAAAGAAAAAAAAATAAGCAGGAATGCTTTTAATTTTTACCATTTTTCCCATTCAGTGTGATGTTTGGGTGTGAGTTTGTCATATATGTGGCATTTATAATTTTAAGGTGTATTCCATCTATGCCCATTTTCTTAAGAGTTCTTATTATAAAAGAATGCTGAATTTTATCAAATGCTTTTTATGCATCTATTGATATGATCCTATGGTTTTTGTTTTCGCTTCTGTTTATGTGGTGAATCATATTTATGGATTTATGTATGTTGAACCATCCTTGCATCCATGCCATGAAGCCCACTTGGTTGTGGTAAATTTTTTTGATGTGTAATTGAATTCAGTTTGCTAGAATTTTATTGAGAATTTTTGCATTTATATACATAAGGGATATTGGTCTATGGTTTTCTTTTTTGTTATGTCCTTTCCTGGCTTTGGCATCAAGGTGATACTGTGCTGACATCCACAATGAGGTCATTCTTGTAATACATACAAATGTGGTAGGGGAAGAGGCTAGAAACAGATACAGCTGGGTAAAAACTGCAGTTCTCAAAGGTCATAGCAGAGCAGAGGAGCTGTGGGACAAGACAGGTCTGAGACATCTGAGAGAACTCTCAGGCTTCAGGATTACTATGTTTCTTGCATATCAATGATAGCAAGAGGAAACTAACATAAGAAAGACAACCAATACAATATTTATTTTACTGTATTCACTGTAAAATATGGTCATGTAAGCTTAAATTTAGTTCTCTGGATTAATGAAAAAAGCCCTTACATCCTAATTGAATTTCCGGCCACTATGTAATTGAAACACAGGAATAAGAAATAACCCTACAGTGGGTTCTGAAATGGCTCAAGTTCAACAAGGCCTGTCAGCCTCTAAAGGGCTCCTCCAGATAAGGTTTGCATTTTCAAATGTCAAGGACACTGCTCGCTCAGGAGCTCCCAAATTAAAATTCAGATTTTTTTTTTCCAGGGCTACAAGTCACCCTTAATTATGCTCTAAGCTTGAGAAATTCCATGAGTACCACTGCTTCCCTCAGGAATCAGGCTGAAAGAAAAAGCAATGCTTTGTACCATCACCCATGAATTTAACAGTTTAAATATAGATGTGGAAAGGACAGGAGAAGAGGAGTATGGAGAGAAAAGGGCCAGGAGTTTGTCCCCAGCCTGTGAGGCAGACAAGGTGAACTTGAAGTGGGTCAGAACTACCCCTTTTAATATCTTCCGGGTTCTTTCCCACCTCTGTTACCCCCTCAAGCTCAAGCACATTTTCCTTCAGTTTGTACTCTCTCTGTATACACCTTATTAGATCTCTTCTCAGGATAGAATTTAACAAGCAAACTTCTGCTGAAGGGAAGTGGTCACCATAACCTAAAATAAAGACTTCTCTGAGACTTAGTAGCTCTTTGAATAGAGAACAAAACCTGAGACCTAAAGAGTCATTTCTCATCTTGATTTAAAGGTCAATGAGCAGGCTGAAGAATGTTTCCCAAGAGGGGTGTTTAGTGTCCCTGAAATTATGGGGTTCCATTCTACCCAGGAAGGCCAGGTCTCATTCTCACTCTTTATTGATACATAGGGTGCCTATTTACATTTACTGTACTGAAGGGTGTTAATGAAATATCCCAGTCTTCTATGATTTTACTTTTTTTTTGCTTGCTAGATATGATTATAAAGGAGTCTTTTTAAACCTCCCACCATAATCATAAATCCAAATTTATAGAATAAGTTCCTAGTTGCTCTATCAGTGTACATTTATATTTAGGTATATAAATGCATATTAGGCTTATTTCTCACTATTTTTGTTACCTCTCTTCATCTTCCCCTATCCTGAGATTTTTGCTTTTATTCACTTGTTACTCAGATAGAGGCTTTTCTTGAATAAATTGCACAGAGTGTGCAGGTGCTGTACTCTCTGATCTATATCATATCCACAAAAAACATCCTCTCACCCTGACAGGTGAAACCTGTCAGGCTGGGTGTCAAATCCTTAGGTCAAGGTCCTTTCTCCCCCAAGTTGTCATAAGAGTTTACTCTGTAGTCTTCTAGCTGCCAGTGCTGCAGGTGGAAAGCCTGAGGACAGTCTGGTGCTCTTTTGTAAGCCATTTGGTCTTTTTGTCTGGAAGCTTATAGAAATGTCTCCTTATCCTGGGAGTTGAAGGATTTTACAGGATATTTCTAGATATGTGTCTTTTTTCTTAATCCAGCCTGGAATTCGTGGAGCCCTTTTAAATTGCAAGTCTTTTTTAATCTCAGAGGAATTTTCTTTTATCATTTATTTAATTCCTGTATTTCCTCCAACAATTCCTTTTCTCCTTCTTGAATTCCTATTTCTTAGGTTAGGTCTCCTGGATCTATCCTCCAAGTTTGTTATCATGGCAATTGCATGGGCATTAAGAAGCAGAACATGTGATTAACAACAGTGCTTAACAGCACAGTCACAGATGCCAGACCACCTGGGTCTGCATACCAGCTGTGTGACCTTGGGATAGTCCCTTCGCCCCTCTGAGTCTCGGTTTCTTTAGCTGCAGTAAGGGGTGGAGAGTCATAGCAGCTAACTCATAGGCTTGATTAAGAAGTATATTAAGATATATAAGGTTTTTTGGGTTTTTTTGTTTTTGTTTTTGTTTTGAGACAGAGTCTCACTTTGTTGCCCAGGCTAGAGTGAGTGCCATGGTGTCAGCCTAGCTCACAGCAACCTCAAGCTCCTGGGCTCAAGGGATCCTTCTGCCTCAGCCTCTAGAGTAGCTGGGACTACAGGCATGCGCCACCATGCCCAGCTTATTTTTTCTATATATATATTAGTTGGCCAATTAATTTCTTTCTATTTATAGTAGAGACGGGGTCTCGCTCATGCTCAGGCTGGTTTTGAACTCCTGAGCTCAAGCAATCCGCCCGCCTCGGCCTCCCAGAGTGCTAAGATTACAGGCATGAGCCACCGCGCCCGGCCAGATATGTTAGTATTGACAGTAATAGAGTTACTCTAGTCCCTCATCTCTTTGTACTTCTGTGCTATGGTTTGAGATTTTCTTCCACTTGATCTTCCAGGCTACTAATTCATATTCCCACTTTGCCCATGAATTAATCTACTAAGTTTTGATCAGTTAGAAAATCACGTTTTTCATTCCAGAAAGAGTGTTTCGATGCTTTACTTAAGTCTTTTCAAATGCTCAAGAGGTAGATTGTGTCCTTATCTCCAATTGTTTACGGCCTCCTCTGTGAAATGTCTACACGTTCCTGCCTCACTGACAGCAGGCGTGGTATGTGACTTGCCTTAGTCAATGAAATGTGAGTGGAAGCAACATAGGCCACTTCTGAGAAGACATTTTAAGAGTCTTTGTGTGGATCTGCCATCTTGTTTTCCCTCTTCCAGATGGAGGCTGTTCCTTTAGCTTGGGTCTTAAAAGGAAGAAGGCTAGGGGCAGAACCAAAGCCAGCTCATGGGGGATGGGTAACATGCCTGAGAAGTCAGCCTTTTGTTTGTATAAGCCATTGAACCTCTGGGGTTGGTTGTTATCACAGCACAATCTAGAAAAAGCTTACTAATACAACTAATTTTTTTATTCAAATTTTCCCATTTGTCTTCCAGGACTTATGCTTCATCTAGAGCCACTTGTTTTGCATGGTCTAGTTTTCAATATGCCTGATTGCTGGTCTCCCCATATGCATTATTTTTCTGTGCTTATGTGGCTCTATTCACCTTTGGGCTCCAGTTCAGTTGCTAAGATTCTTTTAGGTGGTCTCTGCCACCATAAACTGGTATTACTCCTGCTATGGTCTGAATGTTGGTGTCTCTGGACCCCCAAATACGTATGTTGGAACCTGATATGCCATGTGATGGTATTAAGAGGTAGGGCCTTTGGGGAGGTGATTAAGTCATGAGGGCCCCACCCTCATGAATGGGATTAGTGCCTTTGTAAAATGAGTTGAAGGGGGAGCTACCTTCTGCCCCTTAAGCCATGTGAGGACACATCATTCACCCCTTCAGCCATGTAAGAATGTAGGAACAAGACATGATCTATGAGGAACAGGCCCTCACCAGACATCAAATCTGCTGATGCCTAGAACTTGGACTTTCCAGCCTCCAGAACTGTGAGCAATAAATTTCTATTGTTTATAAATTACCCAGTCTAAGGTATTTTGTCATAGCAGCAAACAGACTAAAACAGTACCCATTGGCAAGGTGTACTCCCCTGTCCAGGCACCAGGTTTAGGCACTCAGAAGTAGGCTTACTATTCCTGTTCTCTTCTTTGTTTTTCTTTTTCTTTCTTTCTTTCTTTTTTTTGTTTTTTTTGTTTTTTTGTTTTTTTTACCCTGGGAATTGTCCTAGTATGTCCCTGTGTTTTTTCAACTGCACAGGCAAGTGCTCTGGAGCCCTAAGACACCAGCTAGTGCCACAGTCTCTTCTCCTGTGATTCCAATCATGTTTACAGTAGTGCATTTAATATTGTCCTACAACTCTTGGATACTCTGTCCTGGTTCATTCTTTATTCTTTGTGTTTCATTTCAAATAACGTCTAATGACCTATCTTTAAGTTCATTATTTTTTTTGTCCTCAAGTGTATCCAGTCTACTGATAAACCTGTCAAAGGAATTTTTCACCTCTAATATTGATTTCTTTTTTTTCTAGCATTTCTATTTGACTCTTTTTAATAGTTTCCATGTCATTGCTAAAAATCCTCATATGTTCATACATGTTGTCCATGTTTTCCACTAGGTCCTTGAACATGTTAATCTTGATTATCTTAATGTAGCTATTTGATAGTTATATCTAGGCCATAACTGAGTTTTGTTCTTTTGATGGGTTTATCTCTTGACAATGGAAATTTTTTTTTTCCTCTTGCTTTTTGTATGTTTCCTAATTTTCAATTGAATGCTGGATATCAGGTGTAGAAGAACAATAAATATAACTTAGTTGTAGAAATAGACCTCTTCTTCTGTGACGCCATTATTGTGTGTGGGTGGCAGCGGGGGGAGTCAATCTAGTCAGCAGTGACCAAAGGTCAGGTCTCCCTCTTGCTGTTGTTACGTCAGCACACCACAGGCTTTACATTCATCCAGGATAGGCCACTGTTACCTTGTGCTTAGTGTGAGAGCTGAGGTGCTGTAGGTGTTAAAACGTTTTCTTGGTATTTCTAAGCTTTGAACACCTGCTTTACAGACGAGGTCTCTCTCCACACCCTTGCCCTTGCCCTTTGCTCATGGTAGGTCTGAGGGCGTTCTTGGTTCTCCTCATTCAGCCTCAGTCCTAGGCAGAGTCTGTGAACCTCAACCTTGGGAGTGGGGCCCTCTCAGGGTTTCTTCCCCTTCCCCATCCCCACAGCAGCCAAACTCTGCCCTAGTATCTGTGCCAGGTCTTGTGGTAAGAGAGCCCCTCGCCCAGACTTAGCACACCGCTGCTGTATATTGGTGCAGGAGCCTAGGCCCAAGAAGTTTTCCCACCCCTGCCTCCCCCAGGGGAAGGTGGCTTTTGTTTTTACTCTTACTCCATAAGCAGTGGATCTTTGCCTGTTTCTAAGGATAGCAACAAGAGTTTCCTTCTTGTTCCCCAAAGGCAGCCAGATTCTGCTTCTATACCTCCTCCACTGGCTGGGTTGCAAGTGTTTGCTGCCTTTCCTCTAGTTGCTTAAGACTTCTACATGATGAAAGAGGGGTCTTTGGGAGCCAGTGGGGTTTCTTGCCATGCCTGTGTCATCTTGAATACCTGCACTATCAAGTGTGCTACTATTTGGTCTCTTGCCCTGTCCCCAGTCTTTCCTGTGAAAGCCTCATGGAGGCTGGTGGAAAAGGGATCTATGATTACAAACTCCCCTTATACCTGCGACTCCCATTCATTCTAAACTGCTATGCTAGCCCATGCTCAGACTTTAGGAATGCACCACATTTGAGCTCCTTTCTTTTTACCCACGTTAATGGTGGCCATTTCTTCCTCCTGTTCTGTGATAAAGACAGACCCACCTCATGGGTGTCTGAGCCATGCAGTCACACAGTGCCCCTCACTCAGAAGGTCCCCAGATTTGTCACTGGGTCCTATAAATTATATAGCCTGGTCAAAGGTGAAATAGTTGCACCATCCTATCCCTTCTCAGAGGGGCCTATTACTTTTTGGAATTCAGTTCACTTCATTGCCTTGTGACCTCAGCTCTGTGATGGATTC
This sequence comes from Microcebus murinus, assembly GCF_040939455.1. Classification (NCBI taxonomy): domain Eukaryota; kingdom Metazoa; phylum Chordata; class Mammalia; order Primates; family Cheirogaleidae; genus Microcebus; species Microcebus murinus. The sequence continues at coordinate 51,380,424 of NC_134106.1, read as the reverse complement.
AAGAAAAGTTGTGATTTGTAGATTATCTGTCTTTTTCTCGTTGTTTGGATGGGAGTTACGCTCTTTATTCTCTTGCAGCTTTCTACATCATGAGCAGAAACGGACTCCGTTTGAAATGCATTTGGGGCCTTGAAAAGAGGTAAGAATGCTATTTTGGCTACAGACTCCCCGCCAGGGGGTGAGCTTTTGGTGGACAAATGATTATCTCTCAATAGCGTGACTCTTTTTCCTACTTATTTGACTATATATATATATATATATATATTTTTTTTTTTTTTTTTTTGAGACAGAGTCTCTCTTTGTTGTCTGGGCTAGAATTCCATGGCATCAACCTAGCTCACAGCAACCTCAAACTCCTGGGCTCAAGTGATCCGCCTGCCTCAGCCTCCCGAGTAGCTGGGACTACAGGCATGTGCCACCATGCCCAGCTAATTTTTTCTATATAATTTTAGTTGGCAAATTAATTTATTTCTATTTTTAGTAGAGACAGGGGTCTCACTCTTGCTCAGGCTGGTTTCGAACTCCTGACCTTGAGTGATCCGCTCGACTCAGCCTCTCAGAGTGCTAGGAGTACAGATGTGAGCTACCATGCCTGGCCTATTTGACTGTATTTTCCCAAATTACTTTTATAATAAGCCTTCACTACTTGATTAAAGACAACGAACACACCAAACTTTGAAATATTTTTTTAAACAATTTTTTTAAATGACACTGAAACAATTCCTGAGAGCTCCTTTCCTATAGACTCAGTAGAAAAAACAGCATATACTGTGTGCGGAAGGTACACAGCACAAATTAAAAGAGCGCTGCTGTTCCAGGACATAGCTCTTCAGTCCTGGCCAGAGCCACCATTTCCCCACTGGCAGGTCAGAGCCAGGTGTGGCCCCTGCTCCTTGGCTCCCATTCTCCAGGTAGTGACTGCTCCCTGCTGAGACAGCGGCTTTGCTAGTGCTGCCACTGGGAACATGGTGTCAGAGCATTGTACAGGGAGTCAGAAGTTTTACTCCCAACTCTGCCTTTAATTTCGTCACCTTTAGACATGTCACTGAACCACTTCAAGCCTCAGTTTCCTCATTTATAAAATAAAGGTAACAATCCCACAGGGATTTTTAGGTGGACCAAATGCGATCATGTTATACAGAAGCATTCTGCAAACTGGAAAGAACTATCCTTACTCATCTTGATGAGCAACTTAGGCCTGGGAATGGAATAGGGTGGGGGACAAGGGGAAATGAGGCCCCATGGTCACTTTCAGAGTTCATATTTTGGGGGGAAATGTGGAGATAACAATATCTCTCTGTTCTCTTGTCTTTTAACCACCACTCCCCTGCGCAGTGGTGAAATCTCCATGTATGGGTGTGGCTGCAGGGTGCAGGTGCGGCTGCCGCTGCGATCACAATACTCAGGGGGCCCCCTTCCTTCCTGCCCCCCCATCTCCCCTGGCTGAGTGGGCATGTGTGTTGGGGGGAGCCTCCCTATGTAAGATCAAGTGGGACCTATTAAGTACCTGGCATTGTGTCTCTTTCATTGAACAGCAGGGGCCCCTTAACAGCAATGGCTGGGACATCTTCTCTGCCCCTGGCAGCGTATAGGTGCTGCTCAACTGCTCTCTCTGGAACACGAGGGAGCTCCCCCCTCAAACAGGAGGTGTGCCCCATCCCCGGGCCACAGAAACACAAACTCCCTCTGTAGCTCCTCAACCAAATGGGGACTGGCAGATGACAAGGCCCAAGTTCCAGGAGAGCATGGCCAAGTTATCATGTGACAGGGAGCTGGCCAGGGGAGGACCGGGCAGGAGAACACATTTAAAAAGCTGCTTCCCTTTGTCTAACTTCTCTGTGTGTCATAGAGCCTGACCACTTGATTATTGAAAGTTCCTTTTTTTTCCCCTCCAGCATGGCTTTGTCTTAATTTATTAATTTATTTCAAAATTATATATGTGAACATCTATGAACACATCTTTCAACCCAAGATCTTAAATATTAACAATAGCTGACATTTACTACATGCTTCTTCCTACTTCTTTACTTTCATTTCCTATTTATAATTTTCTTCCTTTTAAAAAGTAGTTTAGTTACTGTCATACTTAATGTGTATTAACGTTAAATTATACTTAATTAATATAATGCCTAATTAATGTTTAGTTTTAGTTGTTTTTAAACTTGATAGAAAAGGTATTGTGTTATATGCAGTCTATATAAAATTATAGCATTAAGAACTATGTTGCAGGTAGTTGTAGTTCATTATTATCAATGTTGTATAATATTCTACTGTCCATGGGCGTTTGGGATGTTTCAGGTTTGTTTTTGCTGATATATACAGAGCTGCTAAGGATATTCTTATATGTATATCCTGATGCACATGTTGGGTCATGGAGACTGTGAATGTTCAATTTTACAGTATAGTTAATTTGGTCAAATTTATCAATCTGTTCTTTTTTTGGTTGGTACTTTCTTATACCTTACTTAAGAGATTCTTCCCTTATTTGGTCCAAGAAAGATAGTCTTCTATCTTTTCTTTTCTTTCTTTTTTAATTATTTAAATTTTATTTTACTTATATATTCTTTTTTTTTACTCTGGCTTGGAAATGACCTGAATGACAGCCTTCTATCTTTTCTACCAAGATAAAAAATGAAGACATGCTTTGACACTATCCTCAGTCTATCTATTGTTGATTTCATGTGTGTGGTATTAGGTGGGGCTTAGTTTCATTTTATCCCTGTGGATGTTTTTCTGTATTCAGTTATTGAATAGTTCCTCTTTTCCCCACCAATAAACATAGCTATTAAAGTTGTAATCGTATATTTCACATTGATTCTTCGTAGAAGAAAACAATTTCACTCATAGTCTTAATAAAACATTATGTTTCTATATCACCTTTAAAACATATCAACATACTACCTTTTTAAAAAGCTGAAAGGTGATCACTTATGAAGACTACATCCCTACTGCCTATGCCCTGGTCCTGTTCCTCCCCAGCTTCCCCACAGCATCAGGCAAATACCTGACTGGCCCATTGCTCTCCTGTGCAGAGGCTCAAGCCAGAAAGGAGATCCTACCATCAGCATTGCGCTCGACTCACAGCTCCATCTGGACAAGAGTCACAGACGAGTTCAAGAGCCTGGGAGAACCAGGTTTGGGGACGCTAGACTGGCAATAGGCCAGCTCAGAATCAGTCTGAGTAATAGGGCACTATTATTGGTTGGGTTTAATTATGTTCGCCAAAAAGTTATGTCCTGACCCTGAATCTGTGAATGTGGCCTTATTTGAGAATAGGGTCTTTGCAGATGTAATCAGGTTAAGACGAGGTTATGCTTCATTAGGGTGGTCCCTAATCCAATCACTGGTGTCCTTATAATGAGGGAAATGTGGCTACAGACACAGAGGGGAGGAAACCATGTGAAGATGGAAGCAGAGAAGGAAGTGATGAGTCCACAAGCCAAGGAATGCCAAGGATTGCTGGCAACCACAAGAAGCTGAGAAGAGTCATGAAGGGATCAGAGAGAGCAGGCCCCTACTGACACCTTGATTTCTGACTTTTAACCTCTCCAATTGTGAGAAAATACATTTCTATTGTTTTAAGCCACCCAGTTTGTGATTTGATAGGGCTGCCCTAAGAAACTAACACAGGCACCATCTGCTTTGCCAGTGAGAATGATCAGTGTGAAGGGATAAAAATGAGTGGCATGTTCCCAGCTTTTCTCATCCCCATGAACCCTAACAAGGGTCCTGGCTGCACTTTCCTCGGTCCCTCCTGGACCCCCCAACCCCCACCCCGAGAGAAGGAGCCCTGCTCTGCCAGCCATTCTTGAGATAAAAACCAGAGGAAGGGAAGAGGGAATAGAAACAGAGAGCCCAACCAGGAGCACCTGCAGCAAGTAGAAGACAGAGAGGGAAGTGCAAGGAGCATTGTGACTCTCACATTGCCACATGAAGAATCAAACAAGTCTCACTAAGGACTGTGTGTTCACTGAGAAGCGCATGTGAAAGACTTGAGTTACTTTGAAATCACTTTTGGTTTCATGGTTTTGGGCTGCATTGGAGCTCCAGCGTGGAGCTGAGCACCAACCCTCCCCACTGAGTGCTTTCCGCCCCCAGGGCCCTGCTAAGGGCTTGGTGGACACAGCTTCTCCGATGCTCACAGCCACCCTGTGGGGAGAGTGCTGTTAGATGGTAAAACTGAAGCCCAGCAGCAAACCTTGGTAAATGACCAAGGTCTGAAAGTTCCAACTGCCTGTGCCTAGCCCAAGACTAGAGCAGCCAGGAGTCTCGGGCCACACCTGGACAGTTGGCAGCCACCCATGGCTGGTCTGTGCTCTCAGAACAGCCTTGCCTCCTGGAATAACTGCAGTTTCACTACCCTCGAGATCAGACAACTGTGTGTTTCTGGCATTGAGGCGTAGCCAGTCAAGGGGGTAAGAAACAGCTGCTACAGAATGGGCTCTGGAGCCAAACTGCCAGGGTTTCCCCCAGCTCTGCCACTTTCTAGCTATATGAGAATGTTGTTATCTAACCTCCTTGTGACTCTGTTTCCTCATCTGTAAAGTGGGAATAAGAATAGTTCCCACCGCAGAAGATAATTGTGAAGGTTAAGTGAATGAATACAGCATATGACACACTTGGAACAGCACTGGCACAGAGTAAGCACTCAGTAAAAGCTAGCTCTCATAACTACTAAAAACACGGTCCTGTAATCAGATCTGACCAGACCTTAGCTGCAAAAATATAAATCATCCATCAAGAAGACCCTGATAGGTGGATTTTGTTCAGTGTAAGAATGAATCTCAATCTAAGTACATAATGGAATTTAAAATAGTAGCTAATTATAACAATACATAAATATTTAGAAATACACACATTGCCAAATATCCCTATGCAGGAGAATTCCAAATACTTTATGTGGATACCCAGGCTTCAAAGAGGGGAGCATAGCCCCCCATTCTCAAAGTGGGGCTGCACATAGTGCTCCTCCTTCTGAAGAGCACAGCATGTGCAAAGGGGGAAGGCGGTGACTTTACAGTGGGGGAAGCTGACAAGCACCCCCTCAGCCAGATGCTCAAGGTCAACACCAACCTTGAGAAGGCATGTTGACATGATGTGCTGAAATGACACTTGAGCTCTGGGGTCTTCCTCTCTATAACCCAAAACCCTAGTCTATCATGAGAAAACGTCAGACAAATCCCAGTTGAAGGGCCGTCTACAAAATACTTGAGCAGTACTCCTCAAAACTGTCAAGGTTGTCAAAAACAAGGGAAGCGTGAGAAGCTGTCACAGCCAAGAGGAGGCTAAGGAGACATGACAACTGAATGTAATATGGGCTCCTGGATGGAATCCTGGAACAGAAAAAGGAGATTAGGTGAAAACTAAGGAAATATGAGTTCAGTGTGGACTTTAGATAATAGTAATATATTATCGTTGGTTCATTAATTGGGACAAAGGTGTTGTGCTAGTGTCAGATGCCAGTAGAAGGGGAAACCTGAGTGCAGGGTATATGGGAACTCTCTGTACTGTCTTCACAGTAACTCTGTAAATCTACAACTGTTCTAAGAAACAAAGCTTATTTAACAAAAGTATTGGGAGCACATGCTTTTGGAGACAGGGTACATACAACAGTCTACCACTCGTTCCAGTCCATACTGCTATGTGGTCTTTCTTAAGTTTTTGTCATGTGACCATTTAATATGGGAAAAGCAGGCACCAGGTTGGCTATTTGGAATTGACTCTGCCACTGCCTAGTTGTGTGACCTTAGGTATATCCCTCAGCCACCCTGAGCCTGCCCTTTTGGCTGTGCAAAGTAAAGGAGGTACTCAAGGCAACAGTGATAATAATAGCTAACGACCTTTACTCTGCACCACCTACGTGCCAGGCACTGTTCAAAACGCTTTACCTGAATTAACTCATTTAATCCTCAGAACAACCCTATGGGGAAGATAGTTGTATGATCCCATTCACATAACTAATATCCTTTCAGCTCCTAAGTTGTATGAAACACAAGGCTTCTTTCCCTTTCTCTGAAGGCATCTCTCAAGGTGAATGTTACTTGGAGGAAATCTCACGAGCTTTGGAGTCCAACAGCCGAGGCTTGAGCCCTAGTTCGACCACCACTAGCTGCGTGACTGGACATGATCACGACCCCTCTGGTCTCAGTTCCTGCTTCTGTTGAAAGGGGATCACTGCCTGCCATACAGAGATTTTGTGAGCATGAAGGGCACAGAGTAGGGCTCACGACAGGCGATAAATAAGGTTATATCCTTGGGTTACAAAGGCCCAGCTCATAGACCCTCAAAATAGGTACAGGAAGTGAGGAGGACATACAAGCAAATACAGTAGGTACAGGTGGTCTGGGTTCAGGCCACATCAAGCCCCATCTCTGACTGGGTGTTCCCTTCTTCCTTTCTCTCTCTGAGACCTGCGTGTGGATTAGATGGCAGGAGAGCCAGTCAAGAGAGGGTCACCACCCTCTGACAGCATGGGGGTCTAGGATAGTTATGAGGACCACGTGGCTTGAGTCCTAACAAGCCTTCTAATCAGTAGAAGGGTTGGACCAATCTAGCTCTCCTGCAGTAGCAGAAAGGTGCAACAGGGTTAACAGACTTACACTCACGCCCTGGGCTTGTTCCCTTCTGGGGACATTATGGACCTAGCCTATAAAGTGGGGATAATAGAGCCTGCCCTATAGGACTCTTCTGAGGATTACAGGAAATGACAGTTGGGAAAGCACCTAGCAGAGCACCTGGCACACAGCACACTTCAATAAGAGCCACTTGAATCTGAGATTCCTAACCCAGGTTGTTGCCCCTTGATTTCCCTCTCTGTAAAATGGGGATAATATAACCACCACCTCCCAGGTTTATTTTGAGGTATCAGTGAGATAACAGAGAAAACCCTCAATAAAGGATAGCCACAGGTTGGTTAAATACTTTTATATTTTTATTATTCCTGTGGATTAGGAGTTTCAATAGCTCTCTCAAAAGGACCTCTCAAACTAAACTCAGGGACCACTCCTACAAAAACGGCATAAGCTTGGCATTTGCTCTCTGCCCTCTAACTCAGAGACTCACCCACAGGCCTCTCTACTGGGTAGGCTCCAAGGCCCCACCTAGGCGCCCTGCCAGCCCCAGGCCTTCTTGCCTCCTCCCAGGAGCTGCAGAACCAGACGCACCTCCCCACCAGGCTCTGCCCCGCCCACCCGTCACAAAACCGGCGTGGACAGACAGACTCACGCTCAAGGCCTTCTCTTTTGTGTTGCCCATACAAAAGCACACAGATAAGCACACAGGGCATTTTTATTTTATGAGTATTGTCCAAAAGACCACCAGGATGGCTAAACAGTAGAAAGGAGAGCTTTATTGGTGATGCTGGTTTGCAAATTGGGAAGAGATGATCTCTGGCACGTGCCAATGATGCTTTCTCTTCTAAGAGGAGAAGAGGTTGGGTTTTTATGCCTCACAGTGCCTGATATTTGGCAGGTTTTGGAGGAAAGCTACACATATTTAAGAGGAGAGCCAAGCCCATGCGCAATAAATAGACATGTATGTAACATACATCCACGTTCACTTTGGGGTGGGGTTTTAGCATTAAAATGAGATGGAATTTGGCCCTTTATGTCAAAAGGTGAACTATAGGACACCTTTTGTGTGCAGCCTTTATAGGCTGGCTGAAACTGGCTTAAGGTCTACAATAGCTTATCAGAAAAGAATGTTTGCAAGGCAGGTCCTCTGTCAATCAGTTGAAGTGGTCTGTTGTAAGTAAGGGTTAGGCGGGTCTGGCGTCTTCTATTAGGGAGTTTAGCTGTAGGAATTCAGAAATTTCCCATGCTAGCCGGGCCCTGAACCTTCGACCTGTAGATAATCTTGTTTCCTTAACTTTAGGGTCCATATTTGATAATGCAGTGTCTATTTTGGTTTCTCAGATCACATGAGTTTCACAGCAATGATTACAGGAAAACACATGTGGGGGGGAACACATGTGGGTGGTCAAAATAGCAAACCTAGGGAAGGTACAAAGACCTCCCAGGCTGGTCCTGACTTTCGAGGAAGAGGAAGTGTTACTCCTGAAGACTGTGGCAATTCTTGGGACTTTTGTATTGAACATGGGGCCAGGACACCAAGGAGTGGGTTAGCAATGGAGAATTTCAGCTGGTGCTAGTTTCTTGTCAGGAAGGGCAGGGGAGACACAGGCCCTCTGCTCTTCACAAGGGACAGCGGTGTTGAAGCCCACTGCTTCAGAGACATCCAAACCCTTCAGGTCCCAGCTGAATACATTCCAAGCAGCTGGTGATCTCAGGTGCCTGGCCTATCACCTGGGGACAATGGGCTGGACACAGAGGGAAGAGTCATCAGCCTGGGGAGCAGATAACTGAGCCAAGAAGTCTCTTCCCCACAAGTGTTTACCTGAAATACTCACAAAAATGCACCAGAAAAAGAAAGCAGAAAAACTAGTGAAATGTGTAACCAGCTTCTCTTTTCTCTTCCACAAAGCAGGGAGAAGTTGTGGCGAGTAATGCTGGCGGGCAGAGTGTGCTCTACAGACGGCCCCTGCTTGAGAAACCTGCATGTCTCCACCACACTTCCGGCCTGGGCTGAGGTTGAGAAGGGAAACTGACAACTGCGCCAGGCTAGGAAAGTCCCTGCAGGAAGCCACTGTTGGTCCGGGTCACCAGGACAAATGCAGTTGCTCTCCTCTCTTGAGAGAGGATGGGCTTGGGAGGCCCAGATGTGCTCTGCCCCGGTAGCCCAAGTAAGAGACCTTTATCTTAGACAGCATGACATAGCATCTCATTACGCTGCCCCCACGGCAGTTCCCACACATTCCCTCTCATTTACTCTACCTCTGGAGGGAGTCAGGCATGGAGCGATTATACCCATTTGACAGGGGAGGAAACAGAGGCCCAGAGACATTAAGAAACTTGCCTAGACTTACATGACTAAGAAGTAGCTCGGATCCAAACTGAGTCTTCAAACACCAAGTCAAGTGTCCACCCCTGCACATGGCCTGCCTGCCGGACCAACGGCACGGGGTTGTTAGCACTCTTGCATCTACAGGTGTGTGTGCTCCATGTGCGAAATCCCAGGCTTGCACCGTTCCCTGGCTTCATCTCCCATGTCACAGATGGGAACAAGGAGTCCAAGGGGCGGGGCCGCTGGCAGCCGCAGTCTGCATGGGTCGCCAACATCTGCCTGAGACCTGAATTCAGACCTTTTTCCATGATACCAGCTGGATGCTCTGCCCTTTACCACATCTGGAAAAAATGACTCAGGTGACAGTAGGCTAATCATGTCATGCTCGTGTACTGAAGATGCCACGGTGTTTATGAAGCACTTCAAAGTGGGAACTCTTGCCCTGGCTTTCCCCTGGGCTTTTATTAAGTAAAGGTCATGATGTTTGTTCACATTTGAGCACGCTGGTGGCTGGCTCACAGGAAAGAGTTTCAAAGGCTGTGCCTGAGATAAGGCTGGTTCTGGAGGCTTCTGCAGCTAGAATGATCCCCCTGCCCCCCCGGCCTGGTTGGATAACAAGACCCAGGAGCCCCATTTGTCCCCATGCTGTCTGGCTTTTGCCAGTGCTGTGCCACAGAACACCTAACCATGCGAGAAAGGCGGGAGCAGAGAAAGGTTCAGGCCCAGAGGCGATTCCTAGTCTCCCTCTGGGGTGGCAGTTTTTCTGGTTATAAGAAGTTTCTGGTCCTGTCTCAACAGATGATTTCACAGCTTCCCCTCATTCTCTGCGGTCCTGGATTCCAGACTTGGCCACCCATCTGGTCTTTACCTAAATGACATGCACTTGGCTTCCTTCTCTGCCCAGTACAAAGGGCTGAGTGATGTCCTCACAGCGTCTCTGAGGCAGTGACAGGAGGTCATCCCTGCCCACTCTGTTATAGTGGGGGATGTTTACAGAGGTAGCAGCAGGTAAGGCGGTCAGTGGAGAGCTGCGCTGAAGCCTTCGTTGGCCTGAAGCTACCCGCTGCTCCTGCCTTTCTCGGGCGGTTAGGTATTCTGTGGCACAGACCTCAGACGGCCCAGTCAGACACAGAACTGGCAAAAGCCAGACAGGACAGGGACAGCTGAATTGCGTGAGTCTTCTTATCTAACCAGGAAATGGGGGTGATTATTCTTAGCTGCAGAGGCCTCCAGAAGCCAGCCTTACCTCAGGCACAGTCTTTGAAGAAACCTTTCCTGTGAGCCAGCCACCAGTATGCTCAAATTTGTTTTGTTTGTTTTTTGGTTTTTCTTTTTGAGACAGAGTCTCACTCTGTTGCCTGGGCCAGAGTGCTGTGGCGTCAGCCTAGCCCACAGCAACCTCAAACTCCTGGGCTTACGTGATCCTCCTACCTCAGCCTCCCAAGTAGCTGATACTACAGGCACGCATCACCATGCCTGGCTAATTTTTTCTTTTTTTTTTTTCAGCTTCCCAGCTAATTTTTTTCCTATTTTTAGTAGAGACAGGGTCTCACTCTTGCTCAGGCTGGTCTTGAACTCCTGACCTCAAACTATCCTCCCACCTCAGCTTCGCAGAGTGCTAGGATTACAGAGTGAGCCACAGTGCCCAGCCTGTGTGCTCAAATTTGAACCATGTTGGACAGCAGTTAGAGTCAACCAGGTATAAGGCAAGTGGCCACCACCGTTCCTGAGGAAGCCCAGATGGAATGACTCTGAGCCAAATAGTTATGGGTCCCAGGTAGGAACCCTTAATTGAGTACGTGGACAGAACTGCCTCAAAAAAGTTAGACACATGTTCATTTTTCTTAAATCTGGGTTTACACTGCCCTTTGGCTCCCGGGCAATATGGGTGTTGGGTTTGTCCAGCATTTGTTCCTGGGAGATGAGGTGACCAGATGATGGCAGGCCTTACTCTCTCCTCACCTCAGGCTGCAGGAAAGGCTGTAACTATGCCCTGGGCAGGGAATGGTGCTGCCTGGACTGGCTGGTGGCTCTGAGACCAAATCATTCAGGCTGGAGACTATTATGATTATCTTCTGTGAGGCCAGGGGGTCAGACCACACCTTCAGGTATGGCATGGGGAGGAGGAGTTTCCCCTAACAGAAAGGCATGTTCTCACTGCCAGTCCTCTCCAGGCAGGCAAGGAAAAATGTCATGGCTGGGGAAGGGAAGGACTTCCTCCACTCTCTGTGGAAAAAGGGGGCCTAGAGATTGCTGAAGTGGTCCCTGAGAGATGGTGGCCTTTGTGGTGGACAGACACTTCATTTCCCCTATGGAGGCAGATGGAAATGACTCTCTACAGTCTGCTTTCTTTACTCCTTAACTCAGTAGAGCCCGGGGTCAGAAGGGCTGTGTGGGGAGGGCAATGTCCCCTTCCCAAGGCCTGGCAGAGTCACCAAGTCACCAGGCCCCTGTGGTACAGAGGCAGAATCATGGCGGCAAGACCGGAAGGCCACAGTGGGAGAGACATTCTGGAGCTCATGTGAAGCTTGCCCTGGGAAACTTTCAGAAACACTAGGAAGGGAAACTTTCTATTTTTAGATATAGGAAGGAAGTATAATTTCATTTTAGAGTTGTTGAGGTTTCAACATAAGTTAACAGCATATGAAACACACTCATTTCAAAGATGAAGAAGCCAGCAGTTGGAGGGTCTAAGAGAGACAGACAGAAAGCGTGAGAAGGCGGCTGTCTGAGGAGCATGTACAACCCTCGCAGCAGCGACATCCCAAGCGTCCCAGGATCTTGTGTCTTCACAGATATATTTGCCCAGACTCTGGGTAAAGTTGGTACAAGTGAGGCCAAGTCACACAACCTCCTTCGTCCGCCTGGCACACCGTAAATCAGGAGTGGGGAACCCTTTCATGTTGGAAGTCCACATTAATTTAGCTGTCATCGAATAAGGCCACATTCAAGAAATTTCAATTATATACCGTTACAATGTACATTATTTTGTAAAAACTTAACTACCATGTACTTAATTCCAAAAAATGAAAACCATTTTTTAACTTCAAAGTTAACCTTTCAATGACTTTATTGTGTCTGTTTTTTGTTGGAAAGCGTTTGACTATTTGGTTGCAGCAGGGAGGTCTGCAGTTTTCAGCTGATCCTCTAGATGGGTATCAGTCATTTGTGACCTTAAGGGTGTCTTGATTTGGGGTAGGTAGGAGAATGTAGATGCACAGCAGTAAGTGGTTGAAAAGCAAGAAAGCATTTTGCAGGCATGTTGCCGAAGGCATGGGTGTTCTATTGCATTTTTCCACATTTCAATTGGGTCTTTCTTAGCATCGAACAATGACTTTAAAATGTCATCTACGGAGAGCTCGATCAACTCCATCTGTAGTTCTTTAGGTGCCTTGCTGATATCGACTAGGTGAGGCCGAAATGCTGATGTGAGTGTGAGGTCATGATTCTCAAAGTCAGTGAAACTTTCATTGTGTTCTCCAATCAATAGGTCTACAACAACTACTTATTGTTCAAATAATTTACATATATCATCCTGCTCGTTAATGACTTTTGCTAACTGGGGAAAATGTTCATCTGAAATTTCCTTTTGAAGAAGTGTTTTGAAAAAAGATAGCTTTTTTCGAAATGCTTGGGTTTTTTGCCACATATCATATCTAGACTTAGTTTTACCTTGCAAAGAAATATTCAAGTTGTTTTGATTTGGTATATCACACAGAAATGCTGCATTCCTATAGAAATCTTCTCTCAACAATTCACACTGCAGATTCTGTTCTTCATAAACTTTGACTGTCTGTTCTCACAGAGATAAAGTTTTAGCTAACACCTGTCCCTGTGATAGCCAATGCACTTTTGAATGATATGGCAAATCCACCCTGAATGCTTCATCATTCAACTTTAGCATGTTACAAAACTGATGATGCTGTGTTGCATTTGCAGGAATATAGTTAACAATACTTATAACTTGGTGCAAAGTGTTGCTTTAAATAGAAGCGTGAGCACAGAGATTTTGCTGATGTAAGCAACAATGAAAAGAAATGAGAGCATCTGGATCTGTTAACACTTCTTTTTATCTCTTCGATAAACCCTTCATGTTTTCCTGTTATGGAAGGTGCACCATCTGCACATATACTCACTAAATTTACCAAATTCAGATCAATTTAATGACATTTATCTTGAAAGTTGTTGAAGGTATCTATTCACCATGTTCTGTTCACAAGAATACCCAAAGCAAGTAACTCTTCACAGCAAAGAAAATCTTGTTATGACCCAGATGAAGTATAAAACCTTTGCTAATTCAGTAGTATCAGTTGATTCATCCAAAGCAATTGAATAATATATATTTTCCTTTTGAAGTATTACACAAAGTTGTTCTGTTAAGTTGAAGGCTAATTCATGATGCTGATCAGTTATGGTTCTCCTGGAAAGAGGCAGTTGTTTGTACTTTGAAACATTATCGGGGTCTAAGCATTCTACAACTTCAACAACGCATTCTTTCATAACTTCTACATCACTGAATGGCTTCCCTTTTTTCCTAAGTATATAAGCTATTTTACAAGTTGTCTCAGTGGCATTATTTTCAGATCTTATTGCTGCTTGAAAGAATTGTCTTTGCTTTTGCTTTTCATCTTTTAATTTCTGTAATATGACGTTTCTAGCCTCTCCCTCTAATTTAAAATATTTGTGGTCCTGATAAGTATTATAATGCTGATAAGCATAGAATTTCTTTAATGTTGATATTGCAGTATCACAAAGCTAGCAAATCATCTCATCTGTAGCAGAAACAAGATAATATTGCAATTCTCAATCCTCATTAAAAAATCTGTTTTCTTCCTTCAGCATTCTTTTGGTCTTCTTTGACATGATGGGCTATTAAGCAGACAGAATTAAAAAATACCATCAAGCTGTGCGACTATTCACAAACTCTACTTCAAACAGAAACATAGTGCACCATTGTCAAAAGCTGATAACAGATGTACATACTTGACCCCCACAAACTCTCACCAACCAGCCTTGTGTGGTAGTGGTGCCAGTTAGGCGGGGGAAGTTAGAACTAATTCATAAGCATACCAGCTGTCAATTTAGCCTTTATGGCTTTCTAATGTTCTAACTGTGCTGGTCAATCTGGGAGGATTGTTTTATTGAAATTTATTTTATTCTTTGGTATTTTAAATAAGTTCATTTTAAAAATAAAATAAAAATATAAAGGACGAACAAAATGTATTAATAAAAAAATAATTTTTTCTGTAGACTTTGGATTCAGTCTAAAGGATGCACTTAAGGATCTAGAAGGCCACTTGTGGCCTTAAGGCCGGAGGTTGCCCACCTCTATCATAAATTGATCAAAAAAATAATTATTTTGAAAAAGGTCAAAAGCTAACCAGAGGTAACCAAACACAGAAAATAGTGCAACCTTGCAACATAAGACTGAAAATGGGCTGGGTGCCGTGGCTCACACCTGTAATTCAAGTACTTTGGGAGGCTGAGGAAGGAGGATCACTTAAGGCCAGGACTTTGAGACAACTCTAGGCAACATAGCCCAACCCCTGTCTCTACAAAAAAAATTAAAAATTTAGCCAGGCATAACAGTGCATGCCTGTAGTCCAGAGGCTGAGGCAGGAAGATTGCGTGAGCCTGCAGTTGGAAGTTGCAGTGAGCTAAGACTGCACCACTGAACTCCAGCCTGGGTGACAGAACAAGACTCTGTCTCAAAAAAACAAAAACAAAAACAAAAACAAAGCAAAGTATCAAAAAAAAAAAAGACTAAAAAGTGTCAAGAGGAAAGAAACTGAAAGAAACAGGATCCCAGAAGGGAATGTTAGCTGTCCTGGTCTCCCTGGGGAACACACACCTGAAGCTGAATGGGGAAAGATTAGAGAACAAGATCTCAAGAAATATCACCAGTACCTCTCAGTTTGGCACAAAGAGGCTGAACTGGCAGCCTGGAGAGTCCAGGAGAAATTCTGGAGTGAAGGAGTCCCTGAGCACCCTCACAGAAGCCAGCAGCGGCCAGAGGAGCAGCAGGACTTGCAGGTTTCCAGGCCTGCATGCTGCCTGAGGGAATGAGCCAAAAGCCACAGGAAAGGACACTCACCTGCTGAGCAGAGTGGGCCCGGGTGTGGGATGCCTAACTCTGACCTTGGCCTGTCCCTGTAACCCTCAGTCCTCAGGAGAGTAGAGAGTATCACCCAGCTCCCAAACTCTAGTATTGAGGGAATGACAGGCAGAAAAGATGTCAAAAAGAATTCAACCTCACACCCTCAGAGCATTAGGTGGTCTGGCCAGACTCACCCATGCAAAATTAAAAGAGATGTAATGGAAGCTACACCAACATACTAGATTCTAAAAAGAAGAAGGAGGAGATGGAAGAGTAGGGGAAGGAAGAGAAGGAAAATAAACAAGAAACACACATCTAGGCTAGAAGAAATCACTGTCCCAGGTACAGAAAAAAACCTCCTGAGAGTAAGTGCTTCACATTATAGAACTCATAAGAATATTTACTATTTAATTAATTTCATTAATCCAATTGTTACTTAATTATATTAATTTAATAATAAATTATATTGATTTAGTATATAATTAGTTTTAAAATATTTAATGTGTTTTTGAAATTTAATAAAACAAGAACCCAAGGATGAGGTAATTGATCAACTAAAGGAAATGAAAAAAGAAATTCAGAGCTAAGGAAAAATTAAGGATAAAAACAAGAGCTTTATGGAACTATTAAATAAGTTAGAAACATCAAGGAAGCTAAAAAATTTTCTGGCTCTGAGAAGAAGCTTGAGATAATTACAGTAAACATGGAGGAAAATGATAAAGCAGCTAAGATATTGATGTATGGGGGACAGACGCAAATTATCCAACATAAGGGAAATTGGTGTTGAATTTCAGGTCAAGATGTTGAATGCAAGAAGAACCTCCCGTACTGCATTGCAAATGCATAGAAAAGCTTTACAACATTTAAAAAGATATTTTAAAATGACATTTCCAAGCACCAAGCAAAAAAAGGGAAATCTCCAGGGACAGAGTAGGAACAAAGGTGTATGGGCATACCTCAGAGATATTTTGAGTTCAATCCCAGATTACTGCAATAAAGTGAATATTGCAATAAAGCAAGTCACATGAATTTTTTGGTTTCCCAGTGTATATAAAAGTTATGTTTATACTACACTGTGGTCTATTAAGTATGCAATAGCGTATGTCTAAACAATATACAAACTTTGATTTAAAAATATTTTAATGAAGTGAGCGCATGCTGTTGGAAAAATGGCGCCGATGGACTTGCTTGATGCAGAGTTTTCACAAAGCTTCAATTTGTAAAAAATACAATATGTGCAAAGTACAATAAAATGAAGTTCAATAAAATAAAATATGCCTGTAAATGGGAACAAGCTGCAAGGCCCACAGGTGACTTGGACTGGATGAGTTGCGGATGAGGTTTCAATGAGTCATGAGCCCCATATGCAGAAGGAAGTCATGAGTCCAAGAGGTAGGACCACGCCACCCATCCACAAAGAGGGCCAGCCTAAGGTTGTGGAGGAACACAAGCCAACTGCCTAGCTATGGATGGAAACAGAGTCAACAGTCCTGGTCCACTAGCCTAAGACTTGGTTTGGAGTCAGTGCTCAATCACATAGGTCAACACTGAAACCTCCCTTGCTGGAATCTTCCCCAAACCCAGAGCACACAGCAGAAAAGTCCTCAGAAAGATGACTTCCATAGAAGATGAGCTCACAGACAAAACTTAAACAATCTATGAGGAAGATCAACAACACTGAAGATAGTTTTCAGACTCCCTTAAGATAAGACAATTTACATTTATGTAATTAGAGATAACAGACAATCTTGAAGAGATGTTAAAGAAAAATGTATATATGAAACTTCAGAGAACTAAATGAATGAATATAGCCATCATAAATAAGAACAGGTGGTTATCAAATAAAAATTGGCAAATATTTTACAAAACATAAATATTAGAAATTAATCATGTAGTTATTGAGATAACTGGACACAGTTTTATTTGCATTTTATAGGGGCATGTGTGTGTTTGATATACAAACATTCGTTTGTACATACATAGAAAAGATTTGGAAGAATATATATCAAGTTTTAAATAGTGGCTAACTCTGAGAATGGAACCAGGGATATTTTTTATTTTCTTCTTTTTGTCTACCCGTAGCTTCTTCTTTTTTTCTTTCTTGCTTTTTTCTTTTTTTTCACAGTAAGAATGTAATGTTTTTATTAAAAGAAAAAATTGGGCCAGGCACAGTGGTTCATGCAGTGGCTCGCACCTGTAATCCCAACACTTTGGGAGGCCAAGCCAGGAATATTGCTTGAGGCCAGGAGTTTGAGACCAGCCTGGGCAATATAGTGAGACCCTGACTCCATAAAAAATTTAAAAGAATTAGGTGGGCACATTAGCTGGTGCCTGTAGTCCCAGCTATTCAGGAGGCTGAGACAGGAAGATCACTTTAGCCCAGGAGTTCTAGGCTACAGTGAGCTATGATCACACCAGTACACTCCAGCCTGGGCAACAGAGTGAGATATTGTCTCTTAAAAAAAAAAAAAAAAAGGAACACTGAAAGAAAAAAATCATTAAGAGACATATTTTAATTTTAAAAGGATGCAGAATTGGCAGCACTCTGGCTCAGCAAATGTTGCCAGGTATAAAATAATTATGAATTAAACCACAGGATATTAATAAAATTTTATCATATTACATGAAAAGAGTTGAATAAATTTTTAACAAATGTTTAGAGCATACTTTGGACTGTCTGACTTTATTTAGGCTAAATGGCATATCCAAAGTCATTAGTCATTCCAGGAGAGCCAGGCAGTCAGCCTCCAGAGTGGCTACAACTGAGATCCAGTGAGAGGCCCCTGCAGGTGCAGAGAAGGGAGACGTACCATGTATTCAGGCTCCGTGGCAGAGAAACCAGGCGGTAGTTTGGAATACGAGCTGCACATCAAAAGGGCAGGTGCTGTAAATTCAGGCACTGACTGAGGCTCAACCTGCTTCTCGGTGGTGTCTTCTGGGTAAGAAGAAACATAATTATTTATTTAACGATGGGTAATGATTCTCCTGAGCAACACCATAAGGCCACTAGTGATAAATTAAAATTATTTCAAGCACCTGTCCTAAAACAAATATTTTCTAACCCTAATGTTATGTTTTCTCAGCCATAAAATCCCAAAGTACTGACCCACAACTGCAGTGCGAGGAGAAATACGTTTGAGTCCACATGGCTCCGTCCTCCTCTGGCCAGGGCTCTGGTATCTCACCACCACCTCCTCAGCTGATAAAGCTTTCCTGGACTTCTCCTTAGGGCCATTCTCCTCCAGTGTGCTCCAGTTGGATCAGCAGGAGATTTTGCACGAGAGCCAACTTGGCTGCTGCCGAGGCCAATGTTGCCAACTCCATATATCACTGCTGGTGTTGGCCATTAGCAATGCAGCTCCCAGGGTTTTGTAGTCATTGTCGTTGCCCAGTGAGGACATTACCATGTACTCTGACCATGGCCTCCACCACCCCATATTGTGCCCCTTGCCAATGAAACCAAAGAGTGCCCTTCTTCAAGACATTGGACTTCCTCTATTGGAAAACCATCATGATATTCTGGTTTTCTTAGGATGCACCACTGGGCTGCCATTTGCTGAAAAAATTTGTGTTTGGTGTCTGTTACATGAATGTGTTTTCCTGGATGTGGTAGAGGGTGTGCACAGTCTTCCAATCACCCATTGAGGTGAGAGAGATGTTTCCCCTGATCAGTAGTCACAGCTTGTTCATCAGGCTTCAAAGAACCACTCCTACTCTTTCCGTTTCCTTATGACCTCCTGGCTCCCTCCACCCAGGCTGGATCAGAAGTTATGAACCATCAACCACTATCAACTACCCAAGGGCACACTCAAGAGACTCCTCTCATCAATTTCAAACTATAGCCTTCTACAGTGGACTTTTTGCCCACCCAGGCATACTCTTCAGGGACGAACGTTACCTTTGTCTTCATTCTTTCCCCTGGACATGTAAACCTGCTTTGCTAGCGTCCTGCAATCAGTCCTTAAAGTTCTCTTCATTTCCTTCAAGGAGTCCTAGCAGGTTGTCACACAAAGTGGACACCTGAAATCCATTTGGATATGCCAACATTTATCTCTTCTCTCAATCACAACTGGGGTCCCAGCCATACAATTGTGACTTGTCAGATGCCCCCTACCCTTGGCAGCTCAACCTTGGCCTGCTTCTCTGAAAGGGTCCACTTCCTGTCGTTTCTCGTTATTCATTCATGACAGATGATATTTAACAACCAAAGCCGAGCCAACCTGTATAAGGTGTTTGAACTAAACCAAGAAGCTTCTCGCTATAGATTTGTACTGTGTTCAATTTCTTAGGAAAAGAGTACCTTAAAGAAGTAGACATAAGTCAGTGTTTACTAAATTCTCTATGAACAAAGCTCTAGGGTAGGCCGGGCGCTGTGGCTCACGCCTGTAATCCTAGCTCTTGGGAGGCCGAGGCGGGCGGATTGCTCAAGGTCAGGAGTTCAAAACCAGCCTGAGCAAGAGCGAGACCCCGTCTCTACTATAAATAGAAAGAAATTAATTGGCCAACTGATATATATATATAAAAAAATTAGCCGGGCATGGTGGCGCATGCCTGTAGTCCCAGCTACCCGGGAGGCTGAGGCAGAAGGATCACTCGAGCCCAGGAGTTTGAGGTTGCTGTGAGCTAGGCTGACGCCATGGCACTCACTCTAGCCCGGGCAACAAAGCGAGACTCTGTCTCAAAAAAAAAAAAAAAAAAAAAAAAGCTCTAGGGTAGACATAGAAGGGGCCTCTAAGATGGTCTGTGCGCTATAGGAATTCCATTCAAATCTGATTAATATGTTGGATTAATTAACATGTTGGATTGGACCTACAGTAAGTACAGACTCCACAGGTTAAGGGTTCAGTCCCATAAGACTGCCCCCACTTCAGATGCCAGCAGCAAGTCCCCAGTAGTCACCAGCACTTCTGACCAACCAGCTATAATTCAGGAGTTCCCACAACCCTTTTATTAGGTTGGATAATTTGCTACAATGACTCAGAATTTAGGAAAGCACTTTACTTACTATTACCAGTTTTTTATAAAAGATACAACTCAGGAACAGCCAAATGGAAGAGATGCATAGGACAAGGTATTGAGATGGAAGGGGGAGCTTCCATGCCTTCTCTTGGCAAGCCAACCTCCCAGGATCTCCATGTGTTCACCAACCCAGCAGCTCTCTGAACCTCATTGTTCAGAATTTTTAATGGAGGCCCTATTAGGTAGGCATGATTGATTAAATCATTGGCCATTGGTGATTAGCTCCATCTCCAGCCCCTCTCTCCTCTTAGGAGATAAGGAGGGGAGCTGAAAGTTCCAACCCTCTAATTCTGTCTTTCTGGTGACCTGAAGCTATCTAGGAGCCCTCAGCCACCAGTCATCTCATTAGTATACAAAAGACACTCTTATCTCTGTGAGGACAAAGGCCACATATATATTTATCACACCGGGTCCCTTCATGGAGAAAGTTTCCAGTTTATTTTAGAAAATAAGAATCACCATGCTTTGCTGATGGCCTGCTACAGTCCCAGTTTACACACATTGTCCCAGTGTAATTATTATTCCCAACCCCATTCATGGGTTGGAGGTTAAAAGTTATACAGTCATCCTAGAGAAAAGGCACATTCATATGAAAAGAGAACTTGGAAATCCAGAGTAGAACATATTAGTGCCATCAATTGTTGAGTAAAGGATTGTCCCAGAATGCATGAGGCTGGCCAGAGATGACTGGAATCAATATCTAAGGATCCTTTTCTTACCAGGCCCTTCACATGCCTCTCCCAGCAGGGAAAATGAGGGTTGTAGAGAGGAAGAGAGAGCACAGGGTTAGATCCAACACTGCTGTGGTTTGGATGTTTGACACCTGCAAGCCTCATGTTGAAATTTGATCCCCAGTGCTGGAGCTGGGGCCTAATGAGAGGTGTTTGGGTCATGAGGGTGGATCCTTCATGAATGGCTGGGCACCTTTCCGTGGTGATGAGTGGGGTCTCACTCTATTATCATAGTTCCTGAGAAAGATGGTTGTTAAAAAGAGCTTGCCACCTCCCTCCTCTCCTCCTGCTTTTTTCTCTCTCACCATGTGATCTCTTCTACATGCCAGCTCCCCTTCCCCTGGCACCATGAGTGGAAACGGCCTGAAGCCCTCACCAGAAGCAGACGCTGGTGCCGTGCTCCCCGTAAGGCTTGCAGAACCCTGAGCCAGACAAACTTCGCTTCTTTATAAGTTACCCAGCCTCAGGTGTTCCTTTGCAGCAACACAGAAGAACAAAGACAAGCACATCCCAAGACAGTCAGTCTGCTTTCACGGTTTATCAGTAAAGACAAATAAAAGGTTAGAAACAAATTTTAAAGAGGGGATTCGAGAGAGAATTATGGACTTTAAACCTATGAAGACCTGAAGACCTACTTGTTATCCACACATACCATAGGTTCTGAATGCTGAGTGAAAAATAGCTTAGGTCACAGTGTGCGTGTGCGTGTGCAAGTGTGAGTGTGAGAGAGAGAGAGAGAGAGAGAGAGAGAGAGAGAGAGAGAGAGAGAGAGAGAGACTATATGTCCATCTGCATCTCACTTAGGGGTTTCGTCTGGGGACATTGCTGTGCCTGGCTGCCCCTCCCCAGGCATTTCCGGCCCCTGGCACTCTCCTTCTGTGCTCCCACGCGCCATGTTCCCAGTCCTCATTACTGAGGAGATCCTTGCACAAAGGCAAAGGTTAAGGCTCTTTTACTCCCAACGTCTCTTACTGTCTTTTTCTGAAGTAACACCCAGGCATCGGGAGCAATATAATCTTAATTCCCAAGAAGACTTAGCCAAATGGCCCCTTCCCTCCTCTGCTCCCTGTGCCGGCCCAGCCCGCAGCCTCCTCCTCCCTCACACTGAAGCCTGGATGCCTGGATGATGCCATCTCCTTGGTGAGGGAAGAGGAGGCTCTCCCGAGGGAAGGGGCTAATGGGACATCTGGCTTGGCTGCCCATGTTCAGTTCAATTATTTACCCTTCCTGTGGCTGACCCCACTAACCACACCTAGAGATGTCCCCAGGGCACACTGCGGATGAAGGGTTTTCCTCTGCATGTTCTCATGTCTAATTCAAGCAGATCCTGGAAGCCTTGGCAGGGAGGGCGGGCAGCAGGGCAGCATGACAGAGCCAATTCTGAGACTCCACGCCTTTCCCTGGGATTGACAGAGGGGAACAGAGAGGGAACCCCCACAGGCCCAGGTGGGGAAAGTGATAAAGATGGGCACACTTCCAACACCCTAGTCACGGACAACTTTCTGCAACCTGTCAAAGAATAATTTTCAAAAAGTCAGAAACATGATTCTTAAGGGATGGCATGAGGGAAGTTCCTGGAGGATGATGGACCTGTTCTATAGTCTAATTGTGGCTGTGGTTGCATGACTTTATATGTGGGTTAGAATTCATAGAACTGTATATGAAAAAAAGTCAATTTTGCCATATGTTAATTTTTTAATTTAAATTTTAAAATATGGCTTTCATACAAATATAGAATGAACAGATATCAAAAATGTATTTAACTTCATAGAAGTTGACCCAAACAAAAAAGTATTTAATGAGGGCATAGGTGGCATGCACCTATAGTCCCAGCAACTTGAGAAGCTGAGGCAGGAGGATCACTTGAGCCCAGGAGTTCAAGGCTGCAGTGAGCTACGATAACAACCCTGCACTCTAGCCTGGATGACAGAGCGAGATCCTGTCTCTTAAAAAAAAAAAAAAAAAAAAAACGCATTTAACTAACTAATGAATGAGAGAACCACCAGAATGGTTAAACTGGTTCAAAAAAATATAGGAAACACTGAAGTAGTTTTAGTCAGTGAATGAAAAAATACTGAAATAATAATATTGTTAAATGACTTTATGTAAAACCTTAGCCGGTTTTTATTTGTATCACCATAAAATTGTCAAAACCACAAGGGAGTTTCAGTCTAGGTCCAGTTGCTTGTTGCACAAAAATCCAATTATTGAGATAAGAATTGCTAAGGAAGAAAGGAATTTTTAATATGACAGATGTCAAGAGAATGGAAGAAGCTGTCTCCCAACTAAGGGATATCATGGGCTTTTAAAGGAGGAGTCATGTGCCTTCGGGGAAGATTGTGGTGTATATCACAAGCAGCTACGTGCACTGGGGGCAGGTTGTAGGGGGAATGGTGAATCTTTGCATCAGGGAGTCTGTCCTGGAGCCTTCAGAACCCCAACTCCTTTGTCTTGTAGAAAATCCACCATTTCAGGCTCATGCCTATAATCCCAGCACTTTGGGAGGCCTAGGTGGATCACTTGAGGCCAGGAAGTCAAGTCCATCATTTCTGGAAAAGAACTCAAAAGGTCAATTAGTTAGTTAAGGGAGAAGATTATAAAAATCATCTAGGGGTTCATGGATCTGCTTACAATAAAACAAATCTGCATCACTATCAGTTTTCTACAGCTTCCTTACAAAGTTGTAAAACACCCTAACCAATAGTAAATAGCAAGTTGCACAAAAGCATACACCCCTGGAAAAGCAGGTAATCCTCCCAGGCAGGCCTACTAGACAGGCCAAAGTCCAGTGTGACTCAAAGGGCCTACAGGAATCTCTTTTTCCTATTTCCAAGTCATGGACAAATTTTTCTAAGTATTCAGATGACAGAAAATGGGAACATGAGGCCCAGAGCTATGCCCAGGGAGAAAATAGCGAGCCAAGAGATCAAAAAAGCAAGAGGCCCAAGGATGTCCTGTGGTCCTAAGGAAGCTAGCTAGTCTTCATCCTAGTAGGACAACAATGGTTTTGAGGAATAAAGGCATTTAGAGAAAGAATTGTAGGGAAGAAAATGAGGAAGGGGATTCTAGATCTACAAACCACCTGGATCATTCTCAGGCTTACTAGGCTCATGCTTGTCCCAGGATTCTAGATCCACAGCCAGTGGCACAGGGGTGGGGTCTGTCATCTCTCCCTCTAGATGCCATGAGCACCATGCCTGCTACTGAAAGCAACAGGAGGCTGCATCAGAAGAACAAGGACAAGTGGTTTGAGGAAAAGGAAAGAGAAGTTTATTAATTTGCCAGCAAATGAGGAGGATGGCAGACTTTGGTCTTAAAATACCATAATCCTATCTATAGGCAGAAATACAGAGCTTTTAAAGGGAGTTTTCTGTTTCAGATTACTGCTCTTTAGCTGTAGCATCTCCAGTGAAGACAATCTTGTGACCTCTGCCTTGACAATTCTGTTGAGCCATCTCCTGTGGCACAGAGAAAAAGGACACTGCCCTGCCCCTCTGATCACTGGCCTCAGGCAAGAAAGCAGGTTTTAATTCCCCAAAAAGGAGGAGGGGGGTTAACAGAGACAACTCATAAAACATTTTACCCTTTTTCAGGCCATTCCCTCTGTTACACTCCAACCTCCATGACTTCAGGGAGGTCCCTCTGCCTTTCTTTTCCAGACACTGGAAATGGGACACATTAACCCTATCTGGCCGGGCGTGGTGGCTCACGCCTCTAATCCTAGCACTCTGGGAGGCCGAGGTGGACGGATTGCTCGAGGTCAGGAGTTCAAAACCAGCCTGAGCAAGAGAGAGACTCCATCTCTACTATAAATAGAAATAAATTAATTGGCCAACTAGTATATATAGAAAAAATTAGCCGGCCATGGTGGCGCATGCCTGTAGTCCCAGCTACTCGGGAGGCTGAGGCAATAGGATTGCTTGAGCCCGGGAGTTTGAGGTTGCTGTGAGCTAGGCTGATGCCACGGCACTCACTCTAGCCTGGGCAACAAAGTGAGACTGTCTCAAAAAAAAAAAAAAAAAAAAAAAAACCCTATCTGCTTGGAGCAGAACTGCAGAGTAAGCCCAAAGCAGATTTGGGAGTAGATGTGGCTTCCTCTAGACACTCCTGGCTGGGTGGGAAGGGGTCAGCTCCCTAGGACAACATCTGAGTGACAGTGGATCCTGGTGACTGGCCCCATGAAACCGGAGGCTCTGGAAACCATAGCCAGGCCCTCTGCAGCTTCGGGGTCTTCTTTTGTGGGGAAGGGAAAAATCAAAGCTGCTTTGAGAGAACGAGAATGCTAAAAATGTGTGTGGCAGGGGTGTTCGGAGCTTGGAAAGGGAGGGGAGGCAGAGCCAGTAAACCAAAAATCCTGAGGAATCCCAGGAGGGGCTGGTGGGAGTGGGGTGGAGCAGGGAAAGCCCAGGCTGTGTCCTTCCGAGACCAGCCAGATGCCCTGCTTACAGTTCTGGTCACACTGGGGCAGGCAGAAGGGGAGCAGCTAAATTCCCCACCTCCTAGTGCCTGTGAACAGAGCACGGGAGCAGCCGCTCCGCTCCCCGTGGCCTTCGTGCCAGCCAACCTCTCTCCCGGGGCTTAATAATTCAGGCGTTTCAGCCTAGTGGGCCCAGGGCCTGCGTCAGCGCTGTGAACTGTGGTTTCTGTTTCCTTGGCTGTCTCTAGCACAAGGTCTCTCAGGCTGCATCCCCACACCCTGAGCTTCTGGGGGTGGGGGGGACAGCAGTGGGGAGGTCATTAGGCCAACAATGCGACTGATGAGAAGACCCTGGTCAGCCCCACCCACCAGCTGGGATATCCTGACTGACCTTCAGCTCTTGTCTCAGGCTGCTTCCCTGCTCCCACCTGGACAGGGTAGCTGTCCCCACAGCTCTGGTTTCTGTGCTCTGACAGCTACCCAATCCCTCCCCTGGGATGCTGCATTCACACCTCACTGGACACCATTCAAGGAGGAAGCTCTCATTGCCCTCCCTCCCCCATGTCCTTGTCAGGCTCCCCTCCCACACTGTGCCCCAGGCACCTTGATTCCCGGACCCAAACTCACTGCTGAGTGGCGGGAGCAGCATGGCCGAGGAAAGGACCACAGCCCCTCCCCTTGCTTGAGACCCCCAGACCCTGTTCTTCAACTGTCCAGAAAGCCCCAGACAGACTGCTTACATGACCCAGGAGGTGCAGGGAAGGTTTATTATGGTCTGAGTGTGTGGGCAGAGCAGAGCAGGACCCCGGGGACCTCATTTCCTCTGTGTGGGCTCCTGGCATTCCTGTCATGAACTTGAGCCAGGAAAAATGACTGCTGAAAGAGCTTCCACCCCAGGCACGGGCTAGGGCAGAGGGTCAGTTGCTGGCCTAGGTTCTGGGCTTCCCCCTGTGCACCACGCTGGGAGCAAGCGGGGGTCTGAAGAGAGCAGGAGAGGATTCCTGGTGCTGGAACTTCTCATGGGGAGCTGAAGTGGAGCTGCTGCTATGGTGGCAGCAGCAGCAACAAAAACAACCAGCTCACGTGGAGCAGGCGGGAAGCCTTCTGTCTCTGCACGTGTAATCGCCAGGTAGCAGACCCTGGTAGGCGGCAGGCAGCTGAGAGCCTTCAGAGAAATCTGGAGAAGCCTGGACAGCAGCCAGAAGGAATGTGTAGGGGACAGCGGTCCCTAGAAGCCCCCAAGAATCTCCTCTCTAGGCTACAGGAGCCATCCCAAAGGGGCTGAAAGTTTCTGTGCCTCTTCAGCGAGAAGAGCCTAGAGGATTGCTTTGCTGACTTTGGCACCCAGACAGAACCTCCTGGATGAGAGGCAGGGAAAATGCCTCTTACGCAACCTTAGTTCAACTTTTTGAAAGCCATAGCATGCCACTGATTCATAATGAGGTTACTTTGATCTGAGAATGCTCCAGAGTTGGACTTCTTTTCAACAAGTGTGAGTGGAAAAACACACTGTTTTTCCTCTGCTCTCATACCACAACAATCAACACAGAAAATTTCTGGGACTGAATGTGTGGGGATTGCTCCTCCTCCAATAAGCAAGCAACCAGTTCTGCAGCAGACGCCAGTCAAGTGTCCTCCAGTTCAAATCCAACACTATCTACCCGGAGATAGCGTCAGATCCCACAGGTTGAGCCCCACATGACTGTCCCCACTTCCAATGCCAATACCAGGCCCCAAGTTATTTTGTGTATATAAATCTGGGTTCCCACAACCCCCTCCTCAAGTTCCATTAATTTGCTAGAGCAACTCACAGAACTCAAGGAAACATATTTCCCAGTTTCTTATAAAGCATATTACAAAGGATATAGATGAAGAGATGCATAGGGAGAGATGTGGGGAAGGGGCGTGGAGCTTCCATGCCCTCCCAGGATATGCCACCCTCTAAAAACCTCCACATGTTCAACTACCTGGAGACTCTCCAGATTCTGACCAGTTGGGTTTTTATGGAGGCTTCATTACATAAGCATGGTTGATTAAACCATTGGCCATTGGTGATCAATTCAACCTTTTGCCCCTCTACTCTCCCTGGGGGTCGGGGGATAGGGGCCATGAGCACCTGCCATCCTGAAGCCACCTAGGGGCTGGCAGCCATCAGTCAACTCATCAGCATACAAGGCTATATCATTTGTGGGGTGGTGAGGGGTCCCAAGGATTTTAGGAGTTACATGCCAAGAGATTAGAGGAAGCCCAAATGTATATTTCAAAATATCACACTGGGCCTCTTCTTTTCACTAGACAGCTTCCCCTACTCTGAGCAGCTGGTTGCCAGGCCTGCACTGGTCACTCATTCTCCTCACCACAGCCTTGTGAGGTGGGAATTAGCACCCAAGACAAACAGGGCCCCAAGATTTAAGTAACCACTCCTAAATTATCTGTCTCCACCTTGTTTTTCTGCCAATCATCTTTTGGACTCAAATGTAGGTTGTCCCATTTCCTTGTTAAAAGTAATCGTGAGACTGAGCAACATAGCTAGACCCCCATCTCTACAAAAAATTTAAAAATTAGCTGGGTGTGGTGGCATGTACCTGTAGTCTCAGCTACTCAGGAGGCTGAGATAGGAGGATCACTTGAGCCCAGGAGTCTGAGGTTGCAGTGAGCTATGATGATGTTACTGCACTTTCCTCGGGGCAACAGAGCAAGACCCTGGTCTAAAAAAAGTAATTGTGAAGCCAGTCACAGAAGAACATATATACTATGATTCCATTTATATGAAATGTCCAGGATAGGCAAATCTGGCCAGGCATGGTGGCTCACGCCTGTAATTCTAGCACTTTGGGAGGCCAAGGCGGGAGGATCACTCAAGGTCAGGAGTTTGAGACCAGCCTGAGCAAGAGTGAGACCCCGTCTGTACTAAAAATAGAAAGAAATTAGCCAAACAACTAAAAATAGAAAAAATTAGCCAGGGGCACGGTGGTGCATGCCTGTAGTCCCAGCTACCCCGGAGGCTGAGGCAAGAGGATCGCTTAAGCCCAAGAGTCTGAGGTTTCTGTGAGCTAGGATGATGCCATGGCACTCTAGCCCAGGCAAGAGAGTGAGACTCTGTCTCAAAAAAAAAAAAAAAAAAAAAAAACCAGAATAGGCAAATCTATAAAGTAGGTTAGTAGTTGCCCAGGGCTGGGGGATGGTTGAGGAATTGGTGGCCTAAAGAATACAGGGTTGATGGAGCGATAAAAATGTTCTAAAATTGATTGTGAAGATGACTGCACAACTCTGTGAATGTACTAAAAACCACTGAATTGTGCACTTCAGATGGGTGAATTTATGGTATGTAAATTATATGTCAATAAAGTTGCTAGAAAAAAGTAATTTGGGCAGATTTTGACTCAGAAGATGATCTGTCATTTGTCATATTGGCTTATGCACATGTCAACTTGAAAATATCAGAAGGATCAGAATTCAGTTTTAAAGAGTTTATCAAGCAAAAAGCTGGGTCTAGCCATTTAGGAGATATAGACTCCAGAGAAATGGGGCCAGTATTCTGGAACTTAATAGTTAAGTTCTTGCTTTTATGGGCAGAAAACAAAGAAATTTAACAGGATGACGCATTTTCTAGACAAGGCCAGTTTGAGAGTTACAATAGTTTAGTTACAGTTGGTTTTCTCTTGCTTAGGGCTTGTTTACATTTCCTTTTCAATTTTAGGGGTATATTTGCCATTCTATTTTAAGACAATGTCATAGCCATGAAGTCTTTGTGTGAGAAAGGTAAGAGGCAGTTGATCTATAACAAGAACAACAGTGAAGAGGGAAGGGCCTTCTCTGCTGTCCATTTAGTCATTTATAACATTTTACACAATAATGTAGGTGAGGAAGAAAGTTAATCTATAATCAGGGAAACTAAGGTTACAGCTGCCCAGATTACAGCTGCCTGGGTTATAGCTGCCTATCACATGACTCAGGCCCTGTAATCACATTCCTTTAAGGCTCAAAATAATTTTGAGTTCCAACAGCTTAGATTTTGAATTACTTATTTTCACATGCAAATGGGATACCTCTGTGTCCACTCAGGTGGAAAAGGTCACAAGGGCCCAGGTGGGATCTCACCTGCCTGCTCCAGCTATGAGTGTGGAAAGGGAATGAGCTATTTGGGCTGTTAAGAACAGGACAGGAAGAGGTCAACAGCGTTCCAGGTGGAGGCAAGATGAAACCGTGGAAGGCCACCTTATACTCCAGCCCAGTCTCGGCGCCCAGGGCTCTAGGCTCGCGCTGGGCTGCTGGTTAAATGAGGCCTCAGCTCCCGTAGAGACAATCTCTCAAAGCTTACCTCCTCCTCCTTCAGGGGCGGTGCCAGGGCCTCTGGGAAGTCTCCCTAAAGGTCAGTGTGTCTTAAGATGTGGATCCCCTTCGATGGCTTGGGCCTGGGATGGCCACAGCTCTTGGGCTGATAAACTCAGGCTATTAGCAACCTGGTCCAGGGCTCCAAATTTCCTGCAGTTTACACCAGAGAGCCATGTTATGCCAAGAGGTGAAAATGGTTTGGTGACATGTTGCCTAGCCCAGCGGTTCTCAAAGGGTGGTCCCAGGACCAGCAGCATCAACATCTGCAACTTAGGAACTTTTCAGGAATGTGAACTCTCAGGCCATTTCAGACCTGAACTGGAAACCCCAGGGGTGGGTCTCAGCAATCTGTGTATTAACAGCCGTCCAGGAGAGTCTGATACATATTAGAGTCTGAGGACCATGGCATGGCATGGCCCCTGACGTCTGTAAGGCTCAGGGACGTTTTGCCTTTTTCTCAACTGATCCTTAGCACCCACAGAGTCTGCCTGGTATGCAGCAAGCCCCCATTAAGGTTTTGTTGAATGAGTGAATGAATGGATGGCTTATCTCCATTTGTCACTATTTCTCTCCAACCAAGTGCCAAGCAGGACATTTGCAAGCTGATAAAAAGAGAAAGGTGCGGGTATATCTGATAATTCACTCCAGCTTCTTGTTGGCTCAGTTTGGTCTCTGAATTATTAAGCAGGACTTGCAGCCCATTTCACGTTTTCTTTTTGGAGATGAGGCCCTGGCTCTTTGACAATTTTTTTTCCTAACCTCCAGAAACAAAAGCATTTTCCATTTGATTTAGAAACCAAACTGTCCAACTACATCATTCTGGCCCGGGAAAGAAAAGGAGGATGCAGCTGGAAGGATGTTTTTGTATTTTCAAGTTAAAATGTACCCAGATTACTATACATCTGGTTCTCAGGAGAACCAAGAAATACAGGCCAAGCATTTCTTAGAAATCCCAGGCGGTGGGCAGGTCACACACAACAAACAGCAGACCTGTTGTTTCCCATTCACAGTCAGTCCATGGCCAGGAGCGGGGTGTAGTCTGGTTCCTTCTCTCCACTGGTTCTAGATTAAGAGCTGGCTTTCTCATTCTCCGGTGCTGCCACCTCCCTCAAATGCTCCAAAGCCTGGATTTCTCTGGGCGTATACCTCTCAAAACCACTCACTTTCTCACCCAGCCCCGCACCCTTTCCCCTGTAACCACACACATTTCAGTGGTGAGACGCTGCCCTCAGACGGGCTGGGCACAACGCCAGGACACTAAGGTGTCATCTATATTAGAAGCTCCTGGCTCCCTGCCACTAGCCTCATCCTTACGAGGTCACCATACTCAAGTGACAGGCACTGACTGCCCTCTGGGGCCATCTCACCCCCAGTGGACACCCTGCACCTCTGTTTTTAGAAGTGGGCCCCTGCTACAGTCTGATAGAACAAGCCAAGAAACTAGCCTGTCTTCTGGGCTGCAGGCTCAAAATGAAAAAACAAAGTCTCCATCTCCTCCCATTGGATAACCAGGGCTTAAGTCCTGGAGTTTGGGTTTTCCCTGCCCAGAGAGGTGAAGCCTTTCTCTTTATCAAGTGGATAAACAGCTGGTGGGACAGCATGGCAGGAGGCTGGAAAGGGAGCAGCGAGGGGGGAGGGCACAGTCATTGTCCTCAGCAGGCTTCATGACTCAGGGATGCGCACCCCATGAGTGGCAGATCTTGAAGGTGAGGGACTGTGGCACCAGAGGCAGTGGCCTGAGAACCTCCACAACGACATATCCATATCTTCGGAAGAGGAGGAGCCACAAGCATGGATTAGATTGGAGGATTGTGAGCAGGTGGCAGGAGGAGGAGTAGTCAGTGCTGGACTGGAGAGGACTCAGGCTGGGCACAGTGGCTCAAGCCTATAATCTTAGCATTTCAGAAGGCTGAGGTGGGAGGATCACATGAGCCCAGGAATTCGAGGTTGCAGTGAGCTATGATCACTCCACTGCATTCCAGCTTGGGCAACAGAGCAAGGACCTGCCTCAAAAAAAAAAAAAAAAAAAAGATGGGGACTTTTCCCCAAGACTATAAGCCTGGGATTCACATGCAGCCATGGGCTCAGTGGGCTGCTGGGGGGATGGCAAGGAGGGGGTGCTAAACAATGACAGAGACTGTATTTCCTATCAATCCAGTGGGCGGAGGCCAGATGGGAAATGCAAATCAAAACCACAGTGAGATGTCACCTTACATCCATTAGAAGGGCTATTATAGAAAAATATCCAGAAAATGTTAAGTGTTGGCAAAGATGTGGAGATATTAGAAATCTTGTACACTGTTGGCGAGAATGTAAAAGGATACAACTGCTATGGAGAACTGTTTATGAATTACTAAAAAATTTAAACATAAAATTACTATGTTATCCAGTAATTACACTGCTAAGTATATACCAAAAGAATTGAAAATATATATTTACACAAAAATTGTATTTGAATGCCTAGCATTATTCCTGATAGCCAAAAAATGGAAAGAAGCCAAAGTCTATCACCTGGTGAATAGATAAACAAAATGTGGCACAGTCACACAATGTAATATTATTTGGCTATAAAAAGGAATAAAGTACTGGCACATTCTACAATGTGGACAAACCTTGAGGATATTATGCTAAAAGAAGGCGACACGAAGGGTCACATATTATATGATTCCATTTTCATGACATGTCCAGAATAGGCAAATCTACAGAGACAGAATGTAGATTAGTGGTTTTCAGGGACTGAGGAAAGGAGTGACTGTTAATGGAAATGGGATTTTTTTTCAGGTGATGAAAATGTTCTGGAATTTGATAGTGATGATGATTGCACAACTCAGTGAATATACTAAAAACCACTGAATTGTATGCTTTAAAGTGGTGAAGTTCATGGTATGTGAATTATATCTCAATTAAAAGCATATCCTACCCACCAAGCAATCAAAAGCAATTAATACTTGCATATTTCTTAGTCTGTTTGTGCTGCTATAACAGAACACCACAGACTGGGTAATGTGTAGAAATTTATTCGCTCACAGTCCTGAAGACTGGAAAGTCCAAAATCAAGGGGCTGGCATCTGGTGAAGGTCTTTATTGCTGCATCAGACCATCACGGTGCAAGGCAAGAGGGTGACAGAGAGAGAGAGAGAGAGGAAAGGGGCCAAACTCATTATTTATAAGGAAACCACTCTTGCAATGACAACCCCACTCCCGAGATAATGGCACTAATCCATTCATGAGAGTAGAGCCCACATGACCTAAACACTTCTTGAAGGTCCCACCTCTCAACACCCCCACATTGGGGATCAAATTCCTAACACATGAACTTTGAGGGGCACATTCAAACTACAGCAGATATCATTCCAAGTCTATATTACAGAAATAAGTACTTTTTAAAAAGAAAATATAATATTTATATTATTTGCAAGCCTGCATTTGTCACATAACATTTTTTGAATATCGGTCCATGTCAATAAATACAGATCTACATTGTCTACATTTACAGCTACATATATTCTGTCACATAGTTATGACAATTATTTAAGCAATTTATTACTGTTTGACATTTAGGCTGTTTCTAATTTTTTACTACTTATCAACAGCACCCTTTAATGGCTTACTTTTCTTATTAATCCCTTAAGATAAATTTGAAGGAGGACTGATAGATTTTTAAGATATTGAGAAATTCTCAAGTTGGCCTCACAGAAGTCTATGTGATTTACCTTCTTGTGCAGAAGGGTGAGGGAACCCAAGCCCCAAAATCATTTCAACACTGGTCAATTTTACTCATTTTCATCTTTACTTATTTGTAGGTGGGAAAGTGGAAGCACATTCCTATCTGATTTCTGACCATTTTTGTGGCCTGCCTTTTCCTTCCTCACCAAGATGTTTTGTGGCTGCATTGTCTAATTTTATTTTCTAGAGCCTCCAAGCCTCCTAAGCCATCTTCTCTTGGGGGGAATATCTGTATTTACCAAACATTTATTCATTTATTGAATATCCATTCATTTATTTCATTATGTATTGAATTTATTTTAAATGCTTAAATGTATTGTTGTGTCCTAATTTATTCTTCACAATACCCTGGAAGATGAGTATTCTATCCCTTTTACAGATGAGAAAACTGAGTCTCAAAGATCATTGAAGCGGCAAAACCTGATTTCAAACCCATGGCTATCTCATTCTAAAGTCTCCACTCTTTCCATTCAGAACATGGGATCATGCCTATGGCTATTGATCTTTCTCCTGGACTTTTTTGAAACCACCCTTCCTAAAGTCTAGGGTGTATCGACTATACACATTTCCCATGCTCTTCTCCAGATATCATGCTCACTCCTCCTTCTTGGCCAGAATTCAGTTCCAAGCACCAATTGTCTTGATGCCCTCTACATCCAAAAGAGCACTGAGACCCCCTCCCACAGAAGTCCATGCCCTGAAGTGAGTCCATCGAGACAAGTGGTCCCTCAGTCCACGTGGATGACTGTCATTAGAAACTGGCAAATGGTACAATTCAGAGCTGAAGGTCCCAGAAACTGAGGACCACAGGATACCCAGGAAAACAGTGTGGTTTCTTTCACAGTGAGGTTTTGTCTAAATTGTGCTCCAAAATGTTGATTTTTCTGGTGCAGCTGGCAATTTTCCAGAGCAACCCAGTTCAAAATGAATGTGTGTTTAATAAGAACTTGCCTTCTAAGACCAGAGTTCTTGAAACTGTAAGAGAGCTGTGATGGTTGGTTTGCAGAGCTATTGCAGAGCGGAGGACTGAGCAGTACAAGAGAAGCAGATTCCGGTGTGATGAGCAAACCATGAGCCCTCACACCCTAGGCTCATTTGATCCTCTACCAGTTAACCAGCCTGGGCAGGTAATTTTAGCCCTTCTTTATAGGTTAAAAAATGGAGGCTTAAAGTGACTCAGGGTCTTGCTCCTGGTAGGAGGTAAAGCCTGGACAGGTACAGATCTTCCACACACCCAGGCCTCAGGACACTATTTAACTACAGGGCACAGGTCCTTCCTTGTCATGGACCTCTACTACAATCCCCTGGGGCTGTTCTCTTTATTTACTCACTTCCTGATCCTGGGGCCTTTGGGTTTGGAACCCATCTACTTAGTCTTTTTCTAGCACGGTTCATTTTGTTCTGATTACCTATTACTGCAGAACAAAGCATCCCAAATTTAGCAACATAAAACAACTCAGGGATTCTGTGAGTTGGGCATTTGGACAGGGCACTGCCGGGGTGTCTTTTCTCTAGACTGTAATATCTGGGGCTTCAGCTAGGAAGACTGAAACAGGTGGGGGGACTCCAAGGGCAGGGTGCAGAAACCATCTAGAACTGCACTGTCCAATATAATAGCCACTAGACACATGTGGCTATTTAAATGTGAATTAAAATTAATTAAAATTAAATCTGATTTAAAATTTAGTTACTTAGTGGCACTCACATTTTAAGGCTCAATCGCCACATGTGGTTAGTGTCTACCATATTTGGCAGTACTGATATTGGACATTTTCATTATCAAAGAAAGTTCTTTTAGAAGGCCTGCTCTGGAAGCTTCTTCACTCACACGCCGGGTACCTGGGCTGTTATGACTCAAAGGCTGAACTCAGCTGAGATCTTTGACTTGCTTGGGCTTCTCACAGCACGGCTGCTGGTTTCCTGAAGGGAGCATCCCAAAGAAGCATCAATAGAGTGTATTCTAACAGACCAGGGCAGAAGCTCAAGGCTTCTTCTAACCTAGCCTTGAATCATGTGCGTCCTTTCTGTCACGTTCATTGATTACATGCCAGTAGAGTTGCCAGATAAAGTACATATATTGCATGGGATGGAACATATGTATACAAAAAAAAATCATTCATTTTTTAAATCTGAAATTCAAATTTAACTGGGCGTCCTATATTTTCATTTGCTAAGTCTGGCACCCTTACATGGGATTTACTAAGGCCAGCCAGATTCAAGGGGAGGAGAATTTGACCCACCTCTTGATGAGGAAGTGGCAAGGTCACATGCAGAAGAACATGGGGGATGGGAGATACTGTCATGGCCATCTTTGGAAAATACAATCTGCCACATGCCGCCCAGGGGGTCCTCACAAAGTTAAAGGTAGAGACTTTCATAGCTGTCCATCACCTAAAAGATGTCATTCAAGTTTCAGGGCCTGGATGGATAGAATTGAAAAAAAGGATCTGCTTTTTTCTTTTCTTTTCCTTCACTGTGAGCTTTGAGGCCAACTGTCCTCAGATAATAACTCTAAAACCTATATTCAATAGACATTTGTCTCTGCCAACTCCATGACCAAAATTAATCATAAATAATGAAAACAGACACTCCATAGCACCATGTATTTCCTAAAGTAAGGCCACCTGAAGTGACAAAGTACTGTGGATACATTGAATAAACAGAGAACTTATGTTAGGGACAGATAGCTTTCCATCTGGACCTCCCAAAGCTTCAACTTGTCAAGAGCTTGTCATCTCCTGTGAACACCTCTCTATAATCCGACATAATGAAATGCTGAAGGAATGAGCAATGCTCTGTGGAGACAGAGATTAACCCTGTCACCAACACCAGGCATGTGTGTATCTTGCACAACAGGTAGTGCCATCAAGTCATATAGAGATATAGGTGTCCTGTTGAGGTCTGCAAAGGTGAGGCTGGGGTTCTCTAAGAGGGTGAGGTCACTCCCAATGTCAAGCCCTAGACAGTCTGGAGAAGAGTATCTTCTCTAATGCTCTCATTCTACCTAGGTGTCAAAATGTCCTGGGAGTTTGGGAGGATACTCTTCAGTGGAGAGTGTTAAGATGATATGCCCCAAGTGGAGAAGGTAGGAGACAGGAAATAAGGACCTTTCCAAATCAAAAGTGACTTTTATCTAATGAATCACTTCACTGAGACTCATGATGTGTTCTCTGCTTCTTTTCCTTATTTTGGACACATATGAGCAGGGAGCTGGGACCAGAGGAGAACAGCAAGTTCATCATAAAACATTAGGTTAAAATAGATAGGATACTAAATTATATATATGATCCCAGTTTTGTGATACGCATACACACACACAGGAACACATACCTGTATATTCTGTGATGGTTAGTTTTATGTGTCAACTTGACTGGGCTAAGGGAGGTACAGACAGCTGGTAAAAGATTAATTTTCGGTGTGTCTGTGAGGGTGTCTCCAGAAGAGATGAGCATTTGAATCAGTAGACTGAGTAACGATGATGCCCTCGCCAATGTGGGTGGGCACCATCCAATCTGTTGAGGACCCAAATAGAACCAAAAGACGTAGGAAGGGCGAATTCACTCTCTCTGCTGAAGCTGGGATATCCATCTTCTCGAGCCCTCAGACATTGGCACTTCTGGTTCTTAGGCCTTCAGACTCGACTAGGGTTTGCCCATCAGCCACTTCCCCACCCTCACCCCCTACCCTGTTGTCAGGCCTCCACATTGGAACTGGGACTTACACCACTGGCTGCTCCCTGCCCCAGGCCTTCAGGCTCGCTCAGGAACTGCACCACTGACTCTCCTGGGTCTACGAGACAGAAAAACTAAAGAAAGAAAGAAAAAACAAACTGTGTTTCCTACTCTCAACACACCACTCAGTACAATGCTTCACCTCTGGTCACCAAAATGTATGAGGATTTCTGCCCACCAACATGCAATTCTCCATCAGACACCAACTGGGTATTTTACAATTTAACTCAATTCTGATACTATCTACTGGAGTTGGAGTCAGATACTACATGTTAAGGGCTCAGTCTCATATGAAATCTCCTAAGACTTCCCCCATTTTAGATGCCAGTCACGAGTTCTCCAGGTTGTGACCTATACTTCTGACCAACCAGCCAGAAATCAGGAGTCGCCATTAACCTCTCAGGTTCAATTAATCTGTCAGAGTGGCTTACAAAACTCAGGGAAACTACTTACATTTACCCACTTATTTAAAGGATATTACAAAGGATACAGATGAGCAGCCAAAAAGATGCATAGGGCAAGGTGTGTGGGAAGGGGCATGGAGCTTCCATGCCCTCTCCTGAACCCCATGCTCTAGGTACCCCCATGTGTTCAGCAATCTGGAAGCTCTCTGAACCCCATAGCTCCAGGATTTTTACAGAGGTTTTGTTACATAGCCATGATCAATTATTAACCCAATCTCTAGTCCCTTTCCTTTTCCCGAAGGATAGGGGGTGAAGCTGACAGTTCCAAGTTTCTAATCATGGCTTAGTCTTTCTGGTGACCAGCCCCAATCCAGAAACCCAATAAGAGTTACCACACGGCCAGGCACGGGTCTCACGCCTGTAATCCTAACACTTTGGGAGGCCGAGGCAGGAGAATCGCTAGAGCTTAGGAGTTAAAGACCAACCTGAATAAGAATGAGACCTCTCATCTCCACAAAAAAGTAGAAAAATCAGCCGGGTGTAGTGGCACGTGCTTGTAGTCCCGGCTACTTGGGAGGTGAAGACAGGAGGATAGCTTGAGCCAAGGAGTTTGAGGTTGCAGGGAGCTATGATGGCTCCACTGCACTCTAGCCGGGGCAACAGAGTAAGTCACCTCAGTAGAACAAAAGATGCTCCTATGACCCAGGAAATTCCAAGGCATTAGGAGCTCTGTGCCAGGAAACTAGGGGCAGAGACCAAATATGTATTTCTTATTATATCACAATATCACAATCTCCAGCTTGCATATGGTAGATCATGGGACTTCTCAGCCTCCATAATCACATGAACCAATCCTTCATAATACATCTCTTTCTATATATCTATATATGTCCTCTTGGTTCCATGTCTTTGGAGTACTCTAATACATACACACAGGTGCTGATTTATTTTCTTCTAAGTATTCCATTAATATATTCTCTCTAATAAGCAATTAGCATGCATTACTTTTATAAGAAACACATAAACATTACTATAAAACACAAAAGAAAAAGGAGGAACAGACTCTTGACTAAAAACTAAAGAGGACACAACCAAAGAGCTATGCGTGCCAGTCATAGTGCACTGCTTACTTTGCTGCCGTTTCTTCTCACTTGTTGACGGACACCTGATTTGATTTAGTGTCAGTATGCCCAGCTGAAGAAGATTGATCATAATTGGTCCAAAGCTCATCCTCATTTTTGGTAATTGTTCTAAGGGTAGGCACATGACTATGTTCTGGTTAATAAAATACAGGTGGACATCTACTCGTGGCTGTTAGGGAAGATTTTCCTCGTTGGTTAAAAATAAGAGAGAGACTCGTAAGGGGAAAAGGCCTGCTATATCCTTCTCCTTAACCTTCATGGCAGGGTGCTGTCATATGAAGACAGTACTTGGTGCTACAGTAGCCATCTTGTGACTACGAGGGGAAACATTGTCAACTTGCTCAGATGCCAGAAAGAAAAGTGAGAAGGCTCCAGGTCTTCAATGACATTGAACCATCTAATTAGCCCTAAAACTGCCCATTGCCAGACTTGTTATATGAAATAATTGTGTATTGTTGAAGCTATTTTTGTTGATATTTTATTGTCTGCTGCCAAATACAGCCTAAATATCAAATAATATTTGACATCAGGAGATAAGGTTAGGAACCAGAAGTTGAGGATCTATTCGGATGGTTGAAGCCACTAGAAGAGGTAGGCATGTTGAGTGGGACAGGTCAGAGATGGTATTCAAAATATTTAACAACTGGTTCATCATGTGCACAAAACAATCTGAAAGGGCTCTGGCCCAGTCAGAATGAGCACTGCCACAAATAATTGATATGTTCATGCCAATATATCCCAGCTGAATATCAGCCTTGGCACAGTTACAAAAGACAAATCAGAGGACTCAATTAAACCTATCTTTGGGGATGAATTTGCGTGGTCCAGATTCCACCTACAATTTGCCTCTTCTGAAAGTCCTGGCTCTGCCTACTACCAGCTTAAAGTAGATCAGTGGCTGGCTCACCCCAAAAGATAGCGCCTGGAAGTTAGCAACTTAAACACTGAACTGACATTCATGTTGCTGTGAGGTTGGGAGTAGCTTTGAACTTTCTAAAAATTGGAACACTAATACAATATGTTTATACTTGTATAAAAATGCAAACTTTATAGAGAAGCATAAAATAAAAAGTGAGTATCCCTTCCATCCTGGCACCTCCAGCCTCACTCCCCAGAGGTAACTTATTAATTTATTGCAGACACCTGCATACGTTTTCTGTACAAATTTATTTATGTGTATATATTTTTTAACATGAACAGGAGCCCACTTACACTTTGTTATTTCCACTCACTATTTCTTAGAGTTTATTCTATATCTGGATATAAATCCACTTCTTTTTTACAACTGCATAGAATTTTATTGTATGTAATAACAATTTATTTAATGAGTCCCCTATTGATAAACACTTAGGGTGTTCACTATTACAAACAATGCTGTAATAAACACTATATCAATTAG
Organism: Microcebus murinus; assembly: GCF_040939455.1. Taxonomy (NCBI): domain Eukaryota; kingdom Metazoa; phylum Chordata; class Mammalia; order Primates; family Cheirogaleidae; genus Microcebus; species Microcebus murinus. The sequence continues at coordinate 51,340,522 of NC_134106.1, read as the reverse complement.
AGTGTTTTAGAATGAAAATAACAATACCCAACTAAATGTAGTTTAAACCATAAGGATTTACTATCTTATAAAACAAATGATCTACAGCTAGGTGGTCCCAAGGGAAGTTAACTTAGTGGCATAACAAAGTCATTGAGAGACCAGGTGCTTTCCATGTTTCTTGCCATCCTCGGAGTGTTAGATTCTTTGCCTTGGGTTTGAAGTAAGATGGCTCCCATAGTTCCAGACGTCCCTCAATCGATTTCAAGGAGAAGAAATCAGTTTCTCCTTACACCTCTCCTTTTCCCAGGGAGAAAAACATTTCCAAGAAGCCCTGCTACAGACTTCCCTTCACACGTCATAGGCTAGAACACGCCCATTCGAAAACCAATCGCTGTCAAAGAGAAATAGAATCACTCTTATTGGCTTATACCAGGAGATTCATCCTCTTGGGCTGGGGGAGGACACGCTTTTCCTGAGCACAGTGCATCCTGATACCCGAAGCAACTTAAGGTCCTATTGGCAAGAAAAGAGGATGACTGTCTATTGGGTAGCAACCAAAAGGGTCTTCCACAAACAAACACCCCTTTTATTTTTAGAGATGGGCATCTCACTCTGTCACCCAGGCTGGAGTGCTGTGGTGTTATCATAGCTCACTGCAGCCTCAAACTCCTGGTGTCAAGCTATGTTCCTCCCTTAGCCTCCCCAGTAGCTGGGACTACAGGTAGGCCCCACCATGCTTGGCTAATTTTTAAAAAATTTTTGTAGAGATGAGGTCTTGCTTTGTTGTGCAGGCTGGTCTCGAACTCCTGGCCTCAAGTGATCCTCCCGCTTCAGCTTCCCAACATGTGGGATTACAGATATGAGCCACCATGCCCAGCCACAAACACCCTTTTATATCCATATTTGTGTATATATGCACATATATTCACAGGACAAAGTCCTCAAAATAAATTTGCTGGGTCAAAAGAGTATGTTCATTTAAAATGCTGATGACATCAATGGATGACTGGATAAGCAAAATGTAGTATACATATAAAATGAAATATTATTCAGCCTTAAAGAGGAATGAAATTCTGATACAACATGAAAGAACCTTGAAGGCATTATGCTAAGTGAAATAAGTCGGACACAAAATGTCAAATATTATACAATTCCACTTCATAAGTTTCCTAGAATAGTAAAATTCATAGAGACAGAACATAGAATGGTGATTGCCAAGGGTCGAGGGGAGAATGAATGGGGAGTTATTGTTGGAATTTCAGTTTGGGAAGATGAAAATGTTTTGGAGATGGGCGGTGGTAATGGTTATACAACAATGTGAATGTGCTTAATACCACTGAATGATATGCTTAAAAATGGTTAAAATGGTAATGTTTATGTTATGTATATTATACCACAATAAAAAAAATGTTGATAAATGTTACTAAATTGTCCTCAAAAAGGCTTTTGCATTTAACCCTCTCACCCCCAGTGGATAGGGCAGTGCTTGGGTTCCCTATAATGTTTTGAGGCCAGTGCTAATTCAAGGGTCCCTAAGTGGTGGCACAGAGGGTATTGGTGAATATAAGAGACCAATAGTACCTTTACAGTATCAGTAGCAGAAAGGTCTGGTTTGTGAATTAAAACAAAATCTTGGCCAGGCGTGGTGGCTCATGCCTGTAATCCTAGCACTCTGGGAGGCCGAGGCGGGTGGATAGTTTGAGCTCAAGAGTTTGAGACCAGCCTAAGCAAGAGCCAGACCCCGTCTCTACTAAAAATAGCAACAAATTAGCTGGACAACTAAAAATATATAGAAAAATTAGCCAAGCATGGTGGCACGTGCCTGTACTCCCAGCTACTTGGGAGGCTGAGGCAGAAGGATTGCTTGAGCCCAGGAGTTCGAGGTTGCTGTGAGCTAGGCTGATGCCACGGCACTCTAGCCCAGGCAACAGAGTAAGACTCTATCTCAAAAAATAAAAAATACAAAACTAATAATAATAAAAATAATAAAATCTTAAGGGCCCCCCCCCACCGACTGAATGGACCCCCTTTGGCCAACTAGAGCCCAGAAATACCCTAAAGCTGAGTCACAGGCCATGAGAAGAGAGGTCAAACAGGCCCTCCTCCCTTCTTGGAGATATCCTCTGTAACTCATTAGCAGGCCTAAAACTATGCAGGATAGAGGGTAAACCACACCTGCAGGTCCTCAATTTACCCATCAGATCTCCTGAGTCTATGTCTGGTCACTTGTCTCTGATTAGCGGACTTCCTTATCTTAAAACATTTCAAGCCTTTAGAGAAAGCTTCATTTCTTTAACCAATTACAAATCAAAGAATCTTTAAACCCACCTAGAACCTGTAACCCCCCCCACACCTTTGAGATGTCCCACCTTTTCAAGCCAAACCAACGTAAACCTTCCATGTATCGATTTATGATTTTATGTGTTAATTACTGTCTCCCTAAAATATATAAAACCAAACTGTGACCCAACTGTGGCAGGTCCACTTGTTCAAGGCTTCCTGGGCATGGCTCTGGGCCGTGGTCACTCACACTTGGCTCAGAATAAACCTCTTTAAATTATTTTACAGAGTTTGGGTTCTCTTCCCTTTCAGAAGTACAAGAAGAATCCCCAGAAGGGGAGGACTGAGCAGGTAGTCTTCTTTGTCATCCTTGAGCTTCAACTACCTCTGGGCTTCTTTTCTCTTAATTACTTCCAGTCCACCATAGTGGCTCCAAGACTCCACTGCTCCTATTTAGTTCTCTGAGTTAAATGAGGACAATAGTCTAGAAACTTGCTTCTCCTTGAGAAAAATTATCCAGAAATTGGAAATTTAGCACAAAGATTATTGCATGCCTTTCAAAGCCACATGACTCTGAGTATTAAGTAACAATCTGCCAAGAGTCATCTGATTTTCTAAGGGATGTAACTTTGACCTATTTACAGTTGATCCAGCTAGACTCTGTAAAGCTAAATTTAATGTGTAAAAGACTAATAAATGACATTTTCCCCCCTGGTAGAGATGTAAATGATTCCTGTCTGATAGAAAAGATGAGCCTAAAGCTTACAGTTTGATTGCTTGGACATTAACCTGTTTTGTATCTAACTCAGCCGTCTTCTTTCAGCATTCTTCTTTGCACTGACTGTATGTACTTCAGCTTGTTTTCCTGTGAACTGATGTTGTCATCATGCTGGTTCCCTCATTAGGGAGCTAAATAAATTTTTGACAGGGCCTCACTTATGTTCTTAACTTTCCGAAAATTATATCTGACACCCTTAGCGCAGTTCTAATGAGCTTTCAAAATGGCATCGCTAAATACAAAAGAAAGGGAATAAACATAAGGAATTTGAGAAGTATGAAAACAGCCCCATTTCATCTAGCTGCCAACTCCACACCCTCAGACACCTCTAAAGTTAGACCACAAGAGCATCAAAATCTGTTACCACTCAGACTTTGACCCCATTTTGAGATTTGGGGTTTGACTTCTCCCCAGACAGTGGGCAAGAATGCAGCGCTGTGGGTGCGCCCTCCCTCTTCTGGACACCCCCCACCCCCTGCCCGGGTGGGACTTGGTCTCTTCCAGCACCGAAGAGTACAACTGCTCACTGACTACTTGTGACTCAGATGAGGGCTGGGAAGTCCTCAGCCTCAGCAAGTTGCCCTTTCTGTTAACCTTTGCGTCTAAATAGCTCAACCTGTGGATTCCTGGGGGTTTTGTTCTAGTGGCCACCTCTCCTTCCAGTTTCCTATTCCCACTGTGCTCCTATACCTTGCACTGTGGCTCTTCCCTTCTCTCAGTCCTGCTGCTGGGATCCAGCTCCCTCTGGACTTCCCGGAGCCGTCACTTGCCCCACGCAGTTGTGAGGAGCAGACCTTTATCGAGGCTTGGGGGAGGTTACTCCGCAGCACTGCGCAGCCGCCAATTTCACACCTACTGTCAGCTCTGCCTCAGCAGGCCTGCCGTGGCCAGCCTTTTGCTGGCTCTCCCTTCTCAGGCCTCATGCAGGGCTACCGGGACATCAAGTCAGTCCCTCCCTTCTCTTCCCTGCCCCTTGCCCCCTCTCTCCACGGCTGACCCTAGGAATTCAAATTCTTCCCACGTTACCAGGCAGGTCAATTCAAAATTATCCCCTGAAGACCTCCTGTCCAAACACTCTGCACCGCGCTGAGGGGGTGCTCACCTTCACCCACCTGAGAGGTCAGCAAGGTATTTTCCTAAATTAAGAGCCCCTTTTCCTCATGCAAAATAAGGCATTTCTCTAGATTGGCAGGAGTTGGTTCTTGTTTTAAAAAGCAAAATGTCCTTCTCCCACCAGACAAGGGAGAGAACAATACAAGTAGATAGCAAAATGGAGGGAGAGAAGATGGAATGTTTGTGTCACATGGCTCTCCTGGAAACTTAAACTTACCATATTTATATTCTCTCTCAGAGTGCAGAAAAAAGAGCTTGATTAATAATTTCCCTTTATAGGAGACCTGGTCTTCCCAAAGGCAAAGGAAACCTTTTTGGCGCAGGTAAATTGTGTCCTACTTCACTCATACAGTCTGTGGCTCTTAGCTGTGCCACAGAATGACAAGGACCCCCGGGAGATGCTCCCAGCAGCTAACACAATAGTCAATACCAAAGCAGCTGCACGAAACCAGCTAAGCCAGCAAAATGCTCCTGCAGTGGGTATCAACTCATCATCTCCACATTTCAGCCAGCAAAGAAACCCAGAAACAGCTAAGCTGCATGTTGCAATTTCTTAAAATAAAACTTCCTAGTTTTGAATTTCATCAAGCCTTCTTTGGTTTTATAATATTATGCATATGTCCTTCCTTTCTTACATCGCATCAAATGTTCACACCACTTTTAGGAGACTGCCCTTTGCAAGGAGAGGCTGGACTAAGAAAGTTGTATGTTAATTTTTTTGCTGACTTTGACTATGGAAGGCCACCAGATTTTATTAATCAGCTTGGATTGCCATAACAAAATACTATCGACTGAGTGGTTAAAGCAACAGAAATTTATTTCTCATAGTTCTGGAGGCTGGAAGTCTAAGATCAAGGTGCCAGCAGGGTAGGTTTCATTCTGGAAAGCCTCTGTTTGGCTTGTAGGCAGCCCCCAGCTTGCTGTGTGTTGGTATGACCTCTTCTGTGTGGGGAGAGCAAGCTGTCTGGTGTCTCTTCTCATAAAGACACTAATCCCATCATGAGGGCCCCAAGCTCCTGACCTCACCTAACCCTAATTATCTCCCAAAGGAGACATCATCTCCAAATGCCATTTCATTGCGGGTTAGGGCTTCAACATATGAATGGTGGTGAAGGGACACATTCATAGCACGATCTGTTTCCCAGTCTCAGCCTTTGGGCAGGCTCTGCAATTCCCAATCATGTGATGTGAAATGACAGCCTGAGACCATTCATTGTGATTTTAAGCTCTGCAAAAATTCCCCTTTATCTTCCATGACAAGAAATAGAAAAGCATTTTTAAATGATTAACCTAGTTTTTAAAGGTTTTTCTTACAGCCCTCTTTGGACACCCTCATCAGAATAGTTAATAGTAGCATTCTTTTGTATTTCAAAAAGTTTCTGCAGAATAGCCTTCTTCGGGAGAAAAAGAGATTCAAGCTAGATACAGGAAGAAGATGTCAGTAAGGAAGTTCCTGTCTGTGGTGATCTAAAAATATCACAAAATGCTGCATGTTAAAATGCATTAAAAATACATCATGACTTTCTTTCTACCCTTTGATATCTCTGTTTAGAGACTATGATTCATAAGAATGCTGTGTTACTGGAAAAGCACAAAATGCAAATTTCACCATGGCATATTTATGATTACTACTAGAAAAATACATGGTGTTAAGACTGGGTGATTCTCTTTTCTTTGGTGTGTTTTTTTCTTCTTCTTCTTCTTTTTCTTCTCTGGGTTGTTACAATGTTGATTATACAATCATTTAAAGACCAATAGTAAATAATGACCGCTAACATTTATTGAATTTTTAACATATACCAGCAACTTGACAAGTGTTTTACATGCTCTCTTTTACTCCTCACAAAAGCCTTATGAGGTAGATATTATTATCTATGAAACCATTAAAAATGCTAAATATGAAGTATGTAAAATTGCCTCCTTGGTCTTCACCTTTTAACAAGGTAGATTTCTTGGAGGATCATTTATTTTACTTGGTGGGGTGCTGCTGGGGAGAGGAGGGGAATAAATATATAGAAGAGGGCTAAATTGGAATGAAGAGGTAGAGACCCATAGGGGCTGGGGGAGGTGGACAGATTAAGGGGTGGAAGAGAAGAGTAAGGAGAAAGTGAAGGCAGAGGTATGGGGGAAAGGGAGCCTGGCAAGGGGCTGGCAGGCTGCAAGAGGAGGGGAAAGTGTCATGGCCACAAAGAGGGAAGGAGCATTTTGGGAAAGAGTAGGATATTTGGAGAGGATTTTTCAAAGTTCTGGTATGTGGTAACTTTTCCTCATGCATCTCCAGGAAAACCTGAGTATAAATCTGCCATATTTCATCTAATCTAAGATTCCACTGACTGTAAGATAGGATCAATGAGAAGACACATCATTATTTTATGCGCCATGAAAAAAAGAAAGACAAAAACTGAGTTACCAATTACAAGTGTCCCTCAGTTGAAAATGTGTCCTGATTTCAAAGAAATACAAAATATTATATTTTAAACCTTTCACAGTCAGATTTATGTCTTTTTGTTGTGTTATGATTTTTAATGTGTCATTGTCCTGCAAGGACAGATCTGAGCGGCCCAGGAAGGCTCTGCCATATTTGAGTTATGCTTATTTTACAGAAGAGAAAAAGCCAGGCTGCACCTGCCTTTTACACATGTAGGTGTTGGGCCCTATAAGCTACAAATGCTTCGTTGGCCCTATTCATTAATGGGCTCTGCCCTGAGCTCAGTAGTCCAGTTGAAAACTCAAGAGTAAATTGAAAGCTACCTAGCTAACTAAAATTGGTCTCCTTATTAAGTCCTGTGGTGAATTCCTATGTGTTACCTTGGCATCCATTTCTAATTTTCCCCTAACACACCCAAACTCCTTCTTGAAAAAGTTTAAATTCTCTCTCTGTGCTTTGAGATGTAAATTTGCTACCACAATTTCTCCAAAACTCAATAAATAAGGGCTTCCACTACGTGGGACAAATTAACTTGCTCCATTTACAAAGGCACAGTTTGAATCCAACTGTCCCTTTAAACTCATGAATGTTACCTGTCTCATGGCTAAAATTTTTAAATCAAAACTATAGAATCTTTATCCATATTTCTATGTATACGTGTATATGTCTGTGCTTGTATGTTGTCTACATGGTACCAAATTGACTTGTAAATAAATGAGTGTTCATAAATTAAATAAATAAACCTAAATTCTATTCAAGTTCATGTGACTTTAGTAATCTTTGGTAAATAAAAATAATATTAGTTTAGGCCGGGCGCTGTGGCTCACGCCTGTAATCCTAGCTCTTGGGAGGCCGAGGCAGGCGGATTGCTCAAGGTCAGGAGTTCAAAACCAGCCTGAGCAAGAGCGAGACCCCGTCTCTACTATAAATAGAAAGAAATTAATTGGCCAACTGATATATATATAAAAAATTAGCCGGGCATGGTGGCGCATGCCTGTAGTCCCAGCTACTCGGGAGGCTGAGGCAGAAGGATCACTCAAGCCCAGGAGTTTGAGGTTGCTGTGAGCTAGACGCCACGGCACTCACTCTAGCCTGGACAACAAAGCGAGACTCTGTCTCAAAAAAAAAAAAAAAAAAAAAAATAATATTAGTTTAAATATAAGTATAAAAAGTATTAGAAATAAGAGGAAAATATCTTATTTTCCTCTTATTTTGTTTGTACAGTATGCAAACAAAATCCAAGATGTTTTTTGTGAGAAAAAGGCATGAGGACATATGGAGTTTTTTGTATGTTTGTTTTTTGAGACAGGGTCTCACTCTTTCACCCTAGGCTAGAGTGCAGTGGCATGATCATAGCTCATTGCAGCCTCAAACTCTTGGGTTCAAGCAATCCTCCTGCCTCAGCCTCCCAAGTAGCTAGGAGTACAGGTGTGTGCCACCATGCCCAGCTGATTTTTAAAATTTATTTTGTAGAGATGCGGTCTTGCTATGTTGCCTAAGCTGGGTGTTTTTGTTTTCTAAAAATAGTAGTTTTGTCTAGTTTAGTGGTTAAAAATTGTTTCAAAAATTTTTTTCTTAATGATATAAACAAAACTGAATGAATACAGAAAACTGGGAAAAGAAAGGGAATAGAAAAAAATTTTTGTAAAAATTTATAAAAAGTTTATAGAAATCTTGTTTGGTCAAACCTGACTGAAATTGGATGGATTTGTTTAAAAGGTTTTATTAAAATTAGCTTTAGTATTAATACACTGATCCATGGGTAAAATTTGGTTTTCTCTTTTAAACAAGATTTTCATGTTATTAATAAGAAATATTAAAATATTTTTGTTCACCTTTGAGTAAACTGCAAAAAGTTGGGGGGGCGGGTAGAGAAGTAGATTCTGTGTGCCTCATGTTCTCTTTCTTAGTTCTTTTGGCTATTTAGAAAACCGAGTCTCCTCTCTATCAAAGAATAAAGGTTTTTTTTTTCTCTTTAAAATCTTTTAAATTAACAGTTGGTTAAATTAATGGCTATTATTTTACACTGACCTGTGATCCTATTTTGATAAATTGTGTTAAAACTTTTCTATTTTGATCAAGTGTTTTCAACCTCTGACATGTGACAGGCTTCCCAAAATCAAACTTCAAATTCTAAATGAAATCTTTTTGATATCAACCTAACTTCGGGATGTTCCAAAGGGGCTCCTGAAGTATTCAAAAGAGAGATAATAAACTAGCTCATTTGGTATGTTAAAATTATATGGGAAGCATTGTCAAACAAGAAAGGATGTCTAACCTTTTTTGAGTTGTATTTGTATGGACATGTTATTAATATGTGTTTTAAAATTGTATGAGATTCTTAAGAATCTGATATGACTTGGTATATGTTATCAGTCATAATTATGGTGATTATGTAAAATTATAGGCCACAGAAAATAAATAAATAACCAAATTTCTTTATCAATTGTGTCTTTAAACCATGGCCATTTTAAGTCTTATTGTCCACAGTTAATTGCTTTATTTTGGTGCTTTTTTCCCTCTGAAAGCTCTCTGCAAATCCTAAAGTGTCGTGTTTCAAAGAGGTTCATGGAGAGGATGGAGAGAACTCTGGAAAACAGATTTCTGACAACTTCAAGACCATACCATTGGACTAGGTAAAAATTCCAGAACTCTAATGAAAAACAACAATAATAACAAACAAACTGAACTCACCTAACATCAAGCAGAACAAGAATTAATTATATGGGACTAAACTGATAGAGGGCTGAAATGATTTTTTATGACTATTTTTATTTGAAACATTGCTGATTCTTTTTATGTTTTGTTTTCCAGAGTCAAGAAAACTTTTTTCCCTTCCTTTATTTATAGCTTACAGTAATTGTGTAAAGTATACTTTCGTAAATAGAATTGAACCATTGACCTTTCTCTCTACCTGATTCCTCCAGAATTTGGAAACTATTTGCCAGTATTCTTATTTTATGGTGATATAGTTATTTACATAAGTTCAATAAGAATCTGTTTTCTTCTGTAACAGCACACAATTGGAGATATTGGTTATTTTACCAAGGCATTGACTAGAATGTCATATTTTCAAATATGACCAGGCAGTTTTGAGAAATTGAGGTTGACTTTTATGGAGCCAATAAAAAGCCCCTTGGAAAAAGCAGCCCAGGTAACTTGTATATACAGTTCCCTTACAAGATTCTTTGCAGTAGGTAAAGAATATCACTTTCTGACAGTCCCAAGAACCTCACGTTATTTTGGGGACCTCAAGAAGAAAAGAAGTCACCCAACTCATACAGGCATTACAGACAGACTTTGGCTTGGTTCCTAAGGCTTGAGAGGCTTTTATAAGTCTAATCTGAAATTCCTTATGAAAAATTTAAGCAAAGAGAACTCAAAGGGAGCCTATATGATAAATCACTATTACTGCATTTTATTCAAATAACCAGGCCCAGTTAATGAAACAAAACTTATTTTGTAAGCAAATTAGTCTTGTTGTAAATATCTTTGGTAAAAATGGATGTCTAGGGAGAAAACAATTATGTTTCAGAAGAAAACAATAGTGCACTTGTTACTAGATTCTAGTTCTGTCCATTTATTTTTGAGTTTTTTATTATCTAGACTGAATCCTGAATTTTCAGTTTCCTCCAATATCTGGCTACAACTCTCTAGCCTAATGTAACAGAAGGAATGGCCTTAAAAATGGCAAAAATATTTTCTGTCTCTTTAAAATATCCCCTACTTTTTGGCGGAACTAAAACTTGCATCCCTGTCTCAGGCCAGTGGTTGGAAGGAGCAAGGTATTGTCTGTTGTTCTTTGTGTTACAGATGATGACTCAGCAGGCTGGGTGGAGGTCCTGGAGGTCCAGGTGGGTCTCCCAGGTGAGCAGAGTTCATGGGATTGTCTTCCCCACAGATGGGACAGATCTGAATCATCAACTATAGTTGAATAGCAATTGCCTAAACTGAGAACCAACCCTTTAAAAGCTCTGTATGTTTGCTTAGTAGGAGGATGATGGCATTTTTAGACAGTAGTATCCATCCTCTTCATTTGCCTGCAAATTAATAAACGCTTTCCTTCTCCTCAAACCACTTGTCCTCATTTTTCTGATGGGGCCTGGAAGACAGTGCCAAGCTTTCAGCAACAATGTTTCCAATTTTTCTCTTACTCTTCTGACTTGGAATCACTAGAAATGAACACTTCTTTTTTCCTAAGGTCCTGAAAGCTGAAGCTAGTCAACTTGGCTTTGAAGAAAATTCACCATAACAGCTTACATTTGACAAACTTTATAAACACAAACTGCTAACCAGAAAAACCTGTCAGATTGACACTAATCTTTGCAACTGACTGCCCTCCAGACTCTAGAAAAACGAAGTGATAGATTACTCCAGTCATTAACCTTTGTTTTTCTTTGTTTCTGTACAAATGCCTCTTATTAAAGATCTGTTTGCCTGCATCACATATAAAGGCCTAGTTTTGAGAACCCATCTGCAACGCCAACTTCTAGAATAAGACACGCCTGTTTAATTGGACTAGCCTATTCCCAGAAATGTGAAACTAGTGTAATTGAGTGTAGATGAAAGTGCTTAGATTTGTTCTTTTCTATGTATTAATTCTCATCCTAATCTGTGTTCTTTCCTCCCTTTTCAGATCCCTTGCCACTCCATTACTAACCCAATTTCTCTCTACATAGCTACCAGCTTAATTTTAATATGTGAAACTTTCTGAAAATAAAGTTTCAAATGGGAGATTAAAGGAAACTAAAACTATTTCACCCAAAAAATATACCCTTTTGTGTTTTAGAGTTTAAGTATTTATTTTTTAATACTTCTTTGACATATTTTGAGGTGGCTATTCAGAGGGTCTGCAGACAGGAATAGCACTGAAAATCTGCCTTTTGTGGAGGAGATTTACATCTGTAGAGGAAAACCTACATAAGTGAAATAAATAGCTAGTGAGTTCCCCCACTCTTTGTCCCGATCTAAAAAAGATTACCTCAGCCACAGGCTACCATCTGTTCCTTCTGAGGGCGGCTCCAAGACTACCTGAGATAGTTCCATCTGCGTAACAAGGCGGTCTTTGCTTGGCAAGCTTTCCTCCCTTCACTCTCCCACAACCTGTGACTACCTCCCCCCAGAGCCAAGAGAAACTTGGTTCCCAGGCCATTGTTCTTTGGGCTCATTCATCTCCCCTGGAAATCATTTACTTTCCATCAAAAGAATTGTCTACAATCCCCATCTCCTTCCTTTCCTATGAAAAAGGTATATAAACTTCTATACCTCACGGGATTATTGGGTAATCATTCTCTTATGATTCCCCTGGACTATGCATATTAAAATAAATTTTGCATGCCCTTTCTCCTATTAATCCGCCTTTTGTCAGTTGATTTTCAATGAACCTTCAGAGGGCAAAGGGAAAGTTTTCCCTTGGCCCCTACAAGAACAATCCCCCGACTATTTTTATTATTTATATTTGCTTTTTGAAAAATTCAGGCCATTTTTCTTAATGTCACACTGTCTGATTGTGTCTCTGTGTGCTTATGCCCTTCTGCTTTGTTTTTAATGCATCATTGTCTGGCAAGGCCAGATCTCAGCTGCCCAGGAAAGCACTGTTATATTTAAGTTGTGACCATTTTATAGAAGATAAAATTGAGTCTCAGAGAAGCCAAGGTACTTACCCCTGGGCTCACAGCTGTTAACAGAAAAAAGTCCCAAACTCAAAGAGGTTTATTCTAAGCTGAATGTGTGTGACCGTCCAGGAGCACATGGCCTCAAGATGTCCAAAGAAAATGTGCCCACCAGAGCTGGGTTACAGTTTGGTTTTATACATTCATGGAGACAAGAATTACATGTAAGACCTTAAGGCAATATGTGGAAGGCATACATTGGTTTGGCTGGAAAAGGCAGGGGGCTTACAGGTTCTAGATGGGTTTAAAGATTCTTTGATTTGCAATTGGTTAAAGAAATGAAGCTTTGTCTGAAGGTTTGGAATGTTTTAGCTTAAGATAAGGATGTCTACTAATCAGAGACAAGCCACTGGACATTTACTGAAACTCAAGTGATCTATTAAGTAAATTGATGGCCTGCAGGTGTGGTTTCCACTTTGTCTTGTCCAGCCTTAGGTCTGTTAATGATTTAGCATCTCATTGTTACAAAGGAAATCTCCACAAAGGAAGGGAGGCATAGCGGTGTTTCACCTTGCTTCCCATGGCCAACAACTCAGCTTTAGGGTTTTCTGGGGTCCCCTTGGCCAAGAGGGGGTCCATTCAGTCAGCTGGGGGTTTAAGGTTTTATTTTAGTTCACACAGCTAACAGAGAGCCAATATTCCAACCCAGGTCAGCTTGATTCAGCCTGTTCCTGTGGGGTGCAGTTGAATTTGTTCCTTTATCACCTGTGCTTTTTATCAAATAGAGGTGGGTGATTTAGGTTAAACCATTTGGTAAAATTATTTCACAAGTGATGCTTTATACTTGTGAAATAATTCATAGGGCATACAATCAAAATACATTTGTCAGGCATCACTCTTAGTGACTAAGTTTGATCCGTGCTTAAAGTTCTGATCACCAGATTTCTCTTTTTGCAATTAATAAATAATGTGCAGCATGTCATTTTGGCACCATACAAATATCCTGCTCTGCCTTGTTCATTTTTGTAGCCCTCAGTTCCTAACACAGACCATAACTAGTAGACAGATGAGTTCTACGTTGGCCCTACAAACTATGATTGAGCACAAGCACACAAACGTTACCAAAGGACTTCCTCTAATGGATTATTCTGGGGTAATGGAGGCCCTGCATCCCTGAGAGAAGGCAGTAGGGATCCCTGGGGCAGGTGAAGAGGGGTAACAGAGCTTCATCTGCCAACACCTCAGACTGAATTCCCAGACCCACGCTAAGTGCTTGGGAGGAGCTGCCTCCTTTCAGAGATTGCTTGGGGGAGGCTACCCAGAGCTTGGCAGAAGACTGAAAAACAAAAATTTAAAAAGCTGTCATTTCAAAGCTGGGAGCTGTTTTCTGTTTTGCAATAAGGAATCTTCCTTTGTTCTAGGAAAACCCACCTGCTCAGTTCATTAATGTTATGCAAATGTTAAGCAGGAAATGTTTCAGCTAAATTGCTTTCTATAATAATATAAGAGGGTGCCTGCACTTTTGCAGAGTCAAATCTCTTCAGAGTTAGTTTCCTTAAAAGTGGTGTGGTGTTTTTTGTTGTTGTTTGGGGTATGTGCATGTGTGTGTGTGTGTGGGGGGGGTTGTGTATGTGTGGGTGTGGGTGTTTGTGCTTGTTGACGGGGGGTTGCCTAAGTATGGTTTGAAAATTCTTCATGCTTAAAAACTTATTAGTTCTGGTAGAGATGACTAGAAGAGGCACCCCAGGAAATGGCCTGTATGTGGTCCTCACTGTCAGCACAGGGGCACCTTACATGAAGCTTTTTCAAGCTGAGTAGAAGAAACCAATCAGTTCCCTTCTGAGCTGGCTGGGACCTACCCCTGGTCATTCCCAGAAACCCCTGGGGGACATCATGAATGGTGGCTTGAAGTCATCTGGCTATGAAAGTAAAATGTGACCACATTGTGATACTAGTTTGATGCAGCATACAAAATGCTATTTCAGCAACAAGCATACTTAAAGATCTTGCTGAGAGGAAGCAGTGCAGGTGTTGGAGGAAGTGGACACAGAGCCAAAAGACATAGAAAGATGGACACCCCACTTCACTGGCAGCCTTGAGAGAATGAGAGGGCACATTTGGTACCACATCCTCAAATTTTAAACAGTCTAAGACTGTCTTCTTTGGCCAGGTCTGGAGGGTAGCTATCTATCTATACAGTGTCATTAAAAATGGACCAGTGCAAGATCAATAGCAGTTCTGTCACCTGCTAACCTGGATCCATTATTAATGGGTCAGAATTTGGCCACATTGAAGTGGATGTCTTCACTGGGATGAACACATTATCCAAAGTTTCTTGATTCCTGGAATTCCTAAATACTTTAAATCTCATAGTAATAAAGTTTGAAGAATATCAGACCAATCTTCACTTACTTCAAACCAACTATAAGCCCCCTCCCAAGTCACCAGGAGCAATGTATTCTGAGGATTCACCATCTTTGGGGTTTTGAGCAATACTGTGACTGATTTTGCATGGAGAGTGGGGAGTGGGCAGTTGGGATAGAACACAGAGCCCAAGAGCTGAAAATCTTGTCTCTGTTGTCATCTGTCCTGATAAGCCTCACCTTGCTCTATTAACTCCATCCCCAAATGTTTACTTCTCCAAATATCCAAATAACTAGTAAGAGCTGTGCCTTCAAATCAATTCTGATTTTATTGCTGATGGCAAGTATTCTTCATGATTGGGTTTAGAGATAATGAACATTTTCCAGTTTTTAGAAAATTTGAAGTAAAAGATAGTGAACATTTTCTAGTTTTGTAGAAAATTGGGTTTTCTACTCTATTTTCCTGAAAAAAATCCTTTTTGTTTGATTTTGGAGAGACAAGTGGGATGGAAATAACTTTTTAGAGATGACTTTTTCTGTCATCTCTAAGTCTTATTTTTCTCCTTTCTTGAGTTTTTTAATGCAGTGTTTCAATTCTTACCCTTTTGTGAAAAGCTTTTGAGGCTATTAATTGTCTTTTGATTGATACTTTGGTTGCCTCCAACTAATTTTGATATGAAATAGTCTCATTTTAGTTGCCATCAACTAGTTTTGATATGAAATTTAGTGAGATAACAGGGAGGGGGAGGGAAATCGATTGTTCTTTTGATGGGTCTAAGTAATTTGTAATTTTAGTTTTGATTATCCATTTAACCCAATAGTTATTTAGAGGGTGTTTTTAGTTTCCTAAGAGAATAGGGGTTTTTGTGGCTATTCCACTGGTTGTTCATTTTTTATTTTATTATATCACAGTAATAATGTGGTCTCTGTAATTTTTGTTTTTTGCAATTTAAGTTTTCTTAATGGCCTGATAACATGGTCAATTATCACAATGGTCCATGAGTCTTTTTTAAAAAGCATTCTCTAATTATTAGTTAAAATATATAATAATAATAGCATATTATAATTGTGTATAATATATTATATAATTATACACAATTGTGTCATATATAACATATTAAATCAAGCTTATTAATTAAATTATTCTAGTACTTAAGCTTTTTAGTGTTAGGATTCATTTACATTCTTAAAAATTTTATTTATATGGGTTTTATCTACCAATATTTACTGTGCTTGAAATTAAAACTGAGAAAATTTTAAAGTATTTAAGTAATTATACATAGACTTTAAATATAACAATAATGAGCACATTACATATTTTTTTTTTTTTGAGACAAAGTCTTGCTTTGTTGCCCAGGCTAGAGTGAGTGCCATGGCATCAGCCTAGCTCACAGCAACCCCATACTCCTAGGTTCATGCAATCCTGCTGCCTCAGCCTCCTGAGTAGCTGGGACTACAGGCATGTGCCACCATGCCTGGCTAATTTTTTCTATACATATTAGTTGGCCAATTAATTTCTTTCTATTTATAGTACAGACAGGGTCTCGCTCTTGCTCAGGCTGGTTTCGAACTCCTGACCTGGAGCAATCCACCCACCTCAGCCTCCCGGAGTGCTAGGATTACAGGTGTGAGCCACTGCACCTGGGCCACATTACATATTAATATAAATGTTTTTATGAAAATATGTTACAAAACCAAAAAATAACAGAAGAGTAGATTTTTTTTATATCTTTGCAAATCTCTTTAACATCTGACTTAGTACAAGATAGCTGGATTCGCATAACTGTTCACAGTCAATTTGTTGTTATATATTAATTGCTTTGGTTAAAGTGAAAAATGTTGGATCTCACACAGATATGTAGGAGGGAAATGAAAACTTTAAAAAATAGCCTTTCCAAGCCAGGCATGGTAGTGCACACCTGTTGTCCCAGCTACTCAAGAGGCTGAGGTGGGAGGATCATTTAAGCTTAGGAGTTTGAAGCCAGCCTGGGCAACATAGCAAGACCTCATCTTTAAAAATAAAAATTTAAAAATTATCTTAAAAACAACATTTTCAAATAATTATGTATATTTTTCTTTGATACTACACTGAAACTTCCAAGTGCAAGTGATAGTTTCTTAAAACTTCATTGCAACGTGGAATCTGAAACCTAACAATGAACTTTTTATACTCTGTTATTATAAAATCCATTGGTCTAACTAGTAGTCTGAATGGATCTTTTATCTACACATGATTTTGTAATATCATGCATTGAAAATATCTGTTCACTAAATTATGCAGATATCCTAATTGTTGACACATTTTATCACACAATGTCAAAAAATCACATTCATTAATATCACCTATCTTATCAGAAAAGTTTTATTGGAAAAGTGTCAAATTCACAATAATGGGTTTGAGTTCCCCAGAATTCTATTTTTACTTGAAACCTAACATTTTATCCTTGGCAACTGTGGAATGAAGAGAAACTTCCCCTTTCCCCCCAAATTTGCTGAAAGATCAACTCACAATTAAGGCAGATTAATAAAAGGAAGAGGTTCATTTACCATGCACATGGGGAGAATCACAAAGTGATTACTCAATATCCCAGTGAAGTCTAGAAATTTTTATACCCTCCTTTTGGAGGGGAAGGGGAGATGACGAACATAAGTAATTCTCTTTAGGGCTAATAAATGGTTGCTAGGTTGCTAGGGAGGATAAATGATGGGGGAAACAGATTGACTTGTAAATGATTCTCTTTGTAAATTAAATTAACCTTGAGACACAGGTATTATATTTAAAATGATTTGGGCCAGGTCTGCTTGCATTCTTGATTTTCTTTCCTACAATATAGTGAGATAACAGGGAGGGGAAGGGAAGTGGGTTGTTCTTTTGATGGGTCCATCTGGTTATGCAGATAGAGGGAAAGCCCTTTCCAAGGGCCTGTTGATCTCTAAAGGCCTTTAATTCAAAATTCTCTTTCTAGCGAGGAGTCACATTTTGGGGTGAAATTTCCTGAGCTCCTTAACAACAAATATTGAAGTGATAGGCTCCTTTCATTTATTTTTGGGAAAGTGTCTACTAAATTCAAGTCTGAATAATCATCATTTGTCTGCCAGTCCTTCTTTCAAGTAAAAATAAGGTTCCTTGGGAAAAGTGGCTATAGCCTTTGGCTAACAACTCAAAACAAATGCACAGGTGTTTATACTCAAGACGATGGCTGTATCAAAATATAAAGCAAACTATTCAGCAGAAGTGCTTTATGTGAATATTATAAAAATATGCACGCAAGAGTTGAGATTTAATGCTTTGCTGGTGTCATTCTTAGGTGAACCTGTTGTTTGCTTGTTTATTTCTGTGTGTGGTGTTGAAGAATATAATGTCTGCAAATACACTTTGGAGCTGCAGTTTGATTTGTGCTTAGGTTCCAGCAGTTTTGCCCACCACTGCTTTTGCACCAATCAATGCAAACATCACTATTGTGAACAAGGCAAATATCATTGTTGGAAGAAAGATTTTTCCTCTTTCAATTTATGTCTAAGTGGTTGGGGGCTTGTGAATTAACTGACATTAGACAGATTAGCAGGAGAAAAGGTTATTATGCTTGTCGGAACATTCAGATGAAGAGGCTCCCTGAACAGCTAGAGATAGGGGTTTATATACCAACTTGTTAGGAGAAAGAGAGGGAGGAGAAGGGCTTCTATAGAAAAAAATGGGTTTTGGACAGACAGATGGGCTTTCAGGGGAACAAATGGAAGGCATGACAGTATTGTGATCGTGTTTATTTACGAAATTTCTCGTCTTGGCTGGAAGCACCCCCAAAGGGGGATTCATGGCAGCTTCACTGACAGAAGGCTCTGCTTTCAGTCAGATAAGGGAAGCTCCGAAAAGGCTGCTTTTCTGTATCTGCTGTATCTCAAATGTCTTCAGTTTAAAGTACTCTTTATACCATTTTGGTGGGTCTGAGTAGGTCATAGCATCATTTTATTACTATCAAAATCATTTTGAATTCGTGGAACGTGTGATTAGGTCTCACAGACCTGGGAGTAATGTGGACAGCACTCTGAGACCACTTGCTTGATGTCCTTATTTTTTTTAACCAACATGATTGGTTTGCTTCTTGAGGTATATTGATTTCCCCCATTGTGAATTTATATTTTTATAACTTTTGCTTTATATGTCTTGAAGATATGTTGTTAGAAGCTTAAGTGTTTATAGAAATATTTATCATCTTTATAGATAGTATTTTTTACCAATATGCAATATCCCTCTTTGTTAATTAAATGTTTTTGCCTTGAGATTATTTATCTGATATTAATATTGCAATATCTTTGTATTCACCTACTATATATATATATATATATATATATTCATTTTAAGAAGTTTATTCTGAGCCAAATTTGAGGACCATGACCCGGAGCCATGCCCAAGAAACCTTGAGCAAATGGACTCCTATTTTTCTTGTTTAATTTAAATTTTATTCTTATCAAAGTAATACATATACATAGTTTTGCTTTGTTTTTTAAGTAAAATATTATAATATTATAAGACCTCTAACAAAAAACAGTGGGGCTGGCCCTACCACACTCCACCAACCAACCACATTCTCAGAGGCTACCACTTTGAACATGTGTATTTACATCACATGTTTATATCACACGTTCTCACTCACATGTGGGAGCCACAAAAGTGGATCTGATAGAGAGTAGACTGGTGGTTTACCATAGCTGGGAAGGATGGGGGAGTGGAGGGGAGGAAGAGAGATTGACTAATGGGTACAAAAATACAGCACAATTCATAATTGCAAGGCTGTGGAAACAGCCCAAGTGCCCATCAATCCAAGAATGGATTAATAAAATGTGGTATATGTATACCATGGAGTACTATTCAGCTCTAAGAAACAATGGTGATATAGCACATCTTATATTTTCCTGGTTAGAACTGGAACCCATACTACTAAGTGAAGTATCCCAAGAATGGAAAAACAAGCACCAGATATATTCTCCAGCAAACTGGTATTAACTGAGTAGCACCTAAGTGGACACATAGGTACTACAGTAATAGGGTATTGGGCAGGTGGGAGGGGGGAGGGGGGCGGGTATATACATACATAATGAGTGAGATGTGCACCATCTGGGGGATGGTCATGATGGAGACTCAGACTTTTGGGGGGAGGGGGGAAATGGGCATTTATTGAAACCTTAAAATCTGTACTCCCATAATATGCCAAAATAAAAAAAAAATACAGTTAGATAGAAAGAATAAGATCTAGTGTTCGATAGTTCAGTAGGGAGGATACAGTTAACAATAATTTGTTACATTTCAAAATAGCTAGAAGAAAAGAAGTTGAATATTCCCAACATAAAGAAAAGATAAATGTTTGAGGTGATGGATATTCCAATTACCCAGATTTGGTCATTATACATTGTATGCATGTATCAAAATATCACATGTACCCCAAAAATATGTACAACTATTATGTATCAATTTTTTAAAAATCTTGAAATTGGATAGTCTTCGTCCTCCAAGTTTCTTCTTCCTTTTCCAAGTTGCTTTTGTTATTCTGTCATTTGAATTTCCATATAAATTTTAGAATCAGTTTGTGGTTTTCTGCAAAAAAAAGTCTGCTTGGATTTAATTTGGAATTGCACTGAGTCTACGAATAATTTGAGGAGGACTGACATTGTAACGATGTTTATTCTTCTAACCCATGAGTACAGTGTATCCCTCCAGTTATTTAGGTCATTTTAAATCTTGTTTACAAGCGTTATGTTAGCTCTCACCGTGCTGATTTTTCACATCTTTGATGTATTTATCCATAAGTATTTCATATTTTTTATGGTTTGTAAGTAGTATATTTTAAAATTTCAATTTCCAATGGCTCATTGGTCATATTTAATATATAGAAAAGCAATTTATGTTCATATATTAATCTTGTATCCTGTAATCTCACTAAACTCACTTATTAGTTGTAGTAGCTTTTAATAGATTCTGTTGGATTTCTGCATAGATGATCATGTCTGCATGAAGATAGTTTTATTTTTTCCTTTATGATATGGATGGCTTTTCTTTCTTTCTTCTTTTTTTTTTTCTTCTTGCCTGATTGCACTGGCTGGAAACTCCAGTACAATGTTGCCTAGAAGTAGTGACATCTTATATACTTGTCTTGTTCCCAAGCTTGAAAGAAAAATCATGTCTTTTATCATTGAGTATAATGTTAGCTGTAGGTTTTTCATAGATGCCCTTTCTCAGGTTGAGGCCATTCCCTTCTAATCATGTTTTGCCTGAAGTTTTTAATCAGGAATGGAGGTTGGATTTTTGCCAAATATATTTTCTGTATCTATTGATGTAATTGTATAGTTTTTCTATTTTAATTTGTTAATATGATGACTTACATTGATCCATTTATTTTCTATTTTTTTAAGACACAGAGTCTCGCTAATGTTGCCCAGGCTGAAGGGCAGTGTCTAACCATGGGCATGATCACAGCACACTGCAGCCTCTAACCCTTGGTCTTAAGTGATCCTCCCACCTCAGCCTCCCAAGTAGCTAGGATCACAGGTGTATGCCACTGCACCTAGCTTGATTCATTTTTGAATGTAGAACCAATCTTGCAATCCTGAGATAAATACTGTTGAATTCATTTTGCTAAAATTTTGTCTGAATTTTTGCACCTATTGCCATGATGAATATTGGTCTATAGTTTTCTTATAATGTCTTTGCCTGGCTTTAATATTATTGATACAGTAAAGCTGGCTTCATACAATGAATTAGGAAATGTGCCCTTCTCTTCAATTTTCTTGGAGAAAGTATGTGGAATTGGTATTATTTCTTCCTTATATATTTGGTAGAATTCACTAGTGAAGGCATCTGGGCCTGGATCTTTCTTTGTGGGAAGGTTTTTAACTATAAATTCAATTTCTTTAATAGATACAGAGCTATTTAGGTTACTTATTTGTTCTTGAAAGAATTTTGGTAGTTTGATAGTTTTTGTCTTTCAAGGAATTTGTCCATTTCATCTAGGTTGTCAAATTTATTGGCATAAAGTTGTTCATAATGTTCCTTATGTTCCTGCTAATATCTATAGAATGTCTAATAAAGTCTCCTCTTTTATTCCTGATTGATAATTTGTGTCTTCTTTCCTAATTTCCTTAGGATTTAGCAGTAGGTTTATCAATTTTATTGATCTCAAATAAACAGCTTTTGATTTCATTAATTTTCTCTATTATTTTTCTATTTTCTGTCCCACTGATTTCTGCTTTGATCTTCATTATTTCCTTTCTTTTGCTTACTTTGGTTTAATTTGGTCTCTTTTCTTAAGGTGAAAGCTGAGGTCACTGATTTGAGACCCTTCTTTTTTTTTCTCATATGGGCATTTTAGTGCTATAAATTTTCCCCTAAGGGCTGCTTTAGCAATACTCCTCAAATTCAGATATATTGTGCTATTATGCTTTCATTTTCATTCAGTTCAAAGAAGACTGTCTAATGTCCCTTTGATTTCTTCTGTGACAAATGGCTTATTTAGAAGTGTGTTGTTTATTTTTTAAGTATTTGGAGATTTTCCAGAGGTCTGTTATTGATTTCCAATTTAATTCCATTATGACTAGAGAAGATACTTAGTATCTTGTAAAGTTTATTGAGACTTGTTTTATGGCTGAATATGGTCTATCTGGGTAAATCTTCCATGCGCACTTGAAAATTTGTGTTATTTTGTTGGGTGGAATGTTTAAGCCAAATTGGTTAATAATGTTGTTCAAAGCTTCTATATCCTTAATCATTTTTATGTTTTCATGTCCTACTAATTATTGAAACAGAGATATTGCAATCTCTAACCATAATTGTAGGTTTATTTCTCCTTGCTGTTCTATCAGTTTTTATTTCATGTGTTTGAAGACCTATATGCATAAACATTTAAGATTTTTATGTCCTCTTGATAAATTGACCCATTTGTCACTAAAAATGACTTTCTTTTTTTTTTTCTTTTCTTTTTTTTTAGATAGGGTCTCACTCTCTTGCCCAGGCTAGAGTGCAGTGGCCCAATCATAGCTCACTGCAGCCTTGAACTCCTCAGTTCAAATGATCCTCCCATCTCATCCTCCCAAAGTGCTAGAATTACAGGCAAGAGCCACTGCACCCAGCCTGAAATGACTTTTTTTGAAATCAAATTTGTCTTATATTAATATAGCCACTCTAGTTTTCTTTTGATTAGTGTTTTCATGTATATCTTTTTCCATCCTTTTTACTTTTACCTTATATATCTTTATGTTTTAATTTGCTTCATGTAGGCAGCATGTAGTTGAGTCTTTCTTTGATATCCAATCTGACATTGCCTTTTAATTTGGAGTGTTTAGACCGTTTTTGTTTAATGTGATTATTGATATAATTAGGTTTAAGTCTGTCATTTTGCTATTTGTTTTTTATTGGTCCTACATGTTTTTTGTTTTCCTTTTCTTCTTTTTTTGCTTATAAATTAATTGAGCATATTTTACAATTCTGATTTATCTCCTTTATTAGCTTATTAGTTATAATTCTTTGCTTCTTTACTTTAATGGTTGCTTTTGGGTTTATAGTATACATCTAACTTAACACAGTCTACCTTCAAGTGATACAATTTCACATATCATATAAGAACTTTACAATAATGTATTTCCATTTCTCCCCTCCTGGCCTTTATGTTATTGTTTTCATGTATTTTACTTTTACATATGTTATAAACCCCACAACACACTGCCATTATTTTCATTTAAATAGTCAATTATCTTTTGAGATGTTAAGGAATACAGCCCTGCTAAGAGACGCTTTCTCAGCCTGTGATCTGCAATCTACATTGGGACTGGGAGCCAGGAACTAGGACTGAGGCCCCACGCCTTTCCCAAGAGCTTCCTATTAATGTTTCTCAGCCAGCAAAAGAAGTGAGAGCTAGCATAATGACAAAGATCAGATGGAGGTCAAGCCTGTTGTTTCAGATGGCCTCAAGTTGCTGCCCTTAGGATGAAGATGAGAGAACTTCTGAGCACAGCAACCAGTCAGTAACTGAGAGATTTCAGAATTTTGAGCTATGCTTAAAAGAGATACTGTGAGATATCTCAGCCAGGTGCAGTGGCTCACGCCTGTAATCCTAGCACACTGGGAGGCCGAGGTGGGAGGATCGCTCACAGCCAGGAGTTCAAAACCAGCCTGAGCAAGAGCAAGACCTGGTCTCTACTAAAAATAGAAAGAAATTAATTGGCCAACTAAAAATATATGGAAAAAATTAGCTGGACATGGTGGTGTGTGCCTGTAGTCCCAGCTACTTCGGAGGCTGAGGCAGGAGGATCGCTTGAGCCCAGGAGTTTGAGGTTGCTGTCAGCTAGGCTGATGCCACAGCACTCTAGCCCGGGCAACAGAGTTAGACTCTTTATCAAAAAAAAAAAAAAAGAGAGAGAGAGAGAGAGATACTATGAGATATCTGGCTGTGGTTACTCACTCAAATAGATGACAGGAGGCCAATGGCTGGAAGCTTCCTACATGCCAAGAAAGACTTGTACTGCCAATGAGACCACAAGCCAAACCTGTAAGCCAGCCTGGAGCTGGGAGATTCCATCAGCTTCCCCAGAGTCTGGCATTTGACTTGGCTTCCTTCACACTGGCCCCTCCTCAAGGCTGGCCTTCTGCTTTCCCCTGAGCCCCAGAAGACCTGTCACTCTGGCCTGCTCAGCCCGCCCCATATGATCCACACCAGATGCCTGTTCCAGAGCTCCAACCAGCACCTCCCCACCCCTGTGAGGTTTCCCTGACACCCTTCATAGGCCCAGGGGCTGCCCTGCAGGTGTCACCCTGCCTCAGTGCCAAGCCCCATCTTCAGTCACCAGCCCTCCCGTCAGAGCTAAACTGCCGTCCTCAGCCTCTAGGTGTTGAAAGAGGGGACTTCAGACATCATCGAATCTACCTGTCTGTCCAGGCAGGGTCCTCAAAAGATGGTGGACAATTAGAAAGATGTTTCTTTCAATTAACTGAAGTTTCTTTCAGTGTCACTTCCACCTGAGGTCCTGGTTCTTCCATCTCCCGATTGTACACAGGACTCCCCTACGCCCCCTGGCTCCCCACTTGCCAGTTGTGTGAACTCGAGTTGATGTAACTTCCTAAGCTTTTGTTTCCTCATCTGTAAAATGAGGGAGGAGCCAAGCCTGGGATCGGTGGGTCACCGCGCAGGGGTACACTGCGAGTCCCTTCCTGCAGCCACAGTGCTTGCCATGCGGCCGACCCCTGACACTCCCTCCGGCAGGGCACACACGCTTTGCCTCCCTACGTCCTTGCCGACACCAAGCTTATTCCCAGGAGTGGCCGCGTCGAATATAAGAGCAGGGGATTGTCAGCTAGCTGTTCCAGCCTCGGCAGCAGCGCCCTGCCGGGCCCCAGCTCGCGCTGGCCCAGAAGAATCCTGGGCAGCTTGAGCACAGAACTTTCCAGTGAGCTTCAATTTACCCTCACAGCCAGGCCAGGCTGCTCGTGACTGTGCTGTGGGGCAGCGGGGGCTGGCCCAGGCTCTCCCTCCCCGGCCACCGGCGCCCGCACGCGGCCCACGCCCACGCTGACTGCACAGGCAGCTCCGCGCCGCCCTCGCCTCGCAATTCCCAGTCTCTTCCCAGCCACCAGCATCTTCCTCTCCCAAGGAGCCAGATTTTACACAAACACAAGCACAATCCTACCTTTTCTTTTTTTCTTTTTTGCCTCTTCTCGTGTCACCAGAGCAAACACTTATAAACTGAGGCTGTGAACTTGACCCTGAAAGAGACGCCATAAGCTGTCACCCAGGGGCCTGCAGACCTGCACTGAGCACACCCTAGATCAGCAGAGAGGTGCTCCCCGCTCCCTCAGTTTTTCCAGCTAGGGTTTTTGGTGTAAGGCAGGTACATCAACTCCCTCCCCCAGCTGCCTACTGGGAGCAACGTCACAGTCCTGAGATTGGGTGTCTCAGGGAGGCAATTTGGAAGGCACCTGCAGCTGGGCCCAACCTAGAACCCAGGGAAGGAACCAGGCTTTCATGGTATCGGTCAGGAGCAAGAAACCCAGCTCCAGCTAGGTTAAGCAAAAAGGGAACGAAAGGCTCCTGTGGCTGGAAGGCCTGGTGGAGGTGGATCCGGGGGCTCAAAGGCGCACATGTGTCATCATCGCTGCCCCCTTCCTGCTTCCACACATGCGCTGCCCCTGTTCTCATGTCTGCTGATGGGAAACTTGCTTCAGGCAGTGAGGGAGATAGCCAGGCAACTCCAGCACCTCCACTGAGCAGCCCCAGAGGAAGGAGAGCTTCCCTCTCCCAGTCCCGGGCAGATCCCCACAGGTCCTGGTATCACATGCCTGCCCCGCGGCCCTGGCACCGCTGTCTCCAGGAGGAGGAGGACGGAGGGGAGCTTCCTGGGCAGGCAGAAACAGGAGCGAAACAGTCCTCTACACGGCATCTATTTTCAAACATGGGAAACTTCTCATTTCTGAGTAAAAATAGAGCCCAATGATCCAAAGTAGGGGAAGAGTCTGGGAGGCTGAGGAAGCTGCCAAGAACAGCCATTCTGTAAATAAAGCCCTGAGTGCTAGAGCAGGACAAGGGACCTCCCGGAAAGCAATTTGTAACAGGCTGTCCTTGAGCACAGGGGCATCTCCAGACCCCGACACAGAATGCATGGAAGGGCGCCATTCCGGAGCCCTTGCTCTCATCCACAGAGGAACTATGGTTGCTTTAACCAGGCTGGGGCTCCCCAGGTCACTTATGAAGTAGGCACATCTCGCAAAGACAGAGGAATCCTTGCTCCTGTTGTGTAACTTTGTCCTCACCCTGGAGTGATGGTAGGCTCTTCCTCCACCCTGCCCCTGTGTGCTGATGAGAAGCATTAAGCTCTTTTGTGCCCTTCTTTAGGCCTCAGCCATCCTGAATGAGACAGTCAATCCTAATGTGAGGAGGTGACCAGCCAGGGATGGATCAGCATGCGAGGCAGAGGACAAGGAACAAACAGTGAATGTACTGAACACTAGAGGAGGAAAGCTGGGGACAGAACAGGGACACAGGCAGTAATCTCAATAACAATGACCAAAAAAAGTAGCAGCTATTCATTCATTGAGTGCTTCCTACACACTAGGCTCTAAGCATTTTACATGCATTAACTTACTTATTTGTGCATTTTAAATGTTCAAATGTCCCCCTGGTGATATGTCTTAATTATTACTACAAAGAGAAAGATAGTACCTTACCCTGGAGAAACCCAGTGCACAAGGTTAGCATTACCAGTGATGGGACACAGTGACATCGTGAACACCCCATGTGATACCTTGAGAAGGACAGAACATCACTTCTGTGGGATTCTTTCCAAATATACATAACCTCATTCTCATCTTGAGAAAGCATCAGACAAGCCCAAACTGAAGGACATTCTACAAATAACCAGTACTCATCAAAAGTGTTAAAAGTCATGAGAGACAAAGAAAGATTGAGAAACAGACAGGAGGAGACCAAGGAAAAATAACAACTGAATGCCATGTGGGATCTTAAATAGGCTCCATTAACAGAAAATGGGTATTAGTAAAAAACATTGGCAAAATTCAAATAAGGTCGGTAGTGTAGGTAATAGAATTATAGCAAAGTTGGTTTTCTGTTGTTGGTTGGTTCAATGTTGATTGTGATAATTACAACAAGGTAAGATGTTGACATTAGGGAGAGTTGGGTAGAGGTATACAAGTACTCTCTCTACTATTTTTACAACTTTTTGATAAGTCAAACTTAATTCAAATTGAAAAATTTTGAATTATTTCTTAATTTAAAGCTTTCTAAGTGGAAGATTCACCTGACAAATCAAATCCATCTCAGAAAAATAACTTATGGGGTTGGTAAATATTCCTCATTGTCTACCATGTTGTTAAAAATCTGCCACAGCTCTTTTTTGTTTGTTTGTTTTTATTGCTTTGATAGCCCCTATTTGTTGAGCAGATACTCAATTGTAGGGACAAGTGCTACATGCTTATTTAAGTAAGCATCCCGTCAAGTTATGGCGGGGTAAGCAGCGAGGCAGGCTGCCTCCAACAAGGAAATGCTCTCCCCCAGCCTCCAGAGCCAGGGCTCTCCTGGGGTTGTTCTGCATCTTCTGTTTGTCTTGTTCTTCAATCCAGCAGGGCTCAGAGAATGAGAGTTCTCCAGCCTTTTTGACAGTGCATCCCAACCCCTCCTTTTCATTCCTTCCATGGTGACTCACTTTTAGAAGCTTTTGCGATCAAACAGACATTTCCCACCAACTTTAAGCCCAACAAATTTATCCTTCAATGTCTGCTCCTTGTTTCTCATACCTCACAAGAGAAAAAATTAATGTGAGATTGTTGCTATTTAAGAAGTTTGGATTTGTCTCTATTTGATTATTGTCTTTGTTTTTCTCTCTTAGTGTTTCCCTGAGTTTCTCCCATCTCACGAGCCAGGAGGATAACAGCAGCTCAGAGGCTCCTGCCAAAGCAGCAGCTCTGGCCTCCTGGTTGACTGCAGCTTGGAAAGCAAGTATGTTGGTCCTCGATGGTTCCAGCAGCCAAAACAACAAGGCAGGACTTGTGCCTTGTCCCTGTGCTGGACCTTAGCACCTCTTATCTAATTCCTGCCCAGTTAGGTTTCCTGCAGACCTTCCCTTTGCTGTCTTTGTGTTGTGCCAACAAAGTTCTACATTTTTATTCTCCTCTCTCCACATCACAGACTAAAAAAAGTTATCCAATGATTAGTTAACACCCTATTACTATGCCACATTTTGCAATGAAGTGGGACAAGTGGAAAAAGGTATTGACCCCAGTTGCTTTGAACCCTTGACAAGAAGAGGAAGAGCCCCCAAAGGGTCACTGAGTCAAAAGGAGGGGAAAGTTGGGACTGTCTCTGGTCTCCAAGGAGAGCCAGATATGGCTGAGAGGCCCAGCCACGTCCTACCCACCCCGGCAATTTTTGCCAGCTGTAGGAGTGTGGCCCGGGCAGGGCTGGGTATCTGTGAACAGCCCCAAAGTCCCTTTCCCAAGGCCACCTACCGTGGTTACTGATCTCTGCAGATAGGACAAACGTGGAGGACAGGGCAGAGGGAGATAGTTCTGTCTCAGCTCCTTTCTGGTCAGTTCTGTTGGCACCAACAGGGGAATAAACAGACATACAAGGGCGAGAGGCCTCACCCCAAAGCGGTCAGAAGAGCAGTAGCTCCTGCATGAAGGAGGGAAGAGGACGAAGGGGTCGGCTCTGAGCACAGGGCAGGTATCAGCAGGTGCAATGCCTGAGCCTAACAGCAAAGGAACTGACCTCAGACGTTCTTGCCTTGATATGAGGGGCATCTGCACCTCCACCATACTCCTGGGCAGCCCAGAGCCACCTGGAAGGGGACTGAGACCACACCCTCCCCACCTCCTGCCCTGGCTCAGAGGTGAGTGAGGAGCCAAGGGACAGTCCCTTTAAATCAGGGGAAAACTGATGGAAGAAGAAATGGAACCCCTTCCATTTCTTACACAACAGACCTCCCCAGGCCTGGGACTCAGAAGAGACGCATTTCCACAGGATGGGGGTGGGGCAGAAGGGCATTGGCTGGGTTGACTGTGATGCTAGAAGCTTACACAGGTAGACAAGAGGAACCTGAGTCTGCAGGATGGCCGGTTTGCACACACGGGGGCCGGGGGAGGGGAGGAGGCAGGCAGATTCTACAGACGCAGAACTGACTGGAGGGGAGGTGATTGTGACTCCAGTGCAGGAGAGGGTGAGGTCACAGCACTGGGAAAGGGAGTGAGAAGTAAATGTTGGCTTGGGGGCCAATTTAACAGCCCCATCATGGAGGTGGACTGAAAGGTGGGATCGACTCAGAAAGTAATGCATAGTGGAGGCCAGGGTGGGAGTATCACTTGAGCCTAGGAGTTCAAGACCAGACTGAGAAAGAGACCCCGTCTCTACAAAAATATAGAAAAATTAGCCAGGCAGGGTGGCGCATATGCCTGTAGTCCCAGGTACTTGGGAGGCTGAGGCAGGAGGATCACTTGAACCCAGGAGTTTGAGGTTGCAGTGAGCTATGATGACACCACTGCAATCTAGCCCTGGCAACAGAGCAAGACCCCATCTCAAACAAAAACAAAAACAAAAAAAACACACACACAAAGGAATGAGAGGCAGAAATATCATGGGGAGGGCACCCACAGATATGGCCCTGAGGACTAAGGGAGGAGTACAAGGAAGAGACCCAGGAACAGGATTCTGCTTGCACTAGAATCCTTGTCTTAAAGTCTGTTTCTGGAAGAACCCAAACCAAGGGTAGGATGTTTTTCATTTTGTAGTCCTCTGACATATTTTTAAAGAAGAGATGGTTTAAAGTGGTGCCCAGCACCAGGGTTATTGATGATATGTCAGTAGAATGGTTAGGAAAGTCAATTTCAGGAAGAGCTTGAGTGATGAGCAGGAAGAGACCATTAATTGAAGACAAGAAAGGGCAAGTCACAGGATGGCAGGTTTCCAAGGCAGTGAGATGAGCCCTTGTTAAGTTAGGATGCAAGTTCTCCACGGGGCTTACTGCTCAAGTAGGATGGAAGAGCACTTCTCCCCTGGTGCAGGGCAGGTGCTGGGAAACTGCCAGCACCTTCCTTGAACCGTGAGACCCCTGAGTTAAAAAGAAGCCTTTGGATTAAGATCAAATTAAAACTCTACTCTTGCTGCATCAGTCCAATCAGACACCCCCTTTCACAATGTACAACAGTCAAGAGGAAAGCAACTGCCAAAGCTCAAAAGCCACCATGGTTGCTTGGGATGCGACCTCCCAAATGCAGATCGAAGTGACAGAGAAGCAGGGAAGGCACCTGAACAGGACTCCATCTTTCAATTTAAGGGTATTAAAAATACATATATAAAAACTAATGCTGTATTTTCATTATTCTAAGATGCAATATTCCATGTTTTAACATCTCTGTAATTGAGGCACATCATATAATTGATACAAATCATATTGCTTAGGATTTTTTTGGTGGTATACAGAAAGTATTGTGGTTATTATTAATACATACGGTAATTTATAAGTGATGTGAACAAATTTTGGGGCTCCTTAAAGATAAAAGCACCTCATTCTTGGCCTCTACCTTTTAAGATATAATGATATTAAGGGCAAAAAAATGTTTTTCAATGAACTACTTTGAGACCTGAATGAATCAGGATAAATAATTTTTCAGGTTTATTATTATTATTTGAGACAGAGTCTCACTTTGTTGCCCTGGCTAGAGTGAGTGCCCTGGCATCAGCCTAGCTCACAACAACCTCAAACTCCTGGGCTCATGCAATCCTGCTGCCTCAGCCTCCCGAGTAGCTGGGACTACAGGCATGTGCCACCATGCCCGGCTAATTTTTTCTATATATATAAGTTGGCCAATTAATTTCTTTCTATTTATAGTACAGACAAGGTCTTGCTCTTGCTCAGGCTGGTTTTGAACTCCTGACCTCAAGCAATCCGCCCGCCTTGGCCTCCCAGAGTGCTAGGATTATAGGCATGAGCCACCAGGTTTATTATTAATACTAATAAAGTTCAGTTCCAAAATTATTTGGCAGATTTTCTTAGCATTACAAAAGCAGAACCAATATAGAATTAACATTAAGGAAAAAGTGAACTTATCCCATAACCTCACCAGCCCAACAGTTAAAAGTACTTGTTTTCTTGTTTTAAGCAAGAAACAAGGATTTTTACTTCATCTGGCATTTTGCATCAGAAGGCAACCCACAGAGAGTTTAAACTTTTGACCCAAATAAAGCTTCCTTCATTTCAGCATTTCTGGAAGTGAAAGTAAGTCATCCTCCCTTCCTGCATCTGAGGGAGCCAAGCTGACCCAGAACATCAAATATTTCACATCCTTACCAATCAGGAATAGATAAGTAGGAGATGGTCTCACTTTGGGCATCTTTAATTCTGGACTCAACTTCCAAGTATAATGAAGTATTTCCCCAACTTCCTGTTCTTTTTTTCCAGTCTCCCCTGACCAACTCAACACAGGAGATGGGTCTAACTAGGATCAGGGGTGGGAATGGGCTATACTCATCTCTCTTGTTCTTTTCCTCTTAAGGCCTGCTTGGGTTGATGAAAAGTTTGAATCCTGGCAATGCTTATCCAGTCTTTTTGACCTTCAAACTCAAAATCAACATGACTCGGGAGCAGCCATGAAAAAGGCCCCAAACACCAGTTTGCCCTGAGGCCTCAAGTGTTGAGAAGTTCTCAAAAGAATATATTAGACTTATATTAGACTTGCACCCATGAGTTGGACGAACGACCAGGTAAGAACCCATCTCGGGACACAGAGAGGGCTTCATGGATTTAAGGATCAGTCTGTGTCATAATTGAGCCCAGACACATGTACAAAGCTCTAAAACTACCCCTTTGTTGAAAAGCCCATGAGGTCCATCTCACAGTACAGCAGTGACCAGTGTTGTGGGCTTGGGCAGCCATTGCACAAGAACTTTTCCCAAATAAAGGAGGGCCAGAGATCATTTCACCCAAACATCAGCACCAAGAACTCTTCTTCAGACAACAGCACACATGTGAACTGAAGGCTCACAAAAGGCCCTCAGTGACTTTCAAACACTGCTTCATACCCTGTTCCATCTCTTCTTTCTGTATAAGAGACTTGAAACCTCAGAGAAGAACAATCCCTATAAAGAAAAAAAAATTAAATAAATTTCCCTCACAGGAGAAACTTATTACCTGAGAATGATCAAGTTAAATGGACAAACTGAACCAATTACCTGTGAATGTTGGTAGAGGTTCTTTATTCTTCTCTAAACCTAATGTGGCCACGTGGCCCTCTGGGAGCTGTGCTAGCAACCACTAGAGGAGAGGTCAGATGCAGGTCGCATGGAACCTTCCAGAAGACTAGCCTTACGACACAGTCTTCAAACCCACACCAAGTGCCTGTAGCCTCACACTTGCTCAGAAATGACTTCAATACTCCAAACAAGAGGGGACAGTTTGCTAAATTTTCTTACAACACTAATCCTTCTGTTTCTGGAGCTTTATCAAATGTCTATTTGTTTTTATTTGAACATTAGCAATTTCTTCTCAACACAGGTCTATGAAAGGAAATTGAGTGGTCAAGGCTATTGTCTGTATCTCATCATTGTGGCTACAAACCCCAAAATGGAAATGGCTTAGGATAATCCATCTTTACAATGCTGAACCATTCTTTATACTCACTGAAAATGAAACCATAAATAAATAATCACACTTCAATGTAAAGATTCTAGTGGGAAAGCACTTTTGAGATTTTAAATGTAAAAACAGATGACCCACCAAGAGAGAAAAAGTTATAGTTCAATATGGTTTCAGGGGGGAAAATGGCCTCTTTGGAGGAAATGTAATACAATATAGGAAACAAAAAAATCATAGATTATTACACATAACGATTAAAAATACAATGACTTTATTTCCACTTCCCAATATCTCATCTCATAAGAACTGTCATCTTTATTAAACACAAAAATATTTCAAGAAAGCATGTTCCAAGATAGTACATATAAGCAATAGTTTGGCAGAATTTTATCAACTCTAGTAATTTATACCCCCAAAAAACAAGTTTTAAAATTCAAAAATAACCGTTTTATTTAACATGTTACACCTTAACATTTAAAATATCATGCTCTAGTTAAATATTTCAACAACACTGTATACAAATAAAATATTACACAAAATATATTTAAGAAAATGTTTGGTCTTTGATCTTAACAATAAATAAAAACACAGGCACTTCTACACTGAGACAAGAAAGCAATCACTACTCAGAATAATTATCTTGTATAAGCAACATGTGAAAATATGGCAATAATAAAACCTGGAATTTAAACTGACAAGTCACTTATGAAAAGGTCTGTAACTTCAATCTTTTCACTCAAGTCAAAAGTTACATACACTTCCTGGTCCACAGTGAAAATTCACAAACCCAATATGGTTGTCAGGGGCATTTCAATCTTCAGCTGGCCATTATGGAATCATACTCATTATTTTCAAATGCTAAAATCAGATAACTATTATGATACCACCCAGCCAAACCAATTACAAGAAAATTTAAACTCTTTCTTACTCTGACCATAAGACCACAAGATAAATTAGATGAGTGTCACACAGTGATTCTCATTTTGCAAAATTAACTAATTAGATTAACACAAGAAAATACTGTTGGGTGGCAGAAAAATTCCACAAGAGTCAATTTTC
Source organism: Microcebus murinus (assembly GCF_040939455.1). Classification (NCBI taxonomy): domain Eukaryota; kingdom Metazoa; phylum Chordata; class Mammalia; order Primates; family Cheirogaleidae; genus Microcebus; species Microcebus murinus. The sequence goes on along the minus strand of NC_134106.1, from coordinate 51,306,787 downwards.
TAGACAATTTTAAAAATTTGCCCAAATCTCATGATAATAAATGTAATTCCATTTCACAAAAACCACTGAATCATGTATAACAAATTCTTTGTAGTCAGTAAGTTTATAAACATGTGAATTTGTCTGATAAATCAGTCATCATAATGGGAAGTAGGAATAGTAACACTTAAGAGGGCAAAATAAAAATAACTTAAAATGGTCAAATTCTAGAAACTTATAATATCAGATGAGAAGGGGGGACACAATGACCACAAGCCCGTAGAAAGGATCAAAACCCATCATCCTGCCATTATTATTCATAAAATATTATCATTTTCTGCTTTCCTTCTTCACAAAAGTACCAGATTGAAGGGTTTAGAAGCCCTCAAATGGATACTACTTACAAAGGCAATTTTGATGGTTTAACATAGAAACTACCCTAAATGTGAGAATCCAACCTGGGACTATTCAAAATATGCCTTTCTATGCAAAATTTAGTATGTATATCTTAGCATTTTAAATGAGCACTTTGCAACCGAGACCAAATATCAATCATCTCTTGAGGTTTTCTACTGTGTACTAACATCAGATCTACATAGGAACAAATGTTATTCTTGTTTTTCTCCTCAATATCAAATGTCCTGAAGCCTTTGTGTTTCTCTGGAACGAGGCCGAGTTTCTGAAGGCACATTCCAGTATAAACGTCATCGATGGGGTAGAGGTGGACCCGGTCGGTGGCACTGTACAGCCTCAGGGCCAGCTGGCCGGAGTAGAGGAATCCCCCTCCCCCGGCATAGGGTGGGTAGACGCCGGAGTAAACAACTTCCGGGATGTAGTACTTCAGTTTCTTATCCCGGTGGGGTCCAGCATTGTGGATCACATCACCTATGAACAAATCTTTGGCTTTGTTCTTCGATAAGCTATTCAAGTAATTCAGGATGTGATGGGTGTTCACAAACACATCGTCATCGCCCTTGAAGACGAACTCAGCGTCTGGGCAGGAAGTACTCACCCACCTGAGAAACAGCACCTCCTTCAGGGACAAGTTGAAGAAAGTGTCTCTGTAGCTCCACATGAGAATGTCTTGGTGCTTCTCACTCTCGAATTTCAGCATATCTGAAAGGTCGGGGTGGTTGTCTTCCGGGGGAGTCTGGCCCAGCAGGAAGACGCGCACCACGGTCTGGTTCCCCACGCTGCTCTCTCTGCCCCAGGATTCCCGGATCGCCTGTCTTCTGGCAAAATGCGCAGTGAGGGACTTAATTGCCAGCAATAAGAATGGTTTCTTCGCACACTTATGTGGCTGATCTATAAGCAGTGAATAGTTGCGGCATCTCAAATACAGCAGAAAGTCTTTAAATCTGTCCGGCAGATTGTTAAAACCTGTAACGACTGACATGACCCTCTGGTCAGGTTCACAATAATTCAGATGGCTTATGTTGGAAAAACCATACCCTTCCCCTGTCTGGTTGGCCAACATGCTCAGGATGGGATTGTACTGCTTGTTCAGCTTTTCTTGTTCTCTGTTCCAGTATGCCTGAGGAGGATTAGATATCTTCCAGAACTTCTCTTTGGGTATTATTACTTCCCCTTTTCCATTTTTTTCTTGGCTACTGCTTTTGGAGACTTCCATAATCAAATAAATGAAGACATTTGCCATCATCAGGATACCCAACAATTTTATTCTTCGACGTCCAACACTCATTTCTCATATCTGGAATAAAAGGGGCGAGTATGACATGAATTAGATAATTGTTAATTTGTACTTGCATATACATTTTGATTTACTTCACTTGCCTCTTTGTCTCCCCAGGAATAGCGGTTTAGAGCACAGATTCTAGACTTGCACTACCTAGGCTCAAATTCCAGCCTTCCTTTCTAGCTTTGTGACCTTGGGCAAGTGGTATAACTTATGTCTCAGCTTCTCCATCTATAAATTGGGGATCATAACCCCTTTCATAGGATGGTTGTGAGGAACATATGATTTCCTATGGAAAGCTTTTAAAATAGGGCCTGGCCCATAGCAAGCGCTATGTAAGTGATTAACATTGCTGCTGTTGTTTCAGACATGTATTTACATATTCCATGTCTTTCCATTCCAAGTTTTGATTCTATTTCATTTTTTAAAAAATGCTGGTCCCAATCCTGAATTATTTCCCAAATTGCCATTTTACAGATGAAGAAACTGAAGCAGAGAGATTAAGATGCTTGCCCAGGGTTGCAAGGGTAGGAAGCAGACAAGATAATAGCCACATTGCATGTTCAGAGACAGAAAATGAAAGGAAGGCTCATGACAGCTTTATCCTAATAGCCAAATACTTATAACAACCCAATATTATCAACAGGAGAACAGATTATCAAATTGTGGCATACTCATACAATGGAATATCCCTTGGCAATAAAAAGGAAAACTATTGTTACGAGTAACATTACATTGTGAGTGAAAATCAGATCCAAAATTTCATTTATATTGACTTGAAGAACTAATCTAGGCCCTAGAAATCTGAAAGTGATGGAGGTGGTGGTTTGGAGAGGAGCAGGAGGGACCTTCCTGGGATAAAGAAATGTGCTGTGTGGGTCTTGGCCTGCATGAGGCTTCATGAGTGTTATCAAACTGTATACTTAAGACCTCTGTTGTCTGTAGCAAAAAGAGAAATGCAAACGACATTCTAGTAATATCAAAAGATTTCCGGCTGTGAGCAACAGGAGAACAAGGAAAGAGTAATGAAATGGCTTGCTGGGGATAACCCCAAGGTTCTAACACTACAGACATGAATGATCTGCATAAGAATGAACATTTAGACAAGCCGGACATTAAAAGGCAGCTCAAAAAAGTAGAATGGCACACACTATAAAGTGCTATAAGGATTTCTTATCAGGTTATTCTAAAACTGAGAATTTACCCCTAGGTATTATTACATTTATTCCCATTTTATACCTAAGGACACATATATTTAAAGAAGGATGAGCAGAGCTAGAATCCCAGCCAAGGCAATAGATTCCAAGGCTACCATGTCAAATGGTAGACACCTTCCTCTGACTTCTAAAACACAGCTGTGTGACTATTTTAATAAAGAGTAGTATTTACTGTTTTTCTTAAGCAAAACCACATGTGGTCAATACTTTTTTAATATAAGAGGATTTTTAAGTTCACCGGGTTCTAGCAAACAGTTGCAGGTAGAAAAATACCTGTCATGTTCAGAGTGCTGTGAAACTAATACCTCTTGGACAGCCCACATTAGATCAATAGAAATTCACAAGATATTTTGTGTCTCTTAAAATGTACTCTAGCAGATCTTTATCTATTTGCTTGTATTTAGTACTGCTAAACAACTCCAGCTATGAACATGTAATTAAAAGAGTTTTGCTTTTGTTTTCTTTAAAACCAATGCCGACCCTATAAGACAACTTCCCAAAGCCTTTGCACATTTAGAGGGCATGGCAGGTGAGAAAGATATGTAGGTGCTCTTGGCTCACCCAAATAAGCAGTCTCCCATCACCACACCATTCTTCCCCTAACTCCCCAATCACTACCCACCTCCACCCCTGGAGAATCCCGCCACTCAGCCAGCAAGAAAGAAGGATCTTCTTAAACTTCCTCCCAAAGAAAGAAACCATAAGACACTTCTTACTCTTTTTTTATTTATTTATTTAATTTTCAATTATTTTTAAAGACAGGCTCTCAATATGTTGCCCATGCTTGTCTTGAACTCCTGAGCTTAAGTAAGTAATCCTCCCTCCTCTGCCCCCACCAAGTACTTGGGACTGTACGCACGTGCCACCACCATGCCTGGCTTCTTACTCCTTAATTATGGTTTTAAAGCGCCCCAAGTCACACAGCCTGAATAAGTGCACGCCTAAATCTTGGGTCCCCACCCTCCTTAGGTTAGCTCCTTTTCAAATGAGCTTGTAAGCAAATCTTATGAGCTCATTAAAGGTCTGAGTCTGGTACATCTTTGACAACCTAAACCACTTTGCTATGGGCCTAACTTTCAAGGGCAAGGGAACCCAACGGACAATTAGAATGTATGTGCAGGGGTAACCGATGCAGATAAAGAATTAGTCATCTTTTTAGAAAACAATCACAAATACATTTAAACTTTTTTTTAACTTCCAAATTTGAGACAAAATACTTAAAGATTTGGAAAGGTACTCAGGAAAAACAGCACATGCTATGAACAGCTTATATCTGGCAAAACTCAGTGAAGCAATTTAGACACCAATAGACTATTCCCAAAATTTCTAGAGTAAAAGAAAACAGCTTAAGGAAGAAAAAGGGAGGCACAACATTCTAAATAGCTGGTTGTGAACTTCCAGAGCTAATTCTCCTAGGAAATAACACAGGGTGAATAATATGTAAAAATGACTCCAGATATAAATTAACAAGTTAAGTATCCGAGTTATGGGGGAGGACATGGATATCTGGAATCCAGCCATAACCATTTGAAGTTTCTATCAGGGAAAGCAGGGGTTAAGTAATTTGCCTGAATATTACATAAGAGTGAAGTGACAAAGCTGAAAGGAGGCAGCAGCCTTCTTTCTGGCTCACAATCCAGGGCTCTTTGGATCTCTGCTGTTTTCTACAACGCACAACCATGTTCTAGTGACCTGGTTCGGGTCAACAATGAAGTCTCAAGGGCTGGCTCAAGACTGAAAAGACCCAAGGCACGGGATCATGTACATCAGATAGTTACCAAGAATCTCCAAAGAAAGGGAAATGGGAGCATCTACAAGCTCCCTGTCTGTCCCCTTCACAAGGTGCGCCAGGCTTTCTTGTAAAATAGTTCAGATTCCCAAAGGCTCAGTTTAGGAGCACTCTTCCCATTACTTGCTAAAGGGTATTTCTTCCAAACCAACCTGAGGAGGAAAGGTGGAAAACCCAAGATTCTCAACTGCATATTTCTGAAGGTTAAATGTCATCTTTTGCTTGTGACCTGGGCACGGTCTCTTGCATGAGAACTCGGCGTTTGGCAGTAGTACTCTTATAACAAGCCGAAGTTCACAGACGGGAGGATAAAGCAATGACCCCCATAAAAATATCTGTGGGAAAAAGCTCTCTAAACAGCTGACTACATATTCCCATCACAGACAGAAAACCCAATTCTGTGTCCTTTTTTGAACAGGAAGTTACATTGCCTAAGAAGAATTTGAGTAAGAAAACCTACCCCAAAGCTGGGGGAGATGTTATAAACCCTCACTTGTGAAACACAGAATTTTTATTGTAACAGAAATAGGGGGAAAAAAATCACAAATACAAACAAAGAACAACCTTAACTTTTTACCTTGTTTCCAGCAGGGATAGCAGAGTTTTGAAACTTCTAGAACACTTCAGTTCATTTTGTTAGCTTAATGAAATTAAAATATTTAGAAAGACAATACAACAGAAAATATGTTAGCTGAAAACGGATTACAAAATAGCACAGACGTGATGCCAAAACTATGTGAAAATCCAGATAAAATACCACACAGAAACAAAGCTGGTTTACTCCGGGTGGTGGGATGAGAGGCTGTTTTACATTCTTTAATGCTGCCCAACCACCCTTCCCTCTGAGCAGCCTCTTGCGCACACCGCGCACTGCCTGGGACAGGAACTGCCATTCCCCGCCTGTGCCAGGGCTGCAGCCCAGACTCTGTGTCACTCCATTTGACCCCTGCAGTGTTGCACAGAGGCTCTGGCATGACACCCATCCCTAGATCACCTGCACACTTTCCCTCATGCCCAAGCCATTTCTTAGAAAGGGCTCCTAAACATCACAGTGAAATATGAGCACATCTGCTTTATTTTAATAAATATGTGTCAGGCACCAGCAATCCTATAAGGCAGATACTCTAAACGCCTCCTTCTTCATATTGCAGATGGGGAAATTGAGGCATGGGAGAGATGACTGGATTTTCCCAGGGTCACACTGCTGGTAAGTGGCAGAGACAGGATTCAAACTCAAGCAATACGGCTCCATCGTCTGAGTTTTAAACCCTCATGCAAGGGAACGCTGCTGCACAGGGTTATGACTGAAGGGATGCTGGCCTTATTTTCAGTGGTTAATCTTCTTAAAGATTTGAGAGTTACCAAGAGTCTCCAAAAGAAAGGGAAAATTCAAAAGCGTTACATTTATACATTTTAACCCACAAAACTAAGATGCATCAAAAATTAGATATGAGAGGCAGCGTGGTATCATTTACTACGCTACAGGCCAACCTCCAGGCAAAATGCAGCCCCCGTGCAATGAGGAAAATGAGAAAAATGAGGCTTCCAGAGTCCCAGCTTCCAAGCCAGTTAGGGATGGAGTCAGGATTTGGGCCCAGGGAGTCTGCTTCCAGACTCTGCTACTTACGAGTGCATTGGAACGTGGGGAAGGATTACCAAACCGTAAAAACAGATGGTGACTCTCCAAGACTGTCTCCTCTATGACCTTGAGGAAGCCAATTTCTCAAGACCTTAGTTTCTTAACCAAGAAGCTGTTTTTAGTTTTTCCTCGCACACAAAATCATGGTTTCCAAAGAAGTCAATTTTTCTATTGTCCCACCATTCCATTAATCAGAAGCCATGATCCCCGCCAGGCGCTGTGGCTCACGTCTGTAATCCTAGCACTCTGGGAGGCCAAGATGGAAGGATCCCTTGAGATCAGGAGTTGGAGACCAGCCTGAGCAAGAATGAGACTCCGTCTCTACTAAAAATAGAAAACATTAGCTGGGCAAAGTGGTACGTGCCTGTAGTCCCAGCTACTCGGGAGGCTAAGGCAGGAGGATTGTTTAAGCCCAGGAGTTTGAGGTTGCTGTGAGCTAGGCTGACGCCACGGCACTCTAGCCCAGATGACAGAACCAGACTGTCTCAAAAAAAAAAAAAAAAAAAAAAAAAAAGAAGCCGCCATGATTCCTTTTCCCCCATCCAGATGAGATGACCAATACTACTACACTCAGTTGGTTCAACTCCAGACAAAGCAAAGGCCTTCAACATCTACTTAGCCCATATAGGCTTAATTTTCTTAGGGCTCTCTGAAACACTGAACCAATTCCAATATTTCATTCATAGATATTAGACTGGGAGCCACTAAACTGGATGATCCTAAAAGTTCTACTCCAGTTCTGAGAGCCCTACGAGCACTGAAGTATAAAGCGCTGGCCAGAACCAGAATTCATTCGGCTGTGGTCAGTATGGCCACGGGCAGCCCTGAGGACTCTCATTCTCACACAACTGAGGCAGCACTGACCCCCCCACCCAGGAGCTCGGGCAAATTAGGGAGAGGCCCAATAGCAGCTAACCAGGGACAGAGCCAGCGACACACCCAAGGCAGACCTAAAACCTGTGCAGAAACTGCCCTGCACTTCCCCCAGTACCAGTTAGCAGCCTCCTTGTCAGGGAGGTGGGAGGGGTGGGTGCTTCCCGCTCACTCTCCTGCTCAAACAGGACACACAAATCCTGAGAGAAGGAGCCAAGCCTCCTGCTACATTGTGAGGGCGGAAGAGCGTGTTCACACTACCCCTTGCTCTTCCCCAAATCCCAGGCACCTGGCGAGAGTCATTTACCTAAACCCTCACCTCCTAGGCAGTCCCATCTGTTGCCTGGCCCTTGCCAGCCCTTTCCAGGTTCTGCTCAGATAAACAGAGACAGTTTGCAGCTAAGTGGCTCCAGGGGAGAGAACAGCACTCCCGGTACTCACAGCAGATGGTGGGGTGACAAGGCTGTGAGTGGAGCAGCTCAGTGGGACCAGAAGAGCTGGGTCACACCAAGAGCTTGTTCCTTGATGGGGCAGGAGGCCTGGCCTGGGTTCTTGCCAGGGTTGGGGCAGGGGAGCCCCAGGCTACCCCTCACCCCCCACCCCTCACCAAGAGGCTGGCACTAAGCTGCCAAGATGTGTCTGACTCTGCTTTCTGGTCTGTAGGTCATAGAAATACTACTACCTAAATTCAAAAAATTTGGTTCCTAGTTAAGAGTTTGCCCTCAATGTTCAAAATCAAAAGGGAAACGTACTCTTAATGAATCTATTCACCTACATGCCCGCACAGGCAACATTCTAGATCAACGTGTCTGGCAGATCATGTTCTGTCCCCATTGATCACAACTCCCCCAGCGGCCAGAGTGGATGACCTTCCCACAGAAAAAATACAATCAGCCACTAAATGCATTCTTCAAATAAATACATACAGAACTTTCAGAAAAGGGGGGAGGAAGAAATGATGACAGAGAATTAACCTTTCCAGAGGCCATCATGCCCTACCTGTAGTAAAACGGACAAGGATTTTAGGTCCTCAGTGGAAAGATCACATAATTTAAAAACACAGCTGGAAGATGTTTAAGGATGGAGATGTCCCAGATCCATCTTTTCAGTTTGGAAAACCAGTCTGGCATCTGGAGTCAAACAGACCAGAGTTAAATTCTGGCTATGCTACCTACTAGCTGTGTGGCCTTAGGCAAATTACCGGACTTCTCTGAGCCTGTTTCCTCCTTTGTATAATGAGGATGATATAACCTACCCTACCAGTTTGTTGTCTACCATGCAATGGGCATTTAACAATTCATCTTCCAGGGCTCTGCTTCCTCCACCAAACACTAAATGAAAGTACATTTCTCAAGTTTTGTCCTTCATCGCCTCTTTAATAAGTTTTCTCTCTACAAAATCATCCATCCTTGGCCATAAACATCACCTCCAAAGAGGGCTCACAGGTCAACATATCTAACCCTAGATTTTAGCTTCTAAATGCCTTGTTGGATCACGTTCCCAGGCAGCTAGGTGAAACCCCCAGCATAAGCTTAAATTGCTAATTCTCCCTGCTCTGCACATTCAGCCAGGTCTTGTGTCTCCACCTCCATAATGTCACCTGTACCTTCTCCTCCCCTCTCCTCTATTCCACTCAGGCTCTGTGTGGCTCTAGCTACTGATTTCCCACTGTGCTCCCCAACATGCCTTATTCCCCAATCTAACCAGTCTTCAGTCTCCTGTACATACCTTCCCTGCCCCTGCTGTTCCCCGAGTCTGGTCAGACCACCACCACCAACTCTACTGTTCCCTTAAAGCTCCCAACTCTAGCTCTGTTTGTGTGGTCTGCTCCATTCCCAGAGGTGAGGGCGCAGGGCCTCTTCTCCTCTTCTAAGTGACCTCCTGCCCACGGATATGCCCCAGCTTAAACACCAGCCTCACCTCCCAGGAGTTAAGGTCATCTCTCCCGGTCAGGTTGGCTGACGCCTGGGCATCCTCCATGGCCAAGGTGTTCACATTGTACCGCCACTACATCCCAGCACATGGTACCTGAAAGTCACCCAGCATTTGCTGCAGGAACAGATATTTTGGTCATCTGGTCAAGTTCACTGAACACAATGAGTGTTTAGAGAAACTAGAATTAAGTTATAATTATTTATATTAAATATACATATCTTTTCTCCAAAGAGATGACACTGGGCAATCACTTAGATATATGCTACTGAATATTTAATATATGTACACAATTATATAAATCTGTCTCACTTTATTAAGTACTAAAGGACAACAGAAAAAACTTAATGGATTCCCTAGAGTTGGGGGAAATAGGAGTTTTAGAAGTAGTGAGCCCAGGTTAGGCCTGGGGTGGGAATTATAGCCAAGCCTTCATTTCCTAGTCACCCAAAGGCAACATCCCCATGGGATGCTCCTAGTGAGCATCCCGTGTGCAGGATGCAGGTGTGCGGGGTTCAGAGGTGCTTCCAGGTGAGGGCCCCATCCCTCCTCTGCAGCAGACCCAAGCCTCCCCTCCTCCACCCTATCCCAAAATGGGGGTGCTCCACCTCCAGCAGTTGTTACCTACGTGACAGTAGAGCAACACTACTGGAAGGAAGCCTAAAGGAAGAAGGTCTTTAGTACAGATCTGCCACCTGAGGTAGGACAATTTCAGAAAAGAAATGGCGTAATGCAGGTAGTCCCTTCCTAAGGAGCTTAATGCATTTTGGAAGCCCTTGGTTAAGAGCCTGCACATGGTTTGGAAAGTGTTTCTATTTCAGCCTCTCTAGGAACTACCTATAAGTAAGGGTAATCTGGCAGGCTCCTGGTCAGCCCTCAAATCACTAGCCTTCTCTCTGATTCATCCTTCTGCTGGTTTAGGTGAGCTGCACAGGATGTTTTCCAGTCTGGGGCCAACCAGACAGTAATTTAAGCAAGAAAGTTTAATGCAAAGAATATGAGTGACTATAAAGATGGAATAAGAATCTAAAGGATGCCCTGAGACAGATGAAAAGTACCCCAAAAGGACAAATTTGGAAGTGGGGGATTCCAGGGTTTCCTGAAGAAGGTATGGATGGCAGAAAAGTTCCTGGGTAGCCAGGCCAGAGATGGTTGAGTCATCAGGAAAGCAGGGACAACTCTCTGGGGTGCAAGTGAGCAAGACTGGAGATAAGTGGGCAGGCACAAAGAAGGAAAGAAGGACACACAGAGGGAGTCACCAGGCGGTGCTAAAACCCAGAATTGAAGAGGCCTCTCCCTGCAGGACCTTAGCATATCAATGTAGGACCTGGACTAGAGCAGCTCAGGGCTGTGCTCAAGACAAAGATCAGGTGGCCAGCTGCTAGATGGCCAGCACCATGTGACTCTGGGGTACACACACAGGAGCTAAGAAGAGGGTGAAGGGAGCAGTGACCCAGGATGGGTATGGCCCGCTAACTCAGGCTCCCAGTCCCACCATTGCTGCCAGAGCCAGAGAAAGCAGAACAGAAAATTCTGGAGAGTTATACCCTACAGGAATCTAGGAGTGCAGGAAAAACAACAGGCTCTCTGTAGGAGCCCAGAGTCACACATACACAGACACCAGGAACCAAGAAGGAAAGTCCCTTCCCCCTACAACCTCTCTCTCTGAAATTCCTCTTCAGAGATCTCAACTCACAGAGAGCAAAGGAAAAATATGTGAAGGGCCCAGACCCATTTTCAGACATCAAGCAACAGAGGGTGATTTTGGAGCTAGGAGGAAATACTTGAAATCTGGCACGAGCTGTAGGTCTCTAGATCATCAACCCAAAGTCTTCCCTAACCACAAACATTTTTATTTCAAGTCTGGAGTTGGAAGGAAAGGGTATAAAATCCTCTACCCTGGATTGGCAGAGAGGCAATAAATATGTGGCAGTCCTTTCGTCAACACCAGGGGATGGGGCAGGACCTGAGTGGGGCTTACAACAGGGCAGCTTTCAGAACTGCAGGGAGAAGTAGGGCAGATGAGAGGTGGGGTGGGGACACAGAGTGTCTGCAAGCTGAGATCCATACAGCCAGTTCTTAGGCAGCTGGGTTCTGAGGCCACACTGGAAAGAGTAGGTAGGAGCTGGCGGGGCCCTCTGCTTCTCCGCTAGGAAGAGGATGAACCATGCCTACATCTAACTTGACACATGATGCTGCTGGATAGATTGTAGGAAGGTGTTTTCTTTTATATCCCCTCTATTTAGAAAAGAAAACTGACATCACACAGGAATATGAAATAAGAGAAAAACGAAGAACTCCCAACTGGACGCCCATGGTGATTACAAATATAGTTGGCTTTTGTGTTCACTGAGATGTAATTTCTATAAAGCAGATTCAGTTCACACAGGAGAAAGGGCATGACCTGAGTGCTTTGTCTTCTATCATCCAATCTCTGACAGAATACAGAATATATCTGGTCTGTCTTACCAATTGCTAACCAATGGGCATATGAGTTGTTTCTGATTTTCCTATAATCAAAAAAAAAAAAGAGCAATAAACAACCTCCTATGCATGTCTTTTTTATCATCTAATTGTTTCCTTTGGGAAAATTACAAAGGAACACACCTTTTAAAGTCATTTAGCATAGAAACAAGTTATTCCCCTCGCCCTGACCCTAAACTTTCCCTACCAAAAAGAAAGGCCAAACTGATTTATCCTCTCACTATATATTCAACAGCATGAAGTCATCCACTTTAACAATGGACACTATCCTTCTTTTTAATCTTTAACAAAAAAGAACATTTCCATGTTTTAATTGACACTGTCTTTTCATACGCTTCCTTCCTAATTTTCCTACTCTCCCTGCCCTTTGCCCATTTTTCTATGTCGGGATGTTTTCATCTCATTGAATCTTCACAACAAGCTTAAAAACGTGAAGCAATTAGTTTGAGGTCACAGAGCTAATCCCAGTGGAGCCGGTGTCTGGACTTCGGACCCAACCTCAAGTCTAAGCTCTTATACTTTCTGCCACACAACACTGTAGCTCAAAGAGGATTTCAAGAATCCCCAGATAAGGTTGCACTTTTTAAAAATAATCAAGAAACTGAAATCACTGCATTTGTGGATACAGAGGAAAATATAAACGATTCCAAGGAAAGCCATGGTAATTGAGATTGTTTTTTAAAATCAGTATAAGAAAGGAATAATGTAGACAAAGTGGCCAGTTGTCACTGGTTTAAGGTGTCCAGAGGTCCCGGTCTAGTAATACAGGCACCTTCCATACCTTGGGCAGAATCCCCTGCAGATGTGTTTTGTGATTCATGAGTTAGTTTTGGTTAGTTAGATATCCACACTAAAGAATGAGAGGTTGGCAGGGGCTTAAACTAGCCCCAGGCACAAACACACCCAGGCAAAACCTTTTATCAGAGCTATCTACACAGAGAAATTCTGCCTCTAGCACCACAGCCTGAGGCAGGGGAGCTCGGCACTGCCCTACAACCTGCTACAGGTCACAGAGAACAGCCAGCCTGCCTGTGACAGAACCAGCATTAGCCACAAACTGTGCCATCTCACCCTTTTACTTGTTTTTACAACAACATGCACAGACATTCCACACTCAGAGCATATCCCAACTTCATTACCAGAAAGAAGCCACAAGACTTTCTTTTCATGGGCTCGTTTACAGGAGAGGAGACCAAGGCACAGGGAGACAGAACCTTGGCTGAGGCCACCCACAGGTTAGGATGAGGCCAGCAGTTCACCAGTGAGAAGTATTATTAGTAACAAAGTCTTTTCCTCACAGTCCATAGCTTCAATTCTGGTCCATCAACATAAAAAACAAAAAAGCCAGCCTAAGAGCGAGATCTCATCTCTACATAAAGTAGAAAAATCAATCGGGTTGTGCCTGTAGGCCCAGCTACTCTGGAGGCTGAGGGAGGAGGATTGCTTAAGCCCAGGAGGTTGCAGTGAGCCATGGTGAGGCCACGGCACTCTAGCTCCAAGTGACAGAGCAAGACCCTTTCTCAAAAGAAAAACAGAAAAGCAAAAGAGCCAATTGCCCCAGCACCACCACTTCCCCCTACTTCCTCCTAGCTGTTGTAACACGTCACCCACATTTATCTGACTTGCCACCCTGTGTGATAACAGCTCCACACTCCCACAGGTGTCTGGGCACACAGGGCCATGCTCACTTCAGTATCTCTAGGTCTGCCACTCAACACACAATACATGTGAGGACAAGGACAGGCAGTAAGTGAACTGGGGCCTACCTAAGGGCAATTTTTATTCCTTGATCTTTTTGATCAAGTGCTTTTAACACTGCTCTAAACAAGTTCTTCTTTGATAACTTCACACGTGGGCCCTCATCTCCAGCCCTTCCCCGCCCCACACACGGAGTGCCCCTCCCTGGTCCCTGACTATCTATCTACTAGTCCTGGCCACTCTCCACAAGGTCAGAAGCCTTTTCTAGATCCTGGGCTCTCCCCTCAACACCTCACCCTCACCCATCCAGAAGCATTACCTGGTATCAATTCAACGTAGTACATTGCCTAGAAACATCTCTCAGGAAACAGTCACATACAATTAAATAAATCTATAAACAAACACAGGCCCAAGGGATGGGAGGAGGGGAGGAAGAGGCCATTAAAAATTAATAAAAATGCACAAGCATAAATTACAGTACTGGACTAGAAACAGAATCCCATTATATAAACTAAGTTATCAAACTGACCTTGTATAAATGCTTCTGGAAATAAGTAGGCCAGCATCCCTGGCTTGGCAATCTTAGTGTACAGAGATGGGGAGGGGGTAATCTGGTTATCTATTATGTGGGATACTCTTTTGTCTATATACACATACACAGAAAAGCTGGTGAAGTCACTCAGGTGAAAAATATCTTCACATAGGTATTGGAAATGTGATTACTGTCCTTTTATACAGTAAAATGCAACAAAAATCCAATTAATGATCAATTAACAAAATTAAAAGTTGACTCCCCTCAAACTCTTAAGATTGGCCTTCAAAATTATACTTCATTCCTCACCACTTAGTTCCATAGTCTGTGATAACTGACCACAAACAGAAGCAGAAATTTTAAATTTTAAAACAAGCACTTTAATGTCAAGCACTTGGGCGCCAAATTCAGTCCATTTTCCCTGGCATAAAGAACCATCTGCATCACTTCCAAGACGTACTTTACAGACAAACCCTTCCAAAACAACCTCTGTCCTTCCAATTCTATTAAATTATATTTGGCAATTCTCGTCCTCCATGAACTGTAGAGTTTGAGAGCATCTCCCAACATTTCCCTGCAGTATAAACGTTTACATTTGTCTTCCTTCCAAAATAAAAATATACCCTCCAAAAACCAGGAAAGAATTGTTTGAACATGCTGCACACTAGGGGCCACATATAGCACGTTAAAAATAGCCATCTTTTGTAACTTCGATAAATATTTAAAAGTACGGCAATGACATTCATTGTGTTTATTTTAATTTAACAAATTGCCTTGGGAAGTCTCAATTTCTTGGTTGTCAGGATAAAGGTTTCCAGTGACACATTTTCTTAAAAAAGATCGTGCCCTTGGTTCTAATAAAGGGGACACCAAAGGGCGTAACATAGTCTCAGGTAAGGTAGCAGAGTCTCAGACTCCAGGACTCCTCAACAACCCAGCTGGAGTCTCTTGTAGCAGCAGCCTTGAGAGAGCTCCCTAATGCACTTAGTCCCTACTCACTCCCTGAGGGCCTGTCCATGTGCCACGAAGTGTGCCAAGAGCCCACCTGGACACACAGTCCTATGAAGTGGTGACTGAGGTTCCCAGAGAGTGGAGGGAGGGGGCACAGGAACTGGGAACCAGATGGGCCGCCCCAGCATGGCTGGATGGAGGGGAGGTGGCCATCCCCATCTTCATCAAGTGCTCTTATAAAGCCCTGGCCCTAGATCCTGGCATGCCACCCTCAAAACCCCCATCTGGAGTCCTCCTGGACACTAGCATCCCTTAAGACACCTGCTGTCTTCCCCACTATACCTTTGTTCAGACTGGCTCCTCTCAGCTTGAAATGTCCCTTCTCTTGCTTCTCAATGCTACCCCTATCCTTGAAGGTCTAGGTTCAAATCCTGCCTCCTCTTTCTCCACAAGGACAGCCTCAGTTGCCCAGTGTACTGTATTTCATCCTCTCCTCCTGGCACTGAGGATCTCCCAATGATGTGCAAGGGCTGGCAGAGCCCCCACAGCACCCCAGCCTCCCAGGCCAGCCCACTCCTCACACACATCGAGTGTCCAATTAAACTGGGGTCCCCAGGGATGACGCCTCTTCTCCAGGGTCAGAGCCCATCCTTGTCTCAGAAGACAGCTCTCCATGTGACCCTGGGGTGGCAACTTCAGAACAGGGTACCAAACAAGCACGATGGCTCTCCCTCTTCCCAGCTCCCACCTCCCAGATTCCTTTCCTGCCTCCTCTCCCCTCTCTCAAATGTTAGTTAAATTCCACGTTCTGAGAGGTATGTGAGGGCTGTTGTTTTTAAGTTGTTTTTTAAAATAGCAAAATAAATCATAGATTTAAAATACACATCCTCAAAACAGTGACATTTTGGCCTTTTATCCAAATGTTCTCTTAAAGGGTAGAGATCACTGAAGCATTCAACTAAAACTCATGTCTAAGTATTCAAAGAAGAGGTGAAATAGTAACATAGCTTTCCCTCACCATGTGCCAAGAAAAATCTGTGTTGCCAAAATAAAAGAGAACATGTTGTTTGCTCAATATTTGGGCACACTACCGAACAGCTTAGAAACTGGGCCTCTTCTACTAAGCAATTTAAATCACCTCGGTTTCAAGCATATCCATGTGTATTACCTTCACCTGCTGTGGCCACCCCACACAGCCCCGGCTTCCAGTGTCCTCCTGGGTCTGTTTCTCACTCTCCCTGGGAGTGTGAGAAATCAGCTCTCTTCACTGATGGCTGCCACACCTGTGGTCTCGTGTGACCTCCTCCTCCTGCTCTGGATGGAGCCTACAGCCCCCTCGTCACGAGAGGGGCAGGCATGAAAAAGAGAAGTCATCACACTGAACCTGCTGGTGGCTACCTGAGGCCTCAGGATACCAAGCTGCACTTGTTTAAAATTTTCCATAATAAAGAGGTGTTTTTTGTGTTTTTTTTTAAAAAAAGATCCATCCAACAACCTTGAGGAACACAAATTCAAAAGAGAGAAACATCCAGTTAAAAATAGGAGTATTCATGAGAGATATTTTAAGTTCATTTGAAGAAAATAATTCCTTATGTGGTGAAGGGAGAGAAGAAAAATAAAATGGCTGCATCTCATTTAAAGAAAAAAGCCACATACGTTCCTTATAAGCATACTTTAAATACAGCTATAAAATAATAAATGTAAAAATACATCCTTAGTTCCAAATGCCAACTATTTAGAAAAGATGGCATTTGTAACAAACCCACTTTGACCCTTTCAATATTAGATAAATATATTTGATTCCAAAAACACCAGGCTTCCCAGTGAACAATCTGGAGCCAGATCTGAAGGATTTGGGTTCACCCCCACACCCCTCCCCCCAAAAAAAACCCACATACAGATTGTGTTACTCCCTGATCAGGACTCAAAAAAGAAGCAATTGGATGTTAAGTGATTTTCAAAGAAAATAAGCAATAAAAAAATTTTTTTAATCACAAATAATAAGCTGCATTAAGTTTATAGTCCATAGAAATATCTTACTAGAGTGTTAACACCCTCGTATTCATGATTTCAATGGATTCAAACAATAAACATGTGAAGTTGACTGTGCAGGTTTTATCCCATTTTGCAGGGGGGTAGGAAAAAGAAGCTAAATGGGTTGCCATGGTTACAAAGGTATTTGATGTCAGCTCTGGGACCAAAACCTACCTGTCCAAGTTCTCCACATCAGCCAGGCTCCAGGCCTCCACCTGCTATGACACATTTTTCACAGTGATCTCCACATCTCCCCCACCTCAAAGCTCTCTCTTCCAGTGGCTCCAGGCATGGGCTCTTCCTCATGCCCCTGCTTTGTGCCACCTTGACCTTCCCAATTCCCTTCATCTCCCAGAGTCGAGGGACTTTGCACTCTCCTGACTCCACAGGCACCTCACACTGCTGGCCACCACCTCTGTACCCACCCCAAGTTCAGGATTCCCCCCATCCCCCAGTTCTCTTGCATCTTGGCAGTCTGTGCTCCTGGCCCCATCCCCCCAAATGAGCCCTCTCCACAGTTCTGGGCCCACGCCTATTGCTGGGTCTTCCCTCCCCCACACTCCTGTCTCCAAACCCTCTTAGGTACAGACTCCAATATCCTATGTGCTAAAAGTGCCCCAGCATACCTTTCTCTGTAGCTGCCTC
Organism: Microcebus murinus; assembly: GCF_040939455.1. NCBI lineage: Eukaryota > Metazoa > Chordata > Mammalia > Primates > Cheirogaleidae > Microcebus > Microcebus murinus. The sequence continues at coordinate 51,289,318 of NC_134106.1, read as the reverse complement.
CTCCACACCTCCCTAAATTGGTTTCCAAATCTCATCGCACTCACCATGAGTCTTTTTATCCCTCTTACCTCTTTCAAATAAAACACACGCACGTCTCAATCCTGTACCATCCTGGCCCTGGGCTGGGCCCTCCATTCCCACCCCTGTCACCAAGACTACTCAACAAATTGATATCAAACACCTACTTAAACCAAGCAGTGTTTAAAACAGGCAACGAAGAATAAAGTCGTGGTCGACTGTCCAAGGTTATGCGCATAGATGAAATATAAAGCGCAGAACAGGGATAAGGAAAGGCTGCTGTGAGCAGGTGATCAGAGAAAGCCTCTCTTCTACAAAAGAAGGGGTGGGGGGGTCACTGTTGCCAGTGCCACGGGACCAGTGCGGCTGGCGTCAAACATGGGGAGAAGGGAGGCAGGAGAGGAGGGCAGTCACCACTGTCCTGGTGGGTGACACAGAAGTGTGGCTTTACTCTGAGGGCCACTAAAGGATCCCTCCAACTTCCTTCTGAGAACAGACTGTGGGGTACACAGGATGGGAAGCAGAGAGCGGAGGGACTGCAAAATGACCCAGGCCCCTAAGACGCACCTCACGCATTGCTCCCAAGCTCATCTTCCTCATCGCAAGCCTGATCAGGACTTGTCACCACACTCTCTCCACCACAACAAGATTCAATGCCCTCCCCCTACTACCTCCCTAACTATTAAGTGCCCGGTGTCTGCATGGTCACTGAGGCTGCAGTGTGCTCTATCACTCCCTCCTAAGCGCCCAGCACTCCAAACCCACAGGATCATGTGCTGTTTCCCCTCGAGAGACTTTTAAAGCCTTTGTGTTGCATGCTCTATTTTCTCAGCCTGCAACACCTTGACCATATTCACCTTCCCTTCTCTGCCCCTGAAATGTTATTTATTCATCCTTCAAGGCTAAGCCCAAAGGCCGCCTCCTCAGGAAGCCTTTTTGGCTGTCCCCATGATGTGTGTGTGATTTGCTTACGCCTCTCCTGGAGCACTCTCACCAGTTCCTGGCCAGTCCGCCAGTGGGGGGGTCAGAACTATGCCTGACCCATGTATGAATCCACACAGGGCAAGTACGATGCGCATACACTGAGTGCTCAATCAATGCGCGTTGACTAAGTGAATAAATTGCCCATTTCAGATAACATCTTGAAGTCTTACCAGGGGCGGAGGATTTGAGGACAGGTTTTCCCTCTCAGCTACTGTAATCTGGAGGCCAGGGGCCCTCTGATGGAGCCTCCAGGGAGAGCGTGCCCAACACTCCTGTCACAGGCTCAGGCAAAAGTAGGAGCCAGAACGTAGACAGATTTGAATCTAGGCCTTCAAAGACTCTTGCTCTCTCTGCCAGGCATCTCTAAGCAGGCCCGTACACAGTTTTAAATGTGCCTAAAGTGTTGGCAATGTGTTTTTCCTAAGGTCATTGTAGAAGAGCACAAATGCAGAAAAGAGCACTTAGAAGGATCCAAATCAAGTTAACTGCAGTTACAGCATTAAGAGATAGTGGGATTAATTTTATTTTCCTTTACCTTATCTTGAATATTTTTTCTAAATAAACATAAGAAAAATCATAAAGGATGTCAAAGTACTACCCAAGTTATATTTAAAGAATGGGTCCAAAAATAAAAGGTATCAATCAAACAAATGCATACACTGGGGACATAAGACCGTTAAATATATAATACCACTTCTAGAGTAAGATTACACAAGTTAAAAACGTTTTAAATGGCTTGTCTAAAGCATGCAATTAAAACAACTGGCCCTGTGCTTTCACTTCAGAAATAATTATTTCACAAAACATAAAGCAGTAAATGTTCTGAGCATCTGAAGCACTTATTGATGATGCAACTAAACTCTTCCATGAGCTTCACAAACGTAAACCAGCTGTCATCTATGTACCCTAGCTCATATCACACAAGTGACCCAACAGCTCTAAATAAGACGTTTCAATGACTGTCATTAGAGAGGAAATGTCAATTAAAAGTAATAGGGGTGCTGGCTTCGGCAGCACATATACTAAAATTGGAATGATACAGAGAAGATTAGCATGGCCCCTGCACAAGGATGACACGCAAATTCGTGAAGCGTTCCATATTTTTCAGATGTGAGAATCCTGATATAAAACCATCCTCATATAGCCATCTAATCTTTGACAAAGCAGACAAAAACATACGCTGGGGAAAAGAATCCCTTTTCAATAAATGGTGCTGGGAAAACTGGATAACCACTTGTAGAAGGCTAAAACAGGACCCACACCTTTCACCTCTCACAAAAATCAATTCACGCTGGATAACAGACTTAAACCTAAGGTATGAAACTATTAGAATTCTAGAGGAAAAAGTTGGAAACACTCTCCTAGACATCAGCCTAGGCAAAGAGTTTATGAAGAAGTCCCCAAAGGCAATCACAGCAGCAACAAAAATAAATAAATGGGACATAATCAAACTACAAAGCTTCTACACAGCCAAAGAAATAGTTATGAAAGTAAACAGACAACCTACAGAATGGGAGAAAATTTTTGCATCCTATGCATCCGATAAGGGACTGATAAGTAGAATATACTTAGAACTCACGAAAATCAGGAAGAAAAAATCAAATAACCCCATTAAAAAGTGGGCAAAGGACTTGAACAGAAACTTTTCTAAAGAAGACAGAAGAATGGCCAACAAACAAATGAAAAAATGCTCAACATCTCTAATCATCAGGGAAATGCAAATCAAAACCACAATGAGATATCACTTAACCCCAGTGAGAATGGCCTTTATCAAAAAGTCTCCAGGCCTGGCCCGGTGGCTCACACCTGTAATCCTAGCACTCTGGGAGGCCAAGGCGGGCGGATTGCTCAAGGTCAGGAGCTCGAAACCAGCCTGAGCAAGAGCGAGACCCCGTCTCTACTATAAATAGAAAGAAATTAATTGGCCAACTAATATATATATATATAAAAATCAGCCGGGCATGGTGGCACATGCCTGTAGTCCCAGCTACTCGGGAGGCTGAGGCAGAAGGATTACTTGAGCCCAGGAGTTTGAGGTTGCTGTGAGCTAGGCTGACGCCACGGCACTCACTCTAGCCTGGGCAACAAGCGAGACTCTGTCTCAAAAAAAAAAAAAAAGTCTCCAAACAATAAATGCTGGCGTGGATGCGGAGAGAGAGGGACACTCCTACACTGCTGGTGGGACTGCAAACTAGTTCAACCTCTGTGGAAAGCAATATGGAGGTACCTTAAAGCGATACAAGTGAATCTACCATTTGATCCAGCAATCCCATTGCTGGGCATCTACCCAAAAGATCCGATGACACTCTACAAAAAAGACACCTGCACTCGAATGTTTATAGCAGCACAATTCATAATTGCAAGGCTGTGGAAACAGCCCAAGTGCCCATCAATCCAAGAATGGATTAATAAAATGTGGTATATGTATACCATGGAGTACTATTCAGATCTAAGAAACAATGGTGACATAGCACATCTTATATTTTCCTGGTTAGAGCTGGAACCCATACTATTAAGTGAAGTTTCCCAAGAATAGAAAAACAAGCACCACATATACTCACCAGCAAATTGGTATTAACTGAACAACTGAACAGCACCTAAGTGGTCACATAGGTACTACAGTAATAGGGTATTGGGCAGGGGGGGAGGGGGGTGGGTATATACATATATAATGAGTGAGATGTGCACCATCTGGGGGATGGTCATGATGGAGACTCAGACTTGTGGGGGGAGGGGGGAAAATGGGCATTTATTGAAACCTTAAAATCTGTACCCCCATAATATGCCGAAATAAAAAAAAAAAAGTAATAGGGGATCAAATATCAACAAATAATACACCTTATTTAAGATAAATGCTATATCAACAAAGTGTTGAATCAATAAAAATTTGTCTTCTAACATAATAAAGACCTATAAGACTTTTATAATGAAATAGCCTATTTAAACATAGAATAGTGGCTTTAGTTATCACCTTTTAAAAAAAATAAAAGGGGAAGATGAAACTGCATGTTAGGCACAGTGCTAGGTATTTTAGGTTTATTATTTACATTAATTTTCCCGGAAAATCTGAGATAAGGCTTTATCTCCTCCCTTTCACAAATGAGAAAACAGGCTCAGAAAGGCTAAGTAACTTGTCTATAGTCACACAGTAAGTGGCAAGAATAGAACTTAAGTCCGTTTCAGAAAAGACTACATACTGTATAATTCTGTGATTCCACTTATATGAAGTTCAAGGACAGGCAAAACCACATATCACATCTATGAAGATGTGAGTAAGAATTAACAGGTCCTTCTAGGGGGTGGATATTGACTAAAGGGGCACAAGAACCTTCTATTGTACTGAAAATGTTTTACTTCTTGATCTGGGAGCTCACATACATGAGCTCACGCTTAATATTAGAACTTCACTCATTTTACTATTTGTTATACCTCAGATTTTTAAATTCTCATCTCATAGACTCCAAGCTCATGCTCTTAACCACTAAACCACCACAACTAAACCACCACATGGCCACTCTGACAGAACCTAGACACACCCTAGATTTTATTACCTTGGATTATTAGTTTTTTAAAACATTCTGGTAAGCAACTGACATCTGAATAAACCTGTTTTAAAATGCCACAGAATGAAAAGTAGAAAGTATTAATTTCTTAGCTACTGAGAATTTCCCCTCTGTAGCCACATGAGAATTAAAAAAAAAAAAGAATCTTAATCCTGCTAGAAGGGGATGTTTATAGACACACAGAAAATAATGTGTAATACAGTTAAAGTTATGAAAATACCTAAAGCTAAAATTACAGAAAATATTTCAAGATATGTATTATGACTTTATCAACAATGCTGACTCTCAAAAGAAGTTTTAATTCTGTTACAAAAATGAAGACCGAGAAGACAAAGCCTGTGGGCAAAGGGGAAAAAACTCACAGCAGGAGCAACAAGCAGTGAACACACAATCTCAACTCTGAAAGTTGTAACAAATAGAAAACTCAGTACAAATAACTTTTTTCCAGCAGTAAAGTAAAATTGTGCCACATATGCCCTAATAACAAATTCTCCATCAGGTAACAAGTTCTTCTGGAGAAAGCTTTGTTCAGACTGGCAAAGCCTCATCACCAGTGGGTGATGATGAAATCATTACATCAATTCTCTCAAAGCCTTACCCCACGCATACACACATCTCTTATTCCAACAGTAATTGCCTCCCCAGAGAGAGGAATTTATTCATCCCACAATTTGGAGACATATTTGGCAAGTACCTAGTAACAGTAATCCCACCTTAGAGGGTGGAGAAAAAGAGCTGGATCACACCTGTTGGGTACATGTGCTGTCTTCTTTCTTGACTGGGTGCTTTCAATTATGAGCCAAGAAACATTTACCACTTCCCAAGCCTATTTTTAATTCATATTTTAACCTTCTGTACACACCAAAAATATCAGGCAATTGAATGAAATGACTTTTAGTTCCCCCTGGGCATTTACATAAAAGACCAAAAGGCCTTTATGAGAATTTTTCAGTATTGGTAATATATGTACCATCATCCGGTGTGTTGCAATAGGTTACATAACCAAATATTATTCTAGTTGCAAGATCTCAGCGTTTATAAAAGTAACCATAGGCATGTATTAATTTTTAAAGTCTTTAACAGACTGTCCAATAAAACTCTCAAAAAACCTAAATAGAGTCAAATATTGTACCCATTAAGCAAATTAGAAAAAATGAGAACACTGACCCAGTATGTCAAGAACAGAGTGCTTTAGGCACATTCACAGCCGTGGGTAAGCATCCCTAAGTTATAGTTTTCAAAGAACCCCATCATTGCTAGAAAACATTCAAAGTTTTTTTGAACAACAAAGGATTCAGCTTTTCTCTTATCCCTTTATCAGCTGAAAAAGCCCCACACAGGTGTCTGTTATCAGTGCCACTTTCCTATTTTTAGCATAAGTTTATTAGAACCACAGAAATCTCAATTGTGATTTTTGTTTAAAACAGGAAAGTTTCAAAACTGCAAACTATCTATATATTCTGGCCTCCATCAGAAGCCCAGGAAAAAACCAATTCATAATTTTTTAACAAGCAAATTAAGTTTATTTTCCTTAAAAAATGACCTCATTCTTTAGATTTTAAAAACCTGCTATCTGCATCTGCCCAACTTGGCTGACTTCAGTCTTAGACAGACAAATCTGAAGGGTTGCCATGTGGTTACTGTTTTTGGTAAGAGGAAGCTGGTGCTAGGAGGAACTTCTAAGTTGATTACAGCGATGACCACCACTTATTAACCACTTCTTAACTCCTGTGGTGCAGTGCTAGCAGTTTGGCAAACATTATATTTGTCCTCATAAACAATCTTGTAAAGCACACACTACCATCCCCCAAACCAGATACAGAAAATTAGGCTAAGATAAAAAAAATAACTTGCCCAAGGTTACCTTGCCCACTGAATAGCATGTGGCAAAAATCAAGACTGATGAATGGTGAGGTTGAGAACTTGGCAAATTTTGTGAAGAATTAGGCCTTTCATCATACATGTGCCATCTGCACAAAAAACTAAATGAGGAGCACTGAGCCCTTGTTGTAGGGAGAGTCCCAAAGGAAAAAGCAATATTCCAGGTCACGCTCTGAGGCTCACACCTGTAATCCTAGCATTTTGGGAGGCTGGGAGTTCAAGGCCAGTCTGAGCAAAAGATGGAGACCCCATCTTTACAAAAAATGGGAAAAGTAGCCTGGTGTGGTGGTGCTTTCCTGTAGTCCCAGCCACTCTCAGGAGGCTGAGGCAGGAGAATCACTTGAGCCCAGGAGTGTGAGGTTGCAGGGAGCTATGATGACGCCACTGCATTCTAGCTCGGGCAACAGAGCAACACCCTGTCTGTCTCATGGGGGGAAAAAAATCCAAAACTGAAAAAGTGGCCTCAAATAGGTCTAATGATAAACACATTTGTAAAGGCTGGCCAGGATGGAAAAGGTTTACTCAAATTACTCAAGCGGAGTTCCACGGGGCTCCTGCACTTCTCTGAAAATCTAATCTGGTTTAAGAGCGCATGGGCTCTGTGTAAAACTCTCCCGAATTCCGCCACGCTTAATAACCTCTATTCAAAAGAAACAGAAGCGGCGGCTAGGACAGTGGGAAGTGACCGCCCTGCCCTGTCTGTCCTCCCTCCGGGTCAGCTGTCAGATCCGCTTGGGCGCGACCAGGAGCCCGCACAGGCAGGGGAGCCCCCGCCTGGGTTGGGCCGTCCCCGCCTTTCTAGTCCCAGTGCCGGCCCTGTTGGCCACCTCGTTAATAACCATCTCCTCAACTCCAGAAGCACAAATAGTTACACTGGAAGAATTCGCTGTAACAAGTAGAAGCCCATATCCACCACTGGCTTCACAATCTGATATCTACGGCTAGGCTCCAACAAAAGAAGGCAGAAGAACACGGTTTAATTAACTGTTCTAAACAACCGGTCCATGAAGTTGGAGTGATCGAGGTGGCCATGGGGCTGGGAGAGCAGAGACAAACAACCCACCCCTACGTTTAGACAGGATAGAGCCTCCTCACCAACCCAAGTTACAAATGTACATATTATTTTTAAAGATGAGCTGTCACGCTGTGACACTTGTGGGGAGTCTCTCACTGCTCCTCCACTTGATGGGAAGACAGGGAGTTCTGCAGCTCCCCAAGCTGAGCGTAAAATATCTTGGCCTGGAAATTAACAAGGTGACTCGGTTTTATTGCCTCCAGAAGGGTCCGCCTGCCTTGCCGCGGCAGCTGCCCGACCGCGCCCGCGGCCCCCGCAGGGCCCCCACGTCCACCTTCCCACGAGGTGTTTTGCAGAGACCGGCTCTGGGCGCTCCCTGGCCCGGCAGCACCCCACCCGGCCGCCACCCCCACGACTCGGGAAAGCAGCCTGGTTAATCATTCAACGCGGGCGGCGTGGAATATTTTTTTAGAGGTCAAAGCGAAAGGTTCTCCCTAAGTTTCGCAGAAACCAGTCTTTAGGGACCCAGAGATAGTGTGGCAAGCGGTGGGGGTGGGGAGCGGCTGCTGGCGGCTCTTTGGCTCACAAAACACCTGATTCCCCCATGCGGCAGCGGAGACCGGCGCAGTGCGAGGGTGGGGTGCGGGGGTGCGAGCGAGAAACCACTCACGGCCCCCTCCCACCGTGCCCGTGGGCCCCAATGAGGAGGCCTGGCCCCAGATGCCCCTTTCCAAAGCCTGCATCACCCCTGCGCGGGATCTCCCGGAAGCTGGGGTACAGCGGGAGGCGGAGATGTCCCCGGGCCCGGGGGTCAGCGTGGAGTGGGGCACAGGCTTTCCTCTGGGGTAAGGACGGTGGCGGGGACCGGGGAAGGTGGGGGAGGCTTAGATGCGGCTGGCACCTAGGGACGGCTTCCTCCACTGGGGCGCCGGTACGAGCCGGAACCGGAGAGGAAGCGGGTGTGGGGACAGAGGGGTCCAGTGGGCGGAGGAGCGGGGAGGCGGAGAGGGCAGGCTGGCTAGACAGGGGAGCAGAAGTGGGGAGGGAGGCGGCGGGGCGCCCACCCGCCCGGGCCCTACCTTGTCCAGGGGCAGTTCCAGCTCGGCGGGGCGGGGGCAGGGGCGGGAGATCGCGGCCGCATCCACGTCCCGGCCGCTCCGCGCGGCTCAGCCCGGCGACCGCCGCCGCTCACGCCCCATGCGCGGCGCCCGGGATGGGCGGCCCGGCGGTGTCGGCGGCGGGCACGGCTCCGGCTCGGCTCGCCTCCCGCACTTGTTGCCGCCGTGTCCGCTGCGCCCGGCTCCCGGCTCCGGCTCTCCGCGCCGCCGCCGCCGCCTCGGGGCGCCCGCCCCGGCCCCGCCCCCGCCCGGCGCGCCAATCAGGCCCGGCCCCGCCCCTCGCGTCACCGCCCCGCCCCCCGCGGCCCCGCGCCCCAAGTTTTGCCGGTCGGCTCCCGGGACCCCCTAGACCCGCGCTCCCTGCGGCTTCCTGGGGCCGTCGGCCCCCACGCACACACCTGGGAAGCAAAGGGTTAAGCTGGGGAAAGGGGAACTCTAGAAGTAGACCCCCGGGAAAGCAGGGCCGCTCAAACTCCACAAACTATTCTGACTCGGGTCTAACCCAAATCCCTCCAGCGGCACTCGGCCCCTCGCGCGGCGCGTCCGATGCTAGGGGAGTAAGTACGTCGCCTGGCGAGGACTCGGGAGACTTTTTCTGGCAGGAGCCAGTTGCGAGTGGCTCTAGACCGACGCCGGGCGCCCCTCAAGTGCTGGGGCCCGAGAGGAATGGTGCCACCGGCGGAGGGGGAGGAGGGGGAAAATCAGGGCCAAAGTGGGACCTGACCTTTGCTCCCTGCCCGCCCGGTACCTGCGGCCACCTCGTAGGTGTGCGAGGCCTAGGGTGGTGCCCTGCCTGGCACTGCCACGGGATCCTCAGGTTTATGAAGCCATCCAAGACATTTAGGGGAGGGTGGAGTCGTTGGTTCCCGTGGAGTCATGCAGACGGGTTTCCTCGAGGTCCCAGTCCCCTCTCAGGAAGCCGGAAATGCAAACCCCGCGCCGGGGTCCAAGGGGCAAGGCGGATACCTAGGTGCGGCCTAAGCGGCTGGACTCTGACGGCTGCCCTCCCGACGCGGCTGGCTCCGCCCGCGCGGTGGGCCTCGCTGCCATCCGCATCCCAGGACCAGCGGCGCGCCCTCCTAGCCCGGCGTTCCCGCGGGCTCGCCAGAGCACTGCATTCCCAGGTGAGTCCGGAGCGCACTCGACACAACTTTGGGGCCCACAGGTAAGCCGGGCGCGGCGGGGGCGAAGCTACCCTGGTTTGACAGGCCCAGCGCAGGCCGGAAGGCGGACGTGCTCCGCGGGGAGGCAAGCCCCTCCTTCCCCAGGTCCTTAGCTCCCAGGTTGAAAGCGCTCACTTCTAGATAATTGGACTGAGGAATTAAGGACGCTCCACCCTCAACTATTCGCATTTTTTTCCAACGGCTCTCAGAGGCTGAATTAGCCGAAAGGGAAGGAATGTAGGAATTTCAAGCACCTGTGTGCTCAGCCCTCAGTCAGCCCAACCAGACTCAGGGTGAAAGAAGAGCACGGTGCTGCTGAGTGCACCTAGACACGCGGGTGCGGTCCTCTAGACACGCGAAGTCTGAGTCATAGAGTTGGAAATGTTACGATTTGCAGTCTTCATACCTTTTTGCTTTTATGTTGGTCATACGACTTTTTTTAATTTAAGAATTTTACGGGGGTAACACATTTTAGTTACATAATTTGGTTTTGTACACTTTGAGTCAAAGTTATAAGTGTACCCTTCACGCAGTTAGTGTGCATTGTACCCGTTAGGTGTGAATTTACCCATCCCCTCCTCCCCCTCCCACCTACTTCATTTCCCTGGCGTTTACTTCCGTATGTGTAAGTTAAGTGTTGATCCAGTAGTTCCAATTTAGTACTGAATACATGTGGTGTTTGTTCTTCCATTCTTGCGATACTGGTCGTATGATTATCCTTAGACTGTGACATAAACTCCAAGAAACACATCAGATTTTTGTATATTCATAGAAAAAAACATCTGAAAGAGTGCACACCGACTGTTACGATAGCTACCCAGGTGTGGGATTGGGGTGGAGGGAAGAGGGAAGATAAATTTTAGACTTTATTGACTTTGAATTTTGTATTTTTCCAGTTACATTTACTTTAATAATTTAAAAAGCTAATGAAAACGTTTTTAAAGAAATGGAAGCTAGAAATTCTTTAAGAACTCTACAGAAAAGTATAAATTAATAGATAAATGAAGCGTATATTTTTCATTCTCTGTTAAAATAATCTTGAGTCCGTGTTCCTTGGTTTAAATAAAAATATCTCTAGGCTGCTGGTCTGATCTTTAATGTAGTGATGGGACACAGCTGACAAAATGTTTCTGCGCCACTAGATTAGTATATTGTTTCTAAGCCTATGTGTCTTCCCTTTAAATGCACTCCCAGTAGCCACAGACATGCTTTCAGGGACTGCCAGCCAAAGAGTTTTAAGTAAAGGAACTGCTACAGTGTCGGCTGGCAACCAACAAGGAAATTAAGTGTATGTCCTTCACAGCTGCCAAAGGCTGACCAGGCTCTGAAATTTAAAAATAAGGGCGTTCTCTCCATGGTGCCATTCATCAATGCAGCTAGGAGTATATCTGCAACAGTTACACTGTGTCTTTGGGGGAATAACTCAATGCTAGATTCCACATCCACTTGGCTATGTAGTCCCAGCTCTTAGATTGGGACCAGGATCCATCATCAGTAGGTAGACTGTTATGGAGAATTCGGCACTTGTCCCCAAGGCAGTATCAGAAGACCAAGGATGAGTGGTTTCAGGAGAAGGAAAGGGAGGTTTATTAATTTGTTAGCAAATGAGGAGGTTGGCAGATTCCTGTCTTAAAGTACCAACCTTCTATCTTTAAGCAGAAATAGAAATACAGAACTTTTAAAAGGAGGATTTTCAGCAGCAGGGTATTGTTTAACTATAAGTGATGGTTCTGATCTACCCCATCTCCAGTGAAGACAATCTTGTGACTTCTGTCCAGACATTTCCGTTGAGCCATCTCCAGTGGTACAAAAAAACAAAGAGCACTCCCCTGCCCTGCTGAACCACTGGCCTAGGGCAGGGATACAGGTTTGAATTCCCAAAAAGAGTAGGGATATTTTAAAGAAACAGCTTGTAAAACATTTTTACTCTTTTTCAGGCCATTCCCTGTTACATGATCATCAATTATTCAACAAATATGTGCTAGCCACCTACTACCTACTAGTGCAGGACACAGGGATAGGCACTGGAGTGGTAACATGGCAGAAACATGCTTCTTGCTTGGAGCTCACGGTCCAGCTGGAGAAAGGAGCTTAACAATTAAATGCACTATCAGTTATTAATATATAATTACACTTGTGATATGAGCCAAAGGGAGGGCACAGTGGTGGGATCATGTGGTGAGTCCAAGAGCAGTTCCTGGCTGGTTCAGACCACAGGGAGGAAGTGGTTGAGGGGGAAATTGGAGAGGCAGGCAGGGTGTAGTACAACATGTTACAGAGTTTGGACTTTGTGACTCCTAAGGACATTCAAAGCAGGGGTCATATACTGAAATTTGCATTTGGTGTAAGATCAGTCTGACTGCAATATGAAGAAGGAATGGGGTGGGGAGGAGTAGAGTGGAAGGACAGATAGGAGGCTGTTTGTTGAGACTAAGCAGTAGAGTGACTGCTGGGCACCAACAAGACTGCACTGCCTCTATGAACACATTTCAGTGACCTCTATATGTTTTTTTATAATCTCCTCCTTTATCTAACTATTTTAACTTTTTGAGTTGTTTCCCAGAAATGGCAGAATTTTTACAAGACAAAGGCATTGAGATTCCTGATGCCAAGAATCACCATCCCCCAAGACCTGCCCCAATGCATGTGGCCCCTCCTTAAAAAGCCCACGATCTCTGTTGGTGGGGAGGTGGATTTGAGACTATTTCTCCCCATCTCCCAACAGGCATCTTTAGCATTAAAATTCCTTTCTTCCTTGGCAGTCCTCATTGTCTCAGCAATTGGATCTTTGTGCAGTGAGCAACTGGATCTAGGCTGAAAACCCCTTGTGGTTTTGATAACAAGACTTGGTAATTGCTTAGATGGGGAGGAATCAAGGAAAACTCCCCAAGCTCTGCTTTTTTAACCAGAGGGAGGGTGGTGCCATTTTCTGAGTTGAGGAACCCTGGGAGAAGAGAGTTGAGAAAACCCTCCCAAGGTTCACATTTGGTCCAGGTGGGTTTGAGTTGCCTGTGACCTCTGTAAGTGGAGATGTTGAGCAGGTGGTTGGCTGTAGGCTAGGTGGTGGTGGTGGGGGGGGGGTTGGAGTAGCTGGGGTTGTGGTGGTAATGCAACCACAGGGGGAGGTGGACTCCTAGGAGAGTGCAGAGTTAGACCACAAGAGGGCTTAGTACTGAGCCTTGAGAAGCCCTCATCTGAGGGCTGAGGAGGTAGAACAACCAGAGAGGCAGGAAGACAACGAGGACCTGGGGAGTTGGGGTCACAGTGCAGGGAACAAATGTGCCATAAGAAGGAGGCAGTGGTCAGTAGCGCTCAAATGGCTGAGAGAATCTAGGAGTGGCGGTGGCATGTGCCTGTACTCCGAGCTACTCAGGAGGCCAAAGAAGGGAAGATCACTGGAGCCCAGGAGTTCAAGGCCAGCCTAGGCAACATTGTAAGACCCTGTATCTACAAAAAAAAAAAAAAAAAAAAAAAAAAAAAAAAAAATTAAATGGCTGAGAGATTCAAGTGAAATGAAGACTGAATAACATCCATTGGAGGTAGTGATGTTGGTGTCATTGGAACTCCAATAGTGACTGGTGGAGTGAAGAGGGTGGGAGGTAGATTGGAATGGATTGGGGAGTGAGTGAGAAATGAAGAAATGAAGGCACAGAGTGCAGATAGCTCTTGAAAGGTTTGACTATGAGAGTTGGAAAGAAAAATAGCTAGAGAGGGATGTTATGTTGTTATCTCAGCAGTGGGTTTATTTGAGTTTGTATATTTTCATTATTCTTTCTAGGATAGAATTACTTGAGTGTATTTAAACACAGATGGGAGGATCCCATAGAGAAGAGGAAGGTGAAGGTTCCTGCGTCCATGGGAGGGGATGGCACCAGAGCATGGATAGGAAGACTGACCTCATGCAGGGGCCACCTCCCCTATCATAACAGGAGGGGACAGCTTGGGGGAAGAGTGAGCCAGGCAGATTGGGTGTAGGGAGCTGAATCTTTCCACCTAATGACTTTGTCTTTCTCTGTGGCATATAGGAGTCTAGGGATAGGGCAAGGAGAGATAAGAGTTTTGAAGAGTGTGGGGAAGGTTTGACATAGTCATTGTAGAAGTTTGGGAGGGTTGTGATGACCAGGGAAATGGCTAGATAGCAAGGCAGCATGGCAGTCTACTTCAGGTTGGTGACTGTAAGCTTTTAAGGTGCCCTTTGGCCCTCCTGTGTGGTTTCGTCCAACAGTTGAACTGCTTACTCTGGTGCCAGCTCAGGTGAGGAACTTGCTGGGGCAGAGGATCAAAGGAATTGAGAGCTGTGGCAAGAATGAGGTGATATGATGCATGATCAGAGATAAAGGACAGAAGTTAATGCGTTAGGTAGATAGCGAGGGATTCTGGGTCTCCTAGGGATGAAAGTGGGTGCGGTTGCCATTCACCCCCACAAATGGGCTTTCAGAGAGGCTCTCGGGAGATCCACATGCATAGTAAGACTCAGGTCATGTAACTCCCAACTGTCCAATCAGAGTGGTTCCATGATGACATCTGAACCACAGGGAGTTCAGACTATAAAATAAGTTCAGATTATAAAATGAAATAAGATCCAGACCATAACCAAGTGTTGTCTCTTTTTCTACAACAATGGGTCTGGTAGTCATCTGTGGTGTATGTATCTCACTCTGTAATCCCTTATCTTGCTCTATAATCCTATCTTTCTCTCCTCAGTAAACCTGATTTTGGGGCTTGCCCTACTTTGGTATGTCTGGTCATTCTTCTGCCATGAGTGCACAAAGAACTGACATTTCAGACTGTGACCTGACAAATGGACTACACAGGTCAAAGGGGTGAAGTCTTAGTCACACTAGAAGGAGAGGAGATCAGTTAGAGAACTGGGTGCTTAAGGAAGGGGTTCAGGAGGTGGGGAAGTTTAGGGCAATAGCAAAGCCAGGATGTGATGGGGGTGGGGAGTAGAGCAGAAGGTCACTGGAGACCTTGAGATCAAGTGCTGAGAGTCAGGGTATTGGATGGGTCATCTGTGTGGACGGTGACAATCCAGGATATGGGCAGGAATTGCACTCATGGTGCCAAGGCCATGCAGCCAAGAGTGAGGAAGAGGGAAAGCCAGGAGATCAGAAGATGAGGAGCACCAGGAAGGGGAGAGGGAGTATGGCTGGGTAGCCGTCTCCTCAAAGTAACAAGACTATTTGCAAGAGATGGAGAGGATCAGTAAAGGACTGACCCTATCTTGGGGCACAGGGGTGAGAGTCCTCAGCCTCACCTCCTGGTGCTGCAAGGGAAGCAAAGAAGGTGAGATTCAGTTCTGCAGAGGTTAAGGATGGATGACTGAATAGATGGCTGGCTGGACTGACAGACAGAGATGCACAGACTGATGGACTGACCTTCCATTCAGTTTGCTTGTTGAAGTCTGCAGTTCCAGAGGAACATGTGAAAGGATTTGGAGAAGATTGGTGAGTAGAGGGGATAAGTCAGGTGCCAGGGAGAGCAGAGCATTGTGGGATGGTAGAGAGAGGATGTGTGAAGGAATGAGAATAAAAACAGAAACGAGTGGCACAGTGGCTTTGCCTCAGTTGTTTCTTTATGAAGCCTGACCGAGTAGCTCTGCAACCAGGGCCACATCCCCCTCACTCTCCTTTCCTTCCCAAGATTTCCACCAGGGAAAGGCATGTGGAAGCCTCCCACACCCCTTCTCCCTTCTCCACTGTGGGCTTTGTTGTCACCAAACCTCTGCTACTCACCTTCTCTCTTCCTCAAACAGGTTGTTGACCTCTTAAGTCTGTTTCATTGTCTGTAAAATGGGGATGCCAAAACACACTCCACTCTCAGGGCTGTCTGAGAGAGGAGAGGAGTTAACTAAGTACAAGCACTTTCTAGACTCTAAAGGCCTGTGTGAACGTGAGTGATTTTCCTTCTTCAGAACCCTACATGCCCCCACATACACCCACATCACTCCTGGGACCACCCCCCAAGAAGATTGTGAGTCCCTGCTCCAGAGGAAGTTGTAATCTTGCCCCCAGACAGGACAAACACACCCAAAACAATTAGAGAGGAATGCACAGCTGTGTCTTATTAAGTGCTAAATTGTAACGTGTAGACAATAAGAGCTCTGAGATCAGAAAAGGGAACAATTAGCCAGGGTTGGGGAAGTCTGGGAGGCTTCCTGGCAAAGGTGGGGTGGAAGGCACCCAGGCTGCTCACTCAGGAGCACTTTGTGAGGAGGATGTTTGTCAATATGCCCGTTCCTTTGTGGCTGTGAAGACTGTTGATCTGACCATCTGGTATGGGTCTACAAAAAGTTTCTAGGTCATAGATTTCTCTCCTGGCACTCCTGCTTCCCAGCCTGTTGTCACTCCTGTAGCCCCACCCCCTCTTGGTCGTGGTGGACCGGCTGTCTAGGCGACACAATGAATCCTGTGTGCTTTGCTCTGGGCTTCTCATGTTTGGGTTTCCCACATCACCCATTTTTCTGCTGAGGGAAGAGGCTGATCTTCAGCAAGTGTCCTGTGACTCCTTTGGTGCCAGCCCTCACCTTGTATTTTTGCCCAGCCAGACTGCACACTTTTGAGCAAGCAGACCTAGATGCCTCTCCTCCTTAGCCTTCAAGGTCTGCGGTTCCCCCCACTGCACCTGGCCAGCCTAGGATGCCTGCATGCCCATAGAGACAAAGCCCTGGGCCACACCCACCTCCTTTGTTTTTTACTGTCTCTGCCGCACTAGCCAGGAGCACCCACTAACCCACCATTCAGGTACAGACGCCACAGAGCTGCCACCCCAGAGCTGAAGCATCTGTAAGCCCAGAGCTGGCTTCTGCCTCCTCGGTTCTGTTGGAACCTACTCCTGCAGCCCTTTGGACATGGTTCAGGATGAAGGCCTCCCTCCTCAGTGGCAAGCTCTGCCACCTGGTTACCCAGTTGGTGCCCAAGCCCTCTGCCTCCCTCCTTTCACCACAGGCCTAGAAAAGGTCCCAGCGTTCCCAAGGGCCAGGCACACACAGATAGCAATAGCAGCAGAAATCCCCAAACCCCATATATAGTAGGAACTTAGGCTGTTACAGAAGGACAGCAGTGTTTTCCTAGTCTGTTAATCAGTCCCAGGTGGGACTATGGAAACAATAACTGTCAGTGGCTAAAATATTAATTATTGACGAAAAGTATGGAAGCTTGGAGTAGGAATTCTTAGAATTCTAGTCCAATCCCTTGGAACTGGCAAATGAGGAAAAGAAGGGCCCAAAAGTAGTTTTCTGGAAGCCCAACACCCAATATCAGAGATAACATCTTTAATGATGGACAATTTTAGGTCACGGGTTAAAACTCGCCTGGCTCCTAAAGCAGACCCTTTGCTTCCAAGGTTACTGTGACTTTGCAACGGCAGAAAAACATAAAGCCTCATTATCAGATGCAGATACTAGAAACAAATGCCATGATTCTCTGGGGGCTTGATCCATATCCCACAGAATCCTGATGCTGGAAGAACTCACAATTCCCAGGGTAGTAAAGTCCAGCTTGTATATGACCTTGTGGTGGTGCCTAAGGTCAGCAATTTGAAGGGGCTTGAACAGCTGTCTCTATTAGGATCATCATATTGTTTGGGGAATGGAACTCTCATTAAGGAGAAATGCAAAATCATACTCTTAATTATCATCAAACTGAAAAATTATATTCAAGAGGAGAGGCCCATAATTGCAGCATCAAAGCATGAGATAGTGCCGTTAATATGATTACCAGGGCATAAGCCTATTAGAGAACTTAATGCCTTTTTGCTGCCATCATCCTTTGTAATGCTTCCCAGGGTCTGGAAACCATCTCAACTGTAAACACAACTGTTACAAAACAGTGACGTCCAAGGGGCATAACAGAGATCTGCTGACTTTTACCAAAGGTCAGAGCTGCCTGGCTAAAGAGAAAGAGAACATTTCTGGAAAATGAAGTTGGTCGGGCTCTTTTTGAGAAAAGAAGTATATCTGACTCCAGGTTCTATTGAGCTTTGCAGCAATACAGTTGTGGATATAATTGTGAGGTCTAACCATCACTCAGAGTTATGCACGCACTGCCTCAGATGGACACAGGTCTCGGCTGCTGCCGGTGAAAAATTGTGGTAGGGAAGTCTCCAAATCCAGGTTCAATTCCCACTCTGGGATGAAGCCAAGTGTGGTCTTCATGAAGATAGTACCACCTGTCTCAAAGAATTCCCAGAAAGAGGAAATGAGATCATTTGACCAAGTACCTACAAACACTTGGTGCTTAATAAGTGTTTGTTTCCCTCCGTGGCCGTGGTCATGGGACTAAGTCCTCCCCAAGATGAAGTATGGGTGGTATCTTGGTATAGAATGCAGGACATGCTTAACATTTGTCCTGTGCCTCTCACAGGAAGGAGTGCCATTCTGTCCTCATTCCGAAGGGTTCTGACATCATCATTGTCGTCATCATCGTGTAGAATGGAAAAATCAATTGGCTATCCCTGGGAGGAGCCAGTTGTTTGGTCTTTAGGATCCAATAACTTGTGAAGCTCACTTGTCAAGTTCATCTCACAGCAAAACCATTCCCAGGAGGGTAGAGCCTCCTCCTCAAACCTGACAGTCAACAGCTGGGGAAATCAGAGAGCAACAGACCCCATGAATAGTCATAGAAGGGAAGCAGGGTACACACAACAGCATGGATGAATCTTAAAATATTATGTTGAATGAAAGAAGTCATACACAAAGAGTACACATGGAGTTCAAGAACAGGCAGAAACTAATCTATGGTGAGAGAAATCAGAACACTAGTTGTCTCTGGGATAAAGGGAGAATTAACTGGAAAGAGGCAGAAGGGAATTTTCTGGGATAAGAGCAGTGTCCTATCTCTTGATTGGAATGGTGGTCACATGGGAGCATACCATTGTCATACTCTTCATACTGTGTACTTCAGATTTGTGGGTTTTTTCTGAAAAACAATCTTTTTTATTAACTGCTTGGCATATGCACATTTTATTGTTTATAAATTATACTTCTACTTAAAAAAAAAAGAAGCAGAGGGAAATATGGGCAAGAAGGGGGTTCCCCACCCATCAATCCCACTATTGTGTTAGGCATTTTCCCCAGTGCCAAGCTTTAAGGCAGTTGTGAACTGACATTCAAAATAATCTACAGATAGGAGGGGATGCATTTTTCTAAAAATGAATATCCTAGTCTGGGCTAACCATTTAGGTTCAAGCCCTGTTCCTTTACATTATGAGAGCCTTTTCATCACCATTTCCTTCTTTCCCCATCTGAGGTCATCCCAGGACATGGCTTTTCAGGGTCAGCATCCCTCCACCCTCAGCAGCACATACCCATCATTGCATGGCATTGGCTCTGGAAGCTGCATGCCCATAATGCTATAGAAAAGGGAAACAGAGTTTTGTTGATCAACCAAAGACATGTTAATAATCACGGGAAAAGAGAATTTGGTTCACAGAGAAACTTTCAAGAAGAAAGAATCCTGATAATCAACTATAAAAGCAAAGGGTTGGAAAACGGAATGGGCAGCTGGAACTGGAAAAAATCTTGCAAGTTGTAGATGCAACTTCATCATTAAATACTTGTGTGACAAATCCCTTTGTGCTGTCAAAGGGGATTTATCCCAGATGACAAAACAATCACAGGGTGAGGTAGTTTCCAGCCCAGCACACTGTGGCTCTGCTTCAGTTTGAATTCTCTGCTGTTCTCTTGGTACCATCTTCTTCCCACATACATCTGTTCATGTCTACAGCTATTTCAGGCATCTCATTCATCCAACATCCAACTCCTTCTTCCCTTGTCTCTTTTTGTGACCCATGAAACTTTTCCTACAGTTCCCTCTGAGAGTTCCCTTCCCAGCTTATTGGCTGGGATACAGTCACATGATGCTTCCTAAGCCAATCACTGGTGGTGAAGGTGGCACCACCCTGAATAGCTTAGACCAGTGAGGGCTTACTCCTCAGTCTTCAGGTGAGGAAGATGTGGGCAAGCAAACCCAGGGTTTCACCAGCCGGGATAAAGGGGGCATCGCAGGTAGGCTTTCCCAGCTCTGACAAGAGGTTCGCATGCAGGAAATTTATTGGGGAGTACAGCGCCAACACCTGAGGGGAGGTGAAGTAAGCAGGAATGGTCAAAGACATTGAGCTGCAGTGCAGTCATGGTAAAAGCCTTAGCTGATCTTCCAGGGGGCTCTGGTGCTGGGATGGCTCAGAGTTGTTCCAAATTGAGGCGAGAGGACTAGGCCTTTTTAATCCTGTGTCAGCGGTCATTAGATGTGGGCTGCCCTTTGTCAGTGTGAGCATAATCTTAGGCAATGTGGCTTTCTTCAGCAGAGGACAAGCCTCAGAGAGGGACTCAGATGACAGTCGCTGCCATCACCCCACCCAGTAGATGGGAGAATGAGTGTTCCAGGCTTGGAGGGGAGATGTGAGTGGCACAACATGTCATCCACTGCAGGGGACTTGGATTCTGCATGGGCAGCTCCTCAGGTCTCCTAGAAGCCAACCTGGAGTCCATGCTCTTGTCCAGAGGAAACATTATATGATGGCTTTTACCAGGACCGTTTCTAGAACCCAATTATCTCCTTACCTCTCCACTTCCTCAGAGGGAATAGGAGAGCCTCCAAGTGTCAGCCACTTCCCTGGTCTTTTAAGAGAAGGACAGCTGGGAGATGGTTTTGTGGACTGGGTTTGGGTGGGACTCAAGCCCTCAGACTTAAGGGGCATGATGCCTACAAGAATGAAAATCCTCAGGATTAGTCTTGAACAAGCTGGGAGCCTGCTAAGCCCTGGCATCTGCTGAACTTCCCAAATCCCACACATTAAACTGTTCAGTTCCACATTTCCATAGTATGCTTCCTGCCAAGCTTCCTAACACAGTCCACACAATAGGAAAATTCAAACGAGCAGTTAGAGCAATTATGGATATATAGGTCAAATAAATAAGGCTTTATCTAGGACTTAAGCAGACATAGTCAACAAGGGTCTAATCCAAACTGAGCTTCAGATAAAGACTTTACAAAACAAAAGGGAGGGAAGGATTAGAGCAGTTTGCATGATTTTTTTTCTGTCTCACTGAAAAACATGAAAATATCATTTTATCCAGCTTCTCCATGCTGCCCTGCCATCCACTACCACCCCTTGAAAATTCCCCAGCTCTGTTACTAATCTGGCTGTAGGGCCAACTCACAGGAAGTGTCATACCTGGGGATGAAAATAGTCATCATGGAAAGGAGTGGGAGAAATTACTTTGTGTATTGCTGTGTCTAGTTAAATACCTACAAATTAAAGCCACATACATGAGTGTAGGTGTGTATATTCAACAGGTGCAGAGATTATGTGTTACAGAAACCTCAAGCATTTCAGCCAAGCAAATCGGCAGTGAGGAGCTTGAATCTGCTGCTGCGGACTGCTACTATAGTGGGCAGCCAGAGGTCATAGAACTTTTATTATTTTTTTTTAACAAAAATTGTTTACAAGTTTCTCATCACTCCTCATAGCCTCATTCTAGCAGTAGAGATGTCGAGTCTCTTGGAAGGGACCACTAGAGAGTCCTTTCGTTATGTAGACAGATGTATGGTTAGGGGGTGTTCATTATTTTGGGAAAGGGGAAATGAAGAAAAGTTTTGTTTTCTTTGTCTTTTTCCCCTATCTGGACTGACAAAGGCCAGCCCTCCTCATACAGGCCCACAATCATCTCTGCAGTTCTAACGTCCATAAAGCTCTGAAAAATGAAAGTTTTTCTTTTTCTTTTTATAAGCTGGCACTAAAACTAACTTGGCAGCAAAATCTGGAACTTATTAGAGAGGTGGTTACAGTTATTATTTATCACTTTGTGTGTGTGTGTGTGTGTGTGTGTGTGTATGTGTGCAAGAGACAGGGTCTCACTCTGTCACCCTGGCCAGAATGCAGTGGTGTCATCATAGCTCACTGCAACCTTAAACTCCTGGGCTCAAGCGATACTCCCACCTGGGCCTCCCAGAGTGCTAGGGTTATAGGCGTGAGCCACCACACCCAGCCTGTTTATCACATTTTACCTATCCCATGTTTTGCTACAAACATGTCAATGTGTTTGGTTAATGGTGCACAGTGTATGCTCCAGACACATCAGTGTATCTGTAGTAAAACATGGGGATATTAGATAGACTATGCATATGTACCTTATTACTTCTCTAAAATCTGGAAAATGCTAATTCCTAAATAAAGAGTGTGGGCCTGTATTAGAATCTGATGCAAAGAGATGACCCCAATTGTGGTCATTGAGCAGGAGGTTTAATTCTAGGGCCCATATCATTGGGGGGCAGGCAGGCAGTGTGTGTGGCCACCTCTGGGCACTATGAGTGGCTGATGGGGAGCCACTTCACATCCAACCACTTGTATATTGAAACAGCAACAAAATCAGGAACCTAGGCCATGTCTTTTGGTGGACTGAGCACCCGTTACTCTTGGGTATATACCAAGGGTGGGTAGATGTATGTTTGGTTTCAGCAGTTACAGGCAAACAGGTTTCCAATATTGTACCAATTTATACTCCCATCAGTATGAGGATTCCAGTTGCTCTAAATCCTCACCAAAACTTGATATTTATAGGTTTTTAAAAATTTTAGTGGTTTCAGTAAAGGTATAGTGGTACCCCATTGTGTATCACTGATAATAACAGCAAGCACTCTTTAACATGCATGTTGGTTACTTAGATACCCTCTTTTGTGAAATGCATGTTCAAATATTTTGTCCATTTTAAATTGTGTTGTCTATCTTTTTCTTACTGATTTGTAGATATTCCTGATATATTCTGGATGAGTCCTTTGGGGAATATGTGTATAGTAAATGTCCAGGTTTTCTTTTTAAATTAAAAATCCCCTGCACTGGGAGATAGATACGCCCATTCTCCAATCATGGTAAAGGTGGCATAAACAATCAGCTAAACCAGAAAGTTTCCACTTAACAGGGAGGCAGTGAGCCTGAAGTGTTGGAATAGATTTTGGAACTTCCTCCCCTATAAATACATCATCTTGTTCCACTAACAAGAACCTTAAGAGGCTGCTTTTCATCTGTCCCAAATAAACTCCTTTGAACTCTTAAAAAAAAAAATCCTGTACACCAAGGAAAGTGAACTGGGGAGAAGCAAGTTTGGATGGGGAGACCAGTTTAATAGTGCAGATAAGAAATGATAGAAGTTTGGACTAATGTAGTGGCAATGAGGATGGGGAGAAACATAGTTCAAGATATTATAAGGTCATTAGTTTGGATACGGGGACTGGGGACAGATTGTGGGAGAGAGAAGGAGTCATAGGTTGCTGGATTGAACAACTGTGCAGGCACTTACTGAGTTTGGGAACACTGGAGGGAGGAGGAGGAGCAGGGTGATGGGGAAGGGGATGAACTTGGTGGTAACTGTGGGGAATTTGAGATGCCTGTCAAAGTGGAGATGTCCATGAGGCAACTGGATATGCAGCTCTGGAACCCAGAAGAAAGAGCAGTGTGTTATTCCCTTTTCTGTTGCTGTAACAAAATACCTGAGACCAGGTAACTTATGATATAAAGGAAAGAGGTTTATTTAGCTCGTGGTTCTGGAGGCTGGGAGGTCCAAGATCAGGTGGCCCATCTGGTTGGCTTCTGGTGAGAGCCTCATGCCATGTCATAACATGGCAGAGAAATGAAAGCAGAGGCAGGTGTGTATAAGGAGGGCAAACACAAGAGACAGCCTCAACCTGCTGTCACACTCCCAACAGACTATACTAATCTCTTCATGAGGGCAGATCCACATGACCCAAACACCTCTTAAAGGTCTCACCATGTCTCAACACCATTACATTGGGGACCAAGCCTCAGCATGAGTTTTGATGGGGACAAACCATAGCAAGCAGGAATGAAGGTAGATTTATAGAGATACAGGTAGATATAGATATTTACATACACACATGCATACTTGGGAGTTATTAGCATGTATTAATAGATGGTAACTGAAGTCATAGGAATAGTTGAAATAGTCCAAGACATTGAGAGGAGAAGAGAATCTAGGATAGAGCCTCTGAGAATCAAATTTAGTGAATAGACCCAGGGGGAGAATCCAGCCAAAGGAAGCCAGGAAGAAGTGAAGGAGAAAAGCAAGGGTGTGCAGACAGGGCAGCCCTAAGAAGAGCTTGTTCTGGCACAGAGAGGTGGTTCCCAGTGTTGGCTCATGGAGGTCAGTGGCAGAACATAGGCAGCTGAGGGTCTTACCTCCTGAGAGACTGAGGACATGTCTTAAACCTGTTTTATCTTTTTAATAGCACTGAGCTGTGCTTTGTTCCTTGTGGGTGCCCAGTAAAGACTTGTTCATTCGTTGACTATGAATGACTATGATTGACTATGATTAAAGCCATAGATCAGAGAGGCAGACCTGCTTGTGTGAGGCCTCATTTGGGATAAAAGACTGGGAAGACAACAAGAAAGAGCACAAAGAGCAGGAAAAAGACTGAGAGGCGAGATAGTTTCCTCACTGGCTTGAACAGTTGGAAAGAAGAACATTTCACTCCTTGCCAAAGGGAAGAGTGGCAGGGCTGGGTAATGAGAAACAGTGAAAATTGGTAGATCTTTGAGGTAAAAAGAGGAAGAAACATGGTGGAGAGGAAGTAGATTAACCAAATAAACATTTTATTCTTAAACTCTCTAAATCTGGGCAATTTATAGCACTTCAGAGATAATCAGATCAATTGTATTATTTCACAAATGATAAACACTCAGAGAAGCTGGGAGACTCACGTGAGGGGAACAGCTGGTTACTGGCAAAGCTGGGACTCAGACTGGCAGCTCAGCCCCCAGCCTAGGGTATTTCCATCGTAAACATAAAATCTCATCGCTGGGCCCCTTTCCTTATTTCCTGTCCCTTTCCTTCAGCTTATATGAGTGAAGTTTGGTTCAAATTAACATCTGGGCCACTGTGATCATCAGCATGAAGTCACAAACACTGGGGCGGAAGCCCTCTCCACAGGCGACAGGTTCCACCGTGGAGTAGAGGGTCGGCGGTGAGGGGCTCACGCATCTGCCTCCTCTAGAGACCCCCGAGCAGGAGGGGCTGAGCATGGCTTCAGAAGTCACCCTGGGAAGTAATGTAGTGGGGGTGGAGACACTGTGTTCTCTTTTCCGAATGGTATTTATTATCTTTATAATCAGAAAATGTTCATTAATTTAAATGAGAGAGTAGGCAGTTGGGGAGGAAGAGTTCAGGAGACACAGGGTTTTTGCCAGCATGAGGAGCAACCACTTAGGATCCGGATGTGCCAGATGAAAAGTTGGCAGGGCTCAAAGGGAAGCCAATTCTACCTCCCTTCTCCTCTTGTTTCCTTCTGGTTTGGTTTGTACGTTGTTGGTTTGGTTTTAAAGGTGAATTTCTGTGCAGGGCTGCAACTTGCATAGGGAAGACGTAGCAATTTCCTGAAGTTGGTGAGCTGGGAGACCAGTTAGAGGAGGCTTTATGTGGGTAAAGCCATGTGATTTTGAGGAACCATTTTAGTGACGAATGGCCTGAGTACCTGTTAGGAGCAAGACAAAGAGGATGGAACATGGTCCTGGCCCGGAAAACATGTGACTGTTTGAGTCACTGCTCTATCCTCCAACCCCAGCATGGTGCCTGACAGATGGGGGCTCAGTCAGTCTTCCCTGAATGGAAGAATGGGATGTCCATTCTTGAAAAGATATAGCACATCCTTTTTCTTTGACATATTTAGATCCTTAGTCCCAGTGGGTACCCTCTGTTCCAAGATATCAGGACGAATGGTAGTAAAGAGCCACCACTTCCCCTCTCCCGGTGTTGGACACTGCACAGTTGGCCTTTCATTACATGCGCTGGCCAGCTGAATTCCCAGGCATTGGAAAAAGACCCAGACCCTAGCAAAGGTTCAACAGTCGAACAGGCAATCTGCTCCAGACCTGCCAAGTCTTCATATCTAAGGTCAAACATGCCTTTCTAGTCATGAGAAGACTCCAGAGACAGTTTCTGCTCTATTTGCAAGATCCAGGCCTGGCTGATGCATTGTGGTATTGGGGGCCAAAAACTGTTCTCATTTGGCTTCCAAGAGTCACTTTTGGGTTCCAGAAGGAGAAAGTTATAACCTCTACAACTTGGAACACAACATTCCAAAGTAGTTGAAAAGGCCTTGGAAACTTCTCAGATGAAGTTAATTAAAACCTTCCCCTCCTGCAAGACTCAGCGCCTACTGTTCATGGAGAACCTTCAAGTTGCTCTCCAGCTAAGTCTATGGACTTAAGAATTTGGTTTGGAAAACTGTGCCATGTAGAAAGTGCTGGCTGTCTATAAGGGAAACAGTTGTTTTCTGCCCCAGAGGTGCTAAGCCAAAAGTGTAGGGAAGCCCAGAGGCCTTTCTGCTAGCAGCTTGTACTATGGCTCATGGCTCTAATTTTCAACCAAAGGAATTCTGTTCCCCAGATCCATCCAGGAAGAGAACATCTCTGTGGCACACAGCACTGAAGCCCTGTGCTCACCATCAGAAAGGCCAGCTTTGCTCTGGGAAGAATCAATGGTTATCAGTTCTCCATATAATGTCAATAAGCTTGTGTCACTGAAATGGAATAAGAAGGTCACCCTAGCACAAAGGCAGCACCTCGCTTCCTCTCCTGCTGCTGTAGGAGATTTCTTAGTGCAAAGGATTGAGCCTGGCTCTGGCTTGGCCACACGCAGCTGGGAGGCATTTGAGGAAAAAGGGAGCCATTGTCCCCCACAGGATGCACACCTTGCCAGCCTGTCTCCCCGTCAGCCCAAGCACAGGTCGGCTTCTCTGCCTGTCGATCAACAATGTCCTTTTCAACAAATGTCAAATGTCTTTGTGCTTTAAAAGATCCCAGTGAACGGATGTGCTTAGGTATGTAATTGTGACTTTGAGGCAATTTTGCCCAGTCTAATTCGGTAAACATTGACTAACTGACCTATTTGCATGAACTGATGCCACGTGCTACTGGAAAACCCAGTGTGTCCAGGTCTCTGACCTCAAGGAACTTTTATCATCTAGTAGTAGGGAGCCCTGGGCATGTCAGCTTTGAGCTCTGCCATACCTAATGTGTCCTAGGAGAGAGGGAAACTGCTCCACCTATAGCCCCTGCCCAGAGATAGCACCAGGAATGACCACTGGCTGGGTCAGGAACAGGAGGCGAGCCCAATGGCCACCCTGCATAAGCTAGGCAGTGATCTTGAGTGAGGCTGGCATGGAAAGATGAGCTGGGCCACACCTGTGGAAGCTGGAAGCTGGGTGTACACAGAGGAGGCAGGATGCATGGGTAGGAGCTGGGTCATGTTGAAGGCCAAGGCAGCCTAAGCAACATAGCAAAACTCCATCTCTAAAAAAAAGAAATTAGCCAAGTACTGTGGCATGCGCCTATAGTCCCAGCTACTCAAGAGGCTGAAGCAGGATGATGGCTTTAGCCCAGGAATTTGAGGGTGCAGTGAGCTATGATTATGCCACTGCACTCCAGCCAGTGAGACAGAACAAAACTCTATCTCTCAAAACAAACAAACAAACAAACAAAAAACCCCACGTATTGGAGAGGAGCTCCTGTGACCTGCCTTTCCTCGGGCCTGGTGTTTTCCCTTTTTTCTGGTTTCTTCTGTATACGCACCCTTTCAATATCCACACCAACATGGACACATCCCCATTGCCGGCACCACCTACCAGTAACCAGAGAATCTCTATTCCTGGCAGGAGAGAAGAAGATAAGAGAAGGCGTGCGATAACCGTGGTGCAGGCTGGAAGACAGTGATCTTACACCTTCGGCCTATTTGAAGCTTGCCGGGGCCTGACGCAGCCGCAGGACTGTGAGCTCCCCAGCCCGCCCTGTTTACTGTGTATTTCCTGTGCCTGCCTGGTGAGCAGTAAGTGCTGGCCCATCAATAAGCTGGTGATCAATGAGTGCTGATCATTGATTGGATGAATGATTGAATAGACTGAGAACCAGAAAGATGAATTAAAGCTTATCCTTGGCCATCTTCTGTGTGTCATGATCTCCTTACTGCTCTGTGCCCTGGGGGTTGCCCTATGGGAACTACCTTAAAGGGTCTCCTTGTCCTCTGACTTTAGGGGTTCAGCCAAATGGGGAACCCTAGCCAGAGATCAGAGGGAAGGAGGCAAGTGATGCTGGGATATGCATACCCCACCAAACAGTACATTGTTGTAAGGCCGCCCTCTCCATACAGCCCCTGTGCCTCCTGGTTCCCTTATGTCTTCAGGTCTAGACATGGTAACGACCCCCAAACCAATGTTACCCGGCCAAGGTAACACCAGTCCTTTGCAGTTTTCCCACCAACCTTTGTAAATAATCCCTTTATTATTTGAGGAGCATTTATTCTTCGAATTGCCCAATTTGAGTATACCATCTGTTTGCTGCTGAGCCCTTGACTGATAAGACGTTCCAAAAATCAAGTATGCACTTTCTTTGCTGTCTGGTTTCTCTATGTGCTGGTACATTCTGCTCAACTCTAACAGCAAATACTCATTGCTTCACAGGGGCTAGTTGGCTGGGAGGACATTTGCTTAAACTGGCCCAGAATGAGGCAAGGGTGGTGGAGTGGCAGGAGGGATGGAAGGGAGTTGCCCCTCATTGCCAGTAATTACATTGTATGAACACTATGAGGAAGTCACTTCACTTGATAGCCGCCTTTCCCCAGAATGAAGTCTGGGTCCAAACTCCCATTAGGCAAGAAAATTTTCCTTCTCAGACAAAATTAGTTTCCTTGGCTAAAATTACTTTGTTTGGGCTGGGCACAGTGGTTCACACCTGTAATCCCAGCACTTTGGAAGGCTAAGAAGGGAGGATGGCTTGAGGCCAGGAGTTCAAGACCAGCTTGGACAACATACCGAGACCCTCTCTCTACAAAAAATAAAATAAAAAAATTATCCAGGCTTAGTGGTATATATCTGTAGTCCTAGCTACTAGGGAGGCTGAGGTGGGAGAATTGCTTGAGCCCAGGAGTTTGAGGTTACAGCAGTGAGCTATGATTGTGCCATTGCACCCTAGCCTAGGCAACAGAGCGAGACCCTGTCTCAAATAAATAAATAAATAAATGCTTGTTTTGAATTATGTTTTGTCACACAACCACAAAATAAAAATCAAAACATTTCTCTTGGTAAGAAGGGCCATTGCTCTGTTCTAACCATGCAGTTTAAAAATCCAAATTAATGCAACAGAAGCAAGAGGAGATAGAATCTTCTCTTCTGTTTCCCATGCCCTTTTTTAAAACATTGATAGGTTCTCAAATAAACAAGGGTTAGCGGGCACCTCAAGCTGTACTCTTTCAGCCTTTGGTATGAGGTTAAGAAGAGTGAGTGGAAGCAGTAAGGTTTTTTTTTTTGTTTTGTTTTTTTATGACAATTTGCCCTCTCTGAATGAACTAATGGGGAAAAGTACATTTTAGATCTTCTAAAAAGGACTCTAAAAAGGGTCTCAAATGATCCTAAGCTTTTTCTTGCCCCTAAAAACATTTCTTTTCTCAGTTCTTTTAGTGTATATTACATTGTTTGCTTGGGATCTGCTTTTAAAGCACATTTACCACCAGGCAGATTGAACCGTAGTCTAAGATAGAAATGTCTGATTTCCTACCTAAGAGACAAATGGAAAAACACAGGATCTGAATTTACTTGTTCTTTTTTCTCCCCCCCTCCTTCTTCCCTATTAAATAAAGTATATACTGGTTTCTTTAGTCCTCCGTCTTTTGGCAATAGCCATTTAAAAGAAAGAATCATATGGTAATTATTAATTTTGCATGGGATCAACGCTGGCCTCGGCTTTCATTTGAGATGCAGTTACAAGAAAAACAGACTGCGTTAATTTCATCCCCTCTGGGGTTGCTTGGCAACAAGGCCTTATTGCAGACCATCTCTTCTCCTTGGCCCAGAGTGATCTCTGTGGAGTGTTGCTCATGCTAAAGCAATCATCACCCCGTTGCTGTGGCTTCTGAATGTGGCCCTGTGATCGTGAAGGCACAAGGGGTTGGTGGCTTTGCTCCAGTCTTACTGACTGGGGTCTGTGTAAGCTCTGGGTTTGTCAGCACAGAGAATGAAGTATGCTTGGAGGACTTGGGGATTTGAACAGTCCAGATTAGACAGGAAAGAGGGAGCATGAATAATGAGGTGATACTGGAGGGCAGTGGAGTTGAGTTGGGGTAAATACAAAAGTTCTTTAAAAAAAAAGAAAGTATTACTGCCTTCTGATTTGGAAATATTTCTAAGGTATTTTGTTAAATAACAAATGCAAGGTCCAGAACAGTATGCATAGGATGCTAGCTTTCATGTGTGCAGAGAGAGGGCGAGTTAAGAAAATATTATGTTTATGTTTGCATAAAGAAAAATACAAAGCTGGGCACGGTGGCTCACGCCTGTAATCCTAGCACTTCGGGAGGCCAAGTAGCAAGGATCACTTGAGGCCAGAAATTTGAGACCAGCCTGAGCAAGAGCAAGACCCATCTCTACAAAAACTAAAAAAATCTGGCGTGGTGGTGCACTCCTGTTGTCCCAGCTACACAGGAGGCTGGGGCACAGGGATCACTTGAGCCCAGGAGTTTGAGGTTACAGTGAGCTATGATGACGACACTGCATTCCAGCCCGGGTGGCAGGGCAAGACCCTGTCTCAAATTAAAAAAAGATACAGATGATCACCTGTGAGTGTGTGTGAGGGGTGAGAGTGAGGGGTGTAAAGGGCAGAGGTGAGAATAAGATTTTTCACCTGTGTATCTCTTTATATTGTTTTGCTTTATAGACCAAAAGTAAAAACATATTCAAAAAAACAAAAAAGGCCAGGCATAGTGGCTCACGCCTGTAATCCTAGCACTAAGGGAGGCCGAGGCAGGAGGATCACTCAAGGTCAGGAGTTCAAAACCAGCCTGAGCAAGAGCGAGACCCTGTCTCTACTAAAAATAGAAAGAAATCAATTGGCTAACTAAAAATATATAGAAAAAATTAGCCAGGCATGGTGGCACATGCCTGTAGTCCCAGCTACTCAGGAGGCTGAGGCAGCAGGATTGCTTGAGCCCAGGAGTTTGAAGTTGCTGTGAGCTAGGCTGACGCCACAGCACTGTAGCCCGGGCAACAGAGCCAGACTCTGTCTCCAAAAAACAAACAAACAAACAAACAAAAAATAAGCACCAAAAAAGTGTTAGCAACCCAGTACAAGTTGTTAGCTTTAGGGAGAGTTGGAAAAGTTGCCTGAAGGGTATGTGGGGGTTCTTTGTACTATTTTTGCAACTTTTTTGGTGTTTCTGGATTTCAAGATTAAAGGTTAAAAGAAATGTTTTCAGTACTTGGGACACAAACAAATTTGCTATAGTTTTCTTTTGCTATTTAAACACTATTCCTTCCATGTCTATGTTGAAAGTGTGAGAAAAAAAAAGAGAAAATAAATAATTTAAAAAATATTTTGATTAAAACAAAATAAGCCGGGCACAGTGGCTCACGCCTGTAATCCTAGCACTCTGGGAGGCTGAGGCGGGCGGATTGCTCGAGGTCAGGAGTTCGAAACCAGCCTGAGCAAGAGCGAGACCCCGTCTCTACTATAAATAGAAAGAAATTAATTGGCCAACTAATATATATATAAAATTAGCCGGGCATGGTGGCGCATGCCTGTAGTCCCAGCTACTCGGGAGGCTGAGGCAGCAGGATTGCTTGAGCCCAGGAGTTTGAGGTTGCTGTGAGCTAGGCTGACGCCATGGCACTCACTCTAGCCTGGGCAACAAGCGAGACTCTGTCTCAAAAAAAAAAAAATAAAAAATAAAAAAAATAAACACTATTCTTGCTATCTTTTACAAAGGAAGTCCATCTGTACATTTTGAAGACTTGCGTGACTTGGTACAAGGTGGAGTGTCTTTGAACATTTTGAGCTGCAGAGAAAAGCCCTCCACTAGAAACATTAGCCTTAATCAGAGTGTGGCTCCATCTCTGACCTAAATGGCTTCAGCTGTGGTTTTTAAATAGCTGAGGCGCAATAAGTGACAGCCTCAGGGCTGGCCTCTCTGATTATGGAACTCCCATGATAAAAGAATCACTCTTCAATTCTAATAAACCCTTGATTATGTCTTCCTGACCTTCCCGGACATCTTTCAGTGTCTCCTCTTGTCTCTGCAATAGCCATCTCCTCCTCTCATCTTCGATATCATTCTATTTATATCTTTCTCCAGAAAATTAGGCTTCCTGGAAAGGGTAGCTACAATGGCTGAGACATCACCATACTTGGCTTCCCTGGTACATACTTTTTCTTAAGTTTTTATTTTGAAATAATTGTAAATTCACATGAAGTTGTAAAAAAAAAAAACACAGAGAAGCTGTAAATGCCTGTATTTAAAAAGAAAAATCTTAAATCATTAGCCTAATTTTTCACCTAACAAACTGGAAAAAAAGAGTGAGCAAACTAAATTCAAAGCAAGGAAGGGGATAAAAGATTAGAAAGGAAATAAATGAAATAGAGAATAGAAAATAGAGAAAATCAGTAAAACCAAAGTTGGTTCTCTGAAAAGATCAACAAAATTGGCAAACCTTTGATTAGACTGATGAAGGAAAAAGAAGATTCACATTGCTAAAATCACAAATGAGGGAGCATTACTACCAATCTTATAGGAATGGAAAGGATTATAAAGGATTGCATGTATAACAACATATTAGATAACCTAACTGAAATAGACAAATTCCAAGAGGGACAAAAGATACTGATACTAAGTCAAGAAGAAATAGAAAATCAAACCCAAATCGACCATGAGATCCTACTTCACACCCACTTGGATAGCTATAATCAAAAAGACATTAAATAACAAGTATTTTTGAGAATGTGGAGAAATTAGAACACTCATACATTGCTGATCATAATGTAAGATGGTACAGTATCTTGGAAAATTGTGTCCTTCAAAAAATTAAACATAGAGTTGCCCTATGACTCAAAATTCCACTCATAGGTATACACTCAAGAGAATTGAAAATATATGTTCACAAAAATTGGTACATAATGTTCATAGTGACATTATTTATCTTTTTTTTCCCCCCCTTCTCTTTTTTTTTTTTTTTTTTTTTTTTGAGACAGAGTCTCGCTTGGTTGCCCAGGCTAGAGTGAGTGCCGTGGCGTCAGCCTAGCTCACAGCAACCTCAAACTCCTGGGCTTGAGTGATCCTTCTGCCTCAGCCTCCCGGGTAGCTGGGACTACAGGCATGCGCCACCATGCCCAGCTAATTTTTTATATATATATCAGTTGGCCAATTAATTTCTTTCTATTTATAGTAGAGACGGGGTCTCGCTCTTGCTCAGGCTGGTTTTGAACTCCTGACCTTGAGCAATCCGCCTGCCTCGGCCTCCCAAGAGCTAGGATTACAGGCGTGAGCCACAGCGCCCGGCCCCCCCCTTCTCTTTTTTGGAGAAAGGGGTCTGACTGTATTGCCCAGGCTGGAGTGCAGTGGCACAATCATAGCTCACTGCTATAACCTCAAACTCCTGGGCTCAAGCAATCCTCTCTCCTCAGCCTCCCAAGTAGCTAGGACTACAGACATGTACCACCACACCTGGATAATATATATATATATTTTTTTGGGGGGGGGGGTAGAGACGTGGTCTCTGTATGTTGCCCAGGCTGGTCTCCAACTCCTGGCCTCAAGTAATCCTCCTGCCTTGGCCTCCCAAAGTGTAGGATTGCAGGCATAAGCCACTCTGCTTGGCCATAGTGACATTATTATAGTAGTAAAAAAGCAGAAACAACTTAGATGTCCATAAATTAATGATGAATAAACCAAATATGGCATATCTATATAATAGAATATTATTCAACCACAGAAAGGAATGACGTACTGATACTTAGTATGGATGCTATAAGTATGGATGAATCTTGAAAACATTGTGCAAAAGAAACCAGACACAAAAGAACACATATTGTATGACTCCACTTACATGAAATACCAAGAATAATCAAGTCCACAGAGACAGAAAGTTTATTAGTAGTTTCTAGAGAATGGAGGGGACAGGGGAATGGTGAATGACAATTTATAGGTATGGGGTTTCTTTTGTGGATGATGACACTGTGCTGGAATTAAATAGTTGTGATGGCTGCACAACTGGGAATATACTAAAAACTACTGAATTGTATACTTTAAAAGGGTGAATTTTTTTGGTATATGAATTATATGTCAATAAAAAAAGAATAAAAACAACATCTAATGCCTTTAAAAGTATAATGAGAGATTTCATTTATCATTTACTCAGATTACCCCAGTGGTAACATCTTGCATAATTGTAGTACCAGAGCACAACTCGGAAAATGACATTGGTATGATCTACAAAACTTATTCAGATTTCACCATTTTTACATGCTTATGTGTGTGTGTGCATGTAGTTCCATGCAGTTTCCCATATGTGTGCAGATTGACAACGACCACAATCTAGATACATAACTGTTCCACTATCATAAAGATCCTTTGTGGTTCTTGTTTATACTCTCACATCCCCAACCCCTGGCAACCACTAACCTGTTCTCCATCTCTGTAATTTTGTTATTTCAAAATTTTACTATAAATTGTTATATGTTATATAAATGTAAACTTTTCAGTTTGGCTTTTTTTTTTTTACTCAGCATCTCTTTTGAGATTCATCCAAGTTGTTATATCAATAGTTCATTCCCGGCCGGGTGTGATGGATCACACCTGTAATCCTAGCACTCTGGGAGGCTGAGGCAGAAGGATCACCTGAGGTCAGGAGTTCGAGACCAGCCTGAGCAAGAGCGAGACCCCCATCTCTACTAAAAATAGAAAGAAATTAGCCAGACAACTAAAAATATATAGAAAAAATTAGCCAGGCATGGTGACTCATGCCTGTAGTCCCAGCTACTCAGGAGGCTGAGGCAGAAAGATTGCTTGAGCCCAGGAGTTTGAGGTTGCTATGAGCTAGGCTGATGCCACAGCACTATAGCCTGGACAACAGAGCAAGACTCTGTCTCAAAAAAAATAAATAAATAAAATCATTCCCTTTAATGTTTATTTTTTGGTAATGCTTAATTTTATGTATTCTATCCATTAATAACTAATATCTGAGAACATTTACAATATTAATGGAACTTAATCTAAGAGAAGTTCAACTTAATTTTTTTAAACATCCCAACACTGAGTATTAATAACAGAGATAGACAAAATAATTATGGTCAAAATTATGTCCAAAATTTCTAAATAAATGCTTGGCATTAATATGTCTACATAAAATTCAGATTTTGGTGTAATGTTCTTTGGGTACAAGAAAAAAATTTGGTTTACTTCACTAATAGGAATCTCTTAATCTTGAGATGACCTGTTGGTAATTTTCCTGCTGTTGATTTTCAGGAGTTATCTGTGATTGTATTGATGGATCAAGTGGAGGGCTGTTCATCATGGTAATTTCAAATAAAAGTGCATAACCAATTACTATGGTAATAAGAAGGTAGACAGGTACTGCAACTGCCCAGTATATTTTAGGCCAATTGGTTAAGTCTGTGGAGCTTAATTAAGATTCAAGTATAAAAGCCCACATGAAATATAGTAGGAAGCCAAACTGGGAGCTTAAGAAAAGAACAGAGCCATAAATCCCTCTTTCTGAAAAGCCATGACGATCTGTCGATAATCAAATTTCCCTGCGGCTTTGACAATCTCAGCAGAGGGTTTGGGGGTAGGGAGTGAAGGGAAAGCAAAAGTGCAATGGCATCATCCCCGCCCTGGCCCAGGCACATCACCACATCACCACCCCCGTCCATTCCTTTTATTTTAAGATAAATTTTTATTTTAGAACAGTTTAGATTACAGAATTACTGTGAAGAGAGTAGAGAGATTGTTAAGATAGTAGAGAGTTCTCATATGCTCCACATCTAGTTTCCTCTGCTATTAACATCCAACATTAGTGCGGTACATTTGTCACAATTAATGGACCAATCTGGATATGTTACTATTAACTGAAGTCCATACTTGAGATTTCCTCAGTTTTCCCCTAATGTCCTTTTTCTGTATCAGGATACATATTATGTTTAGCAGTTTTATCTCCTAAGGCTCCTCTTGGCTGTGACATTTTCTCTGACTTTCCTTGTTCCTGTTGACCTTGAGAGTTCTGAGGAATATGGATCAAGTATTTTGTATAATATCTTTCAATTGTGATTTGTCTATTGCTTTCCTTATGATTAGATTGAGATGATATGTTTTAGGGAGGAAGACCAGAGAGGTAAAATGCCATTCTCATCCTGTCAGCATCACTGTTGACCTTGACCAACTGTCTTGAGAGAGTGTTTGTCAGGTTTCTCTACTGTAAATTTACTTTTTTTTTTCCTCTACCATACTCTTTGGAAGAAAGTCACTATGCATAGCCCACACTTAAGGAGTGGAGAATCATATTTCTACCTTCTTAAGGGCAGAATATCAACATCAACTATTTGGAATGCTTCTGCATGGGAGATATGTCTAATATCCCCAATTTATTATATTATTCAATCATTTATATCAGTATGGACTCATGAATATTTATTTGACACTTAAGGTTATAACCTAATACTATATTCATTTGGTTGCCCAAGTCGTTCTAGCTTTGGCCATTAGGAGCTCTTTGAGTTGGCTCCTGTATCGCTTTGACATGACCATTATTGTGGGGGTTTGTGTTTTCTTTTTTGAGCACTTCTTTACTTCCTGGCACTACAAGATGCTCTCAGCTCAAATTGTATATTTCCTGCCCCATTCCTAGAATCACCCTTTTTCCCAGCGAGTCTGGTTCCTTTCATTAGAGAATGATATTAGAAACCGAGGTCTGGGCTGTAGGTGTATTTGTTTCTACAATGCTGTCATTTCTTTGAGGCTCTCTAAGCTGACAAAGCAAAGAAATACAGTTGTGTATACTAACTCATATATATACACATATCTATAAATATATACACATTCTAGATGTAACCACCACCTGTTCCTATATTAAGCTAAACATGAGTTCAAACTCCTATCTCCAACTCCAGTCCATTACCGCATGGGTTATTCTATCTTATTCCTCTTGCTTATCTGTAACCTGTCACTCAAACAATGGCCTCGGTCATCCATCATGCATTTACTTAAGTGTCCAATTCCAGTATACATGTAGTATACATGTATTCATGTGTACATGTATTCATGTACAATTCCAGTATACATGCAGTATACATTCTGAAGCCACTGCTTCAGAATTGCTAATTCTGAACCCATACCTCCATGGGAAATAACTTTGTCAGCTAGGGTATCGTACTTTTATATAGTTCCTCTTGCTTTTAGTCTTACAGACTCTTTTCACTTCCAAAATTACTTAGGTCAGCACTTTATGTGTCTACCCCTTTCAGTGAGGTTGTTTCTTACATTTGGAATACATTTATATTCTTTGGCCACATTCTGCATTTCATTGTAGGATTCATTGACCGCCTAAATGATTTTTAAAAATGTTTTCATACATTAAGATTTATTCTTTATGATGTCAAGCTCTATTGGTTTTGAAAAATGCTTAGTGTCTTATATTATATTACCATTATATATTATATTATATTATTACCATTATATATTATATATATAATTATATAATAATATATATAATAAAATATATAATAATATATTATATAAT
The DNA here is from genome assembly GCF_040939455.1 of Microcebus murinus. Taxonomy (NCBI): domain Eukaryota; kingdom Metazoa; phylum Chordata; class Mammalia; order Primates; family Cheirogaleidae; genus Microcebus; species Microcebus murinus. The sequence goes on along the minus strand of NC_134106.1, from coordinate 51,252,013 downwards.
AAAATATTATAATAATTAAATAATGATTTAATAAATAATTAAATGAAACATTATAATATATAATAAAATATATAATAATATATATTATATTACCATTATAATATCACACAGAACAATTTCACTGCCCTAAAAAAAATACCCTGTGCTTCATCTATTCAAGCCTACCCCAGCCTGAATTCCTGGCAGCCACTGATCTGTTTATTATCTCTCTAGTTTTGGCTTTTTCCAGAATGTCATACAATTGGACTCATACAGCATGTTGCTTTTTCCAGACTGGCTTCTTTCACTTAGCTAGATGCATTTAAGATTCACCCATGTCTTAAACAGCTCATTTCTTTTCATCACTGTATAATATTCCATTGTATGGATATAGCAGTTTGTATGTCCATCACCACAGTCAAGATACAAAACAGTTGTGTACCCACAAGGGTCCCTCTCATTTACTTTTATAACAATTCCTATGTCCATCTGCTCCTCCTCCTTGCATCTCTAATCCCTGGCAACCACTAATCTGTTCTCCATTTCTAAAATTTTATTTCAAAAATGTCATATAAATTGAATCATACACTAGAAGTCTTTTTCAATGGACTTTTCTCTTTTTTTGACTCAGAATAATTTCCTTGGGCTCCATCCAAATTGTTCCATGTACCAATAGTTCATTTTTTTTGTTGTTGCTGTGTAATGTTCTATGGTACAGAAGTACCAAAGTTTATTTAATTATTCACCTATTGAAGCACATCTGGGTTGTTTCTACTTTTTGGCTCTTATGAATAAAGCTAATATAAGCATTCATGTATATATTTTTTGTGTGAGCCTAGGTTTTTACTTCTCAGGAATGCAATTGCTGAGTCATATGCTAAGTGTATGTTTAGATTTGTAAGAAACTGCCAAATTATTTTCCAGAATGCCTATATATACTATTGTACATTCTCACCAGCAACATGTGAGTGATTCGGTTTTTCTGCACCCTTGCTAGCATTTGGTATTATCACTAATTTTGTTTCAGCCATTCTGACAGATGTGTTCACACTTTTTTGGAAAGCTGTACACATCGTAAAGCGACTGAGCCAATACGCCCTAGCTCACATTTCCTGTATGCCTGGCTCCAAGTTAGGCTTTTTGAGTGTGGAGGGGACCCAGCTCCTGCTGGAGCGACTGGAGAGACAAGACTCAATGACGGAGTCAGCCCTGAGGTCCCTGCAGGAATGATGTGTGAGGGGTGGTGAGCCCGGGGCCCCAGGAGGAACCTGTGTCGGGAAAAGCTCCTCTGAGGACCATCTACCTCATAGGCAAAAAACCAACTCTGTGGCAGGGTTAAAGAAGGGAATTGCCGTCTGGATCCAGCAGAGGCTCAGAGTCAGCTGTTTGAAGCTTCAGGTGAAAGGAAGGGCATTTATTCCCTGGGTCTCCAAAAAGGGGTTCAGATTCTGCCTGTGTTTTCCAAAGAAACAGGACAAAGCTAACAAAGGTTCTTGCCCACTTGAGGCAAAATGGGACTGACTTTGAACCTGACAGACCACCCTAACGCTTCCAGGGGAATCTGGTAAAGAAGATTCCTAGGTTATTTTCCAAGTCTAACTCTCTCATTTTCTTCAACTTCTCTCTAGTGTATCAAGCCTAGGGCAATAAATTCCATTTGTGAATGTGGATAAAACCACGTTACTGTACAATTAATGGATGTCAGTTATCTAAGGAGCAAAGGGCCTTGATGTATCAAAAATACTTGGCTTTTAAAAAACAACTTTTTAGACAAAGGTCAGTTTTGTCTAGAATGACACAGAACACTGTGCTCAGGACCTCAGAGAAGAAAAATGCTATCATGGGACTCTCTGTCCTTTCTACATACCTTTCTCCACCCCTGCCCTTCCTGTCCTCCACCCCAGGGAACATCTATTGTTCACACTGTAGTCTGATTTTTAAAAAGTATTTATTTATATCCCACCCTACTCAAAAAAGCTTTGAAGAAATTTAAAAATTGAAATATTTTCCTCTGTAAAACAGGACAACAAAAAGGAAAAAGAACCAAAACTAGTTCAAAGGAGCAGAAAAATAGATGTGGCCAAATTAGCATTTATCATCCACAATGATCATACTTTACTTTAAAGAATACTTTTAGCTTCTAATACTCAAATGACTTTTCCCATATGATGTCTTCAAAATTCAATTTATACGCCCATATTTTCCATATCACTATTTTGCTTCTTCTTAATTACTGAGACCTTAATGGCTTATCCACTTAAATAAACATCTCAAGAAGGATTTTCCAGTAGTCTAATGGAAATAGACTGATAGCTATTACCCCTTCTAGAAAATAATACAGATGGCTCTTCTGTTACTTCTATGGACAAACATTATTCATCTCAAAAGATTTCTGATGATTACTTGCAAAAAAATGATAAAGCCAGTTCTATGGAATGAATTGTGTCTCTCCCAAAGTTTATTATATTGAAGCCATAACTCCCAAAGTGTTGGTATTTCGAGGTGGGGCCTTTGGGAAGTAATTAGGTTTATATGAGATCATGAGAATGGGGCCCTCATTAGGGGATAATAATAATCAGAAGAAGAGAGATCAGAGCGCATACTCACACACGGTGTCCCCACCTCCTTGCCGTCTCTGGCTCTCATTCTCTCTCACTCTCTCTGTCATGTGTGGACACAGTGAGAGGCAGCTGTCTGCAAGCCAGCAAGAGAGCCTTTGCCAGGAACCAAATCACCTGGCATCTTGATCTTGGGCTTCTCAGACTCCAAAATTGTGAGAAATAGTGTCTGTTGTTGAATTCACCCACTCCATGGTATTTTGTTATAGCAGCCCAACCTAAGACAGCCAAATCAACTGATGAACAAATATATATTGAAGTACTCTTCTTAATATGTGCTATTTGAGGGTAGGGACCTTGTCTCTCCTGTCTACTACTATGTCCTCATACAGTGCCTGGAACACAGTAGAGACCCAAATATTTACTGAACATTGTTTGGTGCCTTCTCTGAGCAGGATGCTGTCCTTCGACTTCCTGGGAATGTGCAGAAATAAAGGTTTCAGGAATTTATGAATCAGCACCCCCCAACTCCCACCCAAGGCCAGCAGTGACACATACACCTGATGGTGGGTGAAAGCTTCGACCTCCTATACAAAGGCCTTTGAGAAGAACCAGGATTCCCTTTGTGGTTCCCATCTTCCTTGGAGGCCAAAGGAACCCTGCACAGGCCATCGTGTGGAGCTGGGAGGAGGGGCATAGTCACTGAGTACAGTGAGGATGCAGCTCTGAAAAGCCTTGGCTAGTTGCATGAGGTCACGCTTTGGGCACTCAGGCTCTGGAAACGGCCACAGCACCACCATGTTTGAGAGAAACACAGTAGCAAGAAGTCATGTGTGACATGTCCCTTTGAGTTCTGTGATTGTGGTTGATCCCAGTGCCATGATAGGACTGCCTCAAACGCAGACCAGATCTCTCAAGTCACAGGCCTTACCAACCCCCTGGGCCCTGTTGACGCTGCCACCTGACTTCCCAGCTGCTGACCTTTCATCTTTTCCTAACACTTAAGTGCCCATTAGTTTAGGGTGGTGCCCAGATGCTGTAGCACTTTATGTCTGGCCCCTGCCCTCTCAGGCAAAGGCAGTCATTCCAGTCAGGAGAACTCACTGAAAGGCCAGCTAATGAATAAGCCAAATGAGATATACATTCCCCAGGCTCCAGAAACCTAATCTGAGAGTAAAATCCCCAATCTGTTTAATCACACCATAATAATTCCCTTTTCTACTTTATTTTTCACTTCTTAAAGACAGGGTCTTGCTATGTTGCCCAGGCTGGCCTCAAATTCCTGGGCTCAAGTGATCCTCAGCTCCCAAATAGCTAGGACTATAGGCATGTGCCACTGCAGCTGGGAATACTTCTCTTTTTGACAAATACAGTGAGTAGAGCAGTTTCTCAGCTTTAGTGCTATTAGCATTTTGGTCTGGATAATTTTTTGTTGGGAGTGCTGTCCTGTGTAGGATGTCTTCTCACTAGATGCCAGTGGCTGCCACCTCCAACCAAAAGTGTCACCCAACATGGCCACATGTCCTGTTTGAGAACCACCAGGGTAGAATAAGCAACACAATCTGAAATCCATGTCTACAAAAAAGCCCAAAGCTGATGAAATCCATGTCTACAAAAAAATCCCAAAGCTCCTGCCCTCATCCCTCCTCTTTTTCCTTAAAAAGAGGCAAAATGTCAGTAATTGGTGAAACTTGCAACTTTCTGTAACACATACCAAAACATATTATTCACCCATTTAAGGGGTGAATTTAATTTAAAGTCAATGTTCTTATTTAAAGTTCATTTTAACATTCCATTTAAAGGCATTGTTTTTTTTAGTAAGTTCACAGAGTTGCACAACCATCACCACAATCTAATTTTAGACATCCATCCCCCTAAAAGAAATACCATACCCATTAGCAGTCACACAGATTGACCCTAGGCAACCACTAGCCTACTTTGTCTCTACAGATTTGCCTATTCTGGACATTTCCTGTAAATATAATTATACAATACAGTCTTTTGTGACTAGCTTCTTTCTCTTAGAATAATGTTTTCAAGATTCATCCATGCTGTGGCATGTACTTCATTCCTTTTTATCACTGAAAAATAGTTTTTGGTGAACGTATGTTTTCATTTCTCTTGGGTGTATTTGTAGGAGTAGAAGTACTGGGTGTTATGGTAACTATGATTTTGAGGACGTGCCAATCTGTTTTCAAAATTGGCTGCACCGTTTTATTATCCCATCAGCAATGTAGAAGGGTTCCAATTTCTCTGTTCTCCCCAAGACTTGTCATTGTCTGGCTTTGACAATTTCCTAATGACTAATGATGTTGAACATCTTTTCATGTACTTATGGGCCATCCGTATATCTTCTTTGGACTAATGTCTATTTAACTCCTTTCCTATCTTTTAAAAAATAAGCTTTTCATTTTAAGGTAATTATAGATTCACACGCAGTTCTAAGAAATAATACAGAGATCCTGTGTATTCTTTACCCTGTCTTCCCCATGGTAACATCTTGCAAAACTATAGTACAATATGACAACCAAGATATTGACATTGATGCAGTCAAGATACAGAACATTGTCATCACCACAAGCATCCCTCCTGTTTCTCTTTCACAACCGTACCCACTTCCCTCCTGCCCCCATCCCCCTTACCCCTGGCAGCCACTAATCTGCTCCTCTTTTCTATAATATTGTCATTTCAAGAATGTTATATAAATGAAATAAATTATATAACCTTCTGGAATTCGTGTTTGGGGTTTTGTGTTTTTGGTTGTTTTTTTTTTTTTCCTACTTAGTGTCATTCTCTGGAAATTCATCTAGGATGTTACATGATAGTTTGTTTCTTTCTATTGCTGAATAGTAATCCATCCTTGGGATGCAGAAGTTTGTTTAATCATTTACCTCTTGAAGAACACTGGGTTGTTTCACAAGTGAATCTGCTGTAAACATATGTGTACAGGTTTGGGTTTGAACATATGTCTTCATTTCTCTGGGATAAATGCCTGGGATTAAAACTGCCGAGTTGTATAGTAGTTGTATATTTAGTTTTTAAAGAAATTGCCAAACTGCTTTCTAGCATGGCTGTGCCATTTCACATTCTGTCCAGCAGTGTACGAGTGATCTAGTTTCTTCGCTGCACAAGAGTAGAGCTTCTGCCCCAGGAGTGACAGCCGAATGGGGGAAGGAATATCTGGTCCTCTCATGCACTCTCCTGTCCTAGAGCCTCTGCAACCAGGGACTGGGGGAGAGGGTGAGAAACACAGGCAGCCTCTGCTCCTGGGGTTAAACTGTGGCCACAGACTGGGAACTGGGGAGAGGGAGCCCCTGTCTTCTTGGCTGCACTTGTATGGGCTATATAATGCCTGAAGTAGAACATCCAGGACATGAAGCTGGCAGAAAGGGTAAAGGAGCTTGCTTGTTTATATCTCAAGTGCCATAGACTCTTCCCTATTCTTACTGAGATTTAGTGGATTTTCTTTTCTTCTCTGTTCTTTTTTTTTTTTTTTTTGAGACTGAGTCTCACTCTGTCACCCTAGAATACTGTGGTGTCAGCCTAGGTCACAGCAACCTCAAACTCCTGGGCTCAAGTGATCCTCCTGCCTCAGCCTCCCAAGTTAGTGGATTTTCTTGAATGAATGTTTCCTCATTTGTTGTATGCCCTTAGGACAATTCCCAGAGATTTAAATATAGTTTAAATGATTTCCACCAAAGTGTTGTTTGCTGGGAAAAGGGTCTGCTGAGCTCCTTACTCTGCCATTCTAGAAGTCCCAACCACTCAAGATCGATTCTTGATATAACCAAGAATCTGACAGAAGGAAAAATCCCCCATCCTGCCCCCAAAGTCTAACTTCCCCTAAAGGCAGACCCTCCAGGCCCTCCGCAGCCTGTGAGAGAGGAAGCGCTGCTGCCTCCCCTCTGGCAGCTTCAGCTCCTCCTAGGCAGGCTGAGGTGCAGGCCCCAGGCAGCTCGGGGCTGGCCTGCCTTGAATAAAAACATGGAGCTTTCTTTCTTTTTTCCCTAAAGGGGATTGGGTGAGTGAGATAATGTAAAATGGATTCCTGCTGGAAGACTGAAGTGAGTACTTTAATTCTGCACCCCCAAATACTGCCAGTTTCAGAGGCAGATTGTCCTGGTGCAGGCAGCTGAGTGGCTTATGAAGCTGCTCACGGACGGAGGAATCAGTAGGTCGGGCTCAAGAAGGAAGGCAGGGACAGGTTTTCGTAGTTGTTTTTGATAGATAATACAGTAACATAGTTCACAGAATAGTACATAACAGGAAGTCTTCCAGCCACACTGTCCCCCTGCCGCCCAGTTCCCCTCTACAGATAGGCCAGCCACGAAGTTAGTTTCTTATCTGTCCTTCCAGGGATATTCCACGTAAAACACACGAGTCTTATTTTCCTCAGAAAGCCTGAGTTGAATCCCAGTTTTGTTCCTTACCAGCTGGGTAACCATGGACAAACAGCTTAACCTCTTTGTACCTCAGATTCTTCATCTGAAAAATGGGAGTAATAGTACTTACTTCACAACGTTAGGGTGAGCATTAAGTGAGACTGTACTTAATGGTGCTTTCTAAGAAGAAAATACCATACCAATACCAGCTGCTGTTCTACCTGTGCCAACAGTGAGGGGGAGACTGGCTGTATTCAGTAGCTTCTCTGGGGTCAGGAATTGGTGGTGCTGGGGAAGTGCCTGAAGATAATTGAGGGAGAGAGAACATGGGCCACAAGGAAACTCCAGTATTGTTAAAATAGGGTCTGAATGGTTTGCAAGGAAAGGACTTTGGGAAGCCAGTGACACACAAAAACTATCCTAGAGGTGGTTGAAGAAGCTTTCCATCAGTCTGTCACCCATGTACTGAAAAAAATCCAGCAGGATTCAAGGCTAGCTATGGCCCTGATAAAGAGAGGCACCTTCTCCAAGGAAGAGGTCTACTTTTGCACCAGTGATAATGTTGGGTTTAACCTAAAATACACTTGAGCAGTTTAAGGTCTTCCAAAGATCATCCAGAAGGGCCTATTCCAAAGATCATCCAGAACTTAATTTAGGACAGGGCCAACCCAGGAGGTCAGACACAGGCTTAAGCCAGAAAACCACTCAAATTGAGTTAAGCACCCATCTGTTTCCAGCTTTTTCCTTTTTGGTAGAATGAGAGCAGCAGCAGGGAAAGTAAGAGAAACCGGAGGGGCATGGGCAAGGAGTCCAAGACACGTCTTAAGTCTTCCTCTACCCAGGCTTCCACCTTGTACGTGTCCTGCAGAGAGCCTGTCCTGGGTTCTCATTGTCTCGTTAAAATAACTTCAAGGGAGATGGGAGAGGAGGTAGAGTGAGGGAGGTACCAATAGTCTCTGGACAGGACGTGATGGGAAAATCCTTGCCCAGGAGAGATGAGAGAGGCGTGTACAGCAGGACAGCTGGGAGGCAGGTGGAGAGGACGCCAGTTCAGAGGCTGGAATTCCCATTGTTACCTGTTTTTGGAGGAGTTTAACATGCAACGAGATGAAACAGTTACCTGCTGTGCTGAGGGCTGCGCTCAGGCCACAGACTCTACAGCTTGAGCAAGCCTCACACTCAGGTCCGGCGGAGGCAGAGAGGCCTGGCAACTGTCTGAGGTTGGGAGTATGGCCGATGGTGGGAACACCATCAGATCCCAGGGACCAGCGGAGTCAACCCTCTGCAGTCTCAGAGCTTGCTCTTAACAAGAGTTGGGTGCTCATTTCACAGCAAAAATCAACCCCCATTGCTAAGGAGTCTGGGTCACTGTCAATATAGGCTCAGGGCACTTGCAGGGCAGATCCAAAGCTCCCTGTCACGAACCCTGGTATGCCCTGGAAGTGTCTCTCCTGATCCCCCATCAGAGATTGATTACATAAGGAGTTGAAGAAGAAACAGTTCAAGGGCTTAAAATGGATTTTCTCTGTGGAGGATTAAATGGTGAAAAGGAGCAGGAATGGAGAGTGGGGAAAAAAAGGAATTTATCTTTTTGTTATTATTTGTCTTTTAGTAATTGTTTGCATTTAAAAAAAAAGTTGGCTCTCCAGGTGGCTCACACCTGTTATCCCAGCACTTAGGGAGGCCAAGGCAGGAGGATGGCTTGAGTCCAGGAGTTTGAGGTTGTAGTGAGCTATGATGACCCTACTGCACTCATGCCTGGGAAACAAAGCAAGACCCTATCTCACAAAAAAAAAAGAAAGAAAGAAAAAAGAAAAACTGACCATATCAAATATTGGTGAAAACATGGAGAGCTAGAACTCTCACATATTGCTGGTGGGAATGAAAAATGCTTTGGGAAACTGTTTAGCCGCTTCTTATAGAGTTAAAACATAATTCCACTCCTTGATATTTATCCAGGTGAAAATTTGTGTTCACATAAAAATCCACATGCAAATGTTAATAGTGGTTTTATTTATAATTGCCTAACAGTGGAAACAACCTACATATCTTTCAGCTGATAAATGGATAAACAAAGAGCAGTATATTCCAAACAACGAAGACTATACAACAATAAAAAGGAATAAACTGCTGACACATGCAAAAACATGGATTGATCTCAAATGCAGTATGCTAAGTGTCACAGGTTGAATTGTATCTTTTCAAAAATATGAAGTCCTAGCACCTGCGAATGGGATCTTATTTGGAAATAGGGTTGTTGCAGATGTAATTAGTCAAGATGAAGTCATACTGGAATAGGGTGGGCCCTTAACCCCATATGACTTGTATCCTTATAAAGAGATACGCAGGAAGAATGACATGTAATTACAGAGGCAGAGGTTGGAGTTATGCAGCTACAAGGTAATGAATGGTAAGGATTGCTGATGACACCACAAGCTAAGAGAAAGGAATGGAACAATTGTCCCCAAGATCCTCCAAGAGAGCATGACCCTTCTGACAAGTTGATTTTGGACTTCTAGCATGCAGAACTATAAGATGATAAATTTCTGTTTTTTTAAGTCACCCAGCTTGTGGTACTTTGTTACAACAGCCTTAGCAAACTAATACACTAAGTGAAAGAAGCCAGACTCAAAAGGCAGCATACCGTATGCCTCCATTTATATGACATTCTGGAAAAGGCAATGCTATAGGGATGGAGAGTAGATCAGTGGTTCCAGGGGTTGGGGGTAGGTGAGGGATGACTGCAAAAGGGCAAGGGAGAAATTTGGGGGTGATAGAACTGTTCTATATCCTAATTGTGGTAGTAGTTATACAGTTGCCTATGTTTGTCAAAATTCATAAAACTTTACATTTAAATGGATGAATTTTACTCTATGTAAATTACACCTCAATAAGTCTGACCCCCCAAAAATTTTTCCAAAAAACCCTGTATACCTTCCATTTAGATTCAATAGCCACTTCAAATATAAAATATTTGACCATTTGCTTTCTCTCTCTCTCTCTCTCTCTATATATATATGATCTTTGCTGAATCATTTGAAAATAAGTTGCAGACATAGGACATTTTATCCCTAAATATTTCATAATACATCTTCTAAGAATAAGGGCAATATTCTACATATCTAAGAAAAGTAACAATAACTCCAATTATCATCTAATTTATAGTTCATATTTCAACTTCTCCAATTATACTCAAAACCTTTTGTAAGTGCCTTTTTCTAACCAGATCAAATCAAGGATCATATAATCTATTTGGTTGTTATGTCTCTTCAATTTCTTAATCTAGAATAATTGTTGCATCTTTTTCTTTTCATGACCTTTTGTCCAAGCCGGTTATTCTACACAATGTCTGATATTCCGGATTTGTCTGATTGCTTCCTCGTGGTGTTATCACATATGATTCTCTATTGCTATATTTCCTGTAAACTAGAAGTTAGGACTAAAGGCTTGATTAGGTTCAGATTAAACACTTTTGGCAAGAATAGTGTATAGGTGATACAGACTTATTTTTCCATCTTGTTGGCCTCCCTACAGAACTATTTTCCTACCTTTCTCTCTCATACCATGAAGGACTTGTGTACCTGTGCAACCAAATCTTGTGCTAGACGTGGTTTACCAGCCAGTTACCGGGGCCACAAACATCAATAAGACAGTTCCTGTCCTAAAGGAGATGAATGAATGAAACGCCACCCTTCATCATCCAGTAAATATTTAGTAACTGCCACAAGGAGCCAGGCACCTTGCTAGGTGCTAAGGATACAGCATTAGCAAAAGCAAACAGGATCTCTGCCTCCAAGTTTGCAGTCTAATGTGTGAGGCAGACATTCACTCATAAAAAACAAAATCCAGAAATAACTTGTGCTAAATGCTGTGGAGGGAGGGGAACAGCACAGGAGAGTATGGCTCCATGTAATGGGAAACCTGACCTAGGGGTGTACCAGTTGAGGTGAGGACTGAAGGATGGGCAGGTATCAAGTAGCTAAGTGGCAAGACAAGACAGCGAGTGGTGGGAGGGAAAGATTGGGAGGAGACAAGGCAGGGGGAGGTGGGCTACAAGAAGTTCACCAACTGGCGAAAACAAGCAAGTACATACAATCCTTGTAGTGAGGCCATCGTTGACCTAAGAGGAAGAAGCTAAGGCAAAATTAAAACAGTTTATCTGGGCCAAGGTTGAGGACTGCAGCCCAGGACGCAGCTCCAAGTTGCCTTGGGGAGTGCCCCGGAGAACAAAGGAGAGGCTCAAGTTTTTAAAGAAAAACGGGGAGGGGGCAATTACAAAAGTCAGGAATTCTGGTTGGTTTACCAACATAACATTGGTTAGTGATTGGTTACCCATTGTTGAACTACAGGGCAAGAGTTATGGAGTCCAGGATATGGCATTTTATGGCTCCTGGGCCTCTGTTAGTAAAAAGCCCATGTAGCTAGTAGCTTTGAGAGGTAATTACCTCTTGTCTGGCTCCAAGGGGAGTGAAACAAGACTGTTACATTTTAAATGCCTCCCTGGGTCTGATAATTCAATGGGTTTCACATTCCTCAGATAAAACTTTTTTTCTCCCCCTGAAAAAAGCAAACCTAAATGCTAAACTTGCAGGCCAGAGGGTTGGAGGCAGCCTCCCTGAGGAAGTGATGTCTAAGGTGAGGCCTGACCAGTAAGCGGGTCTGTGGAGGTGAGCAGAGAGGAGCACACAGCTAAATCCTGTTAGCTGCTAGAGTTAATCTGCATAGGAATTTAGGTTCAGGAAAACTATGAGGTATTCTTGTCAAAAATCTTAATCTGAACTAATAAAGATTCTAGACCTAAGTTCTGGTTTATAGGAAATACTGGAGAGAGAGGGATTTTAAATCACATTGACATGAATTAAACCAGAGAACTTTTTATTCATCCTCATCGTCAGACCAAACCAGTGGTCAATGTTCATTTCAGAGAACTGAGGATCTTAAAGAAAAGATGGTCTGTTAAACTACCTTTACACCATCCTACTTTTTGAATATTCAGGTTAGACTAAGGGGCTCAAACCTGTTCTCCACTAGAATACAGCCCTGCTAGTGTTACTTCTAATGGTAATTGTTACAATTAATTTTTTTTTTTCCCTAAGCCACACAACTAAGTGGCAGAGTCAGAATCGACTCCAAAGTTGCTGGCTCCACAGCGCCTGTATTTATCACACAACACTGCTCCCGGGGATGAGAATGGTACACGTACACAAGGCAAAGGTAAAAGAAAGGCTTTTTGTAGTCGAAGTCAAAGGAAGGAACAGATACTCTTTTAGCACAATAAGGGCACAGGAGCGATGCCAGCAGGAGTTCAGCTGGCCCAGTATGAATGGTCTGCTTATTTTTAAATGCTTGGACAGGAGGCCAGACCACAGAGGCCAGAAATTTTTTATCCCAAACCCTTCTTGCCCTCCATCTGGAACAGAAAATGATTGTGCTAGAGGTAGTAAATAAAAACAGTTGGGGCCTTTGGGGGAAGGCACAGCGGTGTACAAATGAGAAAAGGACTGTGGGGAAGGGGAATACTGTGTTTCCCCGAAAATAAGACAGGGTCTTATATTTATTTTTCCTCCAGACAACACCCTAGGGCTTATTTTCAGGGGATGTGTTATTTTTTTTTTAAGTACAGGACAACAATCTACATTTATTCAAAGATAGTTAAGTTGTCTTCTTCTAGAACATCATCATAACTCTCCAAACCCTGAATTCCATCCTGAATTTCTTGCGACTCTATTTCCTTTAGAACCATTCGCCCCAATCTCTCGTGTGGAGCAGTAGAGCTCTCATGGGGCAGATGAGAAGGGCTGCTTGTTTTCTTTACTGCCCCACAAAATGCATGGGTTGTGCAGATACGCTGCATAACCATGCCCATCACTAGGTCTTATTTTCGGGGTAGCGCTTATATTGCACAAATGCTTAGAAATCCTGCTAGGGCTTATTTTATGGGTAGGTCTTATTTTCAGGGAAATACAGTATGACAGAGGAGGTAGGAGGGAGGCTGAAGGGAGGTCTGCTAACCAGAGTTTCGTCCTGTAGTGCCATGGCCACTTCGCCCCCTTGCCCGTGGCTGAAGTCCAAGTTAAACAGTTTGGAGAGGCTGCACAAATCTCTTGTCATCCCATGCACTCTGGGTTGGTTAGAATATGATGCATGAGACTGAATGAAAAGATTCACTCACTCCTCTCCAGGATTCTGTGTGTCTTCAACAGCCCACTGGAAGATAGTTTTGTTAGGAACTATTGTATGATGGGCTTCCAATAACTCCTATGAATGTCAGGCACGGTGCTAGGTGCTTTGGATACATTCATTATCTCTAATACTCTCAACAACCCACCAGAAGAAATCTCTGAGACTTACTCACCTTAGATCACAAAGCTAGCAATCTAGTGTTAAAAGATAAACTTAGGCACATTATAATTTTAAAAGGTATATTTGAGCAGTGATTCGTGAATTGGGCATTGCCAAACCACAAGCAGGAAAAGTTTTTTGTTTGTTTTTTGAGACAGGGGCTTGCTCTGTTGCCTGGGATAAAGTGCAGTGGGCATCATAGCTCACTGCAACCTCATATTCCTGGGCTCAAACAATGCTCCTGCGTCAGCCTCCCCAGTAGCTGGGACTATAAGCACACAGCACCATGCACAGCTAATTTTTGTATTTTTTATAGAGCCGAGATCTTACCCTTCCTCAAGCTGGTCTCAAACTCCTAAGCTCAGGTGATCCTCCTGCCTCAGCCTCACAAAGCCTTAGGATTACACTTGTAAGCTACCACGTCCAGCCTAGGAAAACATTTATAAGGTGTTCACAGAACTAAGACAAAGAAAATATTTGAAGAGGCAATCTCCCTAGTTAGAGGTTAGTTGGCGGTTCCTAATTGGTTATGCTTACATTGTTTTTTTATGCTATGACCATTCATTTTGAGTTGGGTTTTGATTTGCTTACAAAGGAACCTAAGGCACTGGAGAAGTCAGTCTAACGGCCTCTCGATTAACTACTTTTTTTTTTTTTTTTTTTTGAGACAGAGTCTCGCTTTGTTGCCCAGGCTAAAGTGAGTGCCGTGGCGTCAGCCTAGCTCACAGCAACCTCAAACTCCTGGGCTCAAGCAATCCTTCTGCCTCAGCCTCCCAAGTAGCTGGGACTACAGGCATGAGCCACCATGCCCGGCTAATTTTTTCTATATATATTAGTTGGCCAATTAGTTTCTTTCTATTTATAGTAGAGACGGGGTCTCCCTCTTGCTCAGGCTGGTTTCGAACTCCCGACCTCGAGCAATCCGCCCGCCTCGGCCTCCCAGAGAGCTAGGATTACAGGCGTGAGCCACCGCGCCCGGCCTCGATTAACTACTTTTAATACCAAAGAATTTTCAGCTGTGCCTGACTGACGTGGATATAACTAAATAAGCCAAGAAAGAGCAGTGCTTCTCAAACTGTGCCAAAGGTCCAATTATTAACATTTCCAATCCATCACAGACTGATAATTTTGTAAAATATGAAGTGAAATAAAAGACATGCAAATTATAAGCCCAAACTTACTATTACACTCAAGAGACATACTCTGAAATTGTTTCTAAACACTCTGAATGTTTGTACCAATTTTGTCATGGTTCTTAGTCAAGAGGGCACACCTGAATTATTTCCAGAGCTTTTCCTGAATATACGTGCCTGCCCTCCACCCCAGACTCTGATTCAGCAGGTGTGGTATGTTTAGTTCCCTAAGGGATTCTGATATCCACCCCTGTTTAAGAATCACTCACTACTCTAGCATGTTACCAACATGTTTCCATACTGGTACAAATTCAGAGAATCAAGGTCCTTTTCCAGAATTCACTAAAACCAGTCTTGGATGAGGGGTTATGGGGGACGGCAAAAATGCCAGGGAACTGAGGAATTCAAGAGCTGTCCTCTCTAACATCTGCATTACTACCTAGTGGTATTTCAGTATCTTTTCAACTTAAAAAATTTGATGTCTGGTTCAAGTATGGAATCTAAGCAGCAAATTAGAAGCAGTCAAAACTGCATTTTGCAGATAATGACTTTCATCTAAAATGACACCTATATTATGTTTCCTCCTACACAGCCCTGCCTTTGTAAGAACTGGCCGCCTCCAGCATAAGCCGAAACTTACTGCATGTAAGGGATTCTGGGAATGGTCCACACAGCAGAAAAACTGCATCCTTAACTCATCCCAAAGGATGGCTAGCTGGTGGGACAGCCAGTTGTTGTCAGGAAGAAACATCCTGGGGAGAAAAACTGAAGCACCCATTCAGATTAGGGCCCACAGCGAAAGGCAGGGGGAGGAGTGGTGAACCCCACAGGAAGACTCAGCAGTGACCTCAGTGGGAATAGGAAATGCCGATGTATTCCCTCAGGAAAAAAAGTCCAGTGACTAAGTGACCGACCACCACAGAAATGAGGAGTAAAGGATTCTTGTGAAGAAAATGACAAATAGGTTGATTGAGCCAAAATACAATGTATTTGTTTCCTTCACTATTCCTAGTAATTAGTTTTTATTAGTATCACTGGTATGCGTGTGTGTTCAATTGATCTACCATAATGTTAAACCAGTACACATAGGGTTTGATCGCACAATATGTACCTTTTTCTCTCAGTCTCAGACCTTAACAGCTAGGTCCGAATAGCAGGTACTCATACAATGTGGGACTGTCCCTCCAATTTCATTCTCTAGAATAGATTGAAAAACTTCCTGATGGACATTATTACAACTCTTTTGTAATAACACTTAGCCTAAAACACAAACACATTATACAGCTGGAAAAAATATTTTCTTTATAACCTTAATATATAAGCTTTTTCCCTATTTAAAAATGTATCTATTTATTTTACTTTTTAAACTTTTTTGTTAAGAACACACATTATACACTAATAATGTTGATTAAAAAAATAAAAATACATAAAGAACTAACGCACAAACACACACATTAGCCTAGGCCTACACAGGGTCAAGATCATCAATATCACTGTCTTTCACCTCCACATCTTGTCCTACTGGACGGTCTTCAGAGGCAATAACATGGAGCTGTCACCTCCTATGATAACAATGCCTTCTTTTGGAATACCTCCTCAAGGACTTGCCAGAGGCTATTTTACAATGACTTTTTTTGTAAGTAGAAGCACACTCTAAAACTGCAGTTGCCAACCCCTGCCCACCTCCCCATCTGTGGCCTGTTAGGAACCAGGCCACACAGCAGGAGAGAGCAAGCAAAACGTCACCTGTATTTACAGCTGCTCCCCACGTTTGCATCGCCACCTAAGCCCCGCCTCCTGTCAGATCAGCTGTGGCATTAGAGTCCCATAGGAGTGCAAACCCTGCTGTAAACTGTGCATGTGCAGGATCTAGGTTACATGTTCTTTATCTTTACGAGAATCTAATGCCTGATGATCTGAGGTGGAGCTGAGGCGGTGATGCTAGCGCTGGGGAGCGGTGGCAAACAAACACAGATTATCATTAGCAGAGAGGTTTGACTGCACAATAAATGTAATGCGCTTGAATCATCCCAAAAGCTTCCCCCCTCCTTGCCCCCAGTCCATGGAAAAATTGTCTTCCATGAAACCGGTCCCTGATGCCATAAAGGTTAGGGACCACTGCTCTAAAATAATGGTAAAAGGTGTAGTATAATAAATACATAAGCCAGTAACATAGTCATTTATTATCATCACCAAGTATTATGTACTGTATGTAATTGTATATGTCATACTTGTATACGGCTGGCAGTGTAGGTTTGTTCAGAAAAGCATCACCACAAACAAGTGAGTAATGTGTTGTGTTGAGCCATGACATCAGCTGTTACTAGGTGACAGGAATTTTTCGGCTCCATTATAATCTTATGGGACCACCATCATATATTTAGTTGACTGAAAAGTTCTTAAACGGCTGATGACTGTAGATATTCTCATACAGTGCTTGTGAAAGGATAATTTGGTTGGGCTACTTTAGAGAGCTACTTGCCAATATCTATATGCATCCTGAGTTTGAGGGAGTCTGGGAACTGTGCTGGAGCCATTTCGCACCAGCTCATAAGAACAGATTGTGTGTTAATGTCTTGTTAGTTGATTGAAACCAGCCATGGTGGTAGAATTCACACCATGGGAATAAGCAAATGCCACAAATTTGCCCGTCCCCTTTCTTTGGAAGACTGGTTGTTAAACATTTATCAGCATTCCACGGTCTAGTTACGGATAGTGTCTGCAATCTAAAAAGCACATAACCCATGAGACAGCAATTCCGGTTTTCTAAGATATTCTAGCACATGCATACAGGAAGGGATGTGCAAGGATGTGCACAGCAGCACTATTAACAATGGAGAAAAATTGGAGATAACCTAAAAACCCATTGACAGAAAACTCCAAACAAAAACTCCTAACCTATTATGTCTATGGAATACTATGCAACAGTTCAAATTATTAGGGTAAGTTTATATAAACTGTTGGGAGGAAAAACTCTTTATTTACCAATTTAGGTACAGTTGGTCAATGGCCTGCAAATTAATTGACAATAGACATTAACAACAATAAGAAAAAGTGACATTAATAGAAGAAAAATATGTATCCTGAAGAGAGTAGCTCCCAGAACAGCAAGGGATGTAAAAACATATTAGCTTTAATAAGGGTGGAGGAATTCAGGGTTTCAAATGATGGAAAGTTCTGTTGACGCTTATTTACACACTTTTGTTTTTTGGGGTTTTTTTTTGGAATATGCCACCCAGTTCCCAAAGTCAGTACCTCCCTTCTGGAAACCTGCGGGGGAGGGCAGCAATTGAAGCAGCTGACTCTAGTAAAGCTCTGCTTTGCTCAGGTAAGGGAAGTTCAGATAAGATTTCTTTCTGTAGCTTCTGTAGCTCAGATGTTTCCACTTTGAAGTTCTCTCTATACCAGTGTTGGTCTCTTCAATACTAACACAGAAAAGTCTCAAGACATATTGAGGGAAAAAGCAATTTGCAAGACAATAATGACTGCACTTATGTTACAGAAATACAGAAAACAGTACTGTAAAAATGGACATATATGCAAGTAGGTAAAAATCACAAACACACACACAAAAACCTAGAAAGAGATACAAAGTGACAACAGAGGTTACTGCTGGGGAAGTGGAGGAGGAGCCCAGGACTGATGGTATTGGTCATATGGGACTTTATATTTAATTATAATGTTTATAATGCTTCTCAAGGACATTTACATGTATTATTTGTGTAAAGTTAAAATCAAAACAAAATAACTCCTTGAAGACAGGCTGTCCAAAAGCTTCCATTCAAAGGCAAAGAAAACAATCTGGATTTTGAGCTCCCTGGGGGCGGGGGGACCTTCTTATTCCTGGAATACAATCCCTCCTTTGCCAGTGGCCTGGGCCTCATGGGTAGCCCTACTGAGGAAACTTCGTGGGATATCAGACCAGATTAAGACCATTAAAGCCCCTGCAAAGTATAACAGTACTATGAAAGTAAAGAAATTCTACAAAGTTATGATTCTTCCCATAATGACTATTGTGATCTTCTGATATTTGAAAAAATTTGTAAGTTTCTCAGAAAGTTTTGGCGTGGTTGGAGGCACATGCTTAATTCTGATTTACTGGGTAATTTAGCACCTGGAGCTATACGGCTGAGAAACAGAGCCAGCAATTTTCAGTCATTCCCCAAAGAGAAGGATAAAAGAAGGAAAGGACAAGCGTTTAATCACTACTAGCCTCCTCAAGTCAGCCCCTTAACAACTATGCACATGGTTAATTGGTTAAACTTCCAAGTGCAAAACTAGGTGTGGTGTTTGAGCTGCAAAGAATGGCACAGGTTGTGATTACTGTAGTTACCCTCTATCTCCCAGGGCTCACTCAAGGCAATAGGGACTTGCTGGGTCTTGCCCCTCCAGTAATGATTCCTGGGCTGGTTGCCCAAAGGGGCTGCAAGTTGATTCTCCCAGGGTTGGGTCCCTGGTCAGATTTCTCCAGCTCTTCAGGGACCTTCAGAACCAAATTCCCTCAGCAGTTTTGTTCAGCTGTTCCCCATGTGTACAGAGAGAGAGAGACTGCTAAAACTTCTGCATTATCCTTCCTCATTTATTGAAATGACATCCATAAGCATTGATGAAGAGAAAGGTCAGCTTTTTCCATCTGCCTTAGCAAGGGAACTTGGTGGGCCTGATAATTCTCCCACTAGAAACTCCTATCCCCAGATTATCTGGTTATTTATTTTTTAACTTCCTAATACTGAGGGAAAAGATTTTTCTCTAAATTCCCTATAGACCATATTCGAAGTGGTGGTACACTATCCAGCAAATGGCTGAATCCACAGTTTAAATGGACCATACAGTAACCTATGAAGTGACTTGTTTTCTTCCAGCTCAAAGGAGATCTGGATAAAGGTACCTTTTTGGTTTATGTGGTCCTTCCGCACTCAGATGATTTGGAGCCTCACCTCTGGCCCCACCCTGGCCAGCCAATCCAGGTCAGCCTGGGGCTCCGGCATGAATGAAATGCTATGTGGCCCACTTGCCTTCTTGTGCTATTCTTAGGCTGATATTGGTTGACAGCAAATATAAATCTGTTTGGCAACGTTCAGTTTTGCAAAGAGTAACAATCTTCTCTCCCTTTAAATCTTCCATAACTGAACTCTGCTTTAAGGGAGGGATTTTTTTTTAAAGAACCCTCATTCCCTCCAGCAATCTGCTTTGAGGACATGGACATGAACTCACCAGTGAACAAGACAAAGGCTCCTTTTTTATGTTCTCCCTACTTTTCCTTCCCTTTCCAGAATCTAGGCCCTGGCGACTCTCTTCAGGAGGCAGGAAAGAGACCCCCTCACCACCCTACCCCCACCCTCCCGTAAAGAACAACAGCCGTCACCTTCCTTCCCAGTCAAGCCAGAAAGGCCCCACAGCTCTGCCAGAGATGCTACAGCAACTGCTTTTGGCCTCAGCTCCCGAGGGAGGGAGGGAGCCTTGGGGTTTGTTCAGTTGTACAGTTCCGTGCCTGTTAGCAGCCATAGGTTCCTTTACCCTGGCTATGTTTAGCATTGTTTGATTGTCTTCCATGGGAACACAACTGCAGAAGTCTTCCTTTTCTTAGTTCTCCATTTATAACTTGTCACCAAGCATCTGAGCCCCAAATGATGAGCCAGATATGATCCACGTTTGTAAACATCCATCAAGAGAAAAGAAAGGCCCCTTCCACGAAGAGGTGTGACACTAGCCATTCCTGGACATGTGTTCCCTTCTCACCTCCAGATCCTAAGATACTGCCTTTTCTTTCTCCAGAATTCATATTTACTGATTTTGATTTCTACCACATTGACTTTAAAGTTGGTATGAAGCTGACTGCAATGAGGGACTGGTGATTTTAAATTAAAATTAAGCTAATGGTACATCACTTGAGGCTTCAGCCACCACATTGCCTTCGATTGAATACAGATGTTTTTTTTTTTTTTTGACAAAGTTCCAGAACTCTGAAATCCAGGGATGCTGCAGGCCTGTCCAGGCAATCTCTTTCACTTTGAGTCAGTCTCCTGGGCCAGAGGTGAAAGTGTAGATCCAGAGACATTGTTTTTATCTTTATTTATTTGGTTTCTCCACCCAACCTAGAATATCCCTCTCTGTCCTTTACAAATTTGTCCAATTTTAAAAACATTGGCTTAAAACCTTTCCTGATGTCTTCAGGCCCCTCTGACCTTTCTTTTTGCTAAACTCTTACAATAATTATAATTTGCACCACTCAATTCAATTTAGCACTTACTTGGCCACCAACTTATATTACATGCAAATTGCTTCATGGTTACTTGTTTTAACTTCTTAAGCAGACAGTTCCTAACAACAGTAATAACGATCATAATGATAACAGCAGTAAACATTTTTATGTACTGACTGTGTGACAGATATTGCTTCAAGTGTGGACACATTAACTCATTCTATTCCTCAAATATGCCTCAAATAGTACCTACTGAGGTAGGTACTATTGATTGTCACTGCCTAATTTTCTTCCTTTTTTTTTTTTTACAAATGAAGAAAAGGCAGAGACGTTAAGCTGCCCAAGGTTACACAACTAGCAAGTGAAAGAGCCAGAATCTGACCCAGCTATTTGGCCTTTAGGTCTCTAAAAAGATGTCTTTTAGACATCTCCTAAATCCTGTTTACTCCACAGTACCTAACCCTGTGAATTAGATTTATCATCCCTATTTTCAGATGAGAAAACTAAAGTTGCCTGAAGTTAAGTATCTTGTGCAGAGCTGTGATGCAAATGTAGGTCTGACTCTAATGCTTTCTTTTCCCCCACTAAATGGAAACTATGGATTTGACTAATATGCAACTCAATCATCACATCTCTGATGCTCATTCATCTCATGCACATTTTGAGAGAGACTTCTGGAGGCCCAGCTCATGGAGGGGTGGGGGTACAAAGATGTGTGAGATAAGGTCCCTGCCCTTAAGGAGTTGACAGCCCCAGGGCAGACAGACAGATGTGCATGCAAGGCAGCAGTATACTAAATGCAGATGCAGTGATGGCAGTTGTGCAAGTTCAGCAGGCATAAAGAGAAATTGGAGATTGGACTGCTTAGGGGTTCTGGGACTGTCACATAAAGGAATTGGACTCAGAATTCATAATTTGTTAAGTTTTTAATCTAGAACTGTAATAAAATCGAGGAGAAAATTAAACTAAGAGCACCCTGAGTATTCCAGTTCATTAGGTTTCTGCTATAAATAATAATCCTCTCCAACTCCATTATGAATTGTTGCTATTTTCTAGGTTGCTATGAAACCTTGGAGAATGGGGTGGGAGTGGTCACAAACTGCCTTCTGTGAATTTGTGAAACTGCTGACACTGAAAAATTCTGTATGTGAATATGTGCATTTTTGGCAGGGGGCAGGGAGAGAAAGAGAATCCATAGCTTTCACTGGACTCTCATAGACATAAAATGTCATCCAAAAGTTAAGAACCAATAAAATGATGCTGAAGGCATACCTGCACATATAACTATATATAAATACAATCTTAAAACAAATATAAATACACAAATATATACACATGTGCACATACACATTTTTGTATGCATAGAAAGTGTCTAGAAGGAAACACCAAATTGTTAACACAACTACTTCTGGGAAGAGATATTTTTTTCTTAACCACTTCGGTATCAGCATCCACTATAATCAATAGCCACAGATGAGCTCGCACAGCGACTTTAGCCGATAGCCGTGACATGAAGGTGCACAGCCCAGCGTCAACTTTAGCCGTGATATGACTTTTCTAATTTTTCATTTACCAAAATAAAATTGTGAACATTTAAAAATAACGTAATGAAAACGTTTATGTAGTATATGTTACCTATTCTGATTTACATTACAATTAAAGCTGCCTGTAAAGTAAAACAAGCTTTCATGCTTTAAAGCTTTCCTCATCACACAAGAGCAAAACGGATTCGTCGTCAATGCACAGCACAAACTATCGTGTGGACTATGAGTGCCGGCTGTGGGCAAGGTTTCACGGCAGGTGAGTGCTGTACCGAAGTGGTTAAAGTGGAAGGCAAAGGAATCTCACTTTTTGTTCCATAGAATTCTTTTTTTCTCTTAAAATATTTTTTTGTCCATTTTCTTTTTAAAAAATTCACTCATATTATTTCTTTTTCCCTTTTTTCCAGCAACCCTCCAATAAGTGATTGCTCAATACAATTCTGTAATTTAAAAATGAAATATTTATTAATATTTTTAAGTGAGCATACATTACTTTTATAATTAAAAATTTGATCTCTGTTCCACTATACCATGAGACTATGTTGAGAAAACTGTAGTAGTGAGGAGTGTAGCCACTATAGAATTCACTACAGAAACTGTTATGACTAATTAATGGCCAAGAGTTATACTGCATTTTGCAAGCTTGGGTCAATGGTTATCCAGCTAGGCTGAGGGTAATTGCCAGCTACCTAGGTACTGTGGACAGCCAGGAAGCCCCATGTAGCAGCAAACTCACTCATCTTGCACATGGTACCCAGAGATGGGTGGCAGCAAGTGGAAAGTGAGGCTAAGGCCATCACAAATAGCATCTGGCTCTACCAAGGGTGAGAGCAGCCCCAAGTACAGAGACAGGCAGTTAACATGGAGGCAGGGTGCAAATGACCTTAGGCCTACCCCAAGGTCACATATGTATACCAAAATCCTCACTGTAGGAACTGTCATCATCTAAACACAATGAGCAAGGACACAGATATTTTTTACAAGCACATATTATTCTTTTGAAGGGCCTAGAAGGTCCTTCATAGAGATGAAATATAGTAGCTCTGAAAGTTCTTCCTGACCATGGCCTGTACAAGTCCTCTGCTGTCTGTCCAGATGTTTCCTCATTTTTGACAAAATGCTAAAGCTTCCAAATCAGTCATTCTGAAATCCATGCCAATTCTTACCCATGGTTCTAAAAATAGCTGGAATGTAAATCATATAAAATCCCTGAATTTATTCTTATTTCTTTAATGTAAAAACAGTATAATTAGCATTAAAGGAAAGCACTTAACTATTTTCATCTTTCAGCCTGGAATTCTTTTAAACTAACAGTTTCATGTTATTCCACTTGAGCACTCAAATCCATATTTTCTCCCATTCCATCTCTCCCCCACCTGCATCCCATGAATCAACAAAATGTAAAACCCCAACACACAGCAGGAAACAGAAACTAGCCAAGAGCAGGCAAAAGAGAAACAAAAGGTCTAATTACTGTCCTTGGTGAATAAATGATGTAAATACCTATATTTTACTCTCTGCTCATGGATAGCTTTAGCCTTTTATTCTGATAATTTATGTACCAAACTTGTAAGGAATGTCAGTTGGCACCACTTATCTGAAAGCAAGCAGGCTCAGGCAGGTTCCTTTGCAACAAAGGATAGTTCAGTGTTTCATATGGTTGGGTAGCTAGGAGAGACAATGACGGCCATCCTCATATAAGGAAAACTTGACCACACTTAGATAAATTTGTGATTTCTCAATATTTGAGATCAAAAACTGTATATTCTACAACTAGAGTTAAGCTTAAGCTATGTTCCCATTTGGGTTTTCCCTTTTGTTGGCTAAATTACCATTTAAAATATCTGAAAATGTTGGCTGTAAAATTGAAAAACTAAGAATCATAAGATAGCCCATCTTATAAAGGCCCATTCCTTTCCAGCATCCTGTTCTTTTATAAAAGTATCCAGTCATTTCTCAGCTGATCCTAGAAGGATTCCTGCTATAATCTGTCCCTTTCACTGGTCTAGATATTTACTGTGTACTTCAGAAAACAATATTTTCTAACATCTGTTTAGCATTTATTTTCCTTTAATTTCTATTTATATTCTGTTTTCTAAATTTTCACTCAGGTCTAAAAAAAGAAGTTCAATAATTAATAGGTTGACACAATGTCAACTATTTAAGATTCCAGATACTTGATGTCATCCTTTGCTTTTCACTGCCTTCTTGCATTTGGAGGAGAATACTTAAACTAAATTTTTAAAATGCTATAATTATTTTGAATCATTATTAAAATAACACTGGGAGAAGAGAGGTTATATAAAGGAGAAAAGAGGTTATGATGGTGGAATTTAGGCCTTCGCTGATAAAAGTGATAAGAAGCAGAGTTTCCAAGAAAAGCCAGACCTGAGAATAGGCCAAATCCTTTACTCCTTATCAACATGAAGCTACTGAAATCTGGAGTTACTTTTGACTTGGTTCTGAAAGCTAACTTTTGTCTTAGCTGGACTGTTTCTAAACAGACTGAAGTTAGATTGCTTATTGCTCAAACAGGGATAATTTCTACAAGGCCCAATTCAGGCTGAGAATTGATTTTTACTTTGCCCCAAATTTCCTGAAATCAAAGCAAAGTGGTTTTAACCTAGGATTGCAGAAGTAGAAAACCTAGTGGGGTCTCAGGGACCTGTAAGCCAGTTTTTTGCTTTCCTGATTCTTACTCCATGCTTCCATTGTTATCAGGGAGATGTCCTGGTTTAATGTAAGTGTCCTTTACAAAAATTTACAAAAACAACTTAGTTCCAGAAAATACCAATTAGGCAAGAAGGAGAGTGATTTACTCTTATACTTTCTTAGAGGGAATACAAACTGATATATCCTTTCTGGAGAACAATTTGGCAATGATTATCAAAGTCTTAAAAACCATGTACTTTACTTCCAGGAATTTATTGAAGGAAAGTCAACTCTTCTCCTAGTTCTAGCTTTCTTTCTGTTATGTCTGTACATTAGGTTGACTAGTCATTAACAGTTCTTAGTATGTTTCTATACATTATTTTTTTACTTTTTTAAAATTTGCTTTTTTGGGGGAACACAGAGTCTCGCTCACTCTGTTGCCCAGGCTAGAGTGCTGTGGTGTCAGCCTAGCTCACAGCAACCTATAACCCCTGGGCTCAAGTGATCCTCCTGCCTTGGCCTCCCAAGTAGCTGGGACTATAGGTGGGGGCTACCACCCCCAGCTAATTTTTTCTATTTTTAGAAGAGATAGGATCTCAGTCTTGCTCAGGCTGGTCTTGAACTCCTGACCTCAAGTGATCCTCCCAGAGTGCTAGGATTATAGGTATCAGCTACTGTGCCCAGCCTATATATGTACTTTCTTAATAGACTATAGTAAATAAATACCCCTTTGATAATCAAAAATAAAAAAAAATCTTCAGTAAATATAAAATATAACCTGTCCAAAACAACTTGCATTCAAAAGTGTTTAGTGTTAAATGTGGGACCACCTTTAGCACTTCATTTTTTGTTTTGTTTTTTAATTCTGGAAAACTCAGTATACATTAACAGTAGATTTTCCAATGACCTACGGTTTGGGGATATAATAAAAAAAGATCATGACCACTTTTGTGGCTATTACTTCCACGGAATGACTCAAACAGAGCTTCAGACTACAACAATGATTTCCTCTCCCTCTAGCCCATGGTCTGTTCCTTCAAGCTTCTATAGACTTTCATGGGACATGTGAATCAATACTAGTGTGGTAGGCCGGGCGCGGTGGCTCACGCCTGTAATCCTAGCACTCTGGGAGGCCGAGGCGGGTGGATTGCTCGAGGTCAGGAGTTCAAAACCAGCCTGAGCAAGAGCAAGACCCCGTCTTTACTATAAATAGAAAGAAATTAATTGGCCAACTAATATATATATATATACAAAAAGGCTGAGGCAGGAGGATCCCTTGAGCCCAGGAGTTTGAGGTTGCTGTGAGCTAGGCTGACGCCATGGCACTCACTCTAGCCTGGGCAACAAAGCGAGACTCTGTCTCAAAAAAAAAAAAAAAAAAAAAACTAGTGTGGTAACTATAGTTCTTCTTTCTAAGGACATCTAGAATCCCATTATCTGATGAGATATTCTTTTCCTCCATTTTACAGAAAGAGTACATGGCAGTAGCTTTGGGAATAGAAAGCAAGTTGGTTTTTTTTTTTTTTTTTTTTTGAGACGGAGTCTCATTTTGTTGCCCAGGCTAGAGTGAGTGCCATGGTGTCAGCCTAGCTCACAGCAACCTCCAACTCCTGGGCTCAAGCAATCCTTCTGCCTCAGCCTCCCGAGTAGCTGGGACTACAGGCATGCGCCACCATGCCCAGTTAATTTTTTCTATATATATTAGTTGGCCAATTAATTTCTTTCTATTTATAGTAGAGATAGGGTCTTACTCTTGCTCTTGCTCAGGCTGGTTTCGAACTCCTGATCTCAAGCAATCCACCTGCCTCGGTCTCCCAGAGTGCTAGGATTACAGGCCTGAGCCACCATGCCCAGCCAGAAGGCAAGTTTTAATAGTTTTCAGTCCAAACCACATGCCTTTCCTGAATCTATTTACAGTACTGTTTCAAGATGTTTTCTGAAGGGTCCACGGGGGCTACATTTAAAACCTTCTGGTCATTGTTTGCTAACTGCCAGGATGGTTTTAATCAGGGAAGAAGCCAATAATTTCAGCTTGGGTGTTGGAAGAGCTCCTGAAATGTCTCCGGGTTGATTTAGGAGAAACTGCTTAACAGAAGAGAACTATTCTTGCCCTGAAATAAATTCATTAGAACTGACATATGCTATAACCACAGACCAAGAGAACCACATTTTTTAGACATATTACATCCTAAAGGCAACTGCAGTTTCTAAATATTATCAGTGTCAGATAATAAAACCTGTTTAACAAGGACCATAGCCTCAATATACTGGTTGACAGTCTTCTCCTTTTGGAATATTCTTGGGTGTTTGGTAACTTTTCTACTAGGACCTAGTTTTTATTGTATTAGCTCTTTTTAAAGAAATTTTCTGGAAGAGGTTTTATTTGATGACTCACATAAAATTTTCGGAGGTAAAAGAAATCACCTCAGCAGACATTTTCCTCTCCCCACAATTCTGATTTGAGGCAAGCAAAAGGAGTCCCTTTGTTATTAATACAAGGCCAGTTTAGTTCTGGGTTCCAGAAAAACCTGAGTCCCTCAGTAGTTCAGATCAAAACAGACTCCCCAGATTTAGGCAGAACTAATCCAAATGTCTGAATCAGTTCTAGAAGCATCTCAAATTTTACTAGGGTCAGGTACATCCTTTCTAGGTTAGGCAGGCTTCTCTGTGCCTCAGCTCAGGGCACATGGCACTTGGTCAACCCTGTATCTGCATGATCAAAATGTTTTTTTCCTCCTTTTCTAATTCTTGCATAATTTATCTTGTACAAATCTCTCAAGGTCTCACCCAGAACAAACCACCATGGCAAGGGTTTCCAGAGTTAACCCCACCTACCCCGGTTCTAGTGAAACCAAGTCTCTGGGGATAGGGCCCTGGAAGCCTGCCCTTTTTTTTTTTTTTTTTTCATTTAAATGCTTTTATTAAGTACCCCTTATAACCTTTACGCATGCTGAAGTCTGAGAACCTCTGCACTAGAACAACAGTTAAGAGTAAATGAAAGGGAGAGAGAAGGAAATCTCAGTAAGCAGAGGCAGACAAGATTGATTTTGAGGATTTAATACCAATGGGAGAAAAAGAATATTTTTTAAAAAGGTCAGTGGGGAGGGATCATCAACACCTTTGTTCCTACAACAACTTCCTTCATCATCTTCAGTTAGGCTGGCTGCATCAGTGTGTTGATACTTTCTTCTACCTCTGAGAGCTTCTTCAGAATTTGGTTGACCTTGACCTCATCAAATTCCAAACACAGGAATTCGGATTCCTGGAAAAGATAAAAAGATGTTTTAGAGGGGACTCCAAGACATAGCCAAGGGTCTCCAACTACCATGACCAAGATCCAAAGGCCTAGGGTCCCAGCCCAGCAAGCCTGGCTGAGAGCTTAATATCTAAGTGATATTTTACCCAGCAAAGCAAACCACACAATGCCCCCTAAATGAAACTGCTTCTATGCTGGTGTTTCATAAGTGATAAAGAGGTATACAAATGTTGGGTGTTCTCATTATGAGGCATGTGAAAAGTTCTTCCTATTATCTCATTTGATCTTAAAATAATTTTTAAGGTAAGTACTTCAGTATTACTGTTTTATAAATAAGGACCCCGAGGCACAGATAACTTAACTGTTATCAAAAAAAAAAAAAAAAAAAATCAGAAGCCTGGGCCTGATGGCTTGTGTCTGTAGCACTTTGGGAGACCAGGTTGGGAGGATCACTTGAGGCCAGCAATTCGAGACCAGCCTGAGCAACATAGCAAGAGCTCCTCTCTATAAAAAATAGAGGAAAAAAAATTAACTGGACATGGTGGTGTGCTCCTATAGTCCTAGCTACTAGGGAGGATAAGGCAGGAGAATCCCTTGAGCGGAGGAGTTCAAGGTTGCCGTGAGCTATGATCGCAACACTGCACTCCAGCCTGGGCAACAGAGCAAGATTGTCTCTAAAAAAAATATATCAGAAAAAGGCAAAGTCAGATTGTGAACTCCCAGCTCTGGCTGACTCGAAAATCCATGCTGTCTCCACAGTATCCTGGACTATAACAATGAAAAGAGGATTTTGATTGACTCTGAGTTAGCCTGGTAATTGGCAAACTCAGATTTAGTGGTTAAGTCAGAAATTGTGACAAGTTGTTTAGGAAACATCAACTAGACCACTGAAAGATAACCAGATCTTAAAATAGCAATAAACATTTCTAAGGTCCTTCCACTTGCTGCAAGTTAACCCTCCCAAGATCCCCTTCAATATATTCCCTTCAATCACTGTTCCTAGGTTAGGTAGATATCAAAGAATAAGGTCTTTGAAGTGTGGTGGCAGAAATTTCATGTACACTAGATAAACCTTAGGTCTACACTGTCTTGAGAGACAAGGGCAAACTGTATCTATGCAAGAGTGACTACGTTCAAGATCCTTAAGAACAATAAGTAATTTTAGAGCAACATGAAGCTTTAGAGATCATATAATCCAATTGCTTTGTTTTCTAGATAACAAAATTGAGGACTCAGGCATGTTAAATGATATGCTTAATGTCCTTGTGTTTGCTGATGGCAGAGTCACCAGGTCAAAGACTTTTCTCTACATCTACCTCTCTAAACACTGAAAGGGATCAAAACAGGACATGCCAAAATATGCTGCTTTGGCGTATAGATTATTTTGACCTGAAGGCAACTGAGAAGCAACAGATGGAGAAAGAAGTCTCATTGGAGCTTCCCATATCTGACTAAAGCAGAAACTTCTGAAAAATGAGAATTGCCATAAATCCCCTCTCTGGGAGGCCATGAAGATGATGGAAAGTTGGCACCAAGATGAGTCTGCACAAACAAACCTTCCTAAAATAACCCCTATGTACCATTAGTTTCCCCCTATATTTACCTTCCCATAATTTACCACCCCAGGAGCCCTAACTCTTTGACCTTTGTCTAGTCACTTCACCACAATTTATCTCCTTTGTTAAAATGGTATACAAACTTTTAAGTCTAACTGCCTCTTTGGAGTTTTACTTTTTTTTCTGTGAAGCCCTTGTGCATGCAAAATTAAAAATATTAACATCGATAAAATTTGTAAATTTTTTCTCCTGTGAATCTTTTCTCAGTTTAATTTGCAGGCCTCATACACAAACCTAAGAGAGTGAGGAAAAGTTTTTCCTCCCCTACAATACTAATGTGGTATTTCCTACCCCATTTTCAAAGTGGCATGTAAAAGAAGACCAACAAACCTCTTCAGGGGGAAAGAGTCATTATGCTATCAGCTGGAGCATTCAGGAGTTGATTTTGAAAAAGTATCTTTGCTGCTGCTAAGCTACTGAACTAATTCTATACTGATGGCACTGAATATCCCCTCCAACCCCGGACCCCCGTCAGAGAAATAAGTATAGAGGGAAAGTAGCAGATGAAAGGCTTCCAAAGAGAGGGAAGACAATTTTTCCTGCTTGCAGGAACCCTGTCCTTAAACATTTATTTGGACAAAGAGGAGTATAGTCTCATATATGAGCTTGGAAACTCTGCCAAGTTTCCATTTAGTCAAGCAAAAATCAAGTTTAAACAAAGAAAAAATATTAATAATGGAAGTTCCCTGTGTTCAAATTGTAGGAAGGGTTATCTCCTTTTGGAAAGAAGCAAACTTATGGCACATTAGGAAGTTAAGTTGGCAAAATTAAAAACAGGTCTCAGATTTGAAAGCTCCTGTTCTCCATTTGGTTTTACTGAGACTTTTACCTTGACTTTAAAACACTTTTTAGCAATCTGCCTTGGAAACAATGGCCTAGAAAGTAGTAATTGCCAGTATCTAACATATATATTCAGCAAATTGGCAAAAAGATGAGATAACCCATGTTTCACCTCAGTGAAAGTCAGTTATGGCCATAAATCATCTGCTTTTGTATTTATATGTGAAGAGATTACCAGGGACAATATTCACAGATACAGGAATAAGTGAGTATGACAAAACAATAAATAGCCAGGATCTTTGACTAAGGGATCAATAGTTTGTTGTAGGTTTCAGTATTCAATATTTGGTTGGACCTATAAGTATGAATGAAGCTCAGTTTATTTTTAAGGAAAGCCAAATACTAGTGAGAAATAGGAGGCTAGATAAACAGAGTCCAAAGTTAAAGATATATTTTCCCTCCACTAACGTTCACCTTTCTCCTTTCAAAACAGTGCACACTAACAGCCTTTGAAGGACACATATTAAAATAACCACATATGATTCTTGAATAAATTGTTTACCTAAAACTTTATTATCAAGGCCTAGTTTTATGCAGTTATGCTATCAAAATATTTTATAAGTAATTCAAAAGCTTTTAAAGTGGGGCTTAACATAGAGAGACTTCTTCAAATTTTTCACTTGGCTAGGGTGCCCTACAGAAAGTACATCTAATGCACTTGAAAATGTATTTAGAAATGCAGGTGATGCTTATCAAGCCAGAGCAATCTGCAAGTACAAGAGCAATCTGAAACATGTGATATTTTTTTCAAAGTCGTCTTTCCTTATCTAGGCTTTTCTTTAACTGGTAATAATAATAAAAGATGACAACACTAAAATTCCTGTATTTAAGTATCTGAGTCAAGAGTTAGAACTTGCTTCTTTTCAGTAAAGAATGCAACATGGGGTAGAGTCGTGCAACATTGGCTAGCAGATAAATAAATATACAAGCACATCACTATCAAGAACACCTATTTTGTGATAATTTTAATACGCTAGTGTATTAAACTCAAGAGTTTAAATAACCATCCCAATTTGTTATGCAATAGAAAGCAAAGGCAAAATATTCACATTTTTGTGTCTCTAAGTGCAAAAGTTAAAAGTCATAAAATCCTATGAAGAGACTCCTTGAGAGGCTACCAACAAAAAAAACCAAGCCAGCATTAACAACTTCTAGAGAAGGCCATCTCATATATTCCTAAAGAACTCCTTTCCTGGTAACCACTCTACAATTCTGAGGAAACTCTTATTTGTCAAGCCTACATCCTTAATGCTTTAGCTTAAACTCATTTCTTCTCAGGGACAGAGAGTATAACTGATCATTAATCTACAGAATAACTGAAGAAATGTTTGGTTTTATCCATCTACACATTAAATAACCTCTTTGTGCATAATGTCCATTCACGTGACTCCTTATCTAGGCCTAAAAGCGTATACTGAGCAATTCTTCTGCAATGCTACAGTGACAAAATGCTAAAAATAGAAATAAAAAAGACTTAATGACTTATTAAATGCTTAGGCGGAACTATTTAGAATAAATTCAACATAAAATAAAAAAATCCTATAATCTATTTTCTATACTATTATTTCCCATGCAAGATTATCACAATAAATTTATCCCCCAATTTATATTGATCTAAATTTAGCATTAAATACAACATTGGCATTGTTGGCTCTCATGTGTTGTGGTTTCTTTTCAAAATGATAAAGTTGGCAGATGGAGGGTGAGAGTGGGAAAGGGTGCCTTAGGATCCCACTAACCAATACTGATTCGAAAAAGCCACATAAAGCTGGCCACATTTCATAAGGCTTATTCCCAAAATTTTTCTTTTGATTTCATTTGTTGACACTAAGGGACTCTTCACTGAGCACAAACTTTGGCCATAATGCCTATCTTCTGTTTGGGCTGTCCTTTCATAAATTTAAAATAACCCTCTGACCTGCAGCTCTCCAACTTTGTGTCTCCTGTGTTTAAAGATGAGAGAGAGAGAGAGATGTGGTAGAGGTCAAAACTGGCAATGGCTTCTTGAAGAGCAATTCTATAATAAATAAGGTACCCAGTAGCTCCAAACATCACTCACTAGAGAAATTCAAAATATATTTATAAGTATTATAAACCTGTGTTCACCACTCATTCCCTCGCTTGCTGTGTCTTTCTCACAATTACCATTGTTACTGTTCCTTAATACTTCAGGAGACCTTGAATGCCAGAAATAGCTTCTTTGTAGCAAAAGATCATCTAAGTTCCTTCCCACGGAACCATTTATCCAAAATTAAAATTGTATAGTTCTCTGAAAACGGTGCTGATTATTCTCCATTTGCCCTTTTATATCCATTCTCTACCCTTCTCTGCCTTGTTCCAGTGAGGCTGTTCTCTAAAGGCTGTGTCACTACCTCGTCTCTAGCTTACAGTTGCATTTAGGTAAGAGGAGAGAGAGGTTATGACATTACTCCTTAACCTCTAATTCCTCCTCTGATATTTCCAATATTTTCTATGTAGGGGTGCTATTTCTTCATTTCCTACTTTATTTACTGGTCTCAATCACTACTTCTTCTGGTTCATATAACCAACAGTACACGTACAAAACTGAGTCTCTTAAGACTACCAAAGTACAGAAGCATCAAATACAAACTCCAGAGATAAGCAGAGCAAGGATTTTCATTGTGCCTAAGCTGGTAGGGAGACTGCCTTCCAATAATAAGTAACAGGATGAGCCAGAACCAATATTTGATTTTTTCTATTATCATTTGATAGTGAAATCTTACATGATAACACTTTGATATTAGAAGGATGTAGAAAGGGAGGGAGGCAGGCAGGTGGAGGAGGAAGAACATTAACAACAACAATGAAGATGAAATTTCATAAAGAATTTGCACCAAAGGTCCTTAATAACAGAAACATGGCTGTTCTTATATCCTATATCTAAAGCAATGGATAGCTTATGCTGTATTTTAAAACACTACTTTATAAAAAGAAAACTTGTGATTTATAATATTTTTTCTTTATCCTTCAACAAAGTTTTTAAGTAATAAATATCACTACCAATGGTCCTTACTGAGGCCATTTTTATCCCCAGGCATCCTCATTTCATTTCTCTCTGTCTCTCTTTTTTTGTTTTTTTTTTAGCTCCATGAGTATGCTTACCCATCTCATTTCAAATACAACTGCCAACAAGTCCAAAACCTACTATGTAAAGAGCATGCTAACCCAGTTTTCCAAAAGTAGAGGAAAAAATCACACACAAAAAAATCACTGTACATCACAAAGCAGGTCATCCTACTGAGGCTGAAAAAGAACTGAAATCAGACTCTTGGAGCTCTAAGACTGACTAACCGCCAAACTCAATAGGTATCCACATCATGCTAACAGCTATGTGGGACTAAGACAGGATCTCCAAACAGAATTCACTCTAATACATGAACATAGCAGTCTCAGCACATACTAAGTGTTTTCATACCCAGAGAAGCTTCCAGAGGAAGTACTTATCCATATCCTCACAATCTCCAAGAACAGGGCTGAGTATTAAAAGCATTAATCATCACTGGACAATTACTGATTTTTCTGGAGATGTCATTTAGGCATTTCAAAGCACTTTTGTGAGCACAACCTGATAATAGGAGTTAGAATGCTTAAAAAATTAAAAATCGCCCACTCCTATAAATTCTTATATTTAAAAATAAACTTTATAGGAAACATGAATTTTAAATAATTTTCTAGAAACTCAAGATAGAAAGACACATTGGGTATCTAAGAAATTTCAGATCTACCACTGATGTAAGTTACTGCTAAACAAATCTAAGGTACCTAAATTCGATTCCAAGTAACACACATAGGTTTAATATAAAATGGCAACATTGTAAAATAAAACAAAATCTTAATTATTCAGAGACCTAATATCTGGGCTCTGCAGCTTCTCTTCTTCTTCCTTTATTGGCCCATCTTTTAGATATTTCCACAAGATGGAAAAAGGAAGTGAATTTAAACTGGTTAATTTAACCGTATCACAGCAGCTCTGGTTCTCTGCAAAAGGTTTTACAGAAAAGAGTAGAGCTATTGAGAGAGAGGAACTTTAACTGTGACTCTGCACAGGAATTCGGATTCCTGGAAAAGATAAAAACTTCAATATATAATAAAATCTTTTTTTTTAATTTTTTTTTATTTTTGGCATATTATGGGGGTACAGATTTTAAGGTTTCAATAAATGCCCATTTCCCCCCCTCCCCCCAAAAGTCTGAGTCTCCATCATGACCATCCCCCAGATGGTGCACATCTCACTCATTATGTATGTATATACCCGCCCCCCTCCCCCCTCCCACCTCCCCAATACCCTATTACTGTAGCACCTATGTGTCCACTTAGGTGCTACTCAGTTAATACCAGTTTGCTGGAGAATATATCTGGTGCTTGTTTTTCCATTCTTGGGATACTTCACTTAGTAGTATGGGTTCCAGCTCTAACCAGGAAAATATAAGATGTGCTATATCACCATTGTTTCTTAGAGCTGAATAGTACTCCATGGTATACATATACCACATTTTATTAATCCATTCTTGGATTGATGGGCACTTGGGCTGTTTCCACAGCCTTGCAATTATGAATTGTGCTGCTATAAACATTCGAAATAAAATCTTATTCCTTCTGTCTGCCCTTTGAAGCACATGTGCCTGGCTTCTGGCTGGGGCCAGGGCTCGGCTTCCCAATCTGTTGGGATGGCCTCCCAACAGGTTGCTGCTACCCATTTTATGAGAAATAAAGCTCTTCTTTTTCCAAAGTATAACCCTCATTATTAAATTTTTTAAAATTAACATAGTATACATTTAAAAGGGTAGAATGGGAACTAATTAGAAATACCTGATTTTGTACTGATTAATATAACCACCAGGACTTAAGCATTTACAAAGGGATTTTTAGAAATAGCCAACAACAAAAAAATAAAATGAAGCCAAGTTATACAAATATTAATAGCTGAATACAATTAAATAATGGCTAATTTCTATGTTTTTTGAGAACATCATGTCCCAGTTCATTTTATAATTTTTCATTTTCAGCATGATTTAATGTTTAGCTATTAAGATTTTCTGCATTTTGAAAAAGTTTGGCTGAAAAATATCTGGGTAAAAAAACATTTTTAGGTGCTCTGGTTTGATCTACAGGAAATCATTCTAATTTTTGGCTTAGTAGAACTAGGTTCCCATATGACAATGGATGGAGTAGCTGAGAAACAACTGCTGAAAGGCAAATCACACTGAAGAAGACATTTCACTTAATCTTAAAGAAACCAAATGACAAAACTCTTAGCACAGTAAGAAAAAGAGTATTGCTGATTTTAGTTTGAAGTTCAGATTGGGGCCCTTCATCATTCCTGATGAGGTACGTTCCAGGGCCAACTCATTTGCACACAACTTTGACAAACAAACTACAATATATTTACATGAAAGAAATAGAGAATATTTACACCCACACACAAAAAAAAATCATCCAGAGTTGCTTGAATATCACGAGTGTGGTGGAGCAAACTATACAATGGCACTTGCTTTCTAAGGGGTTCTTGAAAATCTGCAGATTAAGATGGAGAAATATCCTAATATATCTAACACAAAAACAGAAGCACAGCAACGGCAATGAATGACAAACTCCTTGGCAGGGGAAGAAGGCAGAAGTAGTACTAATCAAACTACTTCGGGGATTACAGATATTCTCCAACTACAGAGATCATCGACTTGCTCTGCCAATAGCACTCTCTATCTACCTAATCCCAGATTTCTCAATGTGGTTTCTTCTTTCTTTTTTTGTTGGTTGTTTTGTGTTTGTTTTGAGACAAGGTCTTGCTCTGTCACCCCAGGTAGAGTGAAATGGCATCACTGTAGCTCACTGTGACCTCAAACTCCTGGGCTCAAGTGATCCTCCTGCCTCAGCCTCCCAAGTAGCTGGGACTTCCGGCATGCACCACCATGTCCAGCTAATTTTTCTATTTTTTGTAGAGATAGGGTCTCACTCTTGCTTAGGCTGGTCTCAAACTCCTGAACTCAAGCAATTCTCCTACCTTGGCCTCCCAAAGTCCTAGGATTACAGTCATGAGCCACCACGGCCAGTCTCAACGTTGTTTCTTTAGGTTATCCATGACAGTACCATTAGGCAAAAAATAGGCATAGTTAGAAAATAGCATTTCCCTTGGCTCTTCTCTAGAGGAAGCAAATAGAGCTATGTAAGGAGGGCAAAGGTTGAAAATACCAAGGATAGGAGGACTTTCAAATTCAGAAAATGCTGATTTGGGGAGAAAAGTTTTAGATGATTTTTATTTTATTTTATTTTTTGCTGGAGTTGTGGGGTTGTGTGGGTTGTGGGGGCTAATTTTGTTGGGTTTTCAACTACAAAAGCTCTTCCTATGTGTTTGTATTCCTGTATCAGTTTGCTATGGTTTCCATGACAAAATAATGGGTGGCTTACAGAGCAGAAAGTTATTTCTTGTATTTCTGTCAGCAGGTTTAGTTTCTCCTAAAGCCTCTCTATTGGCTCGCAGATAGCCATATTCCTGAACGGCCTTTTCTTTGTACACAAGCACCTCAGGTATCTCTTTCTCTTACCATAAAAACACCAGTCATTTTGGATTTGAGCCCAACCCTAACAGCCTCATTTTAACTCACCTTTTTTTTTTTTTTTTGAGACAGAGTCTCACTCTGTTGCCGGGGGCTAGAGTGCCGTGGCATCAGCCTAGCTCACAGCAACCTCAAACTGCTGGGCTCAAGCGATCCTTCTGCCTCAGCCTCCCGAGTAGCTGGGACTACAGGGATGTGCCACCATGCCCAACTAATTTTTTCTATATATTTTTAGTTGGCCAATTAATTTCTTTCTATTTTTTTAGTAGAGATGGGGTCTCACTCTTGTTCAGGCTGGTTTAGAACTCCTTACCTTGAGCGATCCTCCCACCTCGGCCTCCCAGAGTGCTAGGATTACAGGCATGAGCCCACACCTGGCCTTAATCACATCTTTGAAGACCTTATCTCCAAAATATAGTTACATTCTGAGGTATTGGGGGTTGGAACTTCATATATGAACTTTGAGGGGATACAACATAATATTCCCCACTGCTTTGAGGGTTGAGTGCTTATCAAACATCTGGTAAGTGTTTGTGGTTGATGATGATGACCTCACAATTTGTGGCTTGCTGCTCATAATGTACAAGTAAGAATTTCTAGTAGTTAGTCCAGAAATGAGAAAAACACACATACATCAAAGCTATCTGCCCAGGTCTGCCAGCCCAGTTTGGCAGAAGCCATATCTGGCCTCACTCTCATTGCACTTGATTTTGAAATGTCATTTAATCTATGGAGGCTGCCACGATAAAAGCTGTCAGGAAGGGGATTAGAAAATGGCACAAAAGAAATCTCTCCTAATCCCCACTTCTAGATCCTATTAAGTGCCTTGCCTGCCATGCTGTGTCCCAAGTGTAAGCCCTGAGGACTAACTCAGGATCTGGCATAGCAGTCTAAGAGAGAATAATCTGGGGATGAAGGAAGGAGAAAGGATTTATAGATACTGCATGAAGTTAGTCATTAGCTTCTCTAGCTCAAAGAGCTTACTGCAAACTTCTGGAGGTGGTGTGTAGAGAGTAGGAAAAGAGGAGGCTGCATCTTTATTATCTAGGATTGAATTCTGACATCACTTGTGTTGCTGGGGCCTTTGTTCAAATGCAATAATCATCTCTCACACTAACACCATGCTTTACAGTTTAGAAAGCCATTTCACATGCATGATCTCATTTAATCCTTAGAACAGTCTTGTTAACTAGAAGAGATCAAGCCAGAAGGCAAGGTACTTTGAACAATTGTAAAAGTGACAGAATTCACTCATCTGACCCAAACCAGATCTTTTCAGTTGCACATCCAGCAGAAAGACTATCAGATAATGCAATGGATTTTAAGGGCTTTGATATACTTCTGATCCAATTTATGGAGAAAAAGAAAGTAAGGCCTCATTTACTTAAAAATTGCGCACAATTCTATAAACTACAGCTTAAAAGTTCAGTCCTTTGCTAAAGATAAGAGCAGGTGGCCAGGTCCCAACTAGTGAAAAAATAGACTTTCTTACTTGGTCACCATTCATTCAGTATACTTTGAAAACAATGGAGGAAATAGAAAAGTTTGAGGCAGATGAAGGGATCATTTCTAAACCCTCAGGAAAAATAAAATGCCTAAAAAATGAAATGCCACAATTAAAGAAAAATTAGCATGGAAAATAGAAGTAGGAGCAATTGTGGGAAAAGTCTGAGAAATCTGAAGACTTTAGCAAATTTGGGGGAGACAGAAATTATGCAAAATAACAAAAACTAATGATAATGATAATATTAATAAGCAATGATAACTAATAATGGCTAACATTTATTGAATACATAAAAAATGTCAAGCATTCTGCTAAGTGCTGTATATGCATCATTTCATGTTGGTGAGGATAATATTATCCCATTTTACAGGTGAGGAAAGTGAGAAAAGATAAGTAACTTACTCAAAGCCACACAAGCAGTAAGGGGCAGAGCCAGTTTTAAACCCAGGTCTGTCTGGCATCAGTATCTAAGCACTTAACCATTGCACAATCCTGACTCACATTCATATATAGTATAAACACCATCGTTAACAGTCATTAAGTGCCCACGTGTGACTATGGTTCAGTTAACTTTAAGAAAAAGGAAAGCTGGGTGTTGCCAGTATGACACTGAAAGTCAATCTTAAGTGGCCAATAAAAACCACTTTATGGATAGGCAATATGTATATCCTGGCTACATTTGTAAGATTTCTAGCATGAATGTAGTCGTATGACGGGATGGCAGCCAGCTGAGTTAACATACATATGACCTAGGTAGAGAAGCATATTTTATAATTTTTTATATATAACATAGATATATATATATATATATATTTTCTTTATTTCTTTTTAAAGAGACAGGGTCTCACTCTGTCACCCAGGCTACAGTGCAGTGGTGTCATCATAGCTCACTGCAACCTCAAACTCCTGGGCTCAAGCAATCCTCCTGCCTCAGCCTCCCAAGTAGCTGGGAGTACAAGCTCACACCACTGCACCCAGTTATTTTTTGTAGAGACAAGTTCTCGCTATTGCCTAGGATGGTCTCGAACTCCTGACCCCAAGCGATCCTTCTGCCTTGGCCTCCCAAAGTGCTAGGATTACAGGTATACGCCACCATGCCTGGCCCAGAGAAGAATATTATAAAGAGATTAGGTTCTTTTTATGAGGAAAGATGGCCTTTTATTCCCTCTCTCTTTCTGTGGGTATGTGGGGGAGAGGCAGGGAGGATTCAGCATATAGCTACTTATTACTGTCAGCAGGAGAACTGGAGGCAAGGTTGACCTTTGATGTTCTCTGGACTAATACATGGATCTCTTTGAATGTGATTCCTCTCCCATCACCCCAAATCAAAGTCAGTGGAACTAACCTGACTCTTTCCAACTATAATTAGGAGGAATTCCCAATTCTCCCTTGTTGTCTAACCCAAGAACATCAAATTACTCATCTTCAAAAAAAATCACATCAGCATTTATAGGTACTTTTGGAGTAAAAAAAAGATAAATATATTAAAGTGGGAGTTTAAGCTTTTAACATCCTTCATATTTGGGCACAACTATTCCCTATTCGGCCAAAAGTAAGTAGAACTGGGTGGATTGAAGGAAAAGAGCCCTTAGTAATGCTCCAAACAGCATAGTCCACTCAGATATAATCCAGGCTTGACTGATAACCATTTAAAACATAAAGGGAGTGCAGGCAGCATACACGCTGTTATAAATAAACAAATATAAATAATTAGTAAAAAATAAAGAATTCTTACTCCACTTTGTAGCCTATCCTTTCATTAATAAGAACACAATTACCACACTACCCAAGATTATGTTAGTAAGCAA
The DNA here is from genome assembly GCF_040939455.1 of Microcebus murinus. Classification (NCBI taxonomy): domain Eukaryota; kingdom Metazoa; phylum Chordata; class Mammalia; order Primates; family Cheirogaleidae; genus Microcebus; species Microcebus murinus. The sequence continues at coordinate 51,211,625 of NC_134106.1, read as the reverse complement.
GAAACATGAACTACCTAAGAGGAGTCAAAAGAAATGGGACAAAATATTAGCCAAAACAACTAATTACTTCAAATAAAAGTGAGGTATGTTCCTGACAGAAGTATAAGAAAAACATCTTGACAGTATGACTTATATATTTTCTCTATAAAATTATAGTCCGTTTATCTTCTCAACTTGGTTTGGTGAGTTCTTTGCCAATGGAGGAAATGGGAACAGAATATAGTCCTTAACTCCTGGATGAGATGCCTCAGTTGGGTTTTGTTGGTTTCTAAAGAATTTTAGCCACATTTATAAAAAGGATAGACACTTGAAATATTTTTGCCATATAATTTCAAGCATATGAAAAATGTAACAAAAATATGACTCTCCTATACTCTTTACCCAGATTCATCAATTTTTCAATTATTTACATTTTGCTATATTTGCTTTGTAATCTCTTTCTCACACAACCACTTGAGAGTAAGTATATCATACACTTTTATCCCTAAATACTTTATGTTTCCTAAAGACAAGGACATTCTCTTATATAGTCACAGTTTTATAATATTGATAAATACTGTCTAATCCAGTCTATATTCAGATTTTATCAAATGCCCTAAAAAGTCCTATATAAATTTTTTTTCCTGGTCCAGAATCAAAATCCATTATCACACACTGCATTTAGATATCATTACTCTTTTATCTTTTTCTTACACTATTATTCCCATATAGAAAGTCCTCACTACTTCTGAATCTTACATATCTTTCAAGGCCTAAATTAAGTCCCATTTCCTTAATGAGAACTTTCTTGATATTTTAGCCAAACAAGCCTTTCTCTCCCTCCTCTGAATTTGTGATTTAAATGTTATAATCTTATAAATGTGACAATTATTGCACACCATCTTATAGCATCTGATTCTGTGTGTGCACACCTATTTAATAGTTCCCATCCCCAAAGATTAGTGAACATGGGCTTTCAAGTCATACAGACCTAAATTCAAATCTAAACCAAGACTCTACCACTTTCTAGCTGTGTGGTTGGCTAAGTTTTAGTTTTCTAATCTGTAATATGGTGGTTTAAACAGATTTAACAAATTAAGTTGCTATGAGGATTTAATGATAATGCATTTAATTTTTTTTTTTTTTGAGACAAGAGTCTGCTTCTGTTGCCCGGGCTAGAATGCTATGGCGTCAGCCTAGCTCACAGCAACCTCAAATTCCTGGGCTCAAGCAACCCTTCTGCCTTAGCCTCCTGAGTAGCTGGGACTACAGATATGAGCCACCATGCCTGGCTTATTATATATATATATATATATATATATATATATATATATATATATATATATATATGTATATGTATATGTATGCATGTATGTGTATATATATATATATATATTTTTTTTTTAGTTGTCCAGATAATTTCTTTCTATTTTTAGTAGAGACAGGGGTCTCATACTTGTTCAGGCTGGTCTCAAACTTCTGACCTTGAGTGATCCACCTGCCTTGGCCTCCCAGAATGCTAGGATTACAGGTGTGAGCCACCACACCTGGCTAATAATGTATTTAAAACAACAGTTTTGGGGGGTAGAACTGAATGGGGAAATAACATTGATCTTTTCTGCCAAAGTGTCAGGAAGTAACACATTTCCTCATACCTTACTGTGCCTGACTAGCCCACTGACTTTAAACATTTGCTACCCTAAGAGCCCCCTACCTCCTCTTCCTTTGTGTCTTAACAACACACTTTAGCCAGTCTTGCATAAAGAACAAGACTGTGCAGTCGAAATCCAGGCCAATAAGATAAGACACAGCCATAGGTCTGTGTTAGGGATTAAAGGTGAGAAACCCCCCTGTAGCACAGCTGGCTGGCCGCTCTGACTGCCGCTGAGCGCCCTTCTGATCAGAAGTAAAGGTTTTGCCTTGCCCAGACAATTTGCAGCGTCTGACTACTTTTTTAACCACACCGCGGGTCATTTCTAACAGAAATGTCTTACCTCTCTCCGATTTTACCACAGTCTGTAATACCCAACAGTAAAATAATATTGTTCAGTAGCTCTATTTACTTTCCCAAAGAGAAAAATACATATTTCACTCTAACACTAACACGTTGCGCTTCTAGCAATCTAGTCTGATCAAGAAACTCCACTGGTAGCCCGCAATCTGCAGCAGTATCCTGCTTCCTGGATGTTCCTAATGGCTCCTTCTGATACCCTGCTGCTGCCCAAGAAGTACAAGGCCATCAGCTAGTGGAAGAATACCAGAGGCACCATGGTTGAGTGTGTTCCTTCCCTCGGAGCTCTGGCCGTGACACTGGCCAGCACAGCCAAGTGGAAGAGCATGACAGGGCACCAGGTGCAAACAAGACTCCAAGCTAGAGATGCCTGGAACAAGCAGGGTCAGGAGCTCAGGTGTAAACTCTGTCCTTCCTGTCTACCCATCACTGTCAATCCTAAGAAAGAAGAGGAGAATACCCAAATCAAGCAATTTTCCTATAATCAAACTGAGAGATAATTTTAATATTCAACAATAACACTGAAAAATCAGGAAGTCCACAGTTAAGATGCCATTCATACTTCATTTCCACAGGTCTCTTTCCCATGTTAAGAGGGCAGGGAAGCTGGTATGCACAGAATTTCCAATATATTGTTTTAATAAGATAATCTCATCTTCTCTACCTCTGAGAAAATACCAATAAAATTATTCCCTTTATGTTAAATCAATCCTCTATGTCAGAGATTAAAGCAAAACAAAACAAAAATTGTAGCAGCTGCATCAATTCTTCAACATATGGAAGTACAAACCAACTTTACAGATTTAGAATCAAATTTAATTTGGGTTTTCCTATGTTATTAACTCAAATATTCTATCACTTTTCTGTTTTTACTTCTGTCAATTAGAATTTTAAGTGAAAGTCTAGTGCCACCCAAGGATACAAAAACAAACAAGAAAATCCCTGTATCCCTCATTTTAAACTGTAAATGGGGGCTATAGCAAAACTAATGGAAAATTATATCCTCATAACAGGGCTATAATGAGGGTTTACATTTGCAATCAGAAAAGAGATAAGAAAAATCTAATACAAAGCTTTTATTTTCTCTTCATCAATGAAGAGTAAAAATACTGTAACATAAACATCAAAATGGAACTTCCAATAATTCTGTCATTTAAAGGGCAGAGGCACTATGTCTGAGTCTGCCTCTGAGAAATACTTCCATTAAAATAAAGTTTTAGAGATTTAAATTCTCAACTGAAGGTTAATGACAACAATGAAGGTACTATACCCTGAAGGTATATTAGCATCTATCTGTTCCTTAGGATAAATGGCTCTATTGGAAATTTCCAGAAATTCATATATACTTTTGTAGACATCTTTAATTCAATGAGAAAAACTCTTTTCAGCTCATTCAACTGCATCACTCATAAGATCTTGATATTATGTGTAAAACTTCAGTATATTTGAAGCTTTTGAAAGTTTCAAAAATTTTGAAAGTTAGGGCTAAAAAAGAATCTTTGCAAGGAATCTTGCAAAGGAATCTTTACAAATTCTGCTATTTTATATTCAGTTTCCCTCTCCCTTTACAGGAAAATGAGGAATTGAATCCTCACCATCATTACCCATGGAGCTCAAAACGGTATTATGAGGGAAAAATCATTTATTTGAGAGTTTGACTATTCGAATTTAGATATGGCTCCAACTATTACTAGCTGTGTTGACCTTGGGGGAAAAAATTAATTTTCTTGAATCTGGGTTTCCAAATCTAAAAAATGGGAAAATAATACCTATCTTAACTATTATAAAGACTAAATAGCACACGTATAAGCACCCAGCACTGCCTCTGATATGAAACAGGCTCTCAATAAACGCTAGTCTTTCTACCCTATTACACATATCCTGTCCCCTGGCACTTTATAAGGAGTTCTGCTAAACATTTTAACTACCAGCTCTGTTTTCTTCACAACAGGCACTTGACTCTTAATAGTGACAAATAGTCACGAGAAAGACTCCTGAGGCCTGATGTTGTCCCAGAGAGTTCTCACATTGGGGAACAGCACCAACTGCTTCAGGCTATGCCAAGCCCTAAAAGGGAAATCCCTTCCTGCATGTTTTTACACTGGTACTTAACATCCTGAGAGCTTTGCTGCTCTTCCAAGAGCCTTCTGTTCTTCAGGCAAGCATCAGACACACTGTTTGCCCTCTTTTCCTTTCTTAGTAGGTCTTTATTCAACAAGACCACCCACTGCATTCAAATATTAGGAATCAGAGAAGGCCAGGTTCAACCATGTACAAACTGGTAAAGTGTCAGGACTCAACAGTAAGCCCTTCTTAACCTTTTAAAATCTGGATGTCTACGCTTTCTGTTCTTGGAAATTGTAGACTTGTTGATCCACTGGTTCAAATATGTCTGTGTATTTCCCTCACCTACATTATCAAAGAACTCCCCATGTAGAAGACTTCTTACTAAAGTTCTGAATCTCAGACTATGACTACAGTTTAATAAAGCAGTGCTTCCCAACCTCTCCCACTTCATGGTATAGACAGATTGACGCCTGGCACCTGTTGGAAAGCCCTGAATTAAAGGGACTTGAAAGTATTGATGACTACTGATGGGGTTGCTGGGGCTCAGAAAAGGACATCCCAAAGTGGCACGCTGAGTACTTTGAACGAAAGGAGACTGGAAGGCCTCAGAAGCAAAGTCTCTCTCTGACCTCCTGCCCACCCGAATTTCTCTTCCTTCAAGGCAGGTGATAGAAACTAAAACCTCTCTCCCTCAAAGCAAGCCATAAAACCTAGAAAAATCACCCTCTTTCTCTCACTTGACCCTTATTCTTGAGGGGTCCTGCCCCACATCTAGGAAGAAGGAATGCTCCACAGAGAAGCCAAGAAGAATCTGAATAGACAGGCCTCGCTCGGTTCCCCCCCTCAAGTCCATCACCCTCAGATCACACCCTATGTCCAATTACATTTTACACAGCTATCCATTCTTCATTGAACTGTAAAGGAAAATAAAAAATCACAAGATCACCCTCCCAACTCCTTATGCAAAAGGGAAGGCCAAGCCTGGATGCTGAGTCATGCAACACCCCTTTCCAAATGAATAGTTGTTACTAACATTATGCCTTGACCAGATCCTCAAGGGAAGGTAAAAAGACTGCGCCCCCACAGATCATTCATAAGTAAATTCTTTGCTGGCCTGCCATAAATAAGGACATGCCAATTGTAGCTTTAGGTCTGTAATCTAAGCCTAGCTCCTAAAACTAAAGTCTGTCTGATTCTACATTGATAAGGTTGATTCCACACTTAGCTTCCCAGGTACAGAACAGAGACAGGATGAACAGATCATTCTTTCACCTACCCAGGGATATCTGCATAATTGATTCTTCCTTTACTCCCTTTTTCTCTTCAAACATTATCTTATGTAAAATGTAGATTTGCTGAGCACTAATTAGAGCTTCATAAAAATGTAACCATTGCCTCACTGCCCATTGCTTCCTCCTTTTTCTTTCTGTATGCCCTCTCCCGTTAGTATTGAGTCCCCAAATCCCTCTTTGGAGAGCACAGGTCACAGATGCTTTTGTGGTTTGTGCTTTTCCTGCATGTGTCCCCAAACTTTGGCTTAATAAACCTCCATTGATTGAGATCTTTGCCTCAGTCACTTATTTTGGGTTGTCAAAACCTAAGCATAAAAACAATTTTCCCTAGGTCTTAGAATATTCACTCTGAGGGTTCCTGTGTCACATAAAACTTTGATGAAATACATTTGTTAATGCTTTTCTCTCATTAACTTGTTTTTATTATTGGAGAGCTGGCTGAGACCCTTGTGATGTGTGAGGAAAGATATTGCATCTTTTCCACCGCTGCAGAGCTCAGGACTTGCCACCCCTAAGTATGCCTGTTTGAAAAAAGGATTATTTTGAGAAACTGTAGACACATAAGAAGCCCTGAAAAGTTACCCTTTTATAAGAGAAATTTATATCTATAATGGAAATGGAACTTATCAGGGTATCTACCTCTCTGCAGCAGAAATATAAAGATGACTAAATCACTAGAGACTCTTAATCAACAGAGAAGACATAGACTTAAATATCATTAACAAACCTTACCTTTGTTTTGTCAACCTAAAAGCAAGAGGCTGAGGCACAAAATATAATTTCAATTGTATACTTGAACCAAAGTGAGGGCAGCTGCCTAGAAGACTCAAAGCCAAGTAACCTTGAATATGAGCTCCACTTGGCCTTTTACAGGCAGGTTTTGAAGGCAAAAATAGTGGGTCATAGAGTGGGCTGTCTGTCAGGAACTCTCCTTGGTTTACGGAAATAATGTTGATTACTGATTGGTATACTTTTGGTTTGTTTAAGCCAAATACTTTAGTATGATGGTTATACACTGTTAAGCTATAGGGTATCAGTTATAGTGTCCAATGAATACAGCACTATTAGGTTAATTTATAGCTGCTTGTGGCAATAGCAGGCAGTTTCAAGAGATGAATACATAGCTCAAAGGTGGGAATAAGATGTGACTGCTGTTTCATTTTGATGTCTCCATTTGTCCTGATAATTTAAAAGGACTCACCTTCCTCAGATAAAAGTTATTTTATTTTCTCAGTTTAATAATGCTTTCCTGGCCATCTTAGCTGAGATGGCCTTTCCCCATACCCTTCTTCCTTTGTTTCAGAGAATGATGGTATTTTAGCTTGAAATTTAAACTACTCCTTTGAGATCTACTTTAGAGATTTACTCATCTCTCTGGATTATCTCATATATATATTAATATATGTGTATGTTACATATATGTGTTACATATGTATATGAAATATACATGTTATTAAACTTGTATTTGATTTTCTTTTGTTTATCTGTCTTTTTTTACAGGGTGTCCCATATAAGAACTCATGAAGGGTAGAGGAGAAAATTATTTTTCCTTCCCTATGCTACAAAAGGTTAAAGTACAAGCAGTACTGAGAGAAAAGGTATATAAACAAACCTATTTGCCACCTAGCACAGAAACTTTAATGATGTAAACATAATTGTTTCAATTCCAAGTAGCTTGGGTCAATGTCCACACTTCCTCATAGGACTGATCATTCTTCATTCCTGTCAGACCTAAAGGAGAACATGAACTTCAGAAAAGTAACCAACGTTTGAATTGGCACAGCCAGTACTCAATGCAAGTATCACAAAAACCCTAAATCAGTAAATTAGGCATAAAATATTAATTGAGTGTCTTATACTTACTTGCCAGGTATAGTCGTAGATAATGGGGATTCAGCTCTAAACAAGAGTACCCTTGAGGAGCTCCCATTATAATGGGAAAAAAAGATACAATAAAATAACTTAAAAGGCAGTTTCAATACATCTTGTAGTTCAATACTTCTGATGTCATGAGAAAACTGTTAACAACCTCCCAGGTAGTTTTTATTCAAGGGGGTAAAGAAGGCTGAATGAATTGTGGAGACTGACCCAATTCGGAAATTCACTTCTCACATTTCTGTCTAGTTGCTAGGGTTAGCGTCATTGCTTCCGTCCTTCGGCAACACACAAAAGCAGGAGACACCATTTATAGGGAGATAATGAAGACCCAGACAGTATAAAATTACAGAGCACAAAACCAGAAATCAGAAGATCTAGGATCTATTTCCAATTCTATCACTTAATGTTCACAGGAACTTAATTCACTTAAAACTCTTGGAGCCTGACTTTCTTCATCTATTCTATCCTACTTCATAAGGTTTTTAGGAAGTTTTAATGAGGCAATATAATAAAAGAATTTGAAAATGTTTAAAACATTGGACAAATGCTAACTATAACTGCCTAAGCAAAATGTTTATAGGAAAACTTAAATGAGAAGAGACAGGAGCAACTACATTTAACACCAAAATGAGTCACTGCTCCTGTATATTAGCTGTTTTGAAACTTTTGCTTCCATTTTTTTGTCTCAAAGTATTCACCCTTTGGGGAAATGGATCCCAAAAGTGATGTCAGACCTTACGGAGTGCTGTTTAGTGATTACCCTCAATCTCACTGAACCAGATTAGAAAATTATTTTCTGAAATCTATTTTATTTCTTGGTCTACTGCCCCATGATTAAATGTCTTTTACTTTATGAGTTATTATTGCTGAGTATCTTTAATTAGGAGGTAGAAAGTAAGTATGAAGTCATCTCTCTTAGCTATTAAGACATTACCTATCAAGCACTTTACAATCTCTCTTCTTGGAATACTGTCCTTTTGTTTTCCTGGGTATCTCTATCACCACCATCTTAAATTAAATGGGTTGTGTGGCAGGAGGGCCAAGTAGAAAGTTAAAGGCAGCTGGGGCAATATGGGAAGAGAGTGAGGAGTGCTGGGACTGAAATGGTGAGTACAGGTATCATCTAAAGCTGCAGACCCCAAGCCCCAGGCCTTAGACCAGTACTAGTCCCTGGCCTGTTGGGAACCAGGCCACACAGCAGGAGGTGAGCAACCAAAGCTTCATCTTTATTTATAGCTGCTCCCCATCACTCACATCATGGCCTGAGCTCCATCTCCTGTCAGATCAGCAAAGGCATTAGATTCTCATAGGAGCGCAAACCCTACTATAAATTGTGCATATGAGGGATCCAGGTTGCTCGCTCTTTATGACCTGATGTGGAGCTGAGGTGACCTGATGTGGAGCTGTGATGACCTGAGGTGGAGCTGAGGCGGTGATGCTAGCTCTGGGGAGTGGCTGCAAATACAGATTATCATTAGCAGAGAGGTTTGAATAAATGTAATGTGCTTGAATCATCCCCAAACCATCCTCCCCTGCCCTGTCCATGGAAAAATTATTTTCCATGAAACTGGCCCATGGCACCAAAAAGGTTGTGGACTGCTCACTGATCTAAAGGGATAGTCATTTCTCAGCTCTAACTTGCTATTTGTAGAAAAGTGGATCCAGTGTTGCCAGATCTTTATTTCAGAAGATTCCAGAAACTACATTTTTGTGATACCTTCAAAATTTTATTTGCAAAATACTCATAGTCATCTGGGTCTACCATAAATTGAAAGAGATCAGAGCATGACACTCCAAAATATGCCACCTTCGCATACAGATTATTTTGAATGGAAGGTACCTAAGAGACAGCACAGAATAACTCTCTACTTACCCTCTCCCATTTGCCTAAAAGCAGAGTATAAATCTCCATTTCTGAGAATGTCCCCCATTTTATACAAGAATGGCAAAATGACTCTTAATCACCTGAGATGACTCTGGATTCTTTAGCCCAGAGACGGGATGAGAGAAATCTGCATAATAAATCTTACTAAAACACTTTTCTTCTATCAGTTTCCCCCATATGTTTACCCTCCCACAATTTACCACCCCTAGAAAACTCAAACCCTCTTTTATTTTATTTTTTTGAGACAAGGTATCTGTTGCCCAGGTTAGAGTGCAGTGGCGTCATCATAGCTCACTGTAACCTCAAACTCCTGGGCTCAAACTATCCACTATCCACCTGCCTCAGCCTCCCAAGTAGCTAAGAGTACAGGCAGACCCCACCACACCCAGCTAATTTTTCAATTTTTTTTTTCTTTCTTTTTTATAGAGACTGGATCTTGCTATGTTGCTCAGGCTGGTTTCAAACTCCTGGGCTCAAGTGATCCTCCCTCCTCAGCTTTCCAAAGTGGTACAATTACAGGAGTGAACCACCGCACCTAGCCTCAAATCCCCCTTTCTTTGTCTTGCCACATTTCTATAATTTATCACTGTTTATTAAAAATGGTATGTTAAGATCTCAGACCTAACTTCTTCTTTGGGTCTTCATTTCTTTTCTATAAAGGCCTCCATATGCACATGTAACAAACCATTTCTCCTGTAACTCTGTCTTCTGTTAGTTTAATTTGCAGGGCCCAGCCACTGAGACTAGGAGGGTAGAGGAAAAGCTTTTTCCTCCCTTACAAAACTCATAGTACAGATTTCTTCTGGCACTGAAAGATAAGTTATTTATTTAAAAAGTATTTATTGATGCAGATATATAATTTACCATTATTCTGATATGGGGAAGTAAATATTAAGCTGGGCCTTACAGGCTAGTGATGGCAGAGAGGACATTTCAGACTGGACAGACATGATGCACAAAGCTACTGAGATAGAAATATGCCTGGCATGTTGTGGGGAGGAAAAGGAATGAATAGACTCATTTTGCTGAAAGATAGAATTCTTTTAGAGAAGGAGTAGGGCAAAAATAGGAAAAAATTGTGAAAGACATTGAATTATAGAGTTAAGATTTTTTTTTTTTTTTTTTGAGACAGAGTCTCACTTTTGTTGTCCTGGCCAGAGTGAGTGCCGTGGCGTCAGACTAGCTCACAGCAACCTCAAACTCCTGGGCTCAAGCGATCCTCCTGCCTCAGCCTCCCAAGTAGCTGGGACTACAGGCATGCGCCACCATGCCCGGCTAATTTTTTGTATATATATTTTTAGTTGGTCAATTAATTTTTTTCTATTTTTAGTAGAGACGGGGTCTCGCTCAGGCTGGTTTTGAACTCCCAACCTCGAGCAATCCGCCCGCCTCGGCCTCCCAGAGTGCTAGGATTACAGGCGTGAGCCACCGCGCCCGGCCTGAGTTAAGATTTTTATATGTAACCTTTAAAGGATAGTCTAGAGATAATGGAAAGCCATTACGAGGATGGGGATCACCATATTTCATACCTTGTCAAGGATTATGTGTAACTGTTCTTTGCATTTTTTCATAAAAGAAGATAAGGCTCAATGCTGACACATTAGAGTTCTGAAAAATTCCCAAATGAATGCCAGTTTAACTAACCATATTGTAAGTCAACCTTGTTGGCAATGTGGTGGTCAAGGCTTTCAAAGCAAAAATTAAATGATCTCTAAAGGCTTATTTCATTCTGATCAATAAAAACATTTAGAATTTGAAACCCAAAGAAAAGGCCACTGGACAGTTTGGCACATTGTCAGGTTCAGGCAGAGCTCTCATCAGACTGCCTGTCAGTTGGCAAGACGCTGAGTGAAAAAGGTTGGCCTCATAAAAGTCTTTAGGTACAAAAGCCCCAGAATGCACCTCTGTCCATATTCACCACATGGAAACATGCCTCCAGCAGCTCATGTTTCAACCTCAGAACCATTTTTGTTTTCTTTCTTTCTTTCTTTTTTTTTTTTTTGAGAGACAGAGTCTTGCTCTGTCACCCCAGGTAGAGTGCAGTGGTGTCATCATAGCTCACTGTAACCACAAACTCCTGGGCTTAAGTGATCCTCCTGCCTCAGCCTCTCAAGTGGCTGGGACTATAGGTAAGCACCACCACACCCAGCTAAATATTTCTATTTTTAGTAGAGATGGGGTCTCGCTCTTGCTCAGGCTGGTTTTAAACTCTTGAACTCAAGTAATCATTCCACTTGGGCCTTCAAGAGTGCTAGGATTATAGGCGTGAGCCACCACATCCAGCTGCCATTTCTGTTTTCTTGTACAACAAATGATTCTGGGGCAACCAGTCCAGCTGATACTCTCATAAAATTCCAGGAGACAAAGAGCCAGGAGAACAGAGCCAAATTCAATGAACTTCGCTCTTTTAGAGAAAACATCCTAGAGCACACAGCTGAAAAAGGCCATATACATATTGCTAAAGAATTTAAACTTTATTATAAGGCAATGAGGGAACTATTAGTGAATTTTGGCCAGGTAAATAACATGATCCTAAAATTTTAAGAATTTTAAAGAACACAAATCTGGTGAGAATATTCAGGATAGCTTGAAGTGTGAGAAAGATCAGAAGTAGGGAGACCAACTTAAGCAAATGCAGAGTTGGGAATGAGCACAGTAGGTCTGCAGGTTAGTGAGGGGGCCAGTCTGGGGTTCATGGGGCCTAGGAAATCACCAGGAACTGCTGCTAGGCTCTCACAGGCAGGTGTCTTTCTCTCTCACATACAGACTCTCACATCCATGGATGTACTCTTCCCACACATAGTCTCTGCCTCTGCTTACCAGTTCTTTTCTTTTCTCCCTTTCGGAAAATTTCTGCAGCATACAGATGCCCAATAATTACTACACTAACCCAAGCTCTATGTGACCTCTCAGTTACAGTGCTCATTACCATCTGGCAGCTTCTCTACATCAGTAAGTTGAAAATTCTGAGAAGAATCTGTCACTCAAAAACTATTATCTCTGGCCAGGTGCAGTGGCTCTTGCCTGTAAACCTGCCTCCTCATACTTTGGGAGGCTGAGGTGGGAGGATCCCTTGAGCCCAGGAGTTCAAGACCAGCCTGAGTGAGACCCCCTCTCTACAAAAAATAAAAAGATTAGCCGGACTTGGTGATGTACCCGTTGTCTTAGCTACTTGTGAGGCTGAGGCAGGAGGATCACCTGAGCCCAGGAGTTTGAGGTTGTGGTGAGCTATGATGACGTGCCCCGCTCCCTACCCTGTCCACTCGCCCCAGTGCACTGCATTCTAGCTTGGGAAACAGAATAAGACTTTGTCTGTATAAAAAAACAAAAACAAACAAAAATCCCTATCATCTCTGCCTTAGTAAAGCCCATCACACTAGACCATAAAATACCTGTTTAGCCTATGGATGGGCCCTGCTTATTCAGGGTTTCCTCTGATCTAATTAGGTTGGCCAGTGGGTAGGGTTGAAAAGCTGGCATGGTCTACTAGTCACACAGCAAGGATGTAGAAAAAGTAGCTTCTCTTAGGTCAGTTGCCAGAGTAGGGCAGGCAATGATAGATATTTTTTGCTATAGCTCAGGAAGAGCAGAAAATAAGTAACCTTAGGTAGAACACAGAGTATGTTTAAAGCCAAGTAGAAGTGATGGCCATTTAAGATTAGCAAATGTATAATATTAACTGGTACCAACAGAAACAAATTGCTCATCTGACTAAAGATGGTATATGTACACCTCTTGATCCAAGCAAACTACCACATATGAAGACTTAGATTCACTCAATATAGCTCTTTTAAATATAATCCCCTAAAGCTGAAAAATTAAAATTTTAGAGATTTGATGTTCATATAATTTTTCTAAGAACTTATATATTATTTAGCATGAATAACACATTTATTTCAATAAATCATATTTAAGTTTAATAAATTCTATTTAGGTTTAATATTTATATATCACTATGTAATTTGAAACCCAAAATACAAAACCAAAATAAAATTAGCATAGGCAAGGAAGGTGATAGACAAACAAGGATTTCAGTAGAAATTTAAACTTATGGCAAAAATTTAGCCCAGATTCTGACTATCATATACAGATTTCCTCTGTATTTTCTTAGCATTTTTTACAACTCAATCAACTACTATGTTATATATATTTGGTTTCTTTACATGACTGTTTTCTGAACCTAGAAGATAAACTGTATTTTATTTACAGTTGTATTCTAGAACCTAGAATTGTGCATGGGACACAGAAGGCACTTCTAAATGATGACTGAATGGCTAGTGAGGAGATAAGAATGAAATAAAGTATAGGATGTTTTGAATCCTGCCAGCCCATATTACTGTCCTACAGCAACTTTCATCAAAAAGAATACAGATGAACACATACAACATTAACATTTTAATTATTGAGAATAGTTTACTATAGATGATAAAAGATTCCATTTCTGTTTACATTGCTGATTTCAGGCACATGTACAAAGCAGTAACTTTTTCCTGTGCTTTTACCATCTGTGAAGCAAAATTATTCTTTCTAGTCATTTTTTTAGGGATAATATGAAGATGAACCAATTCTTGAAATTGCTCAATTGGTCTGCTCAATGAATTACAGAATTTAACTAAAAGTTGAAAGCAAAGAGTACCACATGCTTAGTTATAAAAGTATGGCTGTGTTCTATAAATAGCTTATACCCAAAATAAACTCATAATAGCATGGAAGAGAGAGATATATACGCAATGAACTATAATTTGAAGTAAAAGGTCAAAGATGTAATAGAAAAAGTTTAGTCCAGGTATTTTGAGTACATATATCAGGGGAATATTAACTCTGGAGGAATTAGAGTTTCTCAAAGAAAACAGTATCTGTACTAGGATTTTTATAGGAAGAAAAAGAAGAAAGAATACTTTGGAGTAGAGGGAATAGCAAAAGTATAAAAATAATGCAGATAGGGTATAAATTTTAAAAATCTGGTTTCATGGAAAGAGAGTCAAGGTGGGATATAGTCGAGGTGAGATCCCGTGAGGCATCAGAACTTCATACTTTAGGTGATAGGAAGCCACGATTTAATAGGAAATATATATTAATATTTGGTCTTTGTTCGTGGTTCCTGGCACACAGCTCTTAAAACCCTTGTAATCTCTAGTGTCATTTTATATGCTAATGAGATGAGTGGTGGCTGGGGCCCCCTAAAAAGCTTCAAAATGGGGCCAGTCATGGGTCATGGGAAAGATGGAGGCAGGGTTGGAAATTTCAGTCCTACCTACTGACCTCTGAGGAGAGGAGAGGGGCTGGAGATTGAGCTAATCATAAGTGGCCAATGATTTAATCAATCACGCCTATATAATGGAGTCTCCATAAAAACCATTAACCACAGGGTTCAGAAAGCTTCCAAGCTGATGAACACATAGACCTGTAGGAAGGGTGGTGTGCCTGTAAAGGGCATAAAAACTTTGCATTCCTTACCCCATATCTTGCCCTACGCAACTCTTCCATTTATTGTTACTGAGTTGTATCCTTTGTAATAAATCAGTAATAGTAAGTAAAGCACTTTCCTGAGTCCTGTGAGCCTTTCTAACAAATAATTGAACCTGGAGAGAGGGTCATAAGAATATCCAATTCGTAGCCAGACATAGTTTGGGTAACCATGGGTCCCAATACTTTCGCCTAGTATTTGAAGTGGGAGCAATCTTGTGGGACTGAGCTCACAAGTGAGACTTGTGGCGTCTGCATTAATGTTGAGTAGTGTCAGAATTTAATTGTAGAACACCCAGCTGGTGTCCAGAGGGTTAAGAAAATTGGTTTGTGTGTTGGGGTGGGGGAACCCACACATTTGGTATCAGGGATGTTGGGAATAAAAACAGCCCAGAGAAGCCATTCAAGGGGAACCAAATTATCAGGTGTATATTTCAGGAAGCAATGTGAAGGACTAGAGGTAAATAGTTAGAAATCAGGAAAATATGACTTGATCTGGTGCAGTGGTCACTGGAGTAGATGAATGGATGGGTATACAAAATATTGTAGACATACAGGAGTAGGTAACCAAATGGACTGGAGATGAGGGAGAAAAAAAGTAATAAAGATCACTTAAATTTTCAGCCTGGGTTATGAATATGACTGCAATGCCATTAACTAAAATAAGAAACAAAGGGAAGAAATATTTGAAGTAACAGTAAGACATATTGAGTTGGAAGTACCTACAGTATATTTACACAGCACTGCTTACCAAGCAGTTAAGAAAAGTGGATTTAAGTTTTTGAGAAAAAGGGAGAGCTAAAGACACAGATTTGGAAGCAGCTCACAATGAACTGAGTGTAGATAGTAGGAGGTGGAGGCTGGAGGGTAGATGTGATTTTCAAGTGAAAGCACAGAAAAAAGAGAAAGCTGGGGTATTTATAGGACAAGTAGTGAAGTGCCGAGGAAGACAACAACGAAGCAGACAGAAAGAAAACAAAAGAAAGCAAAACAGGGGAGAGCAATAACAAAAAAGTAAGGAGAACAGGGAGAAGTCAAAGTATCACATATGACAAGTGAACTGGAATAAGAAATAAGATGATGCTGCTGAATCTGGTAGTTAAAAAGTTACTGGTGACTTTTGCCAAAAGAGATTGAGAAAAACAGTGGGAGGTAGAAGACGGTTACCCGTAAGACTCAGGCGTATGTAGGCAGTGAAAAAGTAGAGACAGTGAGTATAGACTACTTTTTAATAAATTTTGAGAGTAAGACAAAAGGTCTCCAATTTCTTGTTATAAAACATGGATATTAACTCCTACTAAGAATATGGTGGATATATCCATAGGCATTTTTATGAAATTTATCAAGGTTCTAATAAATTTATAATCAGCAGGATAGAGTAATAAGGAAAATATCCTTATCTCAGAATGGTGTTTGAAAATAACATTGGGTCCTGTTTTTCTATAAGTATGCCAAGGCCAAGTACAGGTTTACATTATGAGAATTTGTTATCTACCCTGTATTTGCATTCAGTCCTTTCTTCAATGGCTCCTGAAGCAGCTGGTCCTGATGGACTCTACCTCCAACTCATTAAAACTTTAGCATACTTGAACAAAAATTATGAAGAATCTTAGAAGGACTGAAACTATAATCAAATTTTGAATATTTTGTTGCAACTTAAAAAATACACTTTGCTATTTGTAGAACATTATTCAGAAATTGTTCCAATTAGATTGCTGTTTTATGCAGAAAATGTCTCTTCATCTAAAAGTTAAGAAAAAAATAATCTGCACCCAAAATAAGTTTTATATGCTAGGTACATTGTCTAGTTCTAGGGAACATTTAAGAACAAAGTACTATTCATGAGGATATTTAGCTGATAAATAATAAATGACAGTGTGTCCATTTTTCTTTGTAAAGTCTTAAATATTTTTGATAAGAGGGACCATCATCATTAAGTATTTATTAAGCACCCACTAGAAATGTTTAGTTGAGCATGAAATGCACTAACCAGAACCGAAGGGAAATTTTCATTTCATGTTTTTATCTTTTGATTAGAAAAAATTCAAAACTATATTATAGTAATCCTTATAGTTCTAAAGATCAACTGTGACTTACAGCAGTCTAGAAAGATTAAGAAACAGTTTTTAAAATTCATCCCTGCTTTTGCTTTTAACTCTATGTGAAGGAGATTTCTAACCTCTTAAAGACCACAAACTTCTGTAAATTAGGGTAATAGTATCTGCCTGCCCACTTCAGAGGGCCATTTGAGAATTATGAGATAATGTTCATATAGCTCTTTTAACTGCATAGATGAAAGGCCCTAATTATCAATGATCAGTGAAATTACTCTGATGTCATTTTTCCTACTCAGGTTTCCTTAAAGTCTGTGTTTGGAAAAGCCTACAAAAAAAAAAATGACCCTTTAAATATAAGTCTTGACTGGTCTAATCTAGATGAAGGCCAGTTATAACAATTATAGAGCCTATATAAAGCATTTACAAGAATACTAGTAAGACAAGACATTATAAAAACAATGGTTCCCATGCAGAGAACAGAAAACCACTGAGGTGGCATATTTTTACTTAGTTACAGAAAAGATCAAATGAAGCTTTTTGAGATGCCATAAAACCAAATACAGCTGACCCTTGAACAACATGGATTTGAACTGTGTGGGTCCACTTATATGTGGATTTTCTTCTGCCTGTGCCACCTCTGAAACAATAAGACTAACCCTCCTCTTTCTCCTCTTCCTCCTCAGCCTACTCAACAAGAATATGACAAGGATGAAGACCTTTACAATGATCCACTTGCATTTAATGAATAGTAAATATATGTTCTCTTCCTTATGATTTTCTTAATATTTTCTTTGCTCTAGCTCACTTTATTGTAAGAATATAGCATATAATACATATAACATATAAAATATGCATGGACTGGTTGACTGTTACTGGTTGACTGTTATTCCTTCCAGTCAATAATAGGCTATTAATTGTTAAGTTTTAGGGGAGTCAAAAGTCATATACAGGCTGGATGAGGTGGCTCATGCCTGTAAACCTAGCATTTTGGGAGATGAAGGCAGGAAGAATGCTTGAGCCCAGGAGTTTGAGACCTGCCTGGGCAATAACAAGACCCTGTCTCTACAAAAAATGGAAAAATTAGCTGGGTATGGTGGCACATGCTTGTAGTCTCAGCTACTCAGGAGGCTGGGGCAGGAGATGGCTTAAGCCCAGGAGTTTGAGATTGCAATGGACTATGATAATGCCACTGTACTCTAGCCTGTTTGACAGAGTAAGACTCTGTCTCAAAAAAAAAAAAAAAAAATGTTATATGCAGATATGTGTATACACACACACACACACACATATGCACATATTCAAGGATTTTTTTTTTCTGGATTGTTTGTAGTGCAAAAACACCAATAAAAATAGCAGGTTAGAAATATCTTGAATGTCATTAAGAGAATAGTTGAGTAGGATGTAGAATAAATATTATGCAGCTGTTAAAAAAAAAGAATGCATTATATCTGTATCTATTGAGTTGGAGAGTTGTCCACGATCTATTTAGTGGTAAAGCAACTTATGTGAGTAATATGTAAAATATAATTCAATTTTGGTAAAAACATCCAACCATTCCCCAAAACCCTGGTAAGCGTAATTATGTTTGTATTTGCAAGAAAAATGATGCGAAAGAGTACAACCATTGGTAGAACTGGGGAATATCTTTAAAAAGATAGTAAAGTTTTACATATTTTTGTATTTCTCACTAGCTCTTCTCCTCTGACCAACATGACCCAAATGTACATCTTAGGTAGCAGTTAACAAACACCAAGGGTACAACTTATCCACTTACTCAAAGCATACTTATTTTCAGCCCACTCTACTGAGTACTAGGGATAGTGCAGTGAATAAGGCAGGCACAGGGCTAGTCTTCATCTTCATCTTGACATTTTTTGTGGACATTCTTTGGAAGCATATTCTTTATATGATTTATATCATAGGTAGGTACCAGAGGAAATCACACTGGATGCCAGCTACTCCTACAGAAGGAAATCTGAGGTGCACAACTATTTACACTTCCCAGGAAATAGAACTCTTTGTAGTGTTTACTTTAGAACTTCTAGAAGGATTATACTCAAAGATATTACTTTTCAATGCTTCACATTCTGCCACATCCTATTTATTTAAATGCGGCATAAAAGCTTGATGTATGACTTCTCAGTGAATTTCCAGTTCACTCAATGTTTTTCTGTTGCTGTCTGACAAAGGCATTAGCAGAGAGAATTTTGCCTTTGCCTTGGAAAGATCTCTTTTTAAATTTATTTTATTTATTTATTCTATATGTGAAGTAGGTTTTCTGTATACATATTTATTTTTTTATACTTATTATCAGTGTGTAGGAAAGATCTCTTTTTAAGTGATGTCTCCAGGAATGCAGTCTGAAGGAAAAGTGGTTTTTTTCTGAGCACCTACCACATCCACTCACTGTGCTACCCACTAAAAGCACAAAAGAAATAAGATTAGGTCCATGTTCTGGAATTTGCAATTTTCCTAGAGGATAGAGAATATAAATAGATGCTATCCATAAATGAAGTAAAGTACAACCATAGAGGTGTGTGTGGGAGGCTATGCAAGTTGCCTGTGATGTCTATAACAATGTCAACTCTGCTTGGTAGGCAGACTCTAGAAAATCCCCATTTGAGAGATTAAAATACCTTCAACTGGGCTTTTACCTTCCATCAATCACTTCTCAAAATAAAAAGGGGGAATTGATTTGGTTAACCCTGAAGTTGTCTCTGTATTTAAAAATCACTATTCTCTCCTTTTAGAATAGTATCTCTAACAAGTATACTTAACAAATAAAATTAATTTGTATTTTTATTATAAGCAATGAGTTATGTTTTTCCCTATATTAAACCAAATTAAATATGTATCATGAGATAGCATTTAAACATGATATCCAACTTGCCTAATAACAATTACCCTTAACAAATAATGTGAAATTATTTTTATTCTCCAAAGGTAAAAAGGATCTTTACTTCTTCCTCTCATTCAGTAAACAGATGTTACACAATTTTCTGGCTTTGGATCTTATCTTCCTTATACCTTCCCCAGGCAAATGCACACTAACACATCACTATGACAACTCTCTCTGAAGATTACTTTTAGATTAATAATTTAGACCCTAACTTATCTCCTGATCACAGTTCCTGTATTTTCAACTATATGCTAGACTTGGCCACTAAGCCATCCTCCTAGTATCTTAAACCTAACATATCTGAAAAAAGGAACTCTGTCACTACATAGTCCTGGGCTGCAATCCTAGTTCTACCACTGTATTAGCTGTGAGATGATGGGTAAATTACGAAAATTCTCTGAACCTGTTTCCTTCTTTGTAAAATGCAAATAAGAGTAGTTCCTTCAGCAAAGGCTTCCTGTGACATCTAAATAAGATAATGTATGTAACCTGAGCACAGTGCCTGCCACACAGAAAAAGTTCAAAATATATTAGCCAAAAAAACAAAACAAAACAAAATAAAATATATTAGCCATCTTCACTTGCAAACTTGCTCTTTACTCTTGTGTTTCCTATTTCCCCAAAGAGCATCAATATCCTAGTTACCAACCTCAATTCCATGGTTCTCTTTGACATTTTCCTCTACCTGTGGTTACATTCAGTTAGTTGTCAAATCTTTCATTCCTACCTATATAAATCCAACTAAAACCAAAAAACATTATAGAACACCCACTGTGTTCATAAGCACTATGCTAAAGTATATAGGGATAGAAACAGGAGTAAGACTTAACTTCTTCACTTCATCCTCTACATGGTTTTTCAGATCAACTCCAACCCATCCAACTGAAAATACCTAGCCCTTCCATCTGACTCTGCCAAGTTACCCCAATCTTATTCCCTTCAAATACTCCTGATATGGTCAACAAGCCACTTGTTTTTCTTGGTATGTGCCCTTAGTATCTGGTTTCTTTCCTTTGTTCTCATCACTTTCACCGTGAAATGACCTCTCTACCATCTCTGTTGTCTCAAATCTACCCATTCTTCAACGCTTGGGCCAAAGACGTCCTCTTTTATGCATCCCTCTCCGATGCCAACCGCACCCTCTCTTACCTCATCTTGGTCCCTCTCAGCACTTTATGTGTCCACTTTCCTGGCAATCATACTTTCTTCACAAAGGACTACAGTTATGTACATCACAGCTCTTTTTCTCCAGAGGTGTCTGAGTGATTATTGCAGTTACACAGTGTTTTTTTGTTGTTGTTGTTGTTTGTTTTGAGACAGAGTCTCCCTTTGTTGCCCAGGCTAGAGTGAGTGCTGTGGCATCAGCCTAGCTCACAGCAACCTCAAACTCCTGGGCTCAAGCAATCCTCCTGCCTCAAGCCTCCCAAGCAGCTGGGACTACAGGCATGTGCCACCATGCCCGGCTAATTTTTTCTATATATATTAGTTGGCCAATTAAATTTTTTCTATTTATAGTAGAGATGGGGTCTCGCTCTTGCTCAGGCTTATTCTGAACTCCTGATCTCAAGCAATCCGCCTGCCTCGGCCTCCCAGAGTGCTAGGATTACAGGCATGACCCACTGTGCCCGGCCACACAGTGTTTTGAACATAGTATAAGTGTTCAGCAAATTACTGACCAGTTGAGGAAAGGATGAGAGTCTGGACCACAGTTAGAGTCAGAGAGAATGGGAGACGGCAAATCCACTGCACAGCTCTCAAATGCAGCCAGAATGGCCAAGACAGAAGGGGATATTATAATAGCAGGGTCTTTTGCCTTCCCATTATCATATCCTCCCCCTACAGAATTCAAAGAAAAAGTCTGTGCAGACTAGGTGGGCAAAAATGAAAAAAGCATTCAAAGAAAGAGGTCTAAGGAACTTACAGCCAGAGTGGCCTCAGACTCTGGGATGTTCCAGCAACTCAGCTGGAAAATAACTTTCTCTAGGACTTCCAAATCATTATATTGACTTGTGTCCACATGGTTCATACAAATCAGATGTCCATAAATTTTCTTAATTTTTATTTCAATTAGCATTTATTGAGCTACGACACTGAGCAAGAAGGTGTGCTATATACTTCAACATGTGTTGTTAGTATCTGAAATGTGAGCTGCAGCTCTCAGAATGAACTGGGAGCCAGATGTCTGGGGCTAAGTGAGCAGAACTATGACCAGTAATGAGACTTAAATCCTTTTTTTTTTTTTTTTTTTTTTTTTTGAGACAGAGTCTTACTCTGTTGCCTGGGTTAGAGTGCCATGGCATCAGCCTAGCTCACAGCAACCTCGAACTCCTGGGCTTAAGCAGCCCTTCTACCTCAGCCTCCTAAGTAGCTGGGACTACAGGCATGCACCACCATGCCAGGCTAATTTTTTCTATATACTTTTAGTTGTCCAGCTAAATTTCTTTCTAATTTTAGTAGAGACAGGGTCTTGCTCTTGCTCAGGCTGGTCTCGAACTCCTGAGCTCAAATGATCCACCCTCCTCAGCCTCCCAGAGTGCTAGGCGTGAGCCACTGTGCCTGGCCGAGACTTAAATTCTAGTTCTTTCATGAATTATGAAGGCTTGGGAACTTCATTTGGGAAACTCATTTATCTAGATTCATTCTGTTTAACTACAAAATGGGGGTTATAATGTTTACCTCATATGATCATATCCAGAGTTAATTGAGACAGCATAAATAAGGGACAGAGGGTGATACATTATAGATAAGATTTTTTTTTAAATTCAGAGATTCCTTAAAGATCAAGTTGCAGGATAGGAGCAAGGAAGTGGAGGTGAGAACTGTGATAAATAGGAGAGAATTCACTATTCTATTTCAGCCAATTATAGCTACACAGGCCCAGGTTTTTTTTTTTTTTTTTTGAGGAATGAGGTCTCGCCCTGTTGCTCAGGCTGGAGTGTAGTGGCGTGATCACAGCTCACTGCAACCTCGAACTGTCTTTTTTAGAGACGAGAGTCTCGCTATGTTGCCCAGGCTGGTCTTGAACTCCTGGCCTCCAGTGACCCTCCTGCCTCCGCCTCCTAAAGCACTGGGATTC
Source organism: Microcebus murinus (assembly GCF_040939455.1). Classification (NCBI taxonomy): domain Eukaryota; kingdom Metazoa; phylum Chordata; class Mammalia; order Primates; family Cheirogaleidae; genus Microcebus; species Microcebus murinus. Next base: position 51,189,015 of record NC_134106.1, on the reverse strand, counting down.
CAGGGATGAACCACCACTCCCGGCCTTATTTTTCATTTTTTTTTTAAAAGAGAAGTCAGCAAGTTCACATTAATGTGAACTCTGTTGTTTTTAAAGACATTGACATGTAATTGAAATAAGAAAAGGTATGTGTACACTAAATAAAACATCTGCCAGCTAAAGTATGTAAGCCACCAGTTTGCCATCTATGCTTTAATGGCTAACAGGGACAGAAGATTGAGGGCTGAAGATTGAGTTCAGTCATGCTAATAATTCACTCAATCATGCCTATGTAAAGAAACCCCAATAAAAACTCTGGACTCAGATCCTAAGTGAAGCTCTCTGGTTGATGAACACATTGACATAATGGAGAGTGCCATGCCCTGATTCCAAGGGGAGACTGCATGGAAGCTCTGTGTTTGGAACCCTTCAAGACTTTGTCCTATGTATTTATTTGGCTGGTCCTGATATGTGTAATTTATAATTATACTATAATTATAAGTACAGTCATCCCTCCATATACTTGGGTTTTATATCCCATGAATACTGTATTTTTGACTCACTTTTGGTTGAAAAAAAAAAATCTTTGTGTAAATGGACCTACACATTTCACATCTATATTGTTCAAGAGTCAACTGTATAGTGCTCTCCTGAGTTCTGTGAGATGTTCTAGCTAATTATCAAACCTGAGGGGGGTTGTGGGAATCCCCCAAATTTGTAGCAAGCTGGTTAGAAGTGCAGATGGCCTAGGACCCTGGACTTGCAACAGGCATCTGAAGTGAGGATAATTTCATTGGGAACTGTGCCTTTAACATGTGGGGTCTGTGCTAACTCTGGATGATGAGATAGATAAGAATTGAAATATTGCAGTATTGCAAGAGCATATCCTTTAAGATTTACCACTATTAACACATTTTGATAGCTCTAAATTGTTCATGCCAGAGAAAACTCTAATCTTAGGAGTAATCAGGAGCCAACAATTTAGCTTATTAGTCTAAATTCAAGAGCTGGGCACAGTGGCTCACACTTGTAATCCTATCACTTTGGGAGGCCAAGTTGGGAGAATCACTTGAGGCCAGGAGTTCTAGACCAGCCTGGGCAACATAGAGAGACCCCCCATCTCTACAAAAAGTTAAAAAATTAGCTGGTGTGATGGTACACACCTGTAATCCCAGCTACTCAGGATATCAAGGCAGAAGGATTGCTTGAATTCAGGAGTTTGAGGTTGTAGTAAGCTATGATGATGCCACTGCATTCTAGCCTGGGCAACAGAGCAAGACCCTGTCTCAAAAAACAAACAAACTAAATAAATAAATTCAACAGCCTGTATCTAGGCCACAAATGATAATGTTAGCAAAGCAAATGTCAAATGTTACATTGAGAAGACAAAGTCAATTTGGAAATTATCTCTTTCTTAAAAAGCAAAATAGAAAACTAACATTCATTCCCTCTTGAAAACTTCCTGTCACAAGCCTGCCAGCCAAGTAATACAACCAGTGAAGATTTGTCCTTCAGGTCCCAGAAGTATGTATTATTACTTGTTTTCATTCAACTTTAGATCCTTCCCCTCCCCACTACCCCCATCAACTCCTTACCCTTCAATTGACCTCCCACCTAATACTATCGGAACTCTAATTATTTATTCTCAATAAAATTAAGCACCTGGCCTTAATCAATGAGAGCCTCTTCTCCTGTCATATCATTTCCTATGAGATTGTTAACTCATTTTGGTTATCTTACTAAAAACCTTCAAATGTCCCGTATCTACATCTGTCCTTGTTCTACAGAGTCCTAAAACACATAGAGTTAATGTCATGTTAAAACTTGATGTCAACATCAGAAAAAGTAAAAATAGAGCCAGAATATAAAATATCTGCATTTTGTTATGCTAAGCCAAGTTTTCCAAATCCCAAATATTATGGCTCTGGACAAAACTATTTAATAAAGCTGGACTGATTGATGGTGGTATTCCCATTCTCCAAAAAGATCTTTATTATCTTTTCACCTAGTCTAAGAACTAATACAATACCATTGTCTTTGAAGCCCCTGCATCCCTCTTCCCCTGTGATTTCTCCCATCTTACTTACCCTTAACGGTTACCACTATCCTTGCAGTAACTTCCAGCAGTCACTTTTAATTCTAGCAGAAGTTTTTATATTTTTTAATTTTTTGGTAGAGACAGGGTCTCCCTCTATCACCTAGGCTAGAGAACAGTGGTATGATCATGACTCATTGCAGCTTCAAATACCTGTGCTCAAGTGATCTTCCGGCCTCAGCCTCCTGAGTAGCTGGGACTACAGGTGCATGCCGCCACACCTGGCTAGTTTTTCCTTATACTTTCAGAGACAGGGTCTCATTATTTTGTCCAGACTTCTCTTGAGCTCCTGGGCTCAAGCAATTCTGCCACCTCAGTCTCCAGAGTTGCTAGGATTACAGGTGTAAGCCACTGTGCCCAGCCCAGAAGTTTTTAATTCTGATGAAGTCTTATTTACTAATTTTTTTCTTTTATGGATCATGTTTTTTGATCTTATATCTAAGAATTCTTTGCCTAACTCAAGATCTCAAAAACTTTTCTCCTAAGTTTTTTTCTTTGCAGAGCAAAAGACACTGTTAAAAGAATGAAAAAATAAGTCAAAAACTGGGAGAAAATATATAGAAGAGGTTTTAGAGTTTTATGATCTATTTTGAGTCAATTTTTTATGTGATTCAAAGTATAGCTCAAGGTTCTTTATTCTCTCCACACAGACAGATGTCTAATTGTCCCAGTCTAATTTCTTGAAAAGACTACCCTTAAAGAATCACCTTTGTTGAAAATCAGTTGACCACAGAATTGATTAGACCCACAGAATTGATCTGTGGTTCCAATTCTGGACTCTATAGTCCATTATATTGACCTGTGTGTTTAATATTTTTCAATTAACTGGGACCACAAACCGAATGGCTTTGATTTGGTAACTACATTGTGGTCAGTGTGTTTTTTCATTAACTGTAATGTAATAGGGTAATCAGCATCCTATAAATAAAAAATGGGACTAAGAGTTAATAGAAATCAATTCTAATAAAAGTCCTACGATCAATGACCTTGCCAGGGCTCAGAACACAATATCTGAAAGTATGACACCTTGGCATACTGAGTATTTTAAGCTAAAGGAAACTGAGAAAAACTGAGAAGCAGAACAGTCTCTCTGACTTCTCTTAAAGACCCTCAAATGACAGGTGTCCAGCCCTATACCCAGAGGGAAGGAATGTTACACAGAGTGGCCAAGAAGAATCTTAACAAACATGCCTTGCCAAGTTCCTTCCAGTTTATTAACATGGATCATACCTACTTTTTGTCCAATCATTCTTCTATCCAACTGTCCAACTGTCCATTCTTCATCAAACCTAAATGTAAAAAAATAGTTTTCCCTGGGTCTTTGACTATTCATTTCTGAAGGCTTCCATGTCAAGTAAGACTTATATTAAATAAAGTTATATACTTTTCTCTTATTAATCTGTCTTGTTATAGAAAGTCAGCCATGAACCTAGCAATGGGTGAGAAAACAATATTACATTCTCTCCCCTACCACCTAAGTCACATAACTCCACAGGTCATGAGGAAAATGATATCTAACAACAAAAACTTATTGAAGGTCATGCCAGGCATGATAGCTCATTCCTGTAATCCCAGTGCTTTGGGAGGTAGAGGTGGGAGGATTGCTTGAGCCCAGGAGTTCCAGACCAGCCTGAGCAATATAGCAAGACCCTGACTCCACAAAAAAGAAACAAACTAGCTGGGTATGGTAGTGTGTATCTATAGTCCTAGCTAGTCGGGAGGCTGAGGCAGGAGGATCACTTGAGCCCAGGAGTTTGAGGTTACAGTGAAATGTGGCCACATCACTGAACTCCACACTGAATGACAAAGAGTGAGACCTTGTCTAAAAAAAAAAAAAAGAATGTAGAAGGTCAAGTGAGAAAACAGATAGGAAATGTCTTGAATAAACTATACAAATAGAAGATTTATTCTGATTTTTCATTTAGGAGACTAATTGTAAGTACTCATAAAGACCAGGTTCCATCCTTTTTTCTACATCTGATATTGAAACTTGAACCTAGGCCTTTAACAATGACAAATAGCCTATCAAATCTGTATAGATGTGATCTTGATTTGCACCCCTGATTAGTCATTATAGAAGTGAGGCAGCTGTAGTCAAAAGTTCCTCTCATTGTTTCCTGGAAGATTAAGCATTTTCATAATCACTTTCATGTAGATATTTTGCCCTTTTTTCCTCCCTCAATCTATATTCAATATATCTAGCATAGATATTTAAATGCTAAACAAAGATCATCTTAAGAGCTAGAGCACAGTGGTAGAAAAAAGGTATAGGTAGGGAGTTTCTATAGGTCACTTCTAGAAATAACTGTGAAATTAGAAATGATAAATAATTCAAGAATCGGGCCGGGCACGGTGGCTCACGCCTGTAATCCTAGCACTCTGGGAGGCCGAGGCGGGCGGATTCCTCGAGGTCGGGAGTTCGAAACCAGTCTGAACGAGACCCCGTCTCTACTAAAAATAGAAAGAAATTAATTGACCAACTAAAAGTATATACACAAAAAATTAGCCGGGCATGGTGGTGCATGCCTGTAGTCCCAGCTACTCGGGAGGCTGAGGCAGGAGGATCGCTTGAGCCCAGGAGTTTGAGGTTGCTGTGAACTAGGCTGACGCCACGGCACTCACTCTAGCCTGGGCAACAAAAGTTTGACTCTGTAATTAATTAATAAATAAATAAATAAATAAATAAATAAATAAATAAATAAATATAAATAAATAAATAAATAATAAATAAATAAATAATAAATAAATAAATAAATAAATAATTCAAGAATCAAGTTGTCCTCTCTCCAATTTTATCTTTCAAAAGAAATGAGGAGGCTGGACACAGTGGCGCATGCCTGTAATCCTAGCACTCTGGGAGGCCGAGGCAGGCGGATTGCTCAAGGTCAGGAGTTCAAAACCAACCTGAGCAAGACCCTGTCTTACTATAAATGGAAAGAAATTAATTGGCCAATTAATATATAGAGAAAAAATTAGCCAGGCATGGTGGCGCATGCCTGTAGTACCAGCTACTCGGTAGGCTGAGGCAGCAGGATTGCTTGAGCTCAGGAGATTGAGGTTACTGTGAGCTAGGCTGATGCCACGGCACTCACTCTAGCCTGGGCAACAAAGCGAGACTCTGTCTCAAAAAAAAAAAAGAAAAAGAAATGAGGACAAGTCACCCTTAGTTAATTCAAATTAAACCTATGTGATGCTTATAATCAGTCAAACTGAGTGGGAAATTTGGATGTACTTCTAGGGTACTTCAATTATCACACCTGGGGTCTGTCACATATTCACTTCTTCCATTGTGACTAGCTACTTCCCAGTCTTCTTTCTCTCTTTAACTCTTCTTTGATAGCTTTTTTTTTTTTTTAAAGTCTTTCTTTGTAAGTTTCACTTTCATAGCTTTTTAAGTTCTAATTTAAAAGTTAAACTGCATAACATAATTCAAATCATCAGGTCCCATTTCCAGTTAAATGGTACCTTCTCTTCTAAATTATAGAGAAACATCTAGGTTAATTTTTGCCTTGAGGTATAATCTATCAAAAATTTCACCCAGAAGACTTTTACTAAGAACAAATTACCAATTATAGTAAACATCATACCCTCATCATTTAAATGATATTATTCCGGAAAAAGCATTTGAAATGAAAGTAACAATTAAATTCCAGGTTCCCTTTAAAGTAAGTACATACAAACTGTCACTACCATACTTTTCTAGGTGATAGTGGCCTGGAGTTATAATTAGTTTTCATTCATATATTTTGAATCTCTACATGCTATTGATGGAATTTCAAGCTTCATCACCCAGTTGGCAGGTAAAAACAGCATATTTTTGCAAGGATAAATACTGATACAAAAAGGCTGACTGTGTTCCTTTAAATTATATATCTGTATCCATTCATGCAGAATAATCATACTATCTGAGTTAAAGTAGATGGAGACTTTAATTTCTGAGAATATGGTGGACAAAATATCCTAAAAATATATCTTAAAAGACATTTTAAAATGTTGAATAAATACACACATCTTTTTAAGTAAATGGATAAGCTCATAAAAAGCAAGGGGGCCAAAAACAAAGGGAGAGCTAAAAGTCAGTGGATTTTACTGATTGTACAAAACAGAAGACAATGCCTAAGGCCCATTCAGGCCAGAGAGGAAAGTGAGACTCCTGTGTGAAGCTGCAACCTTCAGAGAGCTTTCTCCTCACCAAAAGGGTGAACAAGTCAAAAACCAACTTACCATAAAAGAAGATAACAAAGAGATCACATGGCCTCTCAATCCAAAATTATAAAACACAGGAAGAAAAAAAGTTATCATGAGTGAGAATAAGCAGAAAAAATACTAAAATTTAGACATTCTAGAACTTCACAGAATGGAATCATCATATACAGAATGAAAAACAATATTGTTATTTTAAATGATCAGGCAAATTTGAAAAGAGCCAACCAGAATTTCTAAAATAAAAATGTAATCACTAAATTCAAGCCTCTGATCGTAAAGAAAAATGCTAAAAGTGCCCACACTGATGTTAGAGTTTATACAAAAGAGATTCTTAGGTTAATTTGTGGATTGAAAATTCTAACAAACATGCAGGTCAAATCTTTTACCCAAAAGTAATCAGCATCACAAATACAGCAACATTGCTTTAAGGAATATGGTACTGTGCTCTGGAACTTGATAATTTGACTATACTATAAGAAAAGCTGCCTTGTTTTCTCTTTCATTCATTTAAGAAATATTTGTTGAGTACCTCCTACGTGCTGGGCAGATATCAATAAAATTAAGAAAGTACTAAACTGAGAGGTGAAACTGAGTTTATGATTGTAAAGAAGAATTTAATTTTTATGTCAAGCTTCAAATAGATTGAATGACCAGGAAATTTGCCAAAATTGTGGAGACTTTGATTACTAGGCTTAGAAAAAATATTTAACTGGTAATCAGAATATTTATGCAGCTAAGAAACTGTGTTTCAATTTCTCATTTGTTAAATGCTGACATTGTTTTCTCTATTTACTTTACAGAGTGTGAGGATAACCCCAAAACAGATGTGACTGGATTTTAAATGTGATATATAGATACAAGGTATTGGCCAAATAATATTTTAAAAAGGAAAGAAAATAACACATTCATCTCATTTGTCCTGTACATGCTGATCTATGTAATATGTTTTAAAAGAAAATCTTAAGGGACGGCTTTGAGACAATTCCCCACAGGTCTCTCACATGTCTACAAATTTTGTGAGCAGAAGCACTGACTGCCTTTCTTCCAAACTATCTTTTCAAGAATGTTAGTAGAGTAAAGCCTTGGAAGATACAGAATGTATCATCCCTCAGAGTAGAGGTCAGGTCTGTTTACTTTTTTTTTTTAAGAGATGGGGTCTCACTCTATCACTCAGGCTGGAGTTCAGTGGCGTGATCATTGCTCACTTGCAGCCTTGAACTCCTGGGCTCAAGCAATCCTCCCCACTCAACCTTCCAAGTAGCTGGGACTACAGGCACATGTCACCACACCAGCTAATTTTTTCAATTTTTATAGAGGTAGGGTCTTGCTATGTTGCCAAGACTGCTCTTGGACTCCTGCGCTCAAGCAATCCTCCCGCCTCATCCTCCCAAAGTGCTAGGATTGCAAATGCAACCCACGGCATCTGGCATTATGTTAGTATTTGAAACATCTTTCTAAGTCTATAGAATATGAGTTGTAAGAATCGAAAAAAACAGCAAAATGAAAAGCACCATGTAAATGAAATTTATTAGGTTCTAAAACATTCTAGTATCTAGAGATTTTTTTCCCTCATAAACACATGGCACAACACACAAAAAGTTCTAGAGTAGATCTATACAAGTGCATGCAAAAACAACTCAAAGTGCTGATCTCAATTAGAGTAAGTTTATTACCCAGGGATGGTCCAGATGTGATGTGTTTAATAGTTTCATCGTAACTCAACAACAGCTGGTTAAACAGGTGTGTCTGTACGGCTTGTTATTCTGTCTTGTAAATTAAGTACAGTTGGTGGGCAATGCATTATTTTACTACTACTAATGATGATGACACAGCAGTACAAGTAGCAGATGTTTTATAAACAGCACTCCACAAAAGCAATGTTTGAAAACCAGAACAAATCTCATAAATTCATTGGCTCCAAAGGACCAAACAAGAAAAATGTCTAAAAACAAACTGCAATATATTTTCTACTCACCTTTGAAGAAAATCAAGTAATTTAGTTTTTAAAAACCAAGCTAATTATAAAGAGAGAAATCTTCCTGATATTAAGAGAATGTTCAAATATGTGTGTATATACACATTTTAGAAAAGTGAAACTGTAAGCAATTAGCATACTATTCTACCTCCCTCCTTCAAGAAGTAGTCTCTATTTCCAACTAAGGACTGCTTTTATTTTTCATTGAGCTTAGTTTTCTTTTCCTCTTCTCATAACTCAAATTCTATAAATTCAAAAGGATGTTTCAAATACTAACATAAGTTGCATCTAACATTTAAAAAAAACACTAGAACATCTAGGCAAAGCCATATGGAGATACTGATAAAAATTAAAATACAAATGAACAGGGACATTTGTTTCTAAAGGTTTTTTGGGTTTTTTTGCTTTTTTGAGACAGGGTGTCTCACTATGTTGCCCAGGCTGGTCTCAAACTGCTAGCCTTAAGAAATCCTCTCACCTTGGCCTCCCAAAGTGCTGGGATTACAGGTATGAGCCACCATAACTGGCCTCTAAAGTTTTTAAGGGAAATAAAAGTTAAATTAATCTTAGAATCACTGAAAAACATTTGGTAAATGCAAGAACTGGGACTACAGTTTAAGTCTCTTGACACTCACACTCAGGTTTTCCCCCATATTGTGTTGCCTTCTGATTTCAAATTTTTTTTTATTTTTTTATTTTTATTTTTTTGAGAGACAGGGTCTCATTCTGTCATCTAAGCTGGAGTATAGTGATGCAATCATAGCTCAATGCAGCCTGGAACTCCTGGGCTCCAGCAATCCTCCTTGGGAGGCCTTAGTCAGCCTCCCAAGTAGCTGGGACTATAGGTGCACACACCATACATGATTTTTTTGTTTGTTTGCTTGCATTTTTTTAGAGGTAGGGTCTTGGAATGTTGCTCAGGCTGTTCTCAAATTCCTGGCCTCAAGTATCCTCTCGTCTTGGCCTCCCAAAGTTTTGGGATTACAGGCATGAGACACTGTGCCCAGCCTTATATCCAATTATAATAATGGATATAAAATAACAATAATATCTATGTCCCTCGTATCTAGAATAGCCAAGGAAAGAAACTCTAAGGCACTGCTTTTTAAGTTCTTTGTTTCTATTCTCGTCTCCAAAAAAATCTTTAGGTGGCTTTTTTTTATTTCAGCATATTATGGGGGTACAAATGTTTAGGTTATATATATTGCCCTTGCCCCACCTGAGTCAGAGCTTCAAGGGTGTGTACTGCACCCATTCATTAGGTGTGAATACTCATCCCCTCCTCGCCCCTCCCATCTGCCTGCCTGATGAATGTTATTACACATATCACATTATGTGTTCTTTTGTGAAAGGCTGCTCTCAGCATGTTTTTGAGATTCATCTATATCATTGCATATATCAGTAGTTCATTCCTTTTTGTTGCTGGGTAACATTCCAATTTGTGAATGCACCATAGCTTATTAATCCATTCTCCTATTGATGTTCACCTGGACTATTTATATATAAAATCTCATGGCCAAAAACTATACTGTTCATATATATGTTCTGTATATATGTATATGTGTGTGATCTTACAATGTTAAACTACCTCATATTCCTGGATAGCTCAAGGTTTATAATCCCATTAGCTCAAGGCTTATAATCTTTTTAATATATTGTGATTTTATTTCAGTGAAGTTCTACACTAGGCAAGCTAATCTATGATTTTTTTTTTTTTTTTTTTTTTTTTTTGAGACAGAGTCTCGCTTTCTTGCCTAGGCTAGTGTGAGTGCCGTGGCGTCAGCCTAGCTCACAGCAACCTCAAACTCCTGGGCTCAAGCAATCCTACTGCCTCAGCCTCCCGAGTTGCTGGGACTACAGGCATGAGCCACCACGCCCGGCTAATTTTTTATATATATATATTAGTTGGCCAATTGATTTCTTTCTATTTTTATAGTAGAGACGGGGTCTCGCTCAGGCTGGTTTTGAACTCCTGACCTTGAGCAATCCGCCCGCCTCGGCCTCCCAGAGTGCTAGGATTACAAGCGTGAGCCACCGCGCCCGGCCAAATCTATGATTTTTTAAAAATCACAACAGTGATTGCTTTTAGGAGCTGAGACTGGAAAGAGGCATGACAGAACTATTGGGGTGATGGAAATATTCTATATCTTGACATGGGATTTGGTTATGCAAACGTATGCATTTTTCAAAACACATGAGATGAGTCATGATTTAAGCATGTTACTGTATGCAAATTTTACCTTCAAAATAAAATGCTACACATCTGATAAAGAGCTGATAACTAGAATCTATTTAGAACTCAGGAAAATCAGCAAGAAAAAACCAAACAACCCCATCAAAAAATGGGCAAAGGACATGAACAGAAACTTCTCAAAAGAAGACAGAATAATGGCCAACAAACATGAAAAATTGGTCAATGTCTCTAGTCATCAGGGAAATGCAAATCAAAACTACAATGAGATATCACTTAACTCCAGTGAGAATGGCCTTTATCAAAAAGTCCCCAAACAGGCCTGGCGAGGTGGCTCACGCCTGTAATCCTAGCACTCTGGCCAAGGTGGGCGGATTGCTCGAGGTCAGGAGTTGGAAACCAGCCTGAGAAAGAGCGAGACCCCGTCTCTACTATAAATAGAAAGAAATTAATTGGCCAACTAATACATATAGAAAAAAAAATTAGCCGGGCATGGTGGCACATGCCTGTAGTCCCAGCTACTCGGGAGGCTGAGGCAGTAGGATTGCTTTAGCCCAGGAGTTTGAGGTTGCTGTGAGTTAGGCTGATGCCACGGCACTCACTCTAGCCTGGGCAACAAAGTGAGACTATGTCTCAAAAAAAAAAAAAAAAAAGTCCCCAAACAACAAATGCTGGTGTGGATGCGGAGAGAGAAGAACACTCCTACACTGCTGGTGGGACTGCAAACTAGTTCAACCTCTGTGGAAAGCAATATGGAGATACCTCAAAGCAATACAAGTAGATCTACCATTTGATCCAGCAATTCCACTATTGGGCATCTACCCAAAAGATCAAAAGTCACTTTATGAAAACGACACCTGCACTCGAATGTTTATTGCAGCACAATTCACAACTGCAAAGCTGTGGAAACAACCCAAGTGCCCATCAATTCATGAGTGGATTAATAAAATGTGGTATATGTATAGCATGGAGTACTACTCAGCTTTAAGAAACAACAGTGATATAGCACCTCTTGTATATTCCTGGATAGAGTTGGAACCCATTCTACTAAGTGAAGTATCTCAAGAATGGAAAAACCAGCACCACATGTACTCACCAGCAAATTGGTATTAATGGATCAACACCTAAGTGGACATATAGGAGTAACATTTATTACTCAGGAGGGTTGGAGGGGGGAGGAGGGGATGGGTATATACAACCACAACGAGTAAGATGTGCAACGTTTGGGGAATGGACACGCTTGAAGCTCTTACTCGAGGGGGGAGGGGAGCATGGGTAATATATGTAACCTTAACACTTGTACCCCCATAATATGCTAAAATAAATAAATAAATAAATAAAATATCTAATAAATGAAATGCAAGTGGAAGAGGGGAGAATTGCACTGATGCCTACAAGTTACTTTTGAAATATACCCAAAAAATGAGATGAGTTGATGGGCAGTTGGATGGATGAAGAGGTAGTGGTAAAGCAAACATAGCAAAATGTTAACAATTATAGCATATACACACTGGGTATATAAGCATTATAGTATAATTCTTTCAATTTTTCTGTAAGTTTGAAAATTTTCCTAATAAAACATAGTGGAGAAATTACTTTTTTAAAAAATCAAGGCATTTTAATCCATCGTTTTAAATTGACAAAAATAAAAATGAAGAATAAAAAATAAAAATGAAACATTTGTCCATACGTAAACACCCTATGTACATAAAAAATATACCAACCATAATACTTTATACACAAAAAGCCCTCTTCTCTGGGGTAACAGGTATGACATCAATGTGATATCCATGGACATGTCCAATGACCCTTGCAGATGCCCTGCTGAACTGTATTACAGCTGATCTAACCATTTCAGGCATCCCTAAAATCCCACTGCTGAGCCCAGTCAATCCTACAGGAATTCACTGAGCTCATTTGGACACCTCAGAAGGAGGAATTGGCCCTCTATTCTTTTTTCTCACAGTCCTAACCTTAGATTCAGCTTATTAGTTTCAAAAGTGCACACAGACCATTAAAAGTTGAGAATATTATTTCTCTCATCTCCTGAGAAAGCAAGGTAGAAGTATCACCCTATTTTGTTTCTCATTGCACAAAACTCTATTAATAAAAATTTGACACCAAAAGGAAAATAAATCAAGATAAGTACCTCTAAAAAATATGAGAGCGAATTATTTCCCATTAGCTGGTATTGGTCTTCATTTCTTTTCCAGGGATCTCAACTTCTTAAAGTTCTGTTTCTATGCATAGTATCCTGCCTTAAATGCCCTGCATTACTAGGGAAACTTTTTTATTAACACCCTATTTCTGTCTTTTTTTTTCTATGTAACTGCTCCCACACTCATATGCCTCTCATTATTTTGTGACTCATATTTTAACACTCTGATGAATTCAGGAGGTGAGGTAGGCATCCTCACCTTTCTAAGGAGGTGAGATAAGCATCAGAATTATAAAAAGCATTGAGAATGATACTTTCTAATCAGCCAAGGTTTTATGCCCAGGATTCCTTGAAGACTATACGAATCTTCCATAAACCTGAATGCTAGTCAGCTGTCCCTTTGGCCCAAATGATAAAGAAACTGTAGTGATCAGAGAGAAAATAAACTCTGTAGTGAAATACACAAATTCAAAAGGAGAAGAGAAATTATGTAAATATGCTGACACATAGCTCACGTCAGTTCTATTTTTTTCCCTTAGTCTACCCTCACCAAAGTTTTTAATAATATCCTAAGGACCCTATGTAAAAACTGACGTATATTGCCCATGGCCCACCTCCCCCCTCAAGTCAGAGCCTCAAGCGTGACCATCCCCCAAACACTGCACATCTCACTCATTGTGTTTGTGCTCAATGACAGTGGATAAAATAGTAAATATGGTGAATATGCCTTTTGTTCCTCAATATCCACTTCCTTTCTTCCATAGTAAAAATTGGACTTGTAACTCTTCAAAATAAAAACATGTCCCTCCCTCCCCTGCAACTAGATATGCCCATGTGACTAAGTTCTAATCAATGGGTTATAAGTGGAAAAATTATTGTGGTAGTTTCAAGTAATCTTCCTTAAAGGACAAGAGATATGTACTTTTTTGCCCCTTTGTTCTTTGACCCTTCCTGTATTCTATTACCTAGATGTGGATATAAAGGCTTCTTAGACAATGAGGACAAGGACAGCACTCAAAGGACAATGGAGTAATCTGATGGAAAAGGCTGGGTCTCTGAAGATGTGTGGAACACAACCTATCTCTGGACTTTTATGTAAAAAGAAATAAACTTCTTGTAAAGCCTTTGTTAATTTGGCTCTCTATTACTGGTAGGTGAACTTAATCCCAACTGATCATATAGGTAAGGAAAAATAGGAGGTTTAAGAGATTCCTTTTGAGTGAGCTGCAGAATCGTCCCACTGAGTCTTCTTCTGGGAAAGGAGATGAAGGATTTTTTATTACTATTTCTCCAATATATTGTGGCAGATCCAAAGGGTTGTTTGTATAAAGAGTGAATTTAGCTTAGCAAATGAGCTAAGTTTTTGGCATATTTACAGAATGCTAATAGTTGCTATGAAGTTTAATCGCATTGATAACTTGACAGAGTACATGAGCTTATTAACCATTAACATATTTTACTGATCATATGGCTTTTAAAACCTTTGGACTATTTACAGTGTTGCTTTCAATCAATTCCAGGAGGCCCAACCAATTATGATATAAGCATAGAAAACTTAAAAATCCACTCCTAAAAGAATCAGACCTAAATAAGTCCATAAAACAATCACTCAACCGTGTAACAGGGCTAATTAACCAATGGGATACATTATATAATCACTCTCAGAAATCTGTCAGTTTAAAGACACTATCAAGAGGCTTGAAAGATTAAAGTATCATAGAAGACAAAGACCAAAGATGAATAGAAGAAAGTTTGTTACAAGTCACCAACTTTTTAGATTGACAATCAAAATGCACATATGAAAAAAATGTTAAAGTTTTCAGCACAGCAATAAAATTTCTCACAACTCTATATAAATTACTACAATTTTTCAAAAAGAGATGCTTTCTATAAATTGAGTTGAGATTATAGAAGTGTATATGGTTTACTGAAACCTTAGAGATCTGTGATGGCTTATAAGTTAAATGGACTTTTAAAACAATTAAAAAAATCTCCAGAGTATAAAATGGCTTGTTAATCTAGAAACCTATCATGAGATATACTGAGCCTATCTAACATGAGCAAGTAATAAGATAAATAATAAGGGCAAAGGGTAATTTTCTCTAACAATCTAGAGATTTCTTTATAATCTTATTAGAGGGCACTTTTGAACTAATAAGTAAATGGAAAATAAAATTCATGATAACAAATATTTAACTCATAGATTTTGAGTAACTGCATAGAACAAGGTACACTTATACTTTAATCCCACATTTGACACCAAGCTTTCGGTTTTAAGGAAAAAAGGTATTTCTTTAAGATAAAAAGAGTTCAATTTCGAATAGCAATGGCATATTCCTTGACTAGGTCGAATTCCAGAACATTAGTCATATATCTTCAAGGAGAAACAAAATCAAATTTAAAGAGATAGTCTTTTCTCATTTTAGTCTTTCCCAATGATGAGAAATGTATTTTTATCTTCTACCACATGACGTGTCAGCTTACAAAATGAAGTCTCTACAGCAAGGCATGTGCTCCTGATCCCTCTGAGCAGACCTCTTCTTAAGTGAAAAATTCTTTCCTGAAATGAATTATTCAAAGCTGAACAACAAAACATAGCAGTAAAGAAGACAAGTGACAAAAAATTAAGAAGGGGACTTTTTTTCTTCTTTTTCCCAACAAAAACAAATATAAAACTATATAATGCACACACTGTGTTCAAGAATATTTTTTAAAGGCTCTTAGGATAAAATAACTGAAAAAATATATACAAAATACTAGTAACTTCCTTGGGGTGGCAGACATTCATACTAGAGATTTTCCATTTATTCTGTTTTTTCAAATTTTCTCCAGCATTAGTTTTGTCATTTTTAATACTTAAAAAATATTACAATTACAATTAAAAGCAGGAAAGTCTTTTAAAAAGGAGTTGTCTTCTTTCTGGTCAGAGAATAGTGATAATTTAAGGATATTTATTTTGTGCAATGATATAATGCCTTAATCTCAACTTGCTGCTCAGAAGCTTAATAGAAATGCAGAATCTCAGGCCTCATCTCAGATTCACTGAATCAGCAGCTTACATTTTAATAGAATTCCAAGGTGTTTCATGTGCACATTAAGCAGTGAAGCACTGTTCTGAAGTGTTCATCTAGAAATAAAACACCTATCTGGATTCTTTTCTAAGTCCTTCCTGTATGTTGGTCCACACTGATCATGTTTTTGATTTACCTGTTCATGCAATTTCAGTAAACACTGACAATAAGAAATAATGATGATAAGAAAATATTAATCATTCCATTAAATTGTGGGCAATGTTTTTAAAAGAAAGCAGAGTTCCAAACTTTAAACTCTAACTACCATCCTCTATTACATTAATCATACCCATTGCAATGGACCAAAAGCAGAACATAAACTGAGTATGCCAGAAGAACTTTTGATAAAGTCTGAAACCCACTAATAAGGAAACACTAGAACCACAGGGTGGCATGATATTGCAGTACTGGAATATCTGAGTAAGCCCTGCCTCTACCTTACTAATAAGGCCTGTTCAACAACTTGAGTTTTCAGTTACTTTGAACCGCCTACCTGAAGCAGGGTTTTTCAACCTTGGCAATATTGATATTTTGAGATGGATAATTCTTTGTTGTGGATTATCCTGTGCATTGTGGGAGGTTTAGCAGCATCTCTGGCCTCTACCCAACAGATGCCAGTAGCATGCCCCCAGCTGAAACAACCAAAGGTGTTTCCAGACACTGCCAAATGTCTCCTGGCAGGGGACCATTTCCCCCCATCCTCCATCAGAACCCACTGATCTAGGAAAAGAACAATCATCAGAAAGGGAGCCTGCCAATGTAGGTCAATAATCTTATTTGGGATTTTCCTAAAAAGACACAGCTAAGAGTACAACTGAGCTTTTAAAATTATACACATATTTGTGAGATTTTTTTTTTTTTTGAAAGCTCCATGAGAGTAACAAACAGGCTTGATTTTTCTAGTAATTGTATTCTCAGAAATTTCTGGCCTGTGGTAAGTGTTTGGGTTAAAACACATACAAACCATACCCTTAGTATTGGACAGTTAATTACCAATCAATTTTCTAGTTAAACTAGCATGATTTCTACTACATGTGTTATCATTTCTTAAACGTACTTCTCTTATCCACTTTAACTAGAAAAATATTCTACTAGTTAAATCATATCTAAAAATTATTATGATATGACCAGTAACCACTATATCCAAACCAATTATATCCAAACCACTATATCCAAACCAATTATGACTCTTGGAACATGAGGTTGCAGTAAAGGAAAGAAGAGACATTGCCATGGAAATTAGAGGTGCTGTCACCTCTGTCCAGAATGCTCTCTCTTTGCTTGGCTTATTGCTCAGTACTCATCTCAAGACCTCATGCTCTAAGAAATGTTCTCCAAACACTCCAGACAAGCAATTTTTAAACCTTTTTTTAAAGCCACACTTACATTCAAAATCTAATGAGACAAATGGCAATTATACATCAATGGTTTTTTTTTTGTTTTTTTTTTTTTTTTTTGAGACAGAGTCTTGCTTTGTTGCACAGGCTAGAGTGAGTGCCGTGGCGTCAGCCTCGCTCACAGCAACCTCAAACTCCTGGGCTCGAGCGATCCTTCTGTCTCAGCCTCCTGAGTAGTTGGGACTACAGGCATGCGCCACCATGCCCGGCTAATTTTTTCTATATATATCAGTTGGCCAATTAGTTTCTTTCTATTTATAGTAGAGACGGGGTCTCGCTCTTGCTCAGGCTGGTTTTGAACTCCTGACCTTGAGCAATCCGCCCGCCTCGGCCTCCCAGAGAGCTAGGATTACAGGCGTGAGCCACCGCGCCCGGCCACATCAATGTTTTTTAAAATAGGAAAAAAAATCTGATGAAAACTATAAACTTTCTCCTTAGAAAAACGCACTTGTATATAAACCTCCCCATTTAATTTCAGAAAATTTTTGTGAACCCCCTAAAATCTATCAATAAACAACGGTCTCTCTCATTTTTGCAGAACCATTAATATTTTACTGTCTATACCATAAAATCTACCAATTAAAGTAAATGCTGAAATTTAGTTTCTCATTCACATCAACTGAAAAATTGTGTGGCTTTTATCTTGTCAACTGGGCAGCTTATATGGTGATTCTGAGAATCTTTTGAAATAGAGTATAGTCATGTATCGCTTACTAGCAGGGTTATGTCTGAGAATGTGTCATAAGGAGATTGTGCCATTGTGCAAACATCAGAGTGTACTTATACAAACCTAGATGATTTAGCCTACTCCATACCTAGGTTATATGGTACAGCTTATTGCTCCTAGGCTACAAACCTGTACAGCATGTTACTGTACTGAATACTCAGGCAACTGTGTAGCACAATAAGTATTCGTGCATCTAAACATATGTAAACATAGAAAAAGTACAGTAAAAATACAGTGTAAAAGATAAAAAATGGTACACCTGTATAAGACATTGACCAGGAGTGGAGCTTACATGACTAGAAGTTGCTCTGGGTAAGTCAGTGAGTGAGTGGTGAGTAAATATAAAGGCCTAGGACATTACTGTACCTACCTAAGAATTTAAAAACACTGTACAAGGCTGGGTTCAATGACTCACACCTATAATCCTAGCACTTTGGGAGGCTGAGGTGGGAGGATCACTTCAGGCCAGAAGTTCAAGATCAGCCTGAGCAACATAGTGAGACTCTATTTCTACAAAAAAGAAAGAAAGAAATCACCCAGGCATGGTGGCATGTACCTATAGTCCCAGCTACTAGGGAAGCTGAGGGGGGAGGATGGCTTGAGCCCATAAGTTTGAGGTTGCAGTGAGCTATGATGATGCCACCATACTCCAGCCTGGGCAACAGAGTGAGACTATCTAAAAAAACAAAAACAAATAAAAAATACTGTATACTTAGGCTACACTAAATTTATTTTAAAATTAAGAATTGTGCTACAAAATTACACTACTAGGTGATAAGAATTTTTTAGCTTCACTATAATCTCATGGGACTGCTATCATATATGTGGTCCAAACTGACTGAAATGTTATGCAGTGTATGACTGCATATGAGAAAAATGCTTATGAACTATAAAGCACTAGCAATATGTAGACACAATACGTTCTTCATTTCTGTCTCCCCAACCAGATTATAAGGAATTTGGGAGTAGGGACTATACATTATAACTCTCCTGAATACTTTTTTGTATTCAGCAAAACTGAATGAATGCTTCTTAATGTCTATCTCAAGCGAGAAACTCTGGCTTGTTTCTGCAGTTAGAGGTGATGATGGTAGTAACCACCTCTAATTATATCCAAAGATAATACAGACAGATTAAACATTTCACTTGCTTCATAAGAACTTCACTTACCTAGCTGGGCAGGGTAGCTCATGCCTGTAATCCCAGTGCTTTGGGAGACCAAGGCAGGAGGATCACTTGAGGTCAGGAGTTCCAGACCAGCCTGGGCAACATGGCAGGACCTCATCTCTACAAAAATTTTTTAAAAATTAGCCAGGCATGGTGGCACACACCTATAGTCCCAGCTACCTGGAAGGCTGAGGTAGAAGGATCACCTGAGCCCAGGAGTTCAAGAATGCAATGAGCTATGATAGTACCACTACATTGCAGCCTGGGTGACAGAGCAAGACCCTATCTCTAAAAAAGTGAATAAGAAAGAAATTTACTTGCTTAGTCCTATCTTTTTAAGTCATGTATTAGTTCACCTACTCATCTACTCCAATACTGTAGCTATTGCAGAAAGTTAAATGTCTGAAAAACGTGACTGATTTGTATTAATAAATCATAAATTGGAGAGAGAGAAAAATGTTTCATGGTGAATTCTACTCTAATTTTAATTCTCAGATAGACACTGGTAGCATATGATGAATACCATGATGAATAATAAATGCCAGCTATGTTACAAATCCACAGG
Organism: Microcebus murinus; assembly: GCF_040939455.1. Classification (NCBI taxonomy): domain Eukaryota; kingdom Metazoa; phylum Chordata; class Mammalia; order Primates; family Cheirogaleidae; genus Microcebus; species Microcebus murinus. The sequence goes on along the minus strand of NC_134106.1, from coordinate 51,169,484 downwards.
GTTCTGGATAAATTCTACCCTCTTTTAGAGTTCACCTCAAGTCACCATTTCATGAACTCTATTTTTGACTAGCTTTATTTCCCTTGACTTTGAATTGCCTAGCATTTTTGTCCACAGTTGCTCAGTCCTCGTTATCATAAATTTTTTGAGAATTGGATATACAAATACTTGTCTCATCCTTAGCCAAACCAAGTTCTTTGCTTTTATTTTTTCTTCTGTAAAAACTGGTACTAATAATACCAGTTGTCAATGTGTCTGTATCATAGACCAAATTAACATGAATATGGTGACAAAAGCCTTCTAATATTAACAGTTTATAAATGAAGAAAGTAGGTCATTCTTTTCAGGGTTAGGACTCTGAGAGATTCTATATACAAATGTTCAGGATCTCATTCTCATTTGACTTTCTTTGGTAGGTGAGGGGGAACGAATGGAATGCTGGTGCCTAAAGTCCTGTTATATCACTTCATTTCACTTTTCTTCGATACTGCTGCTAGGCCACAATGTTTGGCTCATCCTTTGAGAAAACATATGAAAAGACCAGTACAGTAGTTCACACCTACGATTCTAGTACTTTGGGAGGCCAAGGCAGAGGATTGCTTGAGACCAGGAGTTCAACACCAGCCTGTGCAAGAGTGAGACCCCTGTCTCTACAAAGAAATAGAAAAATTAGCCAGGTGTGATGGTATCCCCAGCTATCTGGGAGGCTAAGGCAAGAGAATCACTTGAGCCCAGGAGTTTAAGGTCACAGTGAGCTATGAAGACATCACTGCACTCTAGCATGGGCGACAGAGCAAGACCCCGTCTCAAAAAAAGAATGATCCCAGTTCTTACATCTATTTTGCAAAGATGCCAGGAATACAAATAAGATACCAGGAAGCACTTAGGAGGAAAGGCATTGCACAGACAAAGTACATTAAAGAACTACTTTCACATTTCCAAATTCTGTGCCCAATTTTTAAATTGGTAGTTTAAAAAACAGAGGCTAACATAGAAATCAGCAAAATAATCAAAGCAGAAAACTGAAATCAACAAAAAGCAAAAGCAAGAGATTAACAAGGAGGTATATTAGAAGGTTATCAGACATAACATATAGACATCTCCTTGAAAATGACATCTATCCTGACTAATTGAACAGAATGAAAGGTTGTTAAACAAGCTCCAAGTTCAAGTAAATCTCTAAATTAAACTCGTCTTGGACACAGGGCATGGTGGCTCGGGCCTAGAATCTCAGCACTTTGGGAGGTGAGACAGGAAGCCAGGAGTTCCAGACCAGGCTGAGCAATATAGTGAGACCCTGTCTCTATAAAAAATAGGAAAAAAAAGATTAGCTAGGCATGGTACTATATGTCTGTAATCCCAGGTACTCTGGAGGCTGAGTCAGGAGGATCATTTGAGCCCAGGAGTTCAAGACTGCAGTGAGCTATGATTTTGCCACTATACTCCAGCCTGGGGTACAGAGCAACACTCTGTCTCTAAAAATAAAATTAAAAAATAAACAGTCTTGGATAATTATAATGAAGAAAGAGAATGAACAAATGGGTCACAAATTTGCTGCCAAAATGTGCAAGGGTTTTGGAATTTAATTATTGATATATTTAACATAAACAAGAGGGAAGCCAAAAGGCAAAAATAACACTTGGAGATTAGCAGGAGGAAGGCCACAAGAACAGTAAAGAACAAAACTTTACTACATGAGGCCGGGCGCGGTGGCTCACGCCTGTAATCCTAGCACTCTGGGAGGCCGAGGCGGGCAGATTGCTTCAGGTCAGGAGTTTGAAACCAGCCTGAGCAAGAGCGAGACCCCGTCTCTACTATAAATAGAAAGAAATTAATTGGCCAACTAATATATATATAGAAAAAATTAGCTAGGCATGGTGGTGCATGCCTGTAGTCTCAGCTGCTGGGGAGGCTGAGACAGGATTGGATTGCTTGAGACCAAGAGTTTGAGGTTGCTGTGAGCTAGGTTGACACCATGGTACTCACTCTAGCCTGGGCAACAAAGCGAGACTCTGTCTTAAAAAAAAAAAAAAAAAACTTTAACTACATGAGGATCACAATTTTTCTGTGGAATATGTTTGGATTTTCCTGCACCCCTCCCCACAACTGAGAAACAAAAAATATTACAAATGATATCACAAATATTCCTCAGTGCCACAGTGGGTGATACAGGACTATTATGAGCAATAATAGTCATCTTATTATAAGGCATGGCTTAAAGGGTCATTCATATAATTATTATATTCTTTCCCCTCTCTCATGCTCTACCTACAAATCTATGCATATTCTGCTTGCTAGTTACTATGTTGAAAACCTATACATCTATAATTCCTTTTATAAATCAAACTAATTAATGCTCAGATAGAAATCATAAACATGAGCATCAAGAAAAAATGGATATAGAGCCTGACCAGAAAGAAGTAGAAAAATGAAATATTTCAGGATAATAAATTTAGAAGCAAATGGCTTAATGCTCCCATGGTTATCAAAAAGTAAATTACCACCCATCTTGTAAATTTATATAGGGCCCTCCCTCAGAACAGCTAACTTTCTTCACATTCATGATTAATATTCCTCTTTCAATCTCTACTTAGTCTAAGTAGTTGGCAAGATTTTAGAGGGGAGTTGTTAGTTTAGGGAACTAAAATTGTGGAGAGAATGACTTAGGCAAGTCCTCACTCAGAATTACTAGCATCTTATGACATCTGACCATTAGTCTGCCTGTTAATGCAATAAGTTTATATTTGGCACCATTATGCCTGATACTGTCATACGCACGTGTGATTCAAAAAGGAATAAGACTAGCATAATTCCTATTTTTGTGGCCCTTAAAAGTCTAGTGAGACAGACACTAAACAAGCAACTACAAATGTGATAGGCATTATAAAAGGGGAAAGGGAGGAGCTATGGAAGATAGTATAATACAGGGAACTAACCCAGACAGGAAAGTTAAGAAAAAAAAAATCTCCATAATCAAGAGATAGTTGAGACTCGATGGGTGAAAAGGAGTTGATTAGGTTGTTCCTGGAATAAGCATTTAACTTCCTCCCTTTGCTACTCACATGAAGAATAATAGTACTCTTTCACCTTCTCTCTTATTCCAGTTTGCAATCTTTTTTCAAGTTCAATGCCTTTCAAAGTTTAAGACATGCTGAATTTAATAGCTTGTATACGAGCAGGCAGGAGAAAAGAGTCTACAGAAGAATCTACCCACTGCCACTGATTCCAAACATTAGGTTCACAGATTTAGTTAGACCTAACTTTCAGAAGCACAGTTCAAGTTAATTCAGTTAGAAGTTAGAAAAGAGAAAATAAAGATATAACTTTCTACACATGAGATACTACTAAATAACAGCAGAAAAAACAAAAAAACCTTTCCTTCTTCCTCATGAGATTTAAAAATGATTCCTAAGAGATTTGGTCCTAAAAAATAAAAATATAAAGAACTGAATGGGCCAGGCGTGGTGGCTCACACCTGCAATCCTAGCACTCTGGGATGCCGAGGCGGGCAGATTGCTCGAGGTCAGAAGTTCAAAACCAGCCTGAGCAAGAGCGAGACCCCATCTCTACTATAAATAGAAACAAATTAATTGGCCAACTAATACATATAGAAAAAATTAGCCGGGCATGGTGGCACATGCCTGTAGTCCCAGCTACTAGGGAAGCTGAGGCAGGAGGATCGCTTGAGCCCACAAGTTTGAGGTTGCTGTGAGCTAGATGGATGCCACAGCACTCACTCTAGCCTGGGCAATAAAGCAAGACTCTGTCTCGAAAAAAAACAACAAAAAAAAAAACAACTGAATGGAGGACAGTTAAGAAGAAATATGAAATAAGGCGGTGAACTCAAGTCTGATATATATATATTTTTTAACATCCCAAAGATAACACTTTAATCAAATCTGATATTTTAAAGAAATACTCTTAGACTACCTAGCCATTAGTAAGTAGAGGTATCTTCAGTGAATAGTAACTGCTATTCTTGTCTAATCTCCAACTGGCCAAGATACAAACTATTCCCTTTGCCCGAAGCTATATCCAGTATCACCGGCTTAGCTGGTATTTCCAAAGACTCTGACTCAGAGGAATCTCAAGATGATGAAAGGGCTTGGCATCTTTGAATAAAACAATGAGTGTTTAGTGGGTGAGAGACTGTAGACTCAGTGTTCCTTAGTCCAAAGTCAGAGGATACTAGACAATCTTCTCAAGTGTCTAAATTTTCACAGAAAAATAGGTTTGGGGTATTGTTTGGCCTTAAAAATAAAAAGGGTTATTTCAATTTCTTGTAAATATCTTTGGAGGCAAAGGCTTTAACTGGCCTGTTAGATCATCTGCGTCAAAGGCTTGTTTTTACCATTGGTACCATTGTCCCACTGCCAGCGTAAAAAATCTGTACAAACAGCTCAGTAATTACCCAACCTCTTTTATCAATAAAACTAGTAAAAAAAAAAAAACAAACACAAATTAACTTTACAAATGTATTATAAAGCAAAGAAAACTAGAAGTATTTTTCATTATAAATAATCAGAGATCTCAAATTTTTAACCCAGAGAGTAGAAACTGATTACTTTAAAACAAACTAAAGCCATGAAAGAAGTTGTGGGCTAAAGCATATCATATGTTAGATGCAGGCACCTACTGACTAATTGTAATATTGCATCCTTATGTTAGTCATGGATATTTGGAGGAAGAGCCAAGTTTCTGAACCAATAAGATTCCCATAGGCCAGGCATGGTGACTCACACCTGTAATCCTAGCACTTTGGGAGGCCAAGGTGAAAGGACCACTTGAGCCAAGGAGTTTGAGGTTGCAGTGAGCTATGATGACAACACTATACTCTAGCCCACGCAACAGAGTGAGACCTTGTCTCAAAAAAAAAAGAGATCCTCATAATCTCTTAGACCAGGGAGTATAGCAGTGTGAAGAAGAAAATGGTGAATGGTGATCAGTGGATAAAGAAAATTCCTATGCTAAAGAATATAACACAAACAAAAAGTAAGCTGACAGGAATGTACTAAAACCCTCAGCAAGGCAAATTGATCTTGGTGACACATAATTCCAAGAATCCTAAACTTAATCTTCTTTTTGAAATATTTTAACTTTATCTTTTGGATTTTAATTTTTAGGGACATTATGTTTAATTTCAACATGGAAAAATAAAAATAGGATTCACTTGACATAAGTTTATGTTTTAAAGGGAAACTTACTCTTAAAAGTAAGAGATATATTTCATAAATGATTCTTCACCAAGAGAAAAGCATAGGTAGGGAAAGAAAATGAGGTTTACAACAGGGAGAATTGTGTTGAAACCCCTAGCTCTAGTATACTTAAATGACCTTAGGTACACTGCTTAACATTTCTGAACCTTCTTCATTTATTTACCTTAAAATATTATTTTAAGAACTTGACACATACGAGGTACTCTCAACAAATGGCTATTGTTATAATTATTATGGTATTGCTAGCTATATAAATTTTTCACAGGAAAGCTTTTGGGCAATAAAACTATATGTTACTATGCCAGAAAATACCTGACCAGTTAAGTTTTATAATTCCTATGCAATTCCTGGTTCTGAGGATATTTGTGTTTAGTAGAAAGAGCTTGAAATAAGGAACATGAATACTTCTTTTCAGATATTTAATTTGTTAACTTATAGAAGACAGAAAATACTACATGGTATATTTCATATTTAATACTCCATAGGCAGATATTACTTCATCAGACAGAACTGTACCTCCCTATATTTCCATAATTACCTACCAGAAACTGGCCAGCCATGCTCAAAATTTTATTAATAACTTGAACTATCCAACCCTGGTGGTAGGATGCAAGAACAGTTTACTTCCCCTCATATTTAAAAGGCATATATTCTTCAAGAGCTAGAAAATCAGCCAGCACCACCTAACCACATGGTGCTATTCTCACTTTCTCTCCTTGAGTCAAGTTTGCTAATCAACTTCTCCAAGAGAGGCCATTCTGTTACTCTATCAGGTAAAAGGCAATAGCAGAGGTCTGTTCTCTCTAAGGTTAGGATGAGCCAGGCACAGTGGCTCAGGATTACACCTGTAATCCCAGCACTTTAGGAGGCCAAGGCAGGAGGATCACTTGAGGCCACGAGTTTGAGACCAGCCTGGGCAACACAGCAAGACCCTATCACTACAATAAATAAATAAGAAACAAGGGGAAAAAAAAAGCTGGGACAGTTACTGAGACTTTTCTGAATAAGACCCTGTGATTTCACAAGATATAGATTTAAGTAAATATAAAGGCTAGGGATGATTTCCTAAAGAAAATGTGAAGCACATATTCTCTGATTAAAAGGAAGGAAAAAAGAAATGCATCCAACCCAACTAAGCAGAGTAACCCTGGACATCAAAGGCTGGAAATGAATGTAAACATCCTGGACTTGATTTCTCTTGGGAATGGCAGGGAAAGTAAAAGTTTTCTCTAAATTAAGTTTCATTTATCTACTTATAGATATAAGGAGATAAATATATAGAGATAGATATACATATATAGATATGTAGATATAGATATACACTGTATAGATATACAATGTATATATATACAATGTATATATATACACAATGTATATATACACAAAGAAACTGTGAAAGAAAATCAATATAAGTTTTTAAAATACACACATACAAATATATACATTGTATATCTATGACTATATATAGCACCACCATCTTCCACTGGAAATGAAATGTTAAGGAAGGTGGCTAACAAATCTTACTTTTAAAAAAAGAGGAAACAATAATGCACTAGATCACAGAAAACTGAAAAAAGAAAGCCATTAGTTATTATGATAAATTCTACGACAAAATTCAATTCCATTTTGGATATCTCAGTTATTGGGTAAATTGTTATTAATAATATCTTTATTACTTTATACATTTTGATTCATCAGTTTTTAAAACCACTTTCTATAAACAACTCTATAAGGTAGATAGAATTAATTCTCTTTTATATGCAAAAACATGAGAAAAATATGTTAGGTGACTTGTCCACAAAACTAGTTACTAGAATAGCCAAAACTGGAACATAGGTTTCTTTAACTGCAAGGCCTCTCTACTACTCTGGTGGTTTCAAATTGTATTTTAGCCCTAGAATCCTCTCTCAACCTAAATCTTTTGCAGAAGCCCACTAATTTAACAGATACAATTGGAGCTGCTCCCAACTAAAGTAGCTATTGGGGCCAGAGCCATGTATATCCAAGCTGGCCCCTCCTCCCCCATGATGGACTTTGAGACTCCTCTGGGAAATAGCATGACTCCAAGGAACAAGGTGTAAAATACCACCATCAAAGGTTATCCCCTGACTCATTTCCCAAGGGAAATGAGTAACTTTATAATATAAAGTTACAATCTAAATATGAATAAGACTATTAATCAATAAAATGACATCTCTCACAGCTACTGTATCTAAGACTTTCATAGTCATAAACATATATTGATGGAAATAAAAGTTATATCCCATATGTACCATTCCAAAGTTCATGGCCACATAGAGTTTAGTAATTACAAAATTGCTCCTATGCACTGTGTGATATAATGGAAAAGGGGTGGGAAAGAGTATTCCATTTCTTCAGCACTACTACCATCTCATTTACAATTCTAGCTAAGCCACTTGTTTCCATAGTTAAATATAGACACCTTTCTTCAAATAAAATCTTATTAACTATTCTAGTTAAATAAAGAAGGGGGCAGGGGAAAGCAGCAGCCTCTCTAAAGCAGCCTGAGGCTATTAGAATACTCAAATGGAGGCACAGCTGGCAAAAATAAAGGATTATTTCCAGGTTTCCAAGCAGTTCTTAAAACTCACATCATAAACCTCACATGCTATTGATGGACTGACATCTGTGAAGGAGAGGCAATAATACCTGATTCATAGGCATAAGTAAATGTACTAGAATGGAAAGTACAGCATAAACTCCCTATCCATACCCACCAGAATAAACCATTATATATCACTATTCTACACAATGCTCATAAAAACAAAAAGTATTTTTTTAAAAATCCAGCCAGGTACAGTGGCTCATGCCTGTAATCCTAGCACTTTGAGAGGCTAAGGCAGAAGAATCACTTGAGGCCAGGAGTTTGAGACCAGCCTGCACATTATAGTGAGATCCCTGCCTCTACAAAAAAATAGAAAAATCAGCTGGGCATGGGGCTGCATGCCTGTAGTCCTACTTCCTCGGAAGGCTGAGCAGGAGGATCACTTGGGCCCAGGAATTTGAGGTTGTAGTAAGATATGATGATGCCACTGCACTCTAGCCTGGGCAATAGAGCAAGACTCTGTCTCCAAAAATATAAAAAATTCTACCACAAACTTTCAAGAATTTGCACAGTTAAAATCAAGTAGGCTTTATTAATCCCAGGCACTAAAGAGAAAGCAAATCTCAAACTTGATTTATCTTTGAAAATAAACCTTAAATTCAGGAGAGAACCAAGGTGGAGATGATTGATAGTCTATATACCGTGTTTCCCCGAAAATAAGACCTACCCATAAAATAAGCCCTAGCAGGATTTCTAAGCATTTGCGCAATATAAGCCCTACCCGGAAAATAAGACCTAGTGATGGGCATGGCTACGCAGCATATCTGTGTGTCTCATTTGTGCGTGGAAATTAATGACTACATTGAAAAGAGAATGACAAGAAATCAGTGTGGAAACTTTGTGAAGCCTAGCCTGCAAGAGGTCGTGATTTGGGTGAAAAATTCATGGGATAAAATCACTGACAGTGTTGATACCAATGCACTCTGAGCAGGTTACATGGATAAGAGCTACTCATTTAATGAGAGCTCTATTGCTTGACATGAGAGATTGGGGCCAATGGTTCTAAAGGAAATAGAGTCGCAAGAACTTCAGGATGGAATTCGGGGTCTGGAGAGTTATGATGATGCTCCAGAAGAAGACGACTTAACTATACTTGAACAAATCTAGATTGTTGTACCGTACTTGAAAAAAATAACACATCCTCTGAATATAAGCCTTAGGGTGTCTTCTTGAGGAAAAATAAATATAAGACCCTGTCTTATTTTCAGGGAAACACGGTAGGTGAGGCATAGAGGCTTACACTTGTAATACCAGCAATTTGGGAGGCTGAGGCAGGAGAATTTCTTGAGGCCAGGAGTTCTGGACTAGCCTGGGAAACATAGCTAGACCCTGTCTCTACAAAAAAAAAAAAAAAAAAAAAAATTAGTGGGGCACAGTGGCACATACCTGCTACTCAGGAGGCTAAGGCAAGAGGATCACTTGAGCTCAGGAATTTGAGGCTACACTGAGCTATGATCGTGCCACTGCACTCCAGCCTGGGCAAAAAAGCAAGACTCTGTCTCTTAAAAACAAAACAAAACAACACCACCAAACAATGAGAGACTACATCTATAAAAAGCATCAGGAATATGAGAACTAATGTCAAAGTTTAAATCATATAAGGTCAGGAAACAACAACGACAACAAAGAAAAAACAAAACCCCTTGCATCAGCCCCAGAGAAGCCTTTATCAGCTCTACTTCTTTCTTACTACCAAACACATTCCATCTGACAAATTAGCTGTTGTATCTAAAAGTATACCTTAAAGTTATAATCAATAATAATTTAAAGGCTATCTGGTCTTCAGAAAAGGATGGCAAGCTGAAATGTAAGTTTGTTTTCTTCTTGTCTATGCTATAAATTACTCATGTGAGCTACAAAGCAATTAATTTTTTTCTCCACCTTTTAATTTGCTTAAAAGGGATTCTATTTGTCAACATCAGACCCATCCTACAAGAAATGCTACAAGGAGTTCTTCAATCTGAAGGAAAAGGAATTAATGAATAATAAGAATTCATATGAAGGTATAAAACTCACTGGTAACAGTAAGTACACAAATACAGAATGCTTTAATTATGGTGTATAAACCACTTATATCTTGAATAGGAAGACTAAAAGACGAACCTGTAAAAAATAATAACTACAGCAACTTTTTAAGAGATAGATAGTATAAAAAGATATAAATGGAAACAACAAAGACCCAAAAACCTCTAGCCGGGGCAAGAGTGAAACCCCTGTCTTAAAAAAAAAAAAATTTAAAAACTTGAGGGGTGTGATGTGTGATGGATTTAAAGTGTATAATTCTTTTAGATTTCTCTTTACTTCTTTGTTTGTTTTTTGTAAGAACAGTTATCATCTGTTTAAAATAACTGGTTATAAAATGTTATCTGCAAGCCTTATGGCAACTGTAAATCAAAAAACCTGTAGAGAGAGGGAAGAAGGAAGGAAGGAAGGAAGGAAGGAAGGAAGGAAGGAAGGAAGGAAGGAAGGAAGGAAGGAAGGAAGGGAGGGAGGGAGGGAGGGAGGGAGGGAGGGAGGGAGGGAGGGAGGGAAGGAAGGAAGGAGGGAAGGAAGGAAGGAAGGAAGGAAGGCCGGCCACAAAACAACCAGAAATCAAATAACAACATGGCAGTAGTAAATCCTTACCTATCGATAACAACATTGAATATAAAGGGACTAAACTCTCCAATCAAATGACATAGAATGGCTAAATGAATTTAAAAAAACAATAACAAGACCCAAGTATATGTTGTCTACAAGAAACCCACTTTACCTATAAAAACACATATAGGCTGAAAATAAAGAGATGGAAAAAAGATATTCCATGCAAATGGAAACCAAAAAAGAGCAGGAGTAGCTATACTGCTATCATATAAAATAAATTTAAAGATAAACTATAAAAAGAGACAAAGAAGATCATTATATAATGATAGAGGGGTGAATTCAGCAAAAGGATATAACAATTCTAAATATATATGCACCCAGCACTGGAGCACCCAGATATATAAAGCAAATATTATCAGAGATAAAGAGAGAGATAGACCCCAATACAATAATAGCTGGAGACCTCAACATTATACTTCAGCATTGAACAGATCATCCAGACAGAAAATCAACAAAGAAACATTGAACTTAATCTGTACCATACACCAAATGGACCTAATAGATATTTACAGAATACATCATGTAACAGCTGCAGAATACATGTTCTTCTTCTCAGCTCATGAATCATTCTCAAGAATAGACCATACATTAGGCCACAAAACAAGACTTAAAAAATGTTTTAAAAATTTAAATCATATCAAATATTTTCTCTGACCACAATGGACTAAACCTAGAAATCAACAAGAGGAACATTAGAAACTATATAAACACATGGAAATTAAACAATATGCTCCTGAATGACTACTGCATCAATGAAGAGATTAAGGAAGAAATTAAAATATTTCTCAAAACAAATTAAAATGAAAATATAACATATCAAAACCTAAGGGATACAAAAAAAAACAGTACTAAGAAAAATTTATAGCATTAAATGCCTATATCAAAAAAGTAGAACAGCTTCAAATAAACGACCTAATGATATATCTTAAAGAACTAGAAAAACAAGAGCAAACCAAGCCCAACATGAGTAGAAGAAATAATAAAGATCAGAGCAGAAAACAATGAAATTGAAACAAAAAAAATACAAAAGATCAACAAAAGGAAAGCTGATTCTTGAAAAGATAAACAAAATTGGCAAACCTTTAGCCAGACTAGGAAAAAAGAGAGAAGACCCAAATAAATAAAATCAGAGATTAAAAAGGAGACATTATAACTGAAACTGCATAAATTCAAAGGATCATTAGAGACTACTATCAGCAACTTATGCCAATAAATTGGAAAATCTAGAAGAAATGGATAAATTCCTAGACACATATAACCTACCAAGATTGAACCAGATAGAAATCCAACACCTAAATAGATCAATAACAAGTAAAGAGACAGAAGCAGTAATAAAAAGTCAAAGAAAAGCTCAGAACCCAACGTCTTCACTGCTAAATTCTAACAAACATCCAAAGAAGAACTAATACCAATCCTACTTCAACTATTCCAAAAAATTGAGGAGGAAGTAATACTCCCAAACTCATTCTATAAAGCCTATATCATCTTGATACCCAAACCAGACAAAGACATAACAAAAAAAGAAAAAAAGAAACGAAATCTATAGGCCAGGCCAGGTGTGGTGGCTCACACCTGTAATCCTAGCACTCTGAGAGGCCGAAGCGGGTGGATCGCTCAAGGTCAGGAGTTCGAAACCAGCCTGAGCAAGAGCGAGATCCTGTCTCTACTATAAATAGAAAGAAATTAATTGGCCAACTAATATATATAGGAAAAAATTAGCCGGGCATGGTGGCGCATGCCTGTAGTTCCAGCTACTTGGGAGGCTGAGGCAATAGGATTGCTTGAGCCCAGGAGTTTGAAGTTGCTGTGAGCTAGGCTGATCCCATGGCACTCATTCTAGCCTGGGCAACAAAGTGAGACTCTGTCTCAAAAAAAAAAAAAAAAAAAAGAAATCTATAGGCCAATATCTCTGATGAACATAGATGCAAAAATTCTTAATAATATATTAGCAAGCCAAATTCAACAACACATTAAAAAGATTATTCATCATGATCAAGAGGGTTTCATTCAAGGGATGGAAGGATCAACATATGCAAATCAATCAATGTGATACATCATACCAATAGAACAAAGGACAAAAACCATATGATCATTTCAACTGATGCTGAAAAAGCATTTGATTAAATTCAATATCCCTTCATGATAAAAACTTTCAAAAAACTGGGTATAGTAGGAACATAACTCAACACAATAAAACCTATATATGACAGACCCACAGTTAGTTTCATACTGAATAGGGAAAAACTAAAAGCCTTCCCTCTAAGATCTGGAACAAGACAAGGATGCCCACTTTCACCACTGTTATTCAATATAATACTGGAAGTTCTAGCTAGAGCAATCAGACAAGAGAAAGAAATACAGAGCATCCAAATTGGAAAGAAAGAAGTCAAATTATCCTTGTCTAAAGACGATCTGATCTTATATCTAGAGAAACCTAGACTCCACCAAAAAACTATTTAGAACTAATAAACAAATTCAGTAAAGTTGTAAAATCAACATACAAAAATCGGTAGCATTTCTATATGCCACCAAGAAGCAATCTGAAAAAGAAACCAAGAAATTAATCCTATTTATAATAGCTATGAATTAAATAAAATACCTAGGAAATAAACATAACCAAAAAGTGAAAGATCTCCACAATGAAAACTATAAAATGTTGAAGACAACACCGAAAAATGGAAAAATATTCCAGGTTCATGGATTAGAAGAATTAATATTGTTAAAATGTCCATATTATACAAAGCAATCTACAAATTCAATGCAATCCCCATCAAACTACCAGTGACATTATTCACAGAAATAGAAAAAATAATCATAAAATTTATATGGAACCACAAGAATTGCTTGTTGGCCTTTTGGCTAAGATCAACTGTAGTATATGGAACCACAAGAGACCCAGAATAGCCAAAAAAGAATCATATTACCTGACTTCAAATTTACTATAGAGCTGTAGCAACCAAAACAGCATGGTACTGGCATAAAAACAGACACACAAACAAGTGGAACAGAACAGAGAACCCAGAAATAAATCCACACATCTACAGTGAATTTATCTTTGACAAAGATAAGTTAGAAATCAAAGAACAAAGACACTTCTGGTATTATGCACATTGAGAAAACTTTACCAATGATCCACATACATGGTGACTGGCCATTATATTGCAACTGCTATGTATTTTAAACTAGAAAAACTTCCTGGTCACAACTAAAACTTGTGATGGAGAAGAGGGCTAGAAAAGTCATGAGAATTACACATACAGTAGCTTGATGGAAAAAGGGAAAAGAACAGCCAGTCCAAAGGGAGAGGAAAATGGAGTGGGCAGAGAGAAGTTTGAAAGTGACCATGCAGAAAGGAAAGGAAGGAACTACTAATAGATAGATAGAGACAGAGAGAGAAAAACTGAGGGTCAAAGAAAGACTGAGTCTTGGAGCAATCTTAGGCTAACCAGGCTCAGTTCCAGTCTACATATACCTTTTTATTATTATCCTCTATTCTTTGATATAATTTGAGTTTGACTATTTATAAAAAACCAAAAGAACCAAACTAAAACACAGTCTCCTACCTGATACTTCTACTCCAACAGACTGAATTTCTAAATCCATAGTCTCTTTTGATAAATTTTCTAACTTGAGTTTTCATCACAAATGCAGAGGACAAGATGGGCAGTAACATACTTTGGTGGGTTTCACTCCTATAATGTACTAATTTTTTTTTTTTTGAGACAGAGTCTCACTCTGTTGCCAGGGCTAGAGTGCCATGGCATCAGCCTAGCTCATAACAACATCAAACTCCTGAGGGGCTCAAGCGATCCTTCTGCCTCAGCCTCCTGAGTAGCTGGGACTACAAGTGTACACCACCATGCCCAGCTAATTTTTTTCTAGATATTTTTAGTTGTCTGACTAATTTCTTTCTGTTTTCAGCAGAGATAGGGTCTCACTCTTGCTCAGGCTGGTCTTGAATTCCTGACCTCGAGCGATCCTCCCACCTCCGCCTCCCAGAGTGCTAGGATTACAGGCGTGAGCCACCGCCCCCAGCCAATGTGCTAATATTAATATAGTCATTAGCTGAAACCTAGGATTTAAATTTACCAACTAAATATAGTAACTTGAGAGCAGGGCAATTCAAGAAAACACTTGAATTGTTACTACATAAGGTACTTCTTTCTAAGAAGCAAGTTTAAAGAAGATATTTCTCTGTTCTTCCCTCCCAAAGCGCGCTCGCGCGCGCTCTCGCTCTCTCACTCACTTGCGCTCTCTCTTTCTCTCTCTTCTTTTTTCTTTTTTTGAGACAGAGTCTCACTGTGTTGCCCAGGCTAGAGTGTCGTGGCATCAGCCTAGCTCACAGCAACCTCAAACTCCTGGGCTCAAGCGATCCTTCTGCCTCAGCCTCCCGAGTAGCTGGGACTACAGGCATGTGCCACCATGCCCGGCTAATTTTTTCTATATATTTTTAGTTGGCCAATTCATTTCTTTCTATTTTTAGTAGAGACAGGGTTTTGCTCAGGCTGGTTTTGAACTCCTGACCTTGAGCAATCCTCCCGCCTCGGCCTCCCAGAATGCTAGGATTAAAGGCATGAGCCACCGTGCCCGGCCCCAAAGCTCTCTTAATTCAATATTTTCATTCCAAAAAATGTCATACTTACCTTTGTTAATTAACTGAGGAGAAAGATCAGCAGAAACATGATTAAAGTGTATCTTATTATCAGCTGAAATCATCTTAGAACTATGTTTTCCTCATTCATCTCTAGTAGGATATTATACCTTATACCAGATATTCTTGTTTCTAAAGAAAAAGGAAAATAAGGCCGGCCGCAGTGGCTCACGCCTGTAATCCCAGCACTCTGGGAGGCCGAGGCGGGCGGATTGCTGGAGGTCAGGAGTTCGAAACCAAACTGAGCAAGAGTGAGACCCCATCTCTATGATAAATAGAAAGAAATTAATTGGCCAACTAATATATATATATAGAAAAAATGAGCCGAGCATGGTGACACATGCCTGTAGTCCCAGCTACATGGGAGGCTGAGGCAGCAGGATCGCTGAGCCCAGGAGTTTGAGGTTGCTGTGAGCTAGGCTGACGCCAGGGCACTCACTCTAGCCTGGGCAACAAAGCGTGACTCTGTCTCAAAAAAAAAAAATAAAAAGAAAAAAGAAAAAGGAAAATAAATCAGATCCTGTAAAATTCATGATTTTTTGGTTAAAAAAAATAGTAACCAAATACAGATAAGGCATAAATGAATCTAAAAATAAGATTTAAGTTAATGCACATTAAGTTAATGGACAAACCTGCTGGGTTTGTTTGTTTTTTTCCTTTTTTTCTTTTTAGAGACAGGGTCTTGCTGTGCCACCCAGGCTGGAGTTCAGTGGTGGCATCATTATCACTTTATTTACATCCTCTTTTACAGAAGCTAAAGCAATAGAAAAAGAGCAGCAAGGGGAAGCCTATACAAGTGTATTAGGGCTACTAAAGTAAACAATTCTCAATCTCAAAGAATATGCTTGGGGCTTTGAACAGCTGATATATGACTTTTACATCTGAGCCAATGGTTTCTGGCATAATCAGATTTGAAGCAATTCTTTCTAAGGACAAATTCACAAAATCCATACATTCTGAACAGTCCTTAATTATCTGCCAATCAATCATAATCATATTCTGACTCTTTTCTATATATTAAATAGAAGACATATAACATACAGTTCCTGTACTCAAAACTTTTTAGATTTAACTAGGGAAATAAATAACTGTACAAGGAAAGAGCTTGCAAATTATATAGGGAAAAGTAATTGTTAGAATATGTTATATACACTAAAGTGTCAAAAGAATATAAAGGAAAGCTAGACCAATGTAGTAGAAAAGACCAGTTCACAGAAACAACAATCAACTAAAGGTATTGTTAATATGACAGCAGATGTTCTCAAAAGCAAATTTAAAGGGAGCAAAAACAACCCAATTTCTATCTGTGTCAGACACAGATAACCTGAATAAATGTCACTGGAATCCCATCATATTAAATACAAGCCTTTCCCTGTATGATTCGTTAGAGATCAAATTCCCAACACTTCCTGAGAATGCAAAACCATTTCTATTTTAAAAGCCATCAATAATCACAAAGTGAAGGTCTTCAAAATGAAATTCAATGCAAATGCAGTATCATGAAAATAAGTCAAACAAAATTTGGTTTAACATAAATGGCAACAGGCCTCCAAAGAAAAGACGAGACCAGTGTAAGATGATACCCTGGTTCTTCAGTTTAATATAAAATGAAAAATCAGGTATGAGTTCATCAATTTTAAATCAACAACAACCTTCACTGGTGAAGCACATTTAGAGACAAGTATTATTTGGGGTTTGTTTCCTACCAATGAGTATGATGCTTCTTAACATACTTTGATCAAGCCAATTAATGGGATGGGAAAAATATCTATGATCTTTAGTAACAAAGTTAGGTGCTGGAAGGATCAAACATGAAACAGTATCTACTGAATGCATTTGAGTCTCCAAATAAACTTAATTAAAAAACAAAAAGTACTCAATAAACATAATAGCATTTATTTAGGATTTAATTATATTTTGTCTTCTGTCATATATAGAGGCCTGGTTCAGTAGAATCAGAGCTGATTGTGTCTAACTATTGTGAGGATTTACAGAAGGCAGCAAAGAAAGAAGCCTATAAACAAAGGCAACTCAACATGAACCAGGGTTGGCAGGTGTGGGATCAGACTGCGCAGAGTTCCTAAGAGGAAAATAAAGGCAAAAGGAGACAGATAAAGCAGCAAGGGGAATGTAATGCTCTCTTACTGGAGCAGGAAGTTATCGTGCTATAAAACATGAAAAGGAATAGTCAGTTAAGAGGTATGGAGACCAAGGTCAGTTGCCGAGAGAGGTAAAAGAGTAGTGAGACAATGATCACTGAATCATCTGCATCTATAAACTTAAACCCGAAACCTGGAGGCTGGAAATGAAAAAATGTTAAAAGGTTACATAACTACTGAGTACAATGTAACTATGTATTTTTATCAAATTGGAAAATATCTTGGTTCTTTCTAAAACTCAAAATAACCAATGTATTTTGGATATTACCATATAATAGACTCATGTTAAATGTTAAAACTAAGATTTCCCAAGCTTCAGGAAATATTTTAAGTATACAGTCTGTTAAGAGACTGTATATGGCCAGGTGCAATGGCTCACGCCTATAATCCTAGCACTCTGGGAGGCTAAGGTGAGAGGATCGCTCAAGGTCAGGAGTTCAAAACCAGCCTGAGTAAGAGCAAGACCCCTGTCTCTACTACAAATAGAAATTAATTGGCCAACTAAAAATATTAATAGAAAAAATTAGCCAGGCATGGTGGCACATGCCTGTAGTCCCAGCTACCAGGGAGGCTGAGGCAGGAGGATAGTTTGAGCCCAGGAGTTTGAGGTTGCTGTGAGCTAGGCTGACACCATGGCACTCTAGCCAGGGCAACAGAGTGAGACTCTGTCCCAAAAAAAAAAAAAAAAAAAGAGAGAGACTGTATATGACAAAGGAGATAAAAAGTGATGCTCAGAAGGGTGAAAACACCACGACTACATATGAAGGATTTTTGCCATGAAACTAAACCTGAATCTGATCAAGCCTCCAGATTTGTAGCTCTCAACAGTGGGCCTTTTTTGTCCCCAGAACATTTTTTATTCCACACAACTGGTTTGTGGGGCGGGGCAGATGGATGCTGTTGACATCTAGTGGCTAGAAATCAGTAATGCTGTTAAACATCCTTTAATGCACAGAACAGTGCTCCACAACAAAAAATTATCCAGCATAAAATATGAATAGTGAGAAGTTGGAGACCCTTCTCTAGATCTAACAGGAAATAAAGGGGTCAGAGAAACATGCTAAAGAACTTCATGGGGTGCAAACAGGCAAATCTAGATCATAGGAAACTCTATATAGGACAAATAATCAAATTTCTTCAACTAAAAAATTGCAAGGGAGAAAAGCATGACGGGGGAATCATATCAAACAAAGGCAATGTGTGGACTTCAGAACAAAATAACTTTAAAAGATAGTTATACAACTGGGAAAATTTTAACAATGACCAGATAATTGATAATATTAAGATGCTATTGTTAATTTTTTTTTTCAGATGTGATAATGGTATTCTGGTTATATATGTAAAGAGACATAAGTTTTTCAGATAACTGTAGAAGTTGGGTAATAAATACATTACATTTTTTTCTTTATATCCACATAATGGATATATTATGTTCTTTTTTCTACTTTAATATATATTTGAAATTTCCATAATAAAAACATTTAAAGGGAGGAGGGTAAAAGAAAAGCCTCCATATATCAAGACAAAATTAGAAAGGATTTAGTAGAGTTGAATTAGATTTATCTAAATCTGTGAACTTTATGAATACACATATCCTGTTGTACTCTCTTTGGCTCATAACCTTGATACCAACTGGCGGCTGTGCCCAAAGTGTATAACCATCATATTTGGGTACCTAATTTAAAAAATAATATGTATATTCCATAATCTTATTAGCATTTCTATTCTTAGGTATAGTGGATGTCCAGAAGTACCTCATATATATGAATATTGAATCTATAACCATTTATAATCATTACAGAGTGATCATATTGTAGCTCAGTAGAATTCTAGTACATGCCTTTGGAGAATATACCGTATTTTCCTGCCTATCTTGTAAACTGGATGGTGAAATCAATTTACTCTATCTTCTGGTAACTGGAATGCTACTAGTAAGAAAGACCAATTAGATGAAAGCAGCCCAGAGGCAAAAACTGGTACTTACTAGTACACCAGTACCCTCAAAATAAAAATGAACTAAATAACCGAAACGAAGTATTCATCGAGCAAGTGTTCACATACTTAGAACAGAATTAGGAACTATTACCAGTGACTAAAGAATAAAACATTTGACTATATCTCATTAATGGAATATATTCAAAGAATAGTTACCAAAGAGAATTATGATATTAAATCTTACAATCCATTCAATAGTTTTATTAGCACAATTATTCTGATAGACTTTTTTAACTGGCTGATAAAGCTACTTAGTTTTCATAAAAATCTTCAGTTAGAAATAAGAGTATTGCTTTTAAATTACAAAAGAAATATAGTTACATTTTAGGTAAAGCACAAAAACTAATTTTTTTAAAAAGTAATGTTTTGCTAAATTATTACAAATATTAAAGTGTATCGAGATTTTTTTATAGACCTAGCCCCTCCCCTTACCCAACCCTGCAAAAGTTCAGAGATAACTGTTATCTCTCTTCTCACAGAAAATGACTTACTTGCCTTTTACACAGAAAAATAAGACCTTACAACAGATCTACACAGAAGCTTAAAGACATCCTCTGCAAAGATTCTTACACAAAACCACAATGACTCCAGTGAGTCATCTGGGCAGAACTCTCCATGGTGGCAGTTAGTTCCTATTCTGTTCTTTCTGAATTTCTCTGGAGGGGTTATTGAGTCTCAATTCTAAAGTGAAGAGAATTTTCTACTCCACTGTTTTCTTTAATGCTCCAAACAGGTGAACATGAACTATCAAAATGAGGAACTAAACTCAGTTGCTATTACTACCCAACTTTAAAGTATGGCATAGGGACTTCAAGACATTGCTGCCTTTTTCTGTCACAAAATTATGCTAAACATTTGAATGCCTCCAAAATATGCAGAGCTATGCCCACATTCAATATGGTTCCAAAGGAAGTGTTCCAGTATAGCCAGTAACTTTTACCTGACATGCATGTGTGACAACAAATTATGAGTGAAAAAAGCCCTAAATAGGGTATGTTACTAAAAATAAAACACAATTCATTCTTAGTGAAGTAAGTACATATGCTCTTATAAACATTAATAACATAGTCAACGCACTAGATCAAATTACTATCCAGATGATAAATATTAGTAACTATGGTTTCATAAAATCTAATAGCTCTTATTTTCATGCTAACTAGAAGAGAAACATGAGCTCAAAATGTAAAATGCTACACCTATAGTCTACATATTTCAGAACTTAGCCATGATATAATGGGTAATATGAAGAAACTGCCACAGCACAACAAAGTGACTATAAACAAGTTAAAGTATACCTTAAAATAAGTAAAAGAGTGGAATTAGAATGTTTCTAATACAAAGAAATGGCAAATGCTTGAGGTGATACATATCCCAATTGACCTGATTTGATTAATTCGCATTCTATGCCTATATCAAAACATCACATGTACTCTATAAAGATATAGAACTATTATGTATCCATAATAATTTTAAAAAAGAAAGAGGCTGGGCACAGTGGCTCACGCCTGTAATCCTAGCACTCTGGGAGGTCGAGGCGGGCGGATTGCTCGAGGTCAGGAGTTTGAAACCAGCCTGAGTGAGACCCCATCTCTACTATAAATAGAAATAAATTAATTGGCTAACTAACCTATATATAGGAAAAAAAATTAGCCGGGCATGGTGGCACATGCCTGTAGTCCCAGCTACTTGGGAGGCTGAGGCAGGAGGATTGCTTGAGTCCAGGAGATTGAAGTTGCTGTGAGCTAGGCTGATGCCACGGCACTCACTCTAGCCTGGGCAACAAAGTGAGACTCTGTCTCAAAAAAAAAAAAAAGTAAGTTAGAAATTGCCAGACTATACTATACCAATGAATAACAATGATTGGGATTTATGGTTTTAAGCTAGTGATTTTTCGAGAAAAGTGAATAAAAATTGCACATGGTATCTTAAAAAGACTAAGATAATGGTTTATCATTAAAGAAATACAAAAAGGATTATAGAGTATACACAAAATCAGGTGGTACTAAAATAAGTAGCAAAAGAGAAAATAAGAAATTAGAAACCCCCCAAAAGAATCTTAATTAAAATTAAAAGGAATCATAGGTTTCAATGATATTAGATAAGCTTTGGAAAGAACGAATCTTTTTTAATCATTTAATTGTCATCTATTAAATATGGCAGGCAATATGATACATTTATATACATAACTAATATAGTGGTCCCCAACCTTTTTGGCACCAGGAACCAGTTTCATGGAAGACAATTTTTCCATGGATGAAGGGTGGGGGAGGGTCTTCTGGGATGATTCAAGCGCATTACATTTATTGTGCAATCAAACCTCTCCGCTAACAATAATCTGTATTTGCAGCCATTCCCCAGCACTAGCATCACTGCCTCAGCCTCACCTCAGATCACCAGGCATTAGATTCTCATAAAGAACGAGCAACCTGGATCCTTCACATGCACAGTTTACAGTAGGGTTTGTGCTCCTATGAGAATCTAATGCTGCCACTGATCTGATAGGAGCCGGAACTTATGCAGTGATGCAAGTGATGAGGAGTGGCTGTAAATACAGATGAAGCCTTGCTCACTCACATGCTTCTCACCTCCTACTGTGTGTCCTGGTTCCTAACAGGCAACAGACCGGTACTGGTCCATGGACCAGGGTTTGGGGACTGCAATTATATAGACATTTATATACATAATATATATTATCTTTGATCTTAAGAATAATTCTTAAAAGTCTATGTTATTACACCCATTTTATGAATGAGAAATCTGAGGATCATGATGGTGTAGTGACTTGGCCAATTAGTATCTGAGGCGGGATTTAAGTTTAGTAATGTCAGTATCCAGAATCTACTATCTTTGCCCTATACTTTTTTTTGAGATGGAGTCTCTTTCTGTCACCCTGGCTACAGTGCAGTGGCATCATCATACCTCACAGCAACCTCAAACTCCTAGACTCAAGGGATCCTCCTGCCTCAGCCTCCTGAATAGCTGGTACTACAACATGTGCTACCACACCCAGCTAATCTGTCTATTTTTAGTAGAAACAGTGTCTCACTCTTGCTCAGGTTGGTCTTGAACTCCTGACCTGAAGTGATCCTCCTGCCTCGGCTTCCGAGAATGCTAAGATTATAGATGTGAGCCACCGTGCCTGGTACCCTACACCTTTTGTGACAATGTTATCTCTCTAGAGAATACAGTGGCCTTGGTATGAAAGGGGTAAGGGGTAAGGTATACCTCCAAGAGAGGATAGCTTTGAGTGGCTAAAAGTAAGAGAGATTACTGATCACACAGCAATAGGTAGCTGGATGGGTTGCTGAGTTATGATATAAAGTCTGATTGGAGTCAGATCTGTGTCTCAATTCTGGATCTACCATCTAATAGCTGTGTGGCAATTTACTTCACCCCCCCCCCATGTCCCAGTTTTCCTGAGCACAAAGGATATGAATAGTGTATCCCTACTAGTCTTTTATTTGCCTGACAGAAAGTAAATGATATTAATATTTTTAATTATTATTGACTTAGCACCCCTTCTGTACTTTTTGCCCTTGGGGTTGAGTTTTTTAAAAAACTCAAGATTGCACAGGAAACAGGAAAATTCTAGTTTCCTCAGATAGAAGGACAGAACTAACAGAACTTATAATAATATAAATGACTGCTTCTTGTTAATTGCATATATGTGTCAATTATTTTGAATTTTTAAACCTGGGTTAAGAGAAAAATAAGTTATAGGTCCGAATGGTATTAGATAAATTTGGGTAGAAAAGAATCTTATATGGCAAATATTCTGAATTTTCAAAATGCTGTGCTGATAAGGTAATTTACATTAATTACATATAATAACATTACATTACATATTTATAGGAATCTATAAACAAAGAATACTCTTAAGAGACTGGATAGGCAGGGAAAGGTCTTGTTTAACTTTTAATTTATACAGGCCCTGAAAAAGGAAGATCCTCAGAGATATTCATAAATAACTTCAAAGTTCTTCCTGACAGACTGGATAAAAAAATCTAGTTTAACTTCCCTGGAATGTAACCATCATCTGCAAAGTATGTACACATAGTATACTTATCTATAGAGTACGATCACATACCTTCTACAGGAATTCACTAGGCCAGTAGTTAACACTTTTAACAATCTTACAGGCATTTCCTTAGTTGGAAAAGATCCCAGTGCTAGCTTTACTTTTTGCAGAGTATAAACAAAATACAGTAGTCCCCCTCCCTTATCCCTGGTTTTGTTTTCCACAGTTAACAGTTACCCATAGTCAACCACAGTCTGAAAATAGGTGAGTCCAGTACAATAAGGTATTTTGAAAGACAAAGAGATCACAGTCACATAACTTTTATTACAGTATATTGTTCTAATTGCTCTGTTTTATTATTAGTTATTGTTGTTAATCTCTTACTGTGCCTAATTTGTAAATTAAACTTTATCATAGGTATGTAAGTACAGGAAAAACCAATAGTACATGTAGGGTTCGGTACAATTGGTGGTTTCAGACATCCACTGGGGGTATTGGAATGTATTCCCCCATCAGATAAGAGGAAGCTACTGTGAAATAGTGCCTCCAGTAGACTTAAGTCCAAATACAGTTTGAAAATTTCTTCCACAATTTCATAACCTAAATACTGTTGATTATAGGATAAAATGAATATGGAGAGCATTTTATGATCAGAAAATAGTAACACAAATATTAATTCATAAGCTTGAATATCTCAATGAAAGGGTAATCTTTACTTTATAGAATATTATCCAGTAACCAACCAAGAAAGAACCTGAAAACATTACCAACAAGTTTAATTCCAAACTTCATTCAATTTCTTAATCTTGTTCCTATTATTAACCTAATGCAGTAGAATATTTTCTTGGACACATGCCAAAAATAAATTATTCAAGCCCTTTAGTCTTTTGTATGATATTTCAAAATAAGCACAAAAAGGAAATCAACATTAAAAAATGATTAAAACTGAAAGAAACAAAGAAACAGTGATTACTACTCAGAAGCTTAGAATGATTTTTTAGGAAAAGAAAAATAAGGCATTTTCACTACAGAAAATTTGGAATCTACTAAGAAGTATAAAAAATAAAAACTGCAGATATCTCCATAACCCAGAAATAACCACTGTGAACACCTTCATGTATTTTCTTTTGGTATTTTTCCTATACAAGTATATATATATATATATATTTATAAATTCCTGAGTACCTCTTCTCCCCCACAATATACACACTCAATTTTTCTGCTTGTTTTAGATTTTTTTTTTTAAGTATTAATAATAGAAGTTTCCATACACTGTTGAAGGCCACTTCTTCATTTATTCCATTGTCTTCTCTCCACTCCTCAGAGGTACCCACTATTATGAATTTTATGCTTACATTCTCAGACATATTTTTTAAATGATCTGGATATTCTCAAAGACTTCATTTAAATGGTGTCTGTGAAGTGCATTTACTCCTGTTTGCTACTCAGGAACCAAACTCTTAGCTACCAGCAATTATTTTGCAGTCTAAAAAGCCCATCACTGCACTTTTTGATTCTGTATTAGGTTCACAGACATGTTTATCTTTCCTTAATGTGGCTAAGATTTTTGAGTTTCTACCTCTATTTTTTTTTTTTTTTTTTTTGAGACAGGGTCTTGCTCTGTCACCCAGTCTGGAATGCAGTGGTGCAATCACAGCTCACTGCACCCTTGAACACCTAGGCTCAAGCAATCTTCCCACCTCAGCTTCCTGAGTAGCTGTGACTACAGGTGTGTGCCACCATGCCTGGCTAATTTTCCTACTTTTTATTTTATATATCATTTCCACTAGAGTAGAGGCACTATAAAGTATGAATTTATAAGAACCATTTTATTCAGAAGTACCCCAAACTCAATTGTTAAAAAAAAAAAGTGAAAGCAGAATTAAAACACATTCCAAAGACAATATCTAAACAGACTTTTAAAAATACCCTTATGATTTGTTCACCAAGTTCCTCAACATACATTGGTCCCAACTTCATGTAAAAGGAAAGGAAGAAGCACTAGTAAATAATATAAGACTCATCCTAGAATATCTAAATATATGTTGACAAGAAACTAATTTCTGGAACTATTTTCCTTCATAATCAAAATTCAAAAAAAAAAAAAAACAAAAACAAATTCTAGGAACTCAGGTTTAAGCAATTTTCTTGGAGTTTGGTAAATGAATTAAAAACTACATTATAAAAAAATAAAAGTAATCTACAAGCTGAATTAGACACTACCTGTCCTCAATGACCAATAACAGCCATATATTCACAGAGTGGGATTCTTTCACTTGAAAATATATGTTGACAAGAAAATTTAATCAACTCCTACCTTACTCCATATACTAATACAAAAATTAATTCAAAAATGGATCAATGACTTAAATATAAGAGCTACATGGGGGTAAATCTTCATAACTCAGATTTGGCAATGGATTCTTATATTTGATACTAAAAGCACAAGCAACCAAAAAAACTGGACTTCATAAAATTTTAAACCTCTGTACATCAAAAGGTATTACCAAGGAAATGAAAAGACATCCTACAGAAGACAGCACAAACCAAAAATCTGATAAGATTTTAACATCTAGAATATATTTTTAAAAATCCTGAAAACTTAACAGTAAAAAGACCAACAACCCAATTTTCAAAAGTATGCATGACTTTAAGCACACAGTACTTTTCTGTGGCATTCTTTATAGCTATAGAGGGCAACATTATATAGGCTTGTCCTTACTTTGCTTCTATGGTGGTGTTTTTATCCTTCAGTTTAAGACAAAAGCAAATGTTATAAATGTTATAATATAAAAGATATTACTTTGCTTGACTCAAAGAGTTTATATAAAAAGAAAATGGAAATTTTTCCACTAAATCCACCCAATAAGTGAGGCAAGTGCCATTGTTGATACTTCTCTGATCCTGTACTTTCCATTTCTCCAAGCTGTCTTTCACGAAACCTCTCCATCCATGCCCCTCTCTCGGAGCCTTTTTTGCTTGCTCATTAAAGGTACACATTTCTCCAAGTTCTACTCTTAGCTTTCCTTCTGCTCCTTCACTTCAACTTCCACTGAACAAATGCTCATGACTCCCAGACCTCTCTTTTTGCCAAACATATAGCACTGAAACACAAACCCAAATTTCCAAATTCCTAATATCTCAAGAACAGTTCAACAAAAGAGTCAGAACTCGCTGGTTTTGAAGATGCCCAATCTCTCCAAATGCAAACAATATTAAACAATATTAAAATAAGAAATGGAGCTGGGCACAGTGAATCACACCTGTACTCCCACACTTTGGGGGGCCAAGGAGGGAGGATGGTTTGAGGACAGGAGTTCAATACCAGCCTGGGCAACATAGTGAGAACCTCATCTCTACAAAAATTTAAAAAATTAGCCAAGCACAGTGGCACATGCTTGTAGTCCCAGCTATTTGGGAGGCTGAGGCAGGAGGATCGCTTGAAGCCCAGTTCAAGGCTGCAATGAGCTATGATCATGCCATTGCTCTCCAGTCTAGGTGACAGAGCGAGAGCTTGTCTCGAAATTTAAGAAAAAGAAAACGAAAATAAAAGAAATGGCTTAGGAGCAAAGTTCAAATACCAGGCACTGCCAAGAAAACATGATCTAAAAGTTGAGGCTGAAAGGCACATTTTCTCAGTCCTCTTGAGACCATGTGGGAGCTGATCACATGCATTTGGCTCAGCATAAACCTCTTTTAAAAAAAAAGATAAGGCTGAGGATACAGCTACAAAATTCTTTGTTTCAACCTCAGAAATATCTAAGATGGTGCCCCAAAGTACTATTCAACTAGACAAAAGGCTATTTAAAGCTTCTAAAGGTGTGATTTACAGATTATTTTAATCAAATAGTAGAATTTCTAAGAAACTAAAACCCATAGTCCCTCACCAGAATCTCAAGAAGGATTATCTCGAAGAAATTTTTAGGTGTGGCTTTTGTCTAATGAAGTAAGCCCAAATAATATTTACAGGAGACCTACAAAGTTTTGAAGAGAATTATATTGGCAGAAAAAACTGCCCATTTGGACCAAAAGAGACAGAAATAGTACAAAATGAAAAAGGGGTCTTGGACTCTCAAACTTCTACAGGCAAGAAGTGGGCAGAGAAATCTACACAGCTGTAAACACAGCCTATTTTGCTGCTTTTCACAGAAAAGGAAGGGTAACTCAGAGTGGGGAACCCAAAGCCCAGAAAGCAAAGTTAAAAGTTCTGAAGAATTATTCCCAGGCCTGAATTTTAATCAAGGAATTACCAACTGTGCCCAGCTAAACTTTAGAAATGGTGTGAAATAATGATACTTTTGTGCTGACATTTTCCCTTTTAAGCCATAATGTCTATAGTGGATGTCATATGCATGTCCAACCATTGTACCTTGGATGTATTGGGGGCAATTTGCCTCTTTATTTTCACGGATTCTTCAAATAGATACGTAATGTACTCCAGGAGTTGAAATTAAGGAACTACATCTGAGAAGCCTCATGTAAAACTGACCTAATTTAAATGAGAACATCCTGGATGATAAACTAATGCTGTAAAGGAGACTTCTGCAGAATACTGGGAGAGGATGAGTATAATCTGTATGTGGGATGCATGTAAATAATTTGTGGCCACAGAATGTACTATAGAGATTTAAAACATGTTCAAGACCAGGTGTGGTAGCTCATGCCTGTAATCCCAGCACTTTGGGAAGCAAAGGCAGGATCATGTAAGGATCCTGTAAGGCCAAGATCATGTAAGGCTAAGAGTTTGAGACCATTCTGGGCAGCATAGTGAGACCCTATCTCTACAAAAAAAAATTTTAAGTTAACTGGGCAAGGTGGTACACGTGTATTCCCAGCTACTCAGGAGACTGAGGCAAGAGGATTGTCTGAGACCAGGGGTTTGAGGTTGCAGTGAGCTATGATTGTACCATAGCACTCTCACCTGAATGACAGAATGAGACCTCATCTCTTAAAAAAAAATTATTTTTAAAATATGTTCACAAATTCTCTGATACTTCCTTTAAAAGATCAAGCCAATTTCCCCTCCTCTTGAGTGTGAGCTGCGCTTAGTGATTTATTTCTTATTTCTATTTTTATTATAAAAAGCAATTTCTAAAGAATAGAGAGAGGGAAAGATAGGAACTTTACTGGTAAATGCTACCTTAAGTGATGAGGGTTAACATTAACAGTGACAATATGTGGATTACCCCTTAAAATGGTGTGAGAAGAAGGGTACTTCACCTCTGTTGTATTCTTTCCTAAAATCCATTACTATGATCTGAATGTGTCCCCTGAAATTCATGTGTTGGAAACTTGAACCCCAGTGCAGTAGTGTTGGGAGATGAGGCCTTTTGGGAAGTGAGGTCATGAGGGCTCCACTCTCATGAATGGATGAGTGCAATTATACAAAGGGCTTGCAGGGGTGGGTTTGCTCTCTTCTGCCATGTGAGAGCACATCTTCTCCAGAAGACACAGTGTTCAAGGAGCCATCTGGAAAGCAAAGACGGGGCCTTCACCAAACACCAAACCTAACGGTGACTTGATCTTAGACTCCCAGCCTGCAGAACTATGAGAAAATGAATTTCTGTTCTTTATAAATTATCCAGTCTCAGGTATGCTGTTATAGCAGCACAAAAAGGACTAAGACACCCATAAACCAGTCTAACAATGAGAAGAAAAAAAAAACAGTCTGGCCCAGATTAGGGAATATGCTACAGGATATCTGGCTAGTGTTTTTCAAGACTGTCGTTTCACAATGTATACATGTATCAAAATATCAAGTTTTATATCTTAAATATATACAAGTTTTATTTGCCAATTATACTTCAGTAAAGCTGAAAAATAAGTAAACAATTCTCATGCTCATGAAAAACAAAGACGTGACAAGTAAATGCTGTTTAGTTAGTTTAGTTAGCAATTTAGTAGTACTTTAGATTGGATTGCGGACCAGGAAAGAAATATGAATAGAAAAACTGGTAAAATACAAATAAAATATGTAGTTTAGTTAGTAACAAAGTACCAATGTTAGTTTCTTATTTTGACAAATGTACAATTTATACCATACTGATTTTTGTTCATCTAATTCCTTTGGGGAAGTGCTCCTCACTTATTCCCAGTGGTATTAGCTGTCAATCTATACATTCCCTTACCCTTGGTCAAAGGGCTGAGCGAATACTACTCTAATTCCAGAAAACTTAAACTAGCCTAATTCTAGTAAACAATTACTTCTTCATAGGTAGCCATGTGACCTAATCAGGCAAAATAAGAATCCACCTTTAATCAATATACAAATGTTGGGAAGACAGGAGCACCTATAGAGATGAATCTGGACCTACTAGACATCATGTTACCTCTATATGAAGTCAGCTTGTTTAAAAGAGCCAGACACAGTTAAGAGATATCTGAAGCCAGGAATCACATTTGAGCTTCCTAAGTATGTAACTCATTAATCTCCTTTTTGACTTAATTAAGTTAGTTTGACACTAATATAGGTTTTGTTTTTTGTGTTTTTAAATCTAATTGTATTAAAAGCTAAAGAAAGGTTCAAAATATCCCAGGAATTCATGGCAGAGGTATTCAGTAATATGAGCTTTGAAGAAGTGAAAGGGTTTCATCAAGTGAAAATGGGGATGGATAAAGAACAACCCAAGTAGCAATAGGAAAAGAATATGGCATGTGTGGAAAATGCAGTCCAACTGGTTGGACAGTATAATATAAACAGATGATAGATCATGAACCCTTAAATGATATTCCTAGAAGATTAGGCTGTTTTTCCTAGACTAAGGAAGATAGGGGAGGGAGTGGAGGACAGGTATCACAGGATGAAAGATCAAATTCATTTTGTGATCAATACTGTTTGGATGTCACCACTCAACTAACTATGCACTCACTAACTTTATTATCATAATTCATGTCAGGTTTTTCTACTGTATCCACAAGACTATTAAAGTACTTATTAAAAATGAGATATACTTCCTCTGTATTGACTTCTTTTTTTTTTTTTTTTTTTTTTGAGACAGAGTCTCACCCTATTGCCCGGCTACGCCTGTAATCCTAGCATTCAGAAGGTGGAGGCGGGAGAATCGCTCGAGGCCAGGAGTTCTAGACCAGCCTCCGTCTCTACTAAAACTAGAAAGAAATTAGCTGGACAACTAAAAATATATAGAAAAAATTAGCCAGGCATGGTGGTGCATGCCTATAGTCCCAGCTACTTGGGAGGCTGAGGCAGGAGGATTGTCTGAGCCCAGGAGTCTGAGGTTGCTGTGAGCTAGGCTGACACCATGGCACTCTAGCCTGGGCAACAGAGTGAGACTGTCTCAAAAAAAAGAACTACAAGTCAACAACAATAAAAAATAAAATAAAAAACCTGATTAAAGAATAGGCAAAAGACTTGAATAGACATTTCTCTAAAGATCTAAAAATGGCCAATAAGCACATAAAGACAAGCTCAACATCACTAATCATTAAGGGTTTCAACTCACAACTATGAGATACCAGTTTATATCCATAAGGATGGCAATTATAAAAAAAAAAAAAAAAGAAAATAACAAGTGTTGATGAGGATGTGCAAATATTGCAAGCTTCATGCATTGCTGGAGAGAACATAAAATGGTGCAAATGCTGTGGAAAATAGTTTGGCAACTCCTTAAAAAGTTAAACATGGAATAACCATATGATCTAGCAAGTCCACTTGTAGATATATACCCAAAAGAGTTAAAAGTAGAGACTCAAATAGATATTTGTATACCCATGTTCATAGCGGTATCAGTCACAATAGCAAAGGTGGAAACAATTCAACTTATCCATCAACAGATAAATGAAAAAACAAAATGTGGTATATACATACAATGGAGTATTATTCAGCTATGAGGAGGAATGAAATTTTGATACACGCTACAAGAATGAACCTTGGCTGGGCGTGGTGGCTCACACCTGTAATCCTAGCACTCTGGAAAGCCGAGGCGGGCGGATTGCTCGAGGTCAGGAGTCCAAAACCAGCCTGAGCCAGAGCGAGACCCCGTCTCTACTATAAATGGAAAGAAATTAATTGGCCAACTAAAAATATATACAAAAAATTAGCCGGGCATGGTGGCACATGCCTGTAGTCCTAGCTACTCGGGAGGCTGAGGCAGGAGGATCGCTTGAGCCCAGGAGTTTGAGGTTGCTGTGAGCTAGGCTGACGTCATGGCACTCACTCTAGCCTGGGCAACAAAGCGAGACTCTGTCTTAAAAAAAAAAAAAGAATGAACCTTGAAGATACTACACTAAGTAATAAACCAGACACAAAAGGACAAATATTGTATGCTTCTATGAGGTACCTAGAATAGGTAAATGCATAGAGACAGAATGTAGAACAGAGATTATTACCAGGAGCTGCAGAGAGGTGGCAAAGAGGCATTATTGTTTGATGGGTGCTGAATTTCTGTTTGGGATAATGAAAAAGTTCTGGAAATAGATAGAGGTATTACTTAATACCACTGGAGTGTACAAAAAAAATGGTTAAAATGGTAAATTGTACATTATGTATATTTTACCACAATTTTTTTTAAAGTACTAAGAAATGGGCTTGGGCCAGAGGCCTTCTACATTTGTCTTGGCAGTAGAGCAGTGGCCTACATGGAACGAAGCCCATTGCCAACCAGCTAGTACACACATACCAGACAAACACAAGCAGTTCAGCATTGCTGGGCAGGATACACTGTTACCCTGAGTTTAGGACAAAGAACTTACATCCAAAAATTGCTTCCAAGTCCTCTTAAGGCTTGGTTTCCTGGCTTCCTCTCAAGCACCCCATCTGTCCATAAGAATAAAACAGACAGCCTGAATGGCTGAAAGAAGTCCGACACCAGGGCTGCGTGTTGGCACTAGTCAGAGGCGGGAGGACTTCAGCAGTGCCAAAGCCCTATTCGCAAAGGGTCAATGAGTTTGCAATGACATTTATCTCTCATTCTCCCTCGTTAAATCTTTTTATTGAAGTATAATATACACATAGAAAGGGTACATCATAAGAAACAATTATTT
This sequence comes from Microcebus murinus, assembly GCF_040939455.1. Lineage (NCBI taxonomy): Eukaryota > Metazoa > Chordata > Mammalia > Primates > Cheirogaleidae > Microcebus > Microcebus murinus. The sequence goes on along the minus strand of NC_134106.1, from coordinate 51,137,176 downwards.
TTTTTAAGCCTTTAAGGAAAAATTTAAGTTCAGTAATTTCAAATGCATCTCTTTATAAATTTAAAAATAAAATTACTTCAGTACAAACAGCATTTTCTTAACTGCCAAATGTTAAATAATTTCTTAGAAGGGCTAAATACAGCAATCAAAAAACTCAAGTTGTATATTATATGGTCAACTTAGCAATAAGACTGTTTTACAATGATTAGGTCACTAGGATTACCAATTTTTTTTTTTTTTGGCACAACTCAGTCTATAGGATTACCAATTTATACTAACATATTCATGCAAGAAACAACAAGGAGTTATTCCCAATTCCTCACTTTCTCTAATTCCCTACATCCCTTCCAAGTTATCTCAAAGCAACTAATCTATATTCAAAACTTATCTTCTATCTGTTCACTTCCCTTCACTTTGACTGTTAAAATTATCTCCATCTTTCTTGCTAATATTATCTCACCTGGACCACAGTACCAGCCCCCTAAGAGGTGTCCTCATTTCTCTACCCCCAACAATACTGATTTTTATTAGTTATTCCTGGGTTTGGCAGACAAATTTTGGAACACGTTACAATAAAAATTTTTTGAAAGAAAAGGGAAGTGTCATAAATGAGGAACAAAAATGGCAATGTAGAATAGAGACTGTCAGAACTTCATGTAAACTCATTTCTACTATTTTTTGAAGTGGAATATTAATATTGGCTCCATTCATTTCTGAATACCTAATCTTGTTAACAGCACGAAGGATGAAGCTTTTTTTAAATTTTTTTCCTTCTTTATCTTGAGATCCCATTTTACCTAATTATCATCACATACACATCTGGAAACAAAAGAGAATTATTTTTAATGTACAAAACAACAATTCCAACCCTAGTGATTTTTTTTTCTGGGATCTCAGTATCCTGGCTTCATTCTTAATATATAATCCATTCTCGGCCGGGCATAGTGGCTCACTCCTATAATCCTAGCACTCTAGGAAGCCAAGGCGGGAGGATGGCTCGAGGTCAGGAGTTTGAGACCAGCCTGAGCAAGAGCAAGATCCTAACTCTACTAAAAAAATAGAAATAAATTAGCTGGACAACTAAAAATATATAGAAAAAATTAGCCAGGTATGATAGCACATGCCTGTAGTCCTAGCTACTCAGGAGGCTGAGGCAGGAGGATTGCCTGAGCCCAGGAGTTTGAGGTTGCTATGAGCTAGGCTGACGCCATGGCACTCTAACCCAGGCAACAGAGTAAGACTCTGTCTCAAAAAAATAAATAAATATATATATACACACACACACACACACACACACACACACACACATATATATATAATCCATTCTCCACAGCTAAATCAAAGTGATTCTAATAGAAAATATATCATATCACATCATTCCATTGTTTGAAAACCTCTAATGTTTTCTCATTACACTTAGAATAAAATTTACATTTCTTACCAAGGCTAAACTCTTGCCTTGACTGTTCCCTCTGCCTGTATTTTCCCCTAGATCTTCCTGAGGCTATATCCTTCTTGTCATTCAAAGGTCAGCTCATCTACTCAGAGAAGCCTTCCCTCACTCAAACTAAAGCAGAAGCCCCTTACTTTGAGGTGGGGTCTGGGAATCCATAATTTTTTTTAAGCTCCTCAAGTGAATCTGATACATAATGATGCTGTGAACCACTGCATTACATGAATCTTGCTTTTGCTTCCAATGCTTTTTCTGCCAATGTACTTCTTGGTACTTCTTACTGCCTGTGATTTCAGAAAATGGAAAACGAACATGTAGGAAGTGGTGAGAAAGAAATGGCAATCGTCAGGAACCTATACTAAATCATTGCCAAAAGTTACATCTAAGTGTTAAAGGCAAGGGTATGTTCACTGTATCAATTTTTTAGTTGTTCTTATTTCATGACTCTCAACTCTGGATCAGAAAGTTGAAGTTGTCACAAAAATCAAGTGCAAATGTTACCTTCTCAGAATTGGCTTCCTCAACTTCCAGGGTAAAGATAGTCATTCCATCTTTTTTTTTTTTTTTAACTTTTACTTTTATTTTTTTTTTAAGACAGAATCTCACTCTGTTGCCTGGACTAGAATACAGCGGCATGATTATAGCTCACTGCAGACATGGACTCCTGGGCCCAACCAGCCTGATCCTCCTGGCTCAGCCTCCCTAGTAGCTAAGAATACAGGTGCACACCGCCATGCCCAGCTAATTTTTTAAGTTTTTTATAGAGATGAAAGTCTCATTATATTGCCCAGGATGGTCTCAAACTTCTGGCCTCAAGTGATCCTCCCACCTCAGCCTCCCAAAGTGCTAGGATTACAGGCATGAGCCACTGAGCCCGGCCTTATTCCATCTTTTGAGCCTTGGTAATACTCCTCAGTCTCTGATGTAATTTCTTACACTAATTATTACCAACTTTCTTTGACTCCATAAGGAAATTTGTCTGTTTTATTTCCTGACCTATCTTCAACTCCTACATAGCGCCTAACACATAGTAGATGCTTAGAAAATACTGAATTATGTGATTCACTTATTCATTCAACAAATATTTACTCAACACTGTTCCAAACGGCATCCTAGACCTTGAGGATACAGCAATGAAAAAAATAGCAAAAATACTGGCCATCTCTTACATGCTAATGTGGAGCACAGACAAGATTATAAGTAAAATAAATTACAGGCCAGGCGCAGTGGTTCACGCCTGTAATCCTAGCACTCTGGGAGACCGAGGCAGGCAGATTGCTTGAGGTCAAGAGTTCGAAAGCAGCCTGAGCGAGACCTCGTCTCTACCAAAAATAGAAAGAAATTAACTGACCAACTAAAAATATATATAGAAAAAATTAGCCGGGCATGGTGGCGATGCCTGCTCGGGAGGCTAAGGCAGCAGGATTGCTTGAGCCCAGGAGTTTGAGGTTGCTGTGGACTAGGCTGACGCCATGGCACTCACTCTAGCCTGGGCAACAAAGTGAGACTCTGTCTCAAAAAAATAAATAAATAAATAAATAAATAAATAAATAAATAAATAAATAATAAATTACATAGCATGCTAGGTAGTAATAAGTGACAAGAAGAAAAAAATAGAGAAACTAATCTATGATAACAAAAGGCTGACTAGTAGTTTTGCCTAGGAACTGGAGTGAAGAGGATGACTAAAAGGGACACAAAGAGACTTTTAGGGATTGAGCAATATGTTTGGGTTCTTGACTCTAGTAGTGTTTTTACAGGTATATTTATCAGCCAAATGTAGTCAAATTGTACACTTCAAAATGGATAGTTTATTATATAGAAGTTAATAAAAAATAAAGCAGAAAGTAGAGAACTGAACTTTGAGAGAGGCAGCCAACAAAAGCCTCACTGAGAAGATGATTTTTAAGAAAAACCTCAAGGAAGTGAAGAGACTAGCTATTCAGATATCTGAGGGAAGACAAATCCAGAGAGAGAATAAATATATAGGTCTGAAGATGTTTGTCATGTTCCAGGAATCAGCAAGGAGGCCAGTGGGTCTACCTAGAGTATACTGAGTAAGAGAGAGAGCTATAAATGCTCCTGAGAGGACTGGGCGTGGTGGCTCACGCCTGTAATCCTAGCACTCTGGGAGGCCGAAGTGGGTGGATTGCTTGAGGTCAGGAGTTCGAAACCAGCCTGAGCAAGAGCGAGACCCTGTCTCTACTATAAATAGGAAGAAATTAATTGGCTGACTAATATATACAGAAAAAATTAGCCGGGCATGGTGGTGCATGCCTGTAGTCCCAGCTACTCGGGAGGCTGAGGCAGCAGGATTGCTTGAGCCCAGGAGTTTGAGGTTGCTGTGAGCTAGGCTGACGCCATGGCACTCACTCTAGCCTGGGCAACAAAGCAAGACTCTGTCTCAAAAAAAAAAAAAGATCTGACTTGAGATAGGAAGCCACTGAGGTGTGATGGGAAGCCATGAACATAATCTGACTTATGCTTTAATAAACTCTGGAAACTGCAAGGAAAAGCAGCACTATTCTGTAAATAATCAAGATCAAATTGAGCATTATTTTTGAGCTCAAGGACACAGTCTTTAATTAATGTCATTAATGTATTAACAATGCATTAATGTCATTAAGATACATTGTCTCCTATAACTGAATGACTATAAAGATGACTGAGATAGTTTTGTTGTATGTTGTTTAATCTCAATTCTTGGCCTTTGTTTAGTATCTCTATTACTGCCTTGGAGATTCTAACCAAATTCCAAAGATTTTGAGACATAAAGAAAATGCTATAGTGACCAATTCTGTGCAATCACCTTATTTACTCATTCTGTTCTTCTGAGACAGCTGCCAGGCCCCTGAGGCTGGTTTCCAGAGTGTCCACAATTGGACATATCTGAATTTTCAGATGCTTCTACCTCTGAAAAGAGATTCTAGGAAAAGTGTTTTTTCCTATTATTATTATTATCACTGCAAAGAAGATTTTATATAAAAATCAATCTTGGGTGGGCCTGGTAGCTCACACCTGTAATCCTAGCACTCTGAGAGGCCGAGGCGGGCAGATCATTTGAGCTCAGGAGTTTGAGACTAGCCTCAGCAAGAGAGAGTAGCTGTCTCTATTTAAAAATATAGAAAGAAATGAGCTGGACAACTAAAAATATATAGAGAAAAAAATTAGCCGGGCATGGTGGCGCATGCCTGTAGTCCCAGCTACTCGGGAGGCTGAGGCAGAAGGATTGCTTGAGCATAGGAGTTTGAGGTTGCTGTGAGCTAGGCTGACGCCATGGCACTCTAGCCAGGGCAACAGAGTGAGACTCTGTTTCAAAAAAATCAATCTGAATGTGTGGGCTAATATATAATGAAAAACAAAGTTTACAAAGGGAAATTGATTAAAGTTGAACTCACCTGTCCAATTTTCCCTAATTCCAGCTCGATTATGGCAACAGGAGTGTGTATCTGAGCTGAGTGCCTTGACTGAGACTTGCCATCAACTCTCCAGCTCAGGCCCCGAAGCCCACTGTCCCAGCGGCTCTGGTTCATGAGGCTCTCTCGGATTTTTGTCTTGTGGCTCTTCCAGAATTTGGAAATGACAGCAGCTTGGTCAGATGTGATCCCACCTTGTTTTTTGGTTTGAGCAGTCAAGAACGCCTCCAGCTGGTTGAAATCCATGTCAGCAGATGCAATAGACTATAATGATGACAGAAAGAGTAATGAATTTGAATTTAGTAGATAAATATGAAAAGATAGCTTCTTAATTACAAATCATATTTTTAGTAATTCTTAAACCAGTGAAATAAGCTTTCAAAAAAGGTCATCAGGCCAAGTGCAGTGGCTCAAGCCTGTGATCCTAGTACTTTGCATGGCCAATGGAGGAGGATCACTGGAAGTCAGGAGTTAGAGACCAATATGGGCAACATAAGAGACCTCGACTCTACAAAAAAATTAAAAAAAAAAAAAATTAGTGCACCTGTAGTCCTAGCTACTTGGGAGGCTGAGGCAGGAGGATCACTGGAGCCCAGGAGTTTGAGGTTGCAGCAAGCTATGAGGACCCCACTGTACTCTAGCCCAGGCAACAGAGTGAGACTCTCTCTCCAAAATAATAATAATAATAATAATAATAATAATAATAATAATAATAATACAAGGCCATCATGTAACAGTAAAAGTACAAAAACACTCCCTTTGCAAACATCAAATAACAGAAAAGCTACTATTAAAAATTCCATGTCACTCTAAAACTGTATCAGTAACTAGAATCTAATTTTTAAATATCCAGTTCCACGAAGGGAAAAAGAATGAAAAATTTTTTATATAATAAAACAAGGTAGGTGCATTGGCACGCGGCTGCAGTCCCACCTACTCAGGAGGCTGAGGTTAGAGGATCACTTGAGCTCAGGAGTTTGAGTACAGCCTGGGCAGCACAGTAAGACCCTATCCCTAAAATTAAAATAACAATAATAATAATAAAAAGAATAAAATTAAATGGTTCTCTGATGAAATCTTACATAATTTCATAGTGCCTTATAGCCAGGGATGGTTTAATGTACGACAATGGTACAAAGCCTTGTCCATAAGAAGCACAAAATAAATTGTGTTAAATGAATGTATTATTTTAGCTTTGAAGCCCATCTTCAGCCAAATAGTCCATTCACAACAATACTACTCTGAAATTATATACTACTTTGTACTTTTTCATAAATTTTAAAAACTTAATTGCCATTGAATCTGCGTTCTCCATTCTAGCATCCAAGAAAACACAATAGCTATCAGCTCAAGTACTATAAAGTACCTTAAATTTACATAGTACTTTTTAACATTTCAAAGCATTTTCACAACTACAGACATATCTCATTTTATTACACTTGACAGATACTGCATTTTTGTACAAATTTAAGTTTTGTGGCAACTCCGCATCAAGCAAGCCTATCAGTCCCATTTTTCCAACAGCATGCACTCACTTTTTGTCTTTCTGCAACATTTTTGGAACATTTTGGAATTCTCACAATATTTCAAACATTTTCATTACTGTTATATCATATTTTGTCATGGTGTTCTATGATCAGTGATCTTTGATGTTACTATTATAATTGTTTGAGGGAATCATGAACTGCACCCATAGCAGACAGCACACTTAATAAATGTTGATTTATTGATCAACCTTGCCACCCTTCTCAGGCCTCGCTATTGCCTGAGACATAACAAAATTGAAATTAGGTAATTAATAACCCTATGATGGCCTCTAAGTGTTCAAGGGAAAGGAAGAGTTGCATATCTCTCACTTTAAATCAAAGGCTAGAAATGATTATGCTTAATGAGAAAGGCAAAATAGGTCAAAAGCTAGGCCTCTTGTGCCAAATAGCCCAGTTGTGAATGCAAAGGAAAAGTTCTTGAAGGAAACTGAAAGTGCTACTCCAGTGAACACAAAAATGATAAGAAAGCAAAACAGCCTCATTGCTGATATGAAGAAAGTTTTAGCAGTCTGGATAGAAGATTAAACCACAACATTCCCTAAGCCAAAGCCTAATCCAAAGGCCCTAATTCTCTTCAATTCTATGAAAGGTGAGAGAGGTGCAGAAGCTGCAGAAGAAAACTCTGATGCTAAAAGATGGTTGGTTCATGAAGTTTAAAAAAAGAAGCTGTCTAATACAAGTACATGAATGGGCCTAAATTCAAAAAAATAAAAAATAAAAAAAAATAAAAAAAAAAAAAAAAAAAAGAAGCTGTCTTCATAACATAAAACTTAATGGTGAAGCAGCAAGTGCTGATGTAGAAGCTGCAAGTTATCCAGAAGAGCTGGCTAAGATCATTGATGAAGGTTGTTACACTAAACCAGAGCTGGGAAACCTTTTCATGATGGAAGGCCGCATTAATTTAGCTGTAATCAAATGAGGCCACATTCAAGAAGCTTCAATTACATATACTTTATAATGTACATTATTTTGTAAAAAATCTAACTACTATGTACTTAATAATTTCAAAAAATAAAAACTATTTGTTAATTTTAAAGTTAACTAACCTTTTAATGACTTCGTTGTGTCTGCTTTTTGTTGGAAAGCAATGTGAATATTTGATTGCAGCATGGAGGTCCACAGTTGCAGCTGATCCTCTAGATGGGTATAGTTATTTGTGACCTTAAGGGTGTCTTGATTTGGGTTAGGTAGGAGAATTTAGATTTGCAGCAATAAGTGGTTGAAAAGCAAGAATGTATTTTTTGGGCATGTTGCCCAAAGGCATGGGTATTTACTGCATTTGTCCATATTTCAATTGGATCTTTCTTAGCATCAAACAATGACTTTATTTTTTTTTTTTTTTTTTACTTTTTTTTCCTTGTCCTCAGTGATACTAACAGTGGTACAAACAATGACTTTAAAATGTCATCTACTGAGAGCTCAATCAATTCGATTTGTAGTTCTTTAGGTGCCTTGATGATATCAACTTAGGTGAAGCTGAGATGCTAATTTGAGTGTGATGTCATGATTCTCAAAAGTCAGTGAAACTTAGCAGAAAACTTGGTTCCTTAAAATTAAAAAAAAAAAAAAAAAAAAAAAAAAAAGTCAGTGAAACTTTCACTGTATTCTCCAATTAATAATTCTAATAACAGTTGTATATTCTTCAAATTATTCACATATATCATCTTGCTCATCAATGGCCTTTGCTAACTGGAAAAATGTTCATCCAAAATTTCCTTTTGAAGAAGTGTTTTGAAAAAAGATAGCTTTTTTTCAAAATGCTTATAAGTTTTGCCACATATCATATCTAGACTTAGTTTTACCTTGCAAAGAAATATTCAAGTTGTTTTGATTTGACATGATACCACAGAGAAATGCTGCATTTCTACAGAAATCTTTCAATAATTCACATTGCTAATTCTGCTCTTCATAAAATTTATCTGTTCTCACAGAGATAAAATTTTGGCTAACACCTGTCCCTGGAATAGCCAACACACTTTAGAACCGGCGTCCTCAAACTATGGCTCACAGGCCACATGCTGCCCACCAAGGACATTTATCCGGCCTGCCAGGTGTTTTTACTGCAGCTGCCTGTCCTGCTTAGCAGCCGACTTGTCCCAGGCCCACAATGTGCACTCTGCAATGGTCTGAGGGACAGTGAACTGGTCCCCTGTTTAAAAAGTTTGAGGACCCCTGCTTTAGAATGATATGGCAAATCCACACTCAATACCTCATAGTTCAACTGACAGGTTATGAAACTGACAATGCCTGTTGCATTTGCATGAATATAGTTAACAATACTTATAACCGTGCAAAGTGTCACTTAAAATAGAAGCTTTAACACAGATTTTGCTGATGAAAGATACAAGGAAAAGAAATGAGAGCATCTGGATCAGTTAATACTTTTTCTACATGTGCAATAAACCCTTCATGTTTTCCTGTCATGGAAAGTCACCATCTGTACATATGCTCACTAAATTTAACAAATTCAGTCCAACTTCACATTTATCTTGAAAGTTATTGAAGATATCTATTCCTCCACTGAAGATATCTATTCCCATGTTCTGTTCACAACAGTGCCCAAACTGAGTAATTCTTTGTATCAAAGAAAATCCTCTGTTATGATCTGAATGAAGTATAAAACCTGCGCTGAGTCAGTAGGATCAGTTGATTCATCCAAAGCAAATGAATAATATATATTTTCCTTTTATTGCATGAAGTTGTTCCATTAAGTTGAAGGCTCATTCATGCAGTTATGGTTCTCCTGGAAAGAGGCAGTTGTTTGTACTTTGAAACGTTATTGGGGTCTAAGCATTCTATAACTTCTGCAATACATTCTTTCACAATTTCTGTATCACTGAATGGCTTCCCTTTTTCCTTGAGTATATAAGCTACTTTATAAGTTGCTTCAGTGACATTATTTCCAGGTCTTATTGCTGCCTGAAATAACTGTCTTGGCTTTTGCTTTCCATTTTTTAATTTCTGCAATATAACCTTTCATGCCTCTCCCTCTAATTTAAAATATGTGTGGCCTCTATGCATGTTAAAATGCTGATGAGCATTGAATTTCTTTAATGTTGATATTGCAGTATCATAAAGCAGTCATCTTATCTTTAGCAGAAATGAGATAATACTGCAATTCCCAATCCTCATTTAAAAATATGTTTTCTTCCTTCAGTGTTCTCTTGTCTTTGACATGATAGGCTATTAAGCAGACAGAATTAAAAAACACTGCGAGCTGTGCAACTATTCACAAATTCCACTTCAAACAGAAACACAGTGCACCACTGTCAAAAGCTGATAATCAATTTGAATACTTGACCCCCATAAACTCTCACCAACCAGCCTCAGGTGGTAGTGGTGCCAGTCCAGTGAAGGGAGTTAGAACTAATTCATGAGTGTAGCAGCTATCAATTTAGCCTTTATGGCTTACTAATGTTCTAACTGTGCTGGTCAATCTGGGAGGATGATTTCATTAAAACTTATTTTACTCTTTGGTATTTTAAATATGCTCATTTTAGAAATAAAATATGTAAAAGTTGAATAGAAATGTTATTAATAAAAATAAAAGAATTTGTTTTGTAAAATTGGATTCAATCAAAAGACCATACTTAAGGACCCAGAAGGCCACATGTGGCCTTAAGGCCACAGATTCTCCATCCCTGCATTAAACAACAGATTTTCAATGTAGACAAATCAGTCTTATATTGGAAGAAGATGCAATCTAGGATTTTCGTAGCTAGAGAAAAGTCAATACTTGGCTTCAAAGAATAGGCTGACTCTCTTGTTAGGGGCTAATGCAGCTGGTGACTTGAAGTTGAAGCCAATTTTTCATTCACTATTCTGAAAATCCTAGGACTCTTAAGAATTATGCTAAATCTACTCTTCCAGTGCATCATAAGTGTAACAACAAAGTCTGGGTGGCAGAACATCTGTTTACAGCATGCTTTACTGAATATTTTAAGCCAACTGCTCATTGACAATGCACCTGATTACCCAAGAGCTCTAATGGAGAAATACAAGAAGATTAATCTTTTCCTGCAACACAATATCCCTTCTGTATCCCATGGATCAAAGAGTAATTTCGACTTTTTTTTTTTTTTAAGAAATACATTTCAGAAGGCTATAACTACCAGAGATATCAATTCCTCTGATGGATCTGGGAAAAATTAATTGAAAATCTTCTTGAAAAGATTCATGATTTTAGATGCCATTAAGAACACTAGTGATTCATAGGATAAGGTCAAAGTATCAACATTAATAGAAGTTTGGAAGAAGTTGATAGCAACCCTCATGGATGACTTTGAGGCATTCAAGGCTTCAGTGAAGTAAGTTAACTGTAGATGTGGTGGAAATAGCAAGAGAACTAGAATTAGAGGTGGAGCCTGAAGATGTGATTGTATTGCTGTAATCTCATAATCAAACAAACAGATAAGGAGTTGCTTCTCATGGATGAGCAAAGAAAATGGTTTCTTTTCTTTCTTTTTTTTTTTTTCTTTCTTTCTTTTTTTTTTTTTTACGAGACAAGGTCTTATTCTGTCACCCAGGCTGGAGTACAGTGGCACAATCACAGCTCACTGCAGCCTCAAACTTCTGGCCTCAAGCAATCCTCCCACCTCAACTCCCAAATTGCTGGGATTATAGGTGCAAGCCACAGCTCCCAGTGAAAGTAGTTTCTTGAGATAGAATCTACTCCTAGTGAAGATGCTGTGAACATTATTGAAATGACAACAAAGGATTTAGAATATTATATAAACTTAGTTAATAAAGCAGCAGCAGGGTTAGAGAGGACTGACTCTAATTTTGAAATACATTCTATTGTGGGTAAAATGCTATCAAACAGCATCTTGGTCTACAGAGAAATCTTTCATGGAAGGAAGAGTGAATTGATGTGACAAACTTCATTGTTATCTTATTTTAAGAAATTGCCACAGCCACTCCAACCTTCAACAATCACCACCCTGATCCATCAGCATTTATCAACATCAAGGCAACACCCACCACCAGCAAAAAAGATAACTCACTGATGGCTCAGATGTCTGTTAGCATTTTTTAGTGATAAGGTATTTTTTAATTAAGGTATGTATATTTTTTAGATATAATGCTATCATACATTTAGTAAACTATAATATAAACATAACTTTTATATGCACAAGGAAACCAAAACATTTGGGCAAGCAGGGTGGCTCAAACCTATAATTTGGGAGGCCAAGGTGGGAGGATCACTTGAGTTCAGGAGTTTGAGAACAGTCAAGGCAACACAGTATGACCCCATCTCTACAAAAAAAACTTTAAAAAGAAATTAGTGCACCTGTAGTTCCAGCTACTCAGGAGGCTGAAGCATGATCATTTTAGCCCAGGATCTGAGTTTGCAGTGAGCTATGATGATGCCACTGCACTCTAGCCCAGGCAACAGAGCAAGACCCTGAAGAAAAGAAAGAAAAGAAAGAAACCAAAAAATTCATGTAAATTGCGTTATTGAGTTATTCACCATGCTGCGGTGGTCTGGAACCAAACCATATTTCCAAGATATGCCTGTATTACTTCATTTGAACCTCATAATCCATTTTCAAAGGCAATGAGGTGGTCAGAAGTATTACAGTTCTCTTTATTCTCAATTTATAGAAAAGGAAACTGAAGCATAGAGAAGCAAACTGATTTTACTGAAAGCTCAGTGAGATAAGTCCAAAGCCAAAGCCTCTTAACTGTTAAGCCATGTTTCCCTCTGATTAGTTGTCACAAGTGACTATATAGAGAAATAGACTCAGTATCACTAATGAGAAAAATCTAAAGTGATACATTCAGCCAAGAATGATACAGAGATGCCAATATCTAAGGAGCAGCTACAATGCTTCAGTAGTTAGCCTTCAGAGACTCTACCACATCAAACAATATGAAAAGTATCACCAGAAACGTTCTACTTAAGGTTTGGCTGATTCGGTGAGGAATATATAAATGTTATTAAAACCTAGAGGGCTAACTAGTCCAGTTTAACAGTGAACAGGAAAACAGACATAAGATTGAGAAGGCAGTTTGGAGACAGATTAGAGTATACCAAAACACAGAAGCTTAGATATTATTATAGGCAAGGGGGAGCCACTAAAGGCTAGGTAACTGGTAATCATACACAAGCTGTGGTTTAGAAAGCTGAATATGAGAACAGTAAGTAGGTGGATCAAAGTGGGAAAATCATCAGATGGCTGAAGCAATGGAGCTTTGTAGAGCTGCAATCCCCAACCCCTGGGCCAGCTGCAGATCTGCATCAGTTTGTAGCCTGTTAGGGACTGGGCCACAGAGCTCTGCCACCCTTCTCCCTACCCTTCCCTCCCGGCCCCCTTCCCCGGCCCTGCCACCATCCGCCTCCCACCCGAGGGAAAAATTGTCTTCCATGAAATTTAGGATTAGGAAACGCTAGGACGGCACACAGCTGGAGGTTAGCAGCAATCCCTCACATCAGTTTCTCCCTGCCTGAGCTCCACCTCCACCCAACCCCTCCTGCCCCCCCAACCCCTCCTGCCCCCTCAACCCCCCAGCCCTGTCTGTGGGAAAATTGTCTTCCATGAAACCAGTCCCTGGTGCCAAAAAGGTCGGGCACTGCTGTTGGAGGATAGCGACAGCTAATAATTTAGTCCTAGGGCAGGTTTTCCCTTGCCTATTCTTTAGTATATCCCTATTCTCTCCTGGCCATGTGAGCCAACATAAACTACAAATCAGACAAATTATAGTCTCCTTTTTCTGAGCACACTGATTCATCCAAATCAATTTCCCAATTTAGAGCAGAAGGAAAAATGGTATTTTGGGGGGTCACGGTACCAGAGGATGTGAGGCTGGGGTTATAGATAGCCATTTTCTTGGACCCTTTGGCAAAAGCCTGATTGCAATAAAAAAGAATAAAGCCAAGCAGAGATGAGATAGGTTCTAATGGGGTTATACCCCTGTTCTATTGTCCCCAAGTTCCTGGTTCTTACAGGCCTCCCTGCTATTATGTATGCTGTCAGCACCCTTACCATCCGTAGGCACTCAAAAATTCCATCTACTGTTCAAGATAGTTTAAGCTGTATTCCTATTATTTGGAACCAAGGGTCCTGACTAAAATAGGTAGCAGCAGGAATAGATGGGAACAGAGGAATGGTAAAGCGTAGAAAATGTGCAAGCAGAGTATACATAGAGGCAGTAGGACTGGGGACAAACTGAAAGACAAACTACCTTTCACTTCTCCATTAATACAAGTAAATTATATGGTAAATATTACAACTTTCTGGTACATTAAAGATATTTCACAATAAACATTTACTGAATGCCTACCTATGTACCAGATATTAGGACCCCAAACCCCTGGCTATACCAATCAATAGAAATACTATTAATTTGTATAGCATACTATAATTAAGTCAAATTATTGCTCCTGGCACCTTGCTTCACAATCTCACGGCAAACCCAGGTGATCTGTATCATTCTTTACTTCAAATTGTATCAAGAGACATCCATTCTGATATAATAACTTCACCTGTGATATAAGTTATTTTGGTTTTCATCAATAATATCTTGAACTGGGGCCAATTTGTCCAAATTAAGAACAATCAAAAGTTAAATGAGGAATTGATTTTGGTTTGAGTTCAAGGTCATCAATTTTCATTTAATTCAAGAAATATCTGAATAGCTACCATGGTTCAAAGCACACCACCTCCACCTACTGGTAGCCCAAGTTGGCAGCCTGCTCCTTATCCTTGATTATTTTCTCTCCTCTGCAACTTGAATTAGTAGTTCTCAACACTGGCTGCACACTAGAATCCTGAGGTACAATTTTAAAATATCAGTGCCCAGATCTCATCACAGAAATTCTGATTTCTAGAAATTCTAGACGGGGGCCCAGGCACTGGTATTGTTTAAAAGCTTCCAAAGTGATTCTAATAGGCAGCAAACGTTAAAAACTAATAACTATAATCTTTCCATTATCAAGTTCTACTGATTTTTATATCTGAAATTATTCTCTAATAATATGTCCCCTTTGCTCTGTTCCTACTACCTGGTAGAGGCCCTCACTATCTTGTACCTGAACTAAGCTTGGACCTCCTCAAGTCTATCTTCTATATAATCATTAACATTATATATCTAAAATGTCAATATAGGAACCTGTCACTTCCCAGTTTATAGCTCTCCCACGGCTGGGGATTACTTGCTTCAGTGGTTATCAGTCAGGATGTTGTAAAACATTCTACTATGAGGGAGTTGCAAGTGATATGTTATTAGTAGCAGTACAAGTACTGACATTTATAAAAGTTTATTTTTATAAGTATAAATTGGGTTTTCAAGGTATCCTTATATTAACACTTTCCTCCCTCATTTTAATTGTTTCCTTCAATGGAAGAAAAAAAGAAAATGACAAGCACAAGAACTCAGCATGGAAATATATCATGCATGTATTACTATCCGTTAACTCTGTCACAAAGAATAAAAAATTAAACCTGATAAACTAGGCTAGTGTTTCTCAACAAGGTAGTATTGCCTCACCAGAGGCACCTGAGAAATGCAGGAGGCTATGTTTGCTTTCACACTGACTGGAGGGAGTGTTGTTGACATCCAGTGAGCATGAGTTAAGGATGCTAAGCATCCACAATGTTTAAGAAAACGGGTTGGCTGGCCAGGCGCCGTGGCTCACGCCTTAATCCTAAGCACTCTGGGAGGCCAAGGAGGGAGGATCGATCAAGGTCAGGAGTTTGAGACCATCCTGAGCAAGAGGAGCAAGAGCAAGACCCTGTCTCTACTAAAAATAGAAATGAACTGGCCAACTAAAAACATGCATAGAAAAAATTAGCCAGGCATGGTGGCGCATACCTGTAGTCCCAGCTACTCGGGAGGCTGAGACTGAAGGACTGCTGGAGCCCAGGAGTTTGAGGTTGCTATGAGCTAAGCTGATGCCATGGCATTCTAGCCCGGGCAACAGAGTGAGACTCTGTCAAAGAAAAGAAAAAGAAAAAGAAAGAAAAACAGGTTGGCAAACTTTCTGTTAAAGTGTCACTATCTCTGTTGTATATTGTTCCCTTTTTGTACAGCTCTTTAAAAATGTAAAAACCATTCTTAGCTCATAGGCTATAAAAAACAGGCAGCGTAACCTACGGGCTACAGTTTGCCAATCCTTGATCCAGAACATCCCACATAATAAACTGACCTGTGTCCCACATGACTTTGCAACATCCTATTATCTCATATTATGTGGAAAAACCTGTTTATAATTACATGAGCCTAGAAATTAACTTTTTTACAACATACAAAATATTTTTTCCACAGTTTTAATAAACATCAAGATTTTCAGGAGGGCAACTAATACTACTCGTACTTTGGTTTGGTCAGGACTTTACAAATAAAATGTTAAGCATTTTGAAAAAAATCTCATTACTAGTGGCAATACCATTTAAAATATCTGAGCTACCAATACATCTTTATATATTTTACATTCCTTGTACTTTTCCTTTATATTACATTTGTCATATTAGAAATTATATAATTTTATTTATATGAATTATAATTATATAAGAATTTCATTCAAGGGTTTCATAAAGGGCCATTTGAAAATATTTACTATAAAAAGGAACACTAGGCCAGAGAGGTTTGAGAACCACTGAGGATCAAGTCCAAGCTCAACAAAACAAAGCCTGCTTATCTTTTAGTGCCTATTTTATAATTTCCTGCCTCTCAAACTTGACACTCAAACAGCATTCACCTCTTTGTAATTCCCCTACTAGCAATCCCAATATACTTCTTTGAAGTGCTTCTGTTCCGGCTATTCTGTCTGGAATGTCCTTCTACCACCACTTTCACCAGACTAACTTCTATTTACCATTAAAGACTCAGTTCAAGCATGGCTTCTCCAACATCCTCCTCCGGTAGTAAGGTAAGTGCTCCCTTTCTCTTCCCCAAATGCCCTAAGATCTCTATAACTGCATTTACCAATGAAATGAAATTATCTATTTACATGTCTATGTCACCTAGCAGATCTAATCTTTGAGGGCAGTGTCTATGTATCTGTTCAAACACAGCATCTAACACATAGCATCTAACACAACCCCTTGAAGTAGAATTCGTGTTCTAACAAGCACTCACAAACACCTCAACAACTTTTTAAACCAAAAATACTAAGTGTTACAGATCAACATTAAGTCCAAAAGTATTTAAAGCTACCAATTTCTTCCTGCTTTACAAAATCCTCCCATGTATATTCACCTCCATGTATATTCACAAACTCCTTTAATATAAGGGTAGAAAATAATTCAGGATGCAGATTTCTGTTTGGCTATTCTAGCCTTGCAGATTAGCAAGGGGCTGAGACCCAAAGGAAATTTAGGCTAGGAAATTAGAGGAAAGGAAAAATTTGAATGAAAATGTAATTCATCATATGAATATTATTAACAAAGTTGTTGCTGCTAGTATATAACCATAGAGTGACCCCACATGGTATGGCTGATGGTGGGAAGCTTGGAGAAACAGCTAGTATCCTAGTCAATACAGATCAGCAACATGCTAAAGATATACTTGATTGAAATATAATGATCCAGTAACAGTTTTTAAGCATTAAGTATTAATACTTATCAATCTGAAACTGAAATTCCACATGAACACAAAATGTGTGGTAGTAGGGGAGAGGAAATGAAAAGAGAAAGTAAACAGATTGCTATACATACCATCCCTATCAAAATCCTAGCAAGATTTTTTGTAGATGTAAACAAAATTATTCTAAAATTTATGTGGAAATCCAAAGGCAATAGCTAAAATAATTTTGGAAAAGAACAATAAATACTTGACACTCAAACAACACTCACCTCTTTGTAATTCCCCTACCAGCAATCTCAATATACTTCTTCTTTCGAAGTGCCTCTGTTCCTGCTATTCTAACTATCTGGAATGTCCTTCTGCCACCAATTTCACCAGACTAACTTCTATTTACCATTAAAGACTCAGTTCAAGCATGGCTTCTCCAATATTCCTCCTCCGGTAGTAAGGTAAGTGCTCACAGACCAACAAAACAGAATAAATAACACAGAAACAGACCCATACAAATATGCATAACTTATTTTTGACAAAATTGCAAAAGCAATTTAGTGTAGGAAAGACAGCCTATCCACAAAAGGTGTTGGAACAAATAGATATTTGTAGGTTAAAAACAAGCAAAACAAACAAAAAAAACCATGTCAAGCTAAGTCTCACAACTTAGATAAAAATTAATGTAAATCAAAAACTTATATATAAATATAAAACTATAAATTTTTTTTAAAACAATAGAAGAAAACCTTTGGGATCTAGGACTAGGCAAAGAGTTCTTATACTTGATACCAAAAAGCATGATCCATAAAAGAAAAAACTTTTAAATTCAACCTCAACATAATTAACTTTTGTCCTGTGCAAAGACTCCTGTGGAAAGGATGAAAGGACAAGCTACAGATTGGGAGAAAACATTTGCAAACCACACACCAACAAAGGACTAGGCTCAGCATTAAAAAACAAACAATCCTTCTCCAAAAGCTCAGCACTTGTCCCCAAGGCCACATTAGAAGAACAAAGACAAGTGGTTTGAGGAGAAGGAAAGGAAATTTATTAATTTGTTGGCAAATGAGGAAATGGCAGACTCACATCTTCAAGTACTATTTTTCTAACTATAAGTAGAAACACAGAGCTTTTAAAGGGAGGGTTTCAACTTTAGGCTATTTTTGTTGACTATAGTTGATGGTTCTGTTTGAGGTTGGGTTAGTAATCTTCCTGAATACACCGGTTTTTTAATTAAAGTTTTGGAAGTTTTTCTATCTAAATGGTAGGATCTCTAAAGTTTCTTGAAACCTGTATTTAAGAGTAGTCTTTTTTATAACTTTTTCTGAAGAAGTATATTTTGGAATATAGCCAGTTAAAAATCACTTTTTGAGAAGAATCAAAGTAAAATAATAATTGTCTGTAGATGACAAAAAATCTTACAAATAGTTATGGTTAAAGAGACAATTGACAAATTTGGTTTTTTTCTTGTCACATAATTTTACATAATAACCATAATTATTACTGATAACATACACCAAGATATACTAGAATTTTAGGAATCTCATATAATTTTGGAACACATAACAGATTTACATAAATATAACCCAAAGAAAGTTAAACACCATTTTGTATTTCACAAAGTTCTTTGAATAGTTACAACATGTCAGATAAGCCTAATATATCTCTCTTAGACTTTTAGTAGCTCTAATATATATATATATTTTTTGGTGGGGGCCAAACCACGTGGCTTTATTATACACTCCTGGACGAGGTTCTGGGGCCCTAAGAGAGGGGGGCCCCCAGAAGTCACTCTCTAATTTTTTTTAAAAGTTTGTTTAAGGTCAAAAAGACTGAATATAGAATTTTGATTTTGGAAAGTTTGTCAAATATTAAAACAGTAGTCACAATGGAGGGTCACAGGTTATTACAAATTAAGTCTTTTATTTAGCCAAAGTGATAAATAATTTAAAGATTTTGCAAAGCAAAAATTTTATTCTTTAATAGGAAGCTGTTTCCCAAACAATCTTTCATAAGACCTAATAAAGACATGCTGAAGGAAAAATTAATAAAGAGGTAAACTGAATTGTTAGGCAGGGACCAAATCTGCAGATGGCAGATACGGGCCAGGTGGGTGGTTCCTAGGGATAAAGAAGCAGGGGAGGGAACTTCAGGAAAATGCAGCTAACAACTCAAAAAGCAGGAACTTAAGGTTTTGATGCATACACACCTGTGGAGCTGCAACTTTGTTGAAAAAATACTTGTATTTCAATCATCTGGTAACATCACATACCTCCTACGACCCCTCCCCCAGCCCAGGCCAATAAAAATCACCTGGGAGTCTTCAACATCTTTCTCCACTTGTACAGACTAACCCATTCCTCTCTGGAATGTACTCTCCCTTTGTATAGCTCCTTTTTTCTACAATAAAAGCTGTTTGTGTTGAATTGCTTGTTGTCTGTGGTCACTCCATTGCACTGGCCCTGCTTATGAATGTTCTAAGCAAGGAGCCAGAGAACCAGGACAACAGTCCGCCTAGAGGCTGGACCTGATACTGAATCTGTTTTTGTTCCTCTCTTTTGCTTTGTAGTTTATTTAAAAGGTGAGCCAAAAAATTTTTTATTTTTATTAATATCATATGAAAAATTTACCCAAAAGAGAAAATTAAATTATATCTTGTATTAGCATATTATTAATGATAAAGTTAATTTTAATAAAACCTTATACACTCTGGGAGGCCAAGGCAGGCAGATCGCTTGAGCTCAGGAGTTTGAGACCAGCCTGAGCAAGAGTGAGACCCCATCTCTACAAAAAAATAGAAATATTATCCGGGTGTTACGGCACTTGCCTGTAGTCCCAGCTACTAGGGAGGCTGAAGCAGAACGATTGCTTGAGCCCAGCAGTGTGAGGTTAGAGTGAGCTATGATGACTCCACTGCACTCTACATAGGATGACAGAGCAAGACTGTCTCAAAAAAAAAAAAAAATTATAACCTTTTAAAATATAGTTTGTATATAGAATTGGGGTTTTTATATGTAGTAGTTTTAATCACACGTTAATTATAATGTTAATTTTTAGCAACTGGTTTTTAATGAAAAACCTGGGAGGTAAGCAATTTTAATTATGTGTCAGATATAGAACTCAGGACAAAAGACAATGTCTGGAGTATCTAATCTTTGTTAGCAGAGCTGGGCCAAGACAGGCTAGTGTGGGGTTTTTTTAGGTTTTATCACAGCTTATAGACTCAAATTTAAAGTTATAAGACTATACATGCAACAGTTTTATGACCTTAAACCATTTAGCTAAAAGAGTATAAACCTGTCTGACCAGTATGTTTAGAAAAAGAATGTCTAAACTAAATTTTGAAGATTTTTTTTATTCAATTTTACCAATAATTTTTAAATTATCTTTACCAAAGATTACTAAAGTCACATGAACTTGAAAAACATTTGGACTAGTTTTTTAATTTATGAGTACTCATTTATAAGCCAATTTGGGACCACAGACAATAGACAAAGACATATACAATGCATACATGAAGACATACACACTTATACATGGACCCTACAACCTTGATTTCAAAACTAGCCATGAGACTAGTAAAACTTACCAGTCTAAAAGGATAGGTAGATTCAAATCATATCACTGAGAACAAAACAAACAAAATTTCACTTGTCTCACACACAGCCCAAGCCCTCACTAAGTGTCAGAGGAAACAAGGTATTAATGGACATCTTAAAGCACAGAGAGAGAAAATCTAAGCCCCTGTAAGGAGTTTGGGTGTGATAGCACAAGACCAAAATGGATGCCAAAGCCACATAAAATCATAGGAATTTATCACAGGACTTTATAAAAAGACCAACTTCATTTAGACAGGTAGCATTCAATCTCAGGCCCCCACAAGAGAGAGATGCCATGGGACTATACACACAATATTTTTACAATACATGTTTTTTGTTTTGTTCTGTTTTTTACAATACATGTTTTTACAAAAACATTTTTCCAGGTGTTTAAACTATACCCTTTCTTATGTAAGGCCCAAAGAAAGGAGAAGCCTCCTTTGTATACAGCTGCCACTAACACTGTCATTCTTTTCTAGCTAGCTATTATACACATCAAGGTCATTTTTTTTAATACAAAGTGATTTTTGATATCCTCAAATGTCAAAGCAACAGGGTAACATAATACAAAAGAAAGTAGAGTTTAAGTAGAGTTTTATGTCTGAGAGGAATCTGTTCATGATTCTTTAGACTCCATAAAGAAAACAGAAGACACCCAAAAAAGGAGGTGAGTGGTGTCTTTTTTCTGAGTGCCTTAGGGTCTATGTCATTAGAGGTCACTTCTAGATTTTTTCATGTGGTACCAAAGATGGCAAAGAGAAGGAGTAGGGAGGAGTAGAGGTAAATGGAGCAGATTTTAGTCAGGACAAACAACTGATATATTTTGTTTTTGAACTTTTTAATTAAAGGTACCCTTCTAAGTGAAACCAACAAGTCCCAAGACTATAACTTAAGGAAGAAAAAGGTGATCATAAAACATAGAGACATAAAACAAGATAGAGGGAACTTTATCTAGTATCCCTCTTCATGAACAACACAGGAAGATAAAGACAAAGGAGATGGCATTCTGGGAGGGAAGGCCTCAAACAATATGAATTCATATCTCAAAGTACAAAAACTACACCAGCGTCATTATACCAAGACTAGTTACACAAATCTTTTTCCCCCATTAATCAAAACACACAGACAGTGATCTTTACCATCTGTTCAACCAAACTGTACAAAGAGAAAGATAAGAAGCCTGGCTGGTAAGAAATTAGTAACCTTTTTGCCAGCTTTTTCAGGCCCTGGTTTCTCTTCATTGCAGTTTTCCAGAAGAACAGAGCAGCTTTGGTCATCATGCCAATTATGCCAAACTCTAGGGATCAAAGGCCCCTGGCTCCCCAAAATTTTACCAAGATGTAGGGCAGGAGTCCTCAAACTTTTTAAACAGGGGGTTAGTTCACTGTCCCTCAGACCGTTGGAGGGCCGGACTATAGTTTAAAAAAAACTATGAACAAATTCCTATGCACACTGCACATATCTTATTTTGAAGTAAAAAAAACAAATGGGCAAAAACACCCGCATGTGGCCCACAGGCTGTAGTTTGAGGACACCTGATGTAGGGAGTAAAGGGCCCAGTCCCCATAAAGGTTTACTAAAATATCCCTGACATAAAGCAGATTGATTAATAGGAGGAAAAAGAAACAAATTTATTTAATGCATATACACAGGAACCCTCAGAATGAAGATGTGACTCCCCATAAAATAATAATTTCAGATGCAAATTGTTACATTTGAAAAAAATATAAACAGCCGGGCGCAGTGGCTCACGCCTGTAATCCTAGCTCTCTGGGAGGCCGAGGCAGGCGGATTGCTCGAGGTCAGGAGTTCGAAACCAGCCTGAGCAAGAGCGAGACTCTGTCTCTACTAAAAATAGAAAGAAATTAATTGGCCAACTAATATATATAGAAAAAATTAGCCGGGCATGGTGGCGCATGCCTGTAGTCCCAGTTACTCGGGAGGCTGAGGCAGAAGGATTGCTTGAGCCCAGGAGTTTGAGGTTGCTGTGAGCTAGGCTGATGCCATGGCACTCACTCTAGCCTAGGCAACAAAGCAAGACTTTGTCTCAAAAAAAAAAAAAAAAAAAAAAAAAAAAATATATATATATATATATATATATACATCCATCTTCCTTCAACTAAAATTTAGCACTGTCCTTCAAATAAAAATTATATGGAATTAATTTGGAGGTGCTAATTTTTAAAGCATCTTAAAAATTATCTACTATATGTGATCTTATAACCAAGTTATCTAATATATATCTGTGGAACAGAATTTAGAGTCCAAAAATTAACCCTTATATTTATGACCAACTGATTTTTAACAAAGGTGATAAGGCAATTCAGTGGGGGAAACAAATGGGGCTGGGACAACTGTATACCCACATGCAAAAAGTTTAATTTAGACCATGTTTCAACTTTTCATTGTCATGCCCCTAAAGAGCTTTTCAGACATTTTTAACCTAATTGTGCCTTCCCACCATGAAATGTTAGTACCACAGATCAACTATATATTTGTATACTAGATATATCTGTGCTTTATGTATAAAAACAGTAGTATTTTTTCATTCCCCAAGAATCAATTCTTGTCCCTGTTGAGAATGCACAAAAATATTAACTCATACCTGTACACAAATAACTCAAAATGGATCAAAGACAAAAATGTAAAACCTAAAACTATAAAATTTCTAAAAGGAAAAACAGAAGAGACCTCTTTGAGACTATGGGAGTTATGAGCCAGGAACCATGAACGAAAATCAATATATACATCATAACACCATTATATAGTATGTATAAATGTTATTTTCCTTCCAGATGGTATTACCCAACTAATACAAGAGCTCTATTCTAACTGGCTTAGAGATTAATAAGGCTTAGATAAATACTCCTAAAACTCTCAAGAATATAGAAAATCCAAATATTTTTCAAGTATTGGCAAGGATGTCAAAGAACTGAAAATGTCAGGAAAGTAGGAAAGTAAAATGATACGACCATTTTGCAAAACAGTTTGTCAGTTTCTTAAACATATACTTTCCATATGATCCAACCATTTTACTCCTAGGAATTTGGAATGAAAGCATATGTCCTACAAAAATAGTCATAGCAACCTTATTACAGTATATCATACAATGGACTACAACTCAGCAATAAAAAGGAATGAACTATTGATATAAGCAACATGAATGAATCTGATTCATTATGCTGACCAAAGGTAACTAGCCAAAAAAAAAAGCATATACTAAATGATTCCATTTATATAAAACCCTAGAAAATGTAAACTAATCTATAGTGACAAAAAATCAGTGGTTTCCTGGGGAAGAAGGTCTAGGGAGGGGTAGGAAGGAGGAATTTATGAGCCCAGCACACTTCTGCTGTGCTACTCTGCTATCTAGGAAGGAGAAATTTAAAAAGGGACCCTGGGGAAACTTCTGGGGGTGTCAGACATGTTCACTATCACAGAGTACATTTATATGTCACTTTATCGAATTTTATGTTTTAAATATGTATAATTAACTTTATATCTATAGTACTGCAATAAAGCTGTTAAAATAATTGGTCCTAGGTAAGAATTTCAATATATTTTTGAAAGATTTCAACATTGGGGACCCATTTGGACCCACAGAGATAGTATAAAGATTATTTTAAAGTGAAAGCAATTTGGGTTAAAGGTGTACATAGAAATCTTATCTGAGCTTCCTTCCGGAAAACACAGTTGCCATTAACCCTGCTCCAAGGGTTCCTATGAATTCAGCTGCCATGGAGACAGACTGCCCATTTCCATTAGCCTCAAATTGACCAATAGAACCTTCCATACCTTTCCATTGAAGCCCACATTAAGTCTGAGAAGCAACAGTTCCCTCTTTTTGTGCAGTTTCAGTTTCCCATGGTCAATGGGGGTTCTAAAGTATTAAATGGAAAATTCTGGAAATAAGTCATAAGTTTTAGTGGGACACAGAGGTATGCAATTGTAGTCCCAGCTACTTGGGAAACTGAGGCAGGAAGATTGCTTGAGCCCAGGAGTTGGAAGCCACAGTGTGCCATGATAGTACCTGTGAACAGCCACTATACTTCAGCCTGGGCAACAGAGTGAGACACCTCTCGGAAAAAAAAAAATGTTTAATTGTACACAGTTCTCAGTAGCATAATGAAATCTCATGCTGTCCCACTCCTTTCTTCCCAGAAAGTGAATCATCCCTTTGTCTGCATATCCACACTGCATACATTACCAAAGGTCACTTAGCAGCCCCCTTGGTTATCTAATTGACTATCTCAGTGTTTCACTGTCTAAGTACTTATGATAAAGTAACATTCATTTTACTTAATAATGACCCCAAAGTACAAGAATTGTAAGACTGACAATTCAGATATGCCAAAGCCATAAAGTGCTTCCTTTAAATGAAAAGGTGACCTTGACATTCCTTGGCTGGGGTTCAGCACTATTCATGGTTTGGCATACACTGGTGGTGGTGATGGGGGGGGGGGTCTTGGAACATATCCCCTGCAGATAAGAGTGAAGTACTGTATAAACCTTTTATCTGTGGCTAGTAAACATCACTGAGCACTCCCATGATAAGCATAAATAAACCTTGTCTTTTCTCCTTATCAGATAATGTGCAGGTCCCTAATCATTAGAAACACGTTGGAAGAGGGAAAGTTTCCTTCCCAACAGCTTTGGCAATGAGGACAGGATGGCTGGGATTCCCTGTTTGCTCTGGAAACTGCAGCTGAGATCCCAGAACTTCTGACAAAGCCAGCAAAAATAATCATTTTACCAGTCAGACCTAGATCTCAGGGTCCAGCTAAGCAAGGATGGTAAGAACCTCTGCTTGTCTTTTCTAAAAGGGATTTTCCAAAATTTAGATTTATAGGAGAAAACACTTGTAGGAACTAGTTCTTTGAGCATGTGACTCTTGGTATGAGTACTCTTATTATAGATCCTTTCCCTCCCAGGGATCGCCATTGTGTCTTGTCTCATTTTGTGTCCTGAGACCTTGGCTTGGGTACAGCAACAGCATTTTCTCACTAGTTTTCCACCTACCAGGGGGCACAGATTGTTGGATTTGTCTACAGGTAGACAGTCAGAGGGTGGAGGCCTGAAATACCTTCTTACAGACCTTAACAGCTCCAGGGACATTAGTCCAAATAAAAGATCTCGGTCCATAAGAGCATGTGTTGTCTCTTTTCCTTGTTGCCTTGCTGGTACAAAGAAGTCCCATTTCAGTATCACCTACCCAGTGTCACAGATTAGTGGGTCTAGGATAGATGATATCCCTCTTTTGCAGGAGATGAGAGACAGGAGTTTTCACAAACACCATTCTTATTGGCTGTGGCAACAAGGCTCTTTGTTTGCTTTTTCTCTCTTTGAATGTCTTAGGGAGTGACTCAGGATCACAGAGCCTGCATCTCCTGCACCCTTTCTGGGGACACTTCTTGCATCCATTAAGCCATAAAAAGGCTTATGATTTGAATCACATTTTGAATGAGTATGCTTTCTGAAGCTGGGTTAGAATCCCAGGCTTCTTTGTTTGGAAGACACCTCTTGGACTAGAAGTTCTTCCTAGTTCTGGTTTCAAGGCCTCTCTGTTCTCCTCTTGGGCTCCCTCTCCTTGCCTCTTTATTTCAAGGCCTCTCTGTTCTCTGTACTTGATCCTGCTCCTCTCATGGAAACGTCTCAGTCAGCTGAGCCCCGCCATGTCAAACTCCTGACTATATGCTCTGCCACTGCAACACTAACTCTCTTTCCCTCCCTTTCTTGTTGGTATGACTTTACTGAGGATAATTTAGAGCTTCTTTGAGAAAACTTAAGATCTCCCAAGCTGGCTCCTCTGAGACTTACCTCTTTCCCACTCCAGCTCCTCAATTCCCTATAGTCACTAGAACTTTAGGCCATCTGCTCCCTCCTTTGGGGGAGCTCAAGGGGGAATCAGAGACCTAGGCTAAAAAGGCTAACTGGAAACAGAATTTAGTCCACAGCCTCTATAAATATGTCAGAACAAAAGAAAATCTTAAACCTCCGCAAATACTGGTAAAAAGCTTTAGCCTTCATATTGATTGAGCAAACAACTTATTCTATCTGCCAGAAACATAATTTGAATAAAAAAGAAAGTAGAGCAAAGATAAGAACTAACTCTTATACATAAACTAGTGAATTCTGTATCACTGTATTTATGCCTGACTCAGGGCTAAATTTTTAGAATGAAAGCCATAAAGATCTCCACTTCCATAATATGATATTTTCCCACCTCCAGATGGTATTACCAAGTTAATAAAAGAGCTCTATTCTAGTTGGCTTAGAGAAAAACAAGCATCCTCACATATTAAATATTCTTAAAACTCTGAAAGATATAGAAAATTAACCCAAATTTTTTCAAGTTCATGTGATTTAGACAAACATTTGATAAATAAAACTTGTCATATTAATTTAATAAAAAATACATGTCTTTCAATGTCTTCAGAGTTGTCAGCATTAAGTATAATACAGACATATATTTTATTCTACTTGGGTTTACTAGTCAAATAAGCTTATATTCATTAGATATTTAAGATTAGAAAACTTTCAAATTGAGTCATTATTCTGACAAACTTTATTTCAATAATATTTGTGTTTTACAATACATCTTAAAAGTAGTTTCCAAAATATGTATGATAATTTGAAACCTTAAGTTATACTAAGTGATAGATATCCATTGAACATATAAATAATTTCTAAGTAAAATAAAATACTGAAACAATTACTGAATATAAGTTTAAATTTATAAACTTTTGGCTTTTTATTTTTACAGACAGATTAAAGGCATTTGGGTCTATTAATAAACAAATATTCTTCTTGCCAAAGTGAGAAGTTGTAATGAAGATGCTTATACCTCTAGAATATTTGAGATGCTATATTCATAAAATTTGCTAATCTACTTCACAATTATCTATCTTCTAGTTTTCCTTGTAAAATAAAGGTCATCAATGGTTAAAAATGATAATCAATGCACATAAATAGAACTACTAGAAACAGTAAGCATGAAGGAAAACAACTTTGTATGGAAAGTATTCAAGATATATAAAATGTGCTTTTGTTAAAAGAAAAATGAGTAATTTTGTCCTTAAGTAGTTATTTAAAGATTGTTCCAAAATGAGAAAGAGGAAGGGAAAGTGAAAGACAAAAACCTGAAAGGATATAGAAAGTTGTAAAGGATATGTGGATGGGGGAAAAAAATGGAAAAAGAACTGAAATTCATGTGATCAAGCTGGCTAAGATTGAATGGGCTTATTATAAGGTTTTAAAATAAGCTTTAATATCAATGGTGCACTTATGCAAAACTAGAGTTTGTTTTTCTCTCTCTTAAAGGAAAACCCTTCACTGCCTGAGACTGTACATTAAAAAAATAATAATTTAAACAAAAAGGAAAAATTTTCTTGGACTATTTGTTTACTCTTTATGAGAGATTGTATGAAAGGTTTTGCTTCACTTTTTAAGTAATCTGTCTAGAAAACAAAGATTCTGTACCTTATTGGAATAATTTGGTGCTTTATCATATCTTTGATTATTTAAGAAAACCAAGTCTTCTTTTAAAAATGACCTAGGACCCCCTGGAACACACAGCAGGAAAAAAACAAAACAAAAGAAACAGTAATATTCACAAACATATCCCCAAAAGTAAAGTATGCAAGTTTTCTTTTACTTTATCACAAATATTACAACTCTAATGAAAACATAAGGTATACCCACAAATCACTTTGGTTCCCTTCTAGCTCTTGTCCATATGCATATAATAATCTTTGATCATGGATCATGGTTGCAATTATAGTGTGTATATACATATATATGTATATACATATATATATATATATATACTGATTTTTTTTTTTTGAAGCAGAGTCTCACTCTATCACAGCAGCTAGAGTGCAGTGGCGTGATCACACCTCACTGCAACCTAAAACTCCTGTGATCCTAAAACTCAAGTGATCCTCCTGCCTCAGCCTCCCAAGTAGCTGGGACTACAAGTACATGCCAGTGTGCCCAGCTAATTTTTCTTTTTTTAGTAGAAACAGGGTCTTGATTTTGCTCAGACTAGTCTCGAACTCCTGAGCTCAAGTGATATTCTCCCCTCGGCCTCCCAGAGTGCTAGGATTACAGGTATGAGCCATATACCTGGTCAGATATATTTGAAAGCTATATAAACATTTAGACATTTAATAACCCAAGACTATTTGGCACTTACAAATATATTACCTGTATCATGAAAAATACTAATAAATAATATTTGCACAGAATCAAGTAGTCTCTAGGATTTAAAGAAGTCACCAGTCGGGTACAGTGGCTCATACCATATCCCAGCTATTTGGGAGGCTGAGGTAGGAGGATCACTTGAGGCCAGGAATTTAAGACCAGCCCAGGCAACATAGGGAGAACCTATCTCTAAAAAAATTTTTTTTAAATTAGCTGGGTGTGGTGGCATGCACCTGCAGTATCAGCTACTTGGGAGGATCACTTGAGCTCAGGAGTTGAAGGCCACAATGAGCCATGATCTCACACCACTGCACTCCAGCCTGAATAACAAAGTAAGACCCCATCTCTAAGGAAAAAAAAAAGTCAGCAATTCAAAACGTAACACCAATACACCTATTAGAATAGCCAAAATCTAGATGCTAGTATACCAAATGATGGCGAGGATTTGACAATAACTCAAATTCATTGCTGGTGGGAATGTAAAGATGGTACAGTCACTTTGGAAGACAGTTTGGTAGTTTCTTAAAAAACTAAACATTCTTGTGCCATATATTCAGATGTTTACAACAGCTATATTCATTAACTGCAAAACTTGGAAGCAACCAAGATGTCCTTCAGTAGATGAATGGATAAATTAACTGTGATATATCCAAACAACGGAATATTATCTAGTACTAAAAAGAAATGAGCTATCAAACCATGAAAAGCCACAGACATATCTTAAAATGTATATTATTAAGTGAAAGAAGCCAATCTAAAAAGGCTACATACTGTATAATTCTAACTATATGACATTCTGGAAAAGACACAACTATAGAGGCAGTATAAAGATCAGTGGTTGTCAGTGGGGAAAAGAAAGGAGGAATGAACAGGTGAAGCACTGAGGATTTTTAGAGCAATGAAATTACTCTGTATGCTGTTAAACATAATGGTGGACATATGTCATCACATATCTGTCAAAACCCATAGAATTGGGCCAGGCGCAGTGGCTCACACCTGTAATCCTAGCATTCTGGGAAGCAGAGGTGAGAGGATCACTCAAGGTCAGGAGTTCGAGACCGGCCTGAGCAAGAGCAAGACCCCGTCTCTACTAAAAATAGAAATTAGCCGACAACTAAAATACATATATATATAAAATTAGCCAGGCATGGTGGCACATGCCTGTAGTCCCAGCTACTTGGGAGGCTGAGGCAGAAGGATTGCTTGAATCCAGGAGTTTGAGGTTGCTGTAAGGTAGGCTGACACCATGGCATTCTAGCCCAGATAATAGAGCAAGACTCTGTCTCAAAAAAAAAAAAAAAACCATAGAATGTACAATAAAAAGAATGGACACTGATGTAAACTATAGACTTTGGGAGATAATGATATGTGAATATAGGTTCACTTATTATAATAAATGTACAACTCTGGTGCAGGATATTGATAGTAGAGGAGGCTGGGGGGCTACAGAGAGTATATGGGAACTCTGCACCTTTTGCTCAATTTTAGTGTGAACCTAAAACTGCTCTAAAAAAATAAAATCTATTTACATTTTTAAAAAAAGTAACAGCAAGGACGGGCATGGTGGCTCACTCCTGTAATCCTAGCACTCTGGGAGGCCAAGGCGGGTGGATAGCTTGAGGTCAGGTCAGGAGTTTGAAACTAGCCTGAGCGAGACCCCATCTCTACTAAAAATAGAAAGAAATTAATTGACCAACTAAAAATATATATACAAAAAATTAGCCGGGCATGGTGGTGCATGCCTGTAGTCCCAGCTACTCAGGAGGTGAGGCAGTAGGATTGCTTGAGCCCAGGAGTTTGAGGTTGCTGTGAGCAGGCTGATACCACGGCACTCACTCTAGCCTGGGCAACAAAGTGAGACTCTGTCTCAAAAAAATAAAAAATAAAAAAGTAACAGCAATGTGTTTCAATGATCTCAGTTACTATGAAGAAAATTAAATTCTTCAGTCTTCATATCAAATAACATACACGGGCACAAGAAAAATTTCAGTCTTATTATGTTTTTCAAAGACAGCAAGAGATAGCGTTGTTTCCTAGAATCTGATATTGTCAGCTACCTCTTTAGCAGAGCCAAAAGATAGGAACAAGCTAGCACCAAAGCTTAAATACATGTCCAGTTCCTGTTCTGTTTACTGCTTGCTCTCTCTGTACAAAGAACAATTCAGATTTAGTAGACGTCAGAATGAGATCATTCCATAGATTCTATCTGAATCTGAAAAATATCAAACTCATTAGCTAAAAGATTCTTAAAACCACAATGTAAATGAAAAAAAAGAAAAAACGAAAATAAATAAAATAAAAAAGAAAAATTTATTAAAATTTATAAAAAAATATTCTGATGGCTATTAATTTCTCACAAGAAAAAATTTATATATAAACTAAATAGTAAGCATAAAGATTAATTTTCTCTTGAGACATGTGGTATTAAAACAATTTATTATCATTTAGGCAAAAAGGTTACAATGTGTTATAAACTAAAAGCGTGTATGTTTCCCATTCATACGTTCAAAGCCTAACCCTCAATAGGATAATATTTGGAGATGGGGCCTTTGGGAGGTAATTAGTGTTAGATGAGGTTATGAGGGTGGGCCCTCATGATGGGGTTAGTGCCTCTTTAAGAAGACACACCAGAAAATCTCTCTCTCTCTCTCTCTCTCTCTCTGTGCCCATACACAAAGAGGTCATGTGAGCACATAGTAAGCCAAATGAAGAGGACTCAGAATGAAACCTACCTTGCCAGCACCTTGATCTTAGATTTCCTACTCTCTAGAACTGTAAGAAATAAATTTCTATTGTTTAAGCCAACCAATCTATGGTAATTTGTTATGGCAGCCCAAGCAGACAAGACACAGCAGAAACTAAAAGCAATTTTAATGACTGACCCATTAAAATGATTGACTCATCAGACCCATGACTTCCAGCTTTATACCTATTAATTTTTCAAGTGAATTTGCTATCAATGGATTTAAATTCACAATAGGATAGGAAATAAAAGCAAAAGGAATATAATAATCAAAATTCAGGATTTTGGACTGTGAAAATCAAATTTACAATTCTGGATAAATCTCCCATCTTGCGGATTACATCTGTTGCTTTGCTTCCTTCCACTGTACTCATGTGACCATTTTGTTTTTTACTGAAAATCTGAACTAAGTGGCAACAGGAAGTAGTGAATTCAAACTGATTAATTTTGATCCTTCTAAGCAACTTTAATAAAAAGTATCATTATAGCATAAGCAGAAATCATAATTAAGATCATGATTTTCAAGATTACCCCTGACTTTAAAAACCAACAAAAATTTCCAGGAAAATGAGCTTCCTAAAATACTGGAAGCTGAGGCATACATATGACTGGATAGTGGAATCTGTTTTCTTCTCCTTGATAAAAATGAAGCCTTACTGACACACGTTTGGCAGGTCAAGTGTTTTAAATACTCTTAATCTCGAATGATGATGTGAGTCAGTGTAAAATGGCAGCTGAGTAGCAAAAATTAACTTTTACAGGAAGAGTAACAGTGGGGGCCAAAAGAATCCAAGCTGAAATATGTTTGAATTTTCTCTGGCCCATTTTCCCTCAGAGAGAGATTTTATATAGTTGGCTACGTAAATCAGGAATTTAATCTAACCTTACAATGGGTAAGGGTGGATGGGTTCATGACGGTCTCCTCACCAATGAGTAAACCTACCTGAAACTCTGTAGAGCTACGTGGTTTGGTAGCTATGTTGAAATATTTAGTTCATGCTTTGCAGGATTCAAGAAATTCTCTTTCTAAATATAAATCTGAGTTTATTTTTTTGAGACAGAGTCTCACTTTGTTGCCCGGGCTAGAGTGCCGTGGTATCAGCCTAGCTCACAGCAACCTCAAACTCCTGGGCTCAAGCAATCCTTCTGCCTCAGACTCCCCAATAGCTGGAACTGCAGGCATGCACCACCATGCCCGGCTAAGTTTTTCTATATATTTTTAGCTGTCCAAGTAATTTCTTTCTATTTTTAGTAGAGAAGGGGTCTTGCTCTTGGTCGAGCTGGTCTCGAACTCCTGAGCTCAAACGATCTACCCACCTGGGCGTCCCAGAATGCTAGGATTACAGGCAGGCGTGAGCCACGCACCTGGCCTAAATCTGAGTTTATGTCACTTGCCCAATGAAAACTTTTCACTGGCTCCTTACTCCCCACAGAATAAAGTCTAAATGTAAAGAACAGCATTCTTGACAATCAGGTCCCCTTTAATCATCTTGCATCTCACATATTTTACAGTGACATTGATATCTTTAAATTCTACATATTTCCATATTTATATGCCTTAATTCTGTTCCCCTATGTAGAACTCCTTATCCTGCTTGTGGAAATCTTATCTTGTAGACCCCAGTTAAATGTTGTTATACCCTAGTAAGTGGAATTAATTACAACTCATTCATTAAAATTCTGTTTTCAATGCTCATCACTTATCCATATGTTCATCTCCCATAGTAAACTAAAGGCCCCTTGTAAAATACAATGTCTTACTCATCTTTGTATTTTTCCCAATACTTGTCACAATACTTTGTACATAGTTTAATGTATATAAGAATGAATAAAAAATTCCATACTTGTTTTATTACCTGAATAAAAGGAATGCTTCAATTCTGCATCATCCATCATTCAGTTTATCTACCTAGACAGAAGAAAATAAATGACTATGCCTAATCTAATGGAGTATTAAAAGGGTTTACAATTTAGTAACAAGAAAATCTTTTAAAAAATTTTTTAAATCAGGTAGCCCCCCAAACCAGAATAGGTTCAGAGAGACTCCCAATAAGAAAATCTTGAGATGTATTTTATAAAAAGTGGTGGTTTCTGTTTCCAAGTCCATTAAGCAAGCCAGCTCCCAAATCTTAATGTTCTGAATGCCTGAAAGAACAGCTTAGTATCTGCTTCAGTAAAATCTCTTGAGGCTAGATATCTTGAAAGCAATTTGCTGCCTTCTATATTACCCATCTAATTACAGAATATTACATTAGGATTATATTAAATTACCCTGTTATTCAATAAAAAGATCTACAATTTTAGTTACTCTGGAACAAATTTACATACCAAATCAGAAACCATGCAAAGCAAAGTCAATGGTGACTCTGTGAATAATCAATTTAATAATTTTCCTCTAAACAGATACTTATCTTTCTCCTTCTCCCACATAGCTAAAATACTATATACAATCTTTGGCCAGAAGCTTATATAGTTTTTAAGTAATTGTAATTAATAGCATCTCTTGAATTATTCCTTATTTGTGTATTTTAAGCAATTTCAAGTTACATAAGGTTATATAAGGGGAAAAAACTAAATCTTGAAAACTTTTATAATAAAGCAGTCATAAACTAAAAACAGGATGGAAACAGATTAAGAATTTGAGATTTTGTCCTTAGAGTACATCTTTAGAATGCTTCCTGTGTTGGCCCAGGTTTCTCCCAAAAATAATTCCACATCATAGTTAAATGCCAAAAATCACCAAATTTTCTAATATCATAAAATATTATAAAACCAAGCCTTGGCTATTTTCTATTAAAAAAAAAGGGCTATAAAACTAATTAGTATCTTCTACATTCCTTATGTAGTCTGCTACTCTACTGGTTACTCTATTCCAAATAGAGTAATATTCAAGTGCAAAATACTCTAAGAACACATCAAAAGAAAAATAATTGTAAAATTAAATAAGGGTTCAAAGAACCAATTATCTAATTTGCACCTATATAATTAAGAAAACATTATAAATCAATAATTAAAGAAATAAAGCAGCAGCAAGACTGCCAAACTTGGTCTCTAAGAAACATAATGACTGTTTCTCAGATACCGAGATTAAAAAAAAAAAAATCATGTTAACAAACAGGCAGGTAAGGAAAGGTAAAAAGCAAACTCATCGATCATTCCCCCTCCCAAAAATAATGCTGGGTTGGTCTAATTCTCAGAAACAATGATCAACAGGACATATTTAGATAATACTTCAATATTTCTATAAATGACTAAATTCAAGAATTTAACAAATTTCAAATGATTACAAACATTCGCTTTCATGGTATTATAATTGAAGACAAAAAATATATGAGTATACAAAGCAAAAATATGTTCAAAAAATATATATATGAGTAGGCCCAGGATTTTCTCTAGTAAAAATATTTTACGGTTAGGATTCCCTCTATACTCACTGGAAAATCCAAAGAGTGATTTGGATTTGCTGTGAAGTGACTGTTTACAATACAGGAAAGCACCAAATTTTCAAGGTGATTCTAAATTATACTCTTTAGTAGTAGAAGCTCACTGATACTAACTGGCTTTCATTCTGCTAGGTTACTTTTACCCAGTAACTTACTTGCCATCTAAGTTCTTACACTTTTTATTAGGACTCCTTTATCAGCAAGGGGGAAAAAATAATCCAAAATCAAGCACGATGAATGTTTCCTACTATTAATCACTCCAAGCAACACATTAGCCTTTAACTTTATGGGGAAAAAAATTAGCCTTTTCTAAAAGGACACTTTTGGCCAGCTCAGAAATGTGTGGGAAAGTCGCCAGAAGTAATTACAAAGTAAAAAAAAAAGCATGTTCTTTTCTTTCCTTCCCCTTTCATTTTTAGAATGATCTCTGAAATACTTGTTTCAGTCCATAAAGTCATCTCTTGAGAGAGAGTTCTTGATTAGTGTAGTCTCCAAATCAAGTGCATAACTTAACATTCAGGTAAAAAAAAAAAAAAAAAAAAAAAAAAGAATTACTGCTCAAGAATCAGAATCGAAAGGCCGGGGTGTAGTGGTTCATACCTGTAATCCCAGTGCTTTGGGAAGACGAGGCAGGAGGTTTGCTTGAGCCCTGGAGTTCCAGACCAACACTGCAAGACCTCATCTCTACAAAAATTTTAAAAGTAGCCAGGCATGGTAGCTCATGCCTGTAGTTCTAGCTACTTGGGAGGCTGAGATGGGAGGATCACTTCAACTGCAGACAGCTATAATTGTGCCACTGTACTCCAGCCTGGGTGAAAAAGCAAAATCCTTTGTCTTGAAGAAAAAAAAAATCAGAATTGATTAAAGGTCATCTCTTATAACCACAGCCCCACTACTGTCAGCTGAAGTTTGTAGTTCTACAATAGGAGAATATGTCCTGAGTCTATGGAAATTTAAATGACTTAATAATAAAGAAAAAGAGAAAAGACCAAGAAAACTAGGTATACCAGTTAATCAGATCTTTAAAAAAACTATTAAAGAGAGTCGCGAGCGAGGGAGCCTGAGATTGTACGACTGCACGAGCGAAGCAATGCCTAAGTCAAAGGAACTTGTTTCTTCAAGCTCTTCTGGCAGTGATTCTGACAGCGAAGTTGACAAAAAGTTAAAGAGGAAAAAGCAAGTTGCTCCAGAAAAACCTGTGAAGAAGCAAAAGACTGGTGAAACTTCAAGAGCTCTGTCATCTTCCAAACAGAGCAGCAGCAGCAGAGATGATAACATGTTTCAGATTGGGAAAATGAGGTATGTTAGTGTTCGGGACTTTAAAGGGAAAGTTCTAATTGATATTAGAGAATATTGGATGGATCCAGAAGGTGAAATGAAACCAAGAAGAAAAGGTATTTCTTTAAATCCGGAGCAATGGAGCCAGCTGAAGGAACAGATTTCCGACATTGATGATGCAGTAAGAAAACTGTAAAATTCGAGCCATATAAAACCTGTACTGTTCTAGTTGTTTTAATCTGTCTTTTTACATTGGCTTTTGTTTTCTAAATGTTGTTTTCCAAGCTATTGTATGTTTGGATTGCAGAACAATTTGTAAGATGAATACTTTTTTTAATGTGCATTATTAAAAATGTTCTGAGTGAAGCTAATTGTCATGTTTATCAAGGAGGATTGCTTTGTGCCCACCACCTAGTGTAAAATAAAATGGAATAATACAATCTCAGCTGTTGTGGCCTTTTTTGATCAGAAGATACTGTTTAAGGCCCAAAGTAACAGTTTTATAGACCTTTTAGTTTCAATTCACCTTTTACAATAAGAAGGATTTGTGTTTATAAACTTTTGGTTTGTGAAATCCATACTTGATCTTTTCTCTTCCAACCAAATTTTTAGACTTGTTTGACTTTTCCACTCCAAGGATATTTCACTCTTTTCTTTTTTACTTCATTTTCTTTTAATAACTTAACCTCTTCCAGTTTAGTTTTCATTTTACTCTCTACTATTTTCCTTGAATATATTCTAATTTGAAAAGTCAGTAAAACCATCAAAATGTTATGTCAATAAGGTTACTTATATGAGAACTACAATCACTAAATCTACTGTATTAAATATTAGCAGATATAGTTTGATAAGCAACATAGCACGTATGAAAACTCTGAGCAAGTGTATGTCATTACCCATAGTGTTCTGTGTAGTTATCTTATTGCCTAGTCTGCAGAAAATAATGACTTAGGTGAGATGTCTGATTTGCTTTCACTTATTAAACATGTTCACCATGGGATAATGTCTATAAAATCAAATGTTAAACTAGACTAGGATTTAATAAAAATTGTGAAAGCTTACTGGCCTAACATTTTATTTTATAACATTGAGTGTGGATTGTATGTAGCCAGAGATGTCACTGAGGTTTTTTGTCATAGTAGGTAATGTAGGTAGTTTGTAGGGCAAAGAGCTTATCAGGCATATACTTGTGTTTTTTGGCCTTTGCTTCAGTAGACTTGGTTATTTTGCAGTTAATCTACTGGATAGTGGCATTCTAGACTTGATGTTATTAAGCTTTAACAGACACTCATAAGTGGTTTTCATTTAACCTAATGATGAAGCAGACAGATTGAGGCACAGATTTCAGGGGCTTTGCAGCAATAAATAGGGCATGGTGTGCCTTAGGAAAAGAATGTTTGTAAAGGGAACTATAACAAATGAAAGATGGTGGCAGTGAAGAGGAAAGAATTCTTGTCTGACTAAATGATATACACATGATATTTTGAGATTTTTATAACATCAATAGGACACAATTCTAGATAGAATAGTAAAAATAAAGGTTTAAAGATGTAAAAAATTTGTGTTGACAAATTATTATTTTTGGTAGCAAATCTCAAATGGCTATTGCCATTAAGGGCTGCCATAGCAGAGTTGCACTATTTTGCTACCGAGTTTGATTCCTACATCTAAAGCATTTTGTAGTAGAATCGTCAAGGACTTAATTTCAAAACCATCTGCCAGGGCACATAGGTACCAGTTTTTTCTGGCAGGTATTCTGGTTTTTGTTTTATTTTGTTTTGTTTTTTAACACTTTTTAGAGAACTTTTTAATGTAGTTTAGCAGTGCAAATTGATAAACTAAATTTGTGGTTTAGTTTTCATCAAATAGTAGGTACTGTGTGTTCAAAATACATATTTTAGACAAACAAGCTTGATTGATACCCCTCCCCCCTGTCCCACATGGAACATGTGTGTCCTATTAAATTAATTGGATAGATTTTTCAAATATTCCTTATTTCGGATACACAGAAAGGGTAGTTAGAACTTTGATTTTGGTGTAGATGAAGATGAAATGATGGGTAAATTTCCTAGGTTTATATGAATTTAGGGGGTGTGTGCATTTTGAAACAAATCTAACATAGGGATGGTGCTGAAATCTATTATCTAGGCATTTTCTAGTTGTTTAGCATTTTGTTAATTAAGGAGTGTTTCTCTGCACAGTTGGTAAGTTGACTGCTAATTTTATTTAAATATTTTACTGGATATGCTATATACTGAAATTATTAATCTTTGTGAAATGATGAGAACTGGGTTAAAAGAAGAAACAAATTACACTGAAAAGAAAGGATAGAGTACTCTTGTTTTCTGTTTAAACTTTGTCTTTGGTAAGATTTTTCCCAAGAAAAAAGCTTGGCATTTTGAAGGATAAGTATCTTACCTTGTAATGCTAAAATGGACTTAATTAATGCCTGTACTCAGATTATGCCCTTTATTAGACTTTGTATCAATGGATTTTTCCTCTTTGTTTTTAAACTATGAGCAACATTTGACCAATGTCCAATGCTCTTAGCATTTTATTTGAAGAACAACCACTAAAAACTAACTTATTATCAAGTTATCAATCAAATTGTAAAAATTTGATTATCCTCTTTTACTTTGCTTTATAAATGCCTAAGAACTTCTTTTGAAGAATACTCCTACCTCATTGGCTAGTCAAGATGCTGTGATCAATCTATCCTACATAATGTGTTTAGAAACAAAGACTTAAGAAAAAACAAATGGAAATAAGTACATCCTGGCTTTGCTATTGAGGGAAAAAGAGAAAGGATTGAGTATCAAAATTTATTTAAGTGTTCCTGACAGAGGTATGTTAAAAGAATACTATAAAAGTTTAGAATTTTATAAAAGTGCTGATTAATATTTAGGTGTCTTTCCTGAAATTCTTTGCAGTTCACTTTTTATGGAAATATAATCCAGTGAAACACTCAAAAGTTTTTTGGTTTTTTTTTAACTGATGTTTTTCCAGATGAACTCTAGGGTAAACATTCATATAGTCACAAATAATGTAATTCTGTAATTGTGGAATGACTGTATGTTTTGTTTAATACATCTTCCATGGAGATGTCTGGATATAATACTCCATCTGTGAATATTTTAAATGTTGAAATAAAAATAAGAAATGTGAAAAAAAAAAACTATTAAAGAAGCTGTAAAATGTATGACAAGGAATAGCAGAGGTGTAAAATTTGAGGAGAAAAATACTCAAATTTATTTAATTATCTGCTATGTTGCTTCAAAGAAAAATAGTTCTCGGTTACCGTATAAAGGCATTAAAAAAAAAAATAGAACTCAGGCTGGGCACAGTGGCTCATGCTTGAAATCCTAGCACTCTGGGAGGCCGAGGTGGGAGGATTGCTTGAGCTCAGGAGTTCGAGATCAGCCTGAGCAAGAGCAAGACCCCATCTCTACTATAAATAGAAAGAAATTAGCCAAACAACTAAAAATAGAAAAAATTAGCCAGGCATGGTGGCATGTGCCTGTAGTCCCAGCTACTCTGGAGGCTGAGGCAGGACTGCTTGAGCCCAGGAGTTTGAGGTTGCTGTGAGCTAGGCTGACACCACAGCACTCTAACCTGGGCAACACAGAGAGACTCTGTCTCAAAAAAGAAACAGAACTCAGAGCACAGGTTTGTTCCTATCTCTCAATCTATTTATAAGGACAAAACAGAGCTAAGTTAAACTATATAAAAACTTGTAAAATCAACCTGTGAATAGATAAAAAATGGTTCTCTGCTCAATAGAACAGACATAATGAGAAAACAATAGCTATCCTTTTTTAAGGATTAAAAAATAGGGTCCTCTATTGATAACATGCAAAATCTGGAAACTTCCCAAATGCTCATCAGCAGTAGAATGGATAAGCATATTGTGATATATTCAGACATTGGTGTACTGAGCAGGGCTGGCAAAATTTTTTCTGTAAAGAGCCAGGCAGCAAATATTTTACACTTTGTTGGCCATACAGACTCTGTTGCAACTATTCAACTCTGCTCTTATAGAGCAAAATCAACTGTATTATGGACAATGAAATTTTAATTTCATGTAATTTTCATCTATCATAAACATTGTTCTTTTTTGTTTGAACCATTTAAAATTATAAAAATGTCAGGCATGGTGGTTCATGCCTATAATCCCACACTTTGGGGAGGCCAAGGCAGGAGGATTGCTTGAGGCTAGGAGTTCGAGAACAGCCTGGGCAACTGGGTAAGATCCCATCTCTACAAAAAAATTAGCTGGGCATGGTGGCCCACACCTGTAACCCTAGCTACTCAGGAGGCTGAGGCAGGAAGATCACTTGAGCCCTGGAGTTCAAGGTTACAGTGAGCTATGATGGCACCACTGCACTCCAGCCTGGGTAACAGAACAAGACTCTGTCTCTCAAAAATAAAAAATAAAAATATAAAAAACATTTTTATTTCACTGGCTATACTGTAACAGGCAGGGAGCCAGATTTAGCCTGTGGGTTATCATTTGCTGATCCCAGTTCTACAGCAACAAGAATGAATCATCTACAATTATGTACAATAATGCTGAATTTCACAAACATAATGTTGAGTGAAAGAAGATAGGCATAAAAGAGTATTGTAAGATTCCATTAATATAAAGCTTGTAAACAGGAAAACTCAACTATGGTATCAGAAATTAGAAAGTGGTTCCCTGGAAGGTGGGGCTCCAGTGACTGGAAGAGAGCATGACAGGGGCTCTAGAGTGCTGGCAGTGTTTGATTTCTCCATCTGGGTGGTTACAAGGGTACATCATTCAGTTTGTGAAGAGTCACAAAGGTGCACATGTGAAATTTGTTTGCCTTTCTGTATGCATATTATCTAAAATAATAAGTTTTTTAAAAAATTAAATTCAGGTAGACAGCTACCTAAAAAGCCAGAAAGGACATAAAGACCTACTGACTTTAGGGATAGATATAATTAAAGAGAATCTAAGGAAAACCAAATTAGATATATATGTGTTAGAGTGGAAAGCATAGTGTGGAATTCTCTAGAGAAAGTATACCACTTTATATCTCTATATCATAAAATTTATTATATATTACTAAGCAAATCTGGATGATAAAATATACTAGACTTGAAGATCCTGATATAAACATCAAATTTATATAAAATTCATGTTAATATTTATGACTTTAAGTGTAAAATCTACTGTTTTTCTCATAAGAAAGCTAAAGAGGCCGGGCGCGGTGGCTCACGCCTGTAATCCTAGCACTCTGGGAGGCCGAGGCGGGCGGATTGCTCGAGGTCAGGAGTTCAAAAACCAGCCTGAGCAAGACCCCGTCTCTACCAAAATATAGAAAGAAATTAATTGACTAACTAAAAATATATATACAAAAAAAATTAGCCGGGCATGGTGGCGCATGCCTGTAGTCCCAGCTACTAGGGAGACTGAGGCAGTAGGATCGCTGAGCCCAGGAGATTGAGGTTGCTGTGAGCCAGGCTGACGCCACGGCACTCACTCTAGCCTGGGCAAGAAAGTGAGACTCTGTCTCAAAAAAAAAAAAAAAAAAAAAAAAAGAAAGCTAAAGATACTAATGATATAAGATTCATTATCCCAGGTAAATGTCTGTTACTGATTTTAAGGGATCAAAAAAGATTATAAGAGGGAAGAGAAAAAAATATATAAAAAATAAATACATTTTCTGCCTTCATTCCTTTATATGCATATTCTTATTTATTGTCAGAATACACTCACTCCCACCCTCAGGCCTCTTCCTTGAATGTCAAGTCCAGGAGGCAGGGAAGTTGTTTGGTTTGCTGATGTTTCACATAGTAGGTACATAATAAATGTTCATTTGAATAAATATACTTTAAACAAATTATAAATAATTTGATTATTTCTTAAGAAAGTAACATATGATTAGGACAAACATAAAATGGAAATCTAAGGATTTCATAAATGGTGGTTTCTTTTTTTAGAAATACATCTGTAGAAAATTGGGGAAGAGAGCTATACCACTATCATATGTCATGACAGGGAATAATGTCCAGAATAATATCTTTTGGCCATAATCTCATACTGGCATATAAAGACATTAAAAGTTAATCTTATATACAAAGCACACATAACAGAAACCATACCAAAATTTCTATAATTACTTCTTAGAAAATAATGAGTTGAAACAAAAATTTTTATCAAAGATGAATCATAATGAAAGTCCAAATTTATAAAAACTATTCTAAATTAAGACAAAGTAAAAAATGTGGGTGTTTTATTAAGATCCAAAAAAAGTTGATTTTTTCCATATTTCTGCAGTTTAAAATAAGGATCCACTCCACCAGACTGCATTATGTATTACTTTATTATGGCATTTACCATGTAAGATTCTTTAAGATAGAGACTGTGATATTTACCTTATGTGCAGAGCAGAGTACAGCATATTAGGGGCTTAGTAAATATTTGATAGGTAAATCAAAGATATCATCCTTAAAATCTCCTCACCTAGCTACTCCTTCAACCCAAGTCAAATTTACAGGCCCAGAATATTCCTTTCGGAAAAGGAGAACGAAAAATAGATTAATTAATACAGCTTTTACCTTAAAGCAAGAAAAAAAGGAAAAAAAACTTATAGAACGCCTCATTACAGGTCATTTCAGTCTACTAACACTCTTCAAACCCCAGCTGCATAATATGCAATTGCTGCTTTATCATGTGATGTCCAGTGATATAAAAAAGTAACATCAGTCACTTGCCAGTCCTTCAGAGAATCAGAAATATATCCCATGCATTATCACCTAAATTCTCAAAAATGCTCAATGAAATTAGGAAAACTTAGTTGAACAAAAAGTAGACAACTATGGCAAAAGAAATGTTTACAGAGCTTTAAATTTTACAGAAAATGGTATTTCTAAATTCAAAATATCAAACCAAATATTTGGACATCTTTTGGACAAGAAATTATTATTGTTGAGTAGCCAACTTTTGAGCATTTTCTGAACTAGAACATTCCGGAGAAAGAACATTTCAACATTATGTTGCTTCTAGCATAATTTATCAGCAC
Source organism: Microcebus murinus (assembly GCF_040939455.1). NCBI lineage: Eukaryota > Metazoa > Chordata > Mammalia > Primates > Cheirogaleidae > Microcebus > Microcebus murinus. Next base: position 51,093,931 of record NC_134106.1, on the reverse strand, counting down.
ATTGGTAAGTCCATATTTTACTGCCACCTACAGTAGAAAAATATAATTACTGCTTTTAGTTAAGACAATCATGTAGACAGAATACAAAAGAAACCTGCAAGCATGACCTAAGAATAAGTCAAAAGTTATCACTCTCTTCTATTTAAGTTTCCTAATATAAACATTTTAAGGCCGAGCTACATGCGGTAGCTCATGCCTGTAATCCTAGCACTCTGTGAGGCAGAGGCGGGAGGATTGCTCAAGATCAGGAGTTCGAAACCACCCTGAGCAAGAGCAAGACCCTGTCTCCACTATAAATAGAAAGAAATTAATTGGCCAATTAATATACATAGAAAAAATTAGCTGGCCATGGTGGCACATGTCTGTAGTCCCAGCTACTCGGGAGGCTGAGGCAGAAGTATTACTTGAGCCCAGGAGCTTGAGGTTGCTGTGAGCTAGGCTGACGCCAGGGCACTCTTAACCCAGGCAACAGAGTGAGACTCTGTCTCAAAACAAACAAACAAACAAACAAACAAACAAACATTTTAAGACCCTGTATTTTGCATCCATTAATTTATACTTTTAAGTTAATTTATACTTATAAGTTAATTCTTCAAAATACATGTGACATTCATTCTAAAATTGACTCTAAGTATCAAAAAGATACTGCATTTACACATTTTTCATTTGTTAGGAGTTTCCAGTAATAGATTAAAAAGTATCTCATGCAGTAAAATCTTTCTACATTATAAAATAAATGCAAAACTTCTTACAAAGACAAAAATTGCACAATATTAAAAACCACTCTAGCTTTGTACAACTGGCTTTTTCTCAAGAATGAGGTACTCAATACATTCTACAATATAAATCTCTTTGATAATGCTTTTTTCTTTTTTTTTTTTTTTTAAAAGAGTCTCACTCTGTCACCCAGGCTGGAGTGCATTGGCACAATCATAGCTCACAGCAACCTTGAACTCCTGGGCTCAAGCAATACTCATGCCTCAGCCTCCCAAGTAGCTGGGAATACAGGGCACCACAATGTGCCTAATTTTTTTTGGGGGGGGGTGGGTGGGTAGAGACAGGGTCTCACTTTCTTGCCCAGGCTGGTCTCAAACTCCTGGCCTCCTAAAGTGTTGGGAATGTATGTGTAAGCCACTGTGGCCAGCCTTCCATTCACTGATAATAAAACAAAATTATCACTAATGGGCAGTCAACTCAAGCCATTTTGTAAACTTGATACCAAATGCACTTTTAAGCTTCTGCTTTCACTGTACTTTCCACAAAATTTTTCAGGTATTAATATTTATAAACTATGATCAAATTGGGCTTTTAAAATTAACAACACATTGCAGTATGCAAAATATTAAATTATTGGAATATTAAAAACATTATATTTATATCATAACCAAAAATATCTTTTTTTTTTGAGTCAGAGTCTCACTCTGTTGCCGAGGCTAGAGTGCCATGGCATCAACCTAGCTCACAGCAACCTCAAACTCCTGGGCTCAAGCAATCCTACTGCTTCAGCCTCCCAAGTAGCTGGGACTACAGGCATGCGCCACCATGCCCAGCTAATTTTTTCTGTATATTTTTAGTTTCAAAAATATCTTAATATAATGTTCGTCAAAAGCCTTTAAAAAGGGCTTTTACCAGTGCTGGGTACAAACAGATTAAATTCTTAACATGAAGAATAGTATATTAAAAATCAGAGTAAAGACATATAAATTTTTTGAAAGTGAAATGCAGAAAGTTATATTCCCCTTGCATTTGAAAAAAGCAAAATGCAGAAAGCATGCTCCCCCTTGTGTTTGAAAAAAGAAAAGAGATTGTTGGTTAAACATAGTAGTTATTTTTCATGTGAAAAGAGAACTCTTGGAAATTTAAAACATGATACAATGAAAAATACAATTAAAAGGCTAGAAGACAAAGTTAAGGAGTCTTGGCAGAGCCAGGTGGCTCATGCCTGTAATCCTAGCACTCTGGGAAGCCGAGGCTGGAAGATCACTTGAGCTCAGGAGTTCTAGACCAGTCTGAGCAAGAGCAAACCCCATCTCTACCAAAAATAGAAAAAATTAGCCAGGCATGGAGGCTTGCACCTATAGTCCCAGCTATTCGGGAGGCTGAGGCAGGAGGATCACTTGAGCCCAGGAGTTTGAGGTTGCTGTAAGCTAGGCTGACGCCACGCCACTCTAGCCCAGGTGACAGAGTGAGACTGTCTCAAAAGAAAAAAAGGAAAAAAAAAGCCACATACCAATGACATTCAAAGAAACAAAGAATAAGGAGAAAATCCTAAAAGCTTCTAAGAAAGAAAAAGATGAGTCAACAAAACAATGCCTTCAAAATTGTGAGTCAATTATTTCACAACCTAGAAATATATTTTCAGCCAAACTACCAATTAAGTGTGAGACTAAGGACATTTTTTAATACTTAAAAAGAATTACATCCCATATGCCCTTTCTTAGGAAGCTACTTAAGAACATGCTTCAAGATCTGAAAACAGGTACAGTAAGTCAAGCCACAGTGAGAAGAGGGAGCTGCTGCAGTGAACAGCTTGGCCTGTTCAGGTGATGTTCTGAGATCCAATTAGGTTCCAAAGAAATTTAAAATGAGGTCCCAGAGCAGCCAAATACTCATCCAAGAAAGACATCATCATGACCCTATCAGCCATACTCATGAGAAACCCCTACCTTGGGACCAGGGGCAGACAATAGGGCAAGGAAAATTAGTTCTGTGCAGTTTCTATCTTCTCCTTTAATCCAACAAGTAGACCTTTCTTTTTCTCTTTCTTTGTTCATGTTGTAGAGTGGGCTAGGAACTATTCTACAAGTAATTATTGTCTTTTGGTTTTTTGTGTTTTTTGTTTTTTTGAGACAGGGTCTCACTCTGTTGCCCCGGCTAGAGTGCAGTGGGATGACCATAGTTCATCCCAACCTCAAACTCCTGGGCTCCAGAGATCCTCCTGCCTCTCAGCCTCCCAAACAGCAGGAACTACAGGCATGCACCACCACTAATTTTTGTATGTTCTATATTTCTTGCTCAGGCTGGTCTCGAACTTCTGGCCTCAAGGGATCCTCCCTCCTTGCCCTCCCAAAGTGCTAGCAGTACAGGTGTCAGCCACTGTGCCCATCCTCATTATTGTCTTAATGTCTATATTTTCCAGGAAACTATATGATCCACAAGGGCAGGGACTAAAGCTGTGATGTTTACTGCTATATCCCAAGCACAATGCATAGATAGCATTTAGTTAAGATGCTTACTAAACATTTGTGGTATGAATAAATGCACAAAAATATTAATACTGGTTGCGTCAACAGATGGTATTATACATGTTTTCACTCAACTCAAATTCCTATATTTTCTTCAATGCAGTTGATATACAAAAACTATATTACCACAGGTCTTTCCTTTATAGTCAATTTAATTCTCAAATTACAAAATTTCATGGCTTCAATAGAAAACACTGAAGCAAGTGTTCAAATATTTCTTAGTCTTTTACTATTATAATTCTTATTGTCATATTACTGGCAAGTTATTTCCCATAAAGTTTAAACTTTCATATGTTGATAGTTTCCACTTGATTCTCAGATTCACAACATTAAATTTTATGTTATTGTATGCTACATTAACATATGAAAAATTTTACATCTTTTGAATATGAACAAAATTTTCCAATTCAAATTCTATGTCTTACTAAGAATACATATTTAGTACTACAGAAACATTAAAGGTCATTTTTATTTACCACAGATGAGTCTAATGAACAAGTTAGTGAAATTCCTCAATAAGACTGAAGAGTAAATAGTCCCTATTTCTAGTTTTTAGATATTTATCAAGTAACTAACCTTGAAACATAATTTACATATAATATTGTTTTCAAATATTAAATATTATGAGTTTAAGAACAAATGTTTTCCCCAGGGGTCAGCAAACTTTTTCTTTTTGTTTTGTTTTTTAAATTATTTTAGCGATGGGGTTTCCCTATGTCGTCCAGGCTGGAATGCAGTGCTACTCACAGGTACAATCATAGCACACTGTAGCCGCACTGTAGCCTCCAACTCCTGGGCTCAAGTGATCCTCTCCTCTTGCCTCAGCCTCCCAGGTAGCCAGGACTACAAGTGCACACCATCATGCCCAGCTAGCAAATTTTTTCTGTAAACATTCAGATGGCAAATATTTTAGTCTTTGAAGGCCACAAAGTCTCTGTCACAACCACTCAACTCTGCTATGATAATGGCTAAAGTTGCTACAGATAAGATATACATGAATGAATGTGTGGCCATGTTACAGTAAAATTTTATTTATAAAAACAGGCACTAAGCCAGATTAGTCCCACCAGCCATACTTTGCTGACCCCTATTTTAGAGTATCACATTTTCCAGCTCTCCCCACACAGAAGTGGTATAGGTTTTCTCTCCATAATTATCTTTTTAATGACAATCTTCATCTTTAAGCAGTATCCCTTCATTCATCTATTCTACAAAATTTTTATTACATGCACACCACATGCCAAAAACAGTATTAGGCATAAGGAATAAATAAGAAAAAAAAATAATATAATAATTCATGACCAATAAAAGAAAATATACAATAGTAAAGTCCTGCCTTCTTAATGCTTACATCCAGTGGGGAAGTCAATAAATAACAAGATAATAAGTACATAATATAATATCAGGTAATGCTAAGTATAAAGAGAAAGTAAAGCAGGGTGAAAAAAAGAATGGGGAAGGAAGGGTAAGGCTCTTTATACAGGCCAGAGAAGAACTCACAGGAAAAAACTTTTAGGTAGAGAATGAATGAAGCAAATGAACAATCCATAAGAATATCTAAAGAACATTACAGGCATACGGAAGAGCAACTACAAAAACCCTCTAAAGAGGTTCAGAAAGCACTTAACACATTTAAATAAAGACAAGATTGTGTGCTGGAAATGAGAAAATGAGATCAGAAAAACAGGTAAGGGTGAGATCATGTAAGGACTTGTCAGCTGTAAAGACTGAATTTTATTCTAAGTTTGATGTGAAGTCAGGAATATGAAATAGTTGAGAGCAGGGGATTAAGAAGGTATTAATATTCTGTACTTTTTAAAAGGATCACTGGTAGCTGTGTGGACAATAGACTGTAGGGGGCAGGAGTGGAACAGGAAGGTCAATCTGTAAGATGTTGCATTTATTTCCAGACTTCTAAAATAGAATCTAAATATAATTCTAAATTCAAATAATAGGGGAAAAGTAAGATGGATAAACTTTTCATTAATATGAGCACAGATTATATGAATTAATAATAGACAAAATAAAACAACAGGAGTTTCATTAAAATTTTTAATATGAAATTCCATTGAGGAAATACAAAATTATCACCAACAGAGGGCAGTAGTGAATACAAAATATAACTGTACAAAATGTGATAGATATTAATACTTAAGATCTTTTTAATTCTAGTGAACTAGAATTAAAGAGCATACTCATAAGGTTAACATCAATATCAAATAATAAAGAGTATACAAACTCATACCTACAAGAAGTTGAATTATAATGTGAGCAAAAAAAAAATTAGATAAAAATGGCAGTGTTTAGCAAGCACAGTATTTATAAAGGATGTTATTTCCCCAAATAAACACATCATTCCAAATACATTGATCTCCTTAAGGGCTATCCAAAAATAAAAACTAGAGCAAATGAAGGTCCAGCTTCACTTATCTACAAGCAAATGAAAGGTCTGACCTTTTGTGATTAACAGGCAAAGCTAGAGAGGGTCAATGTCCCAGCCAAGAAGAGTAAGACGGCTCCATTCTAAGCAGAAAATAGGGACCAGTACAAACACTCGGGATCATTATATAACACATGGGCACACAACATAAAAGTTAGATGAATAGGATGCAGCTGAGTGAGCACCTGAACCTGAATCATAGTCTATGAAACAAATTGCCAGGCAGCTGGCAATAAATAGGCTGTTAACATGTGTGCACAAAGTATTCCCTGCTGGGAGTTACACATCCCTTCCTTCCTTTCCTCCTACCCCTGTTGTCCCTCTTCATTTTCACTTTCTTCACACATCACGATTTTCTATAGACGACTGAAAGGCATGAACTTTGCTGTCATCTATATGTAAAAATGTATATCCTGCTTAAGAAGAAGAGTAAAGGTTAGCAGAAATAACAGGAAAAAAGGCTGTAATACTTCATATTGCGTAGCCCTATATTATTATCAAATTGAACTATTCACCATGTCCTGAATTTTTTTCTGTATATTTTTAGTTTCAGAACCTGCTCTACATTTTTCTACCCCACCCCTGCTATTTTCCTAACCTAGAATGCCCCTTCAGCGGTCCCCATACTTTTTGGCACCAAGGACTGATTTCATTTAAGACAAATTTTCCACAGACGGAGGGAAGGAGGTGGGGGGTGGGAAGAGGAGCTCAGGCAGTGACTCGTGAAGGAGAGCCGCTGTAAAACAGATGAAGCTTCATACAGATTAAAAGCTTCCTGGCCTGCCCCTTACCTCCTGCTGTGCACGCCCTCCGCCCTTTCATGGAAAACAATTTTTCCATGTGTGGGGGGCGGTGCGGAACTCTGCGAATGGGGGAGTTGGGGACCGGAGCCCTATATGGCTCTCTCTCCTCACAGTCTAAAATATTCTACACTTTCTTCAAAAGCAGCAAAAATAGCATCTCTAAGAAGCCTGCCAGGAAGAACTAATACCTCTTTTTTGTCTACAGTTGCTTATTCACAATTATATTTACAAATATTATAGCATCTTTGCATCGTTTGTGTACATTCCCTCTTATTGCAGATGGACATTGTCTCTCTGCTCAAAGCATTTTTGTTTAAAACTCATGTTCAATTGCTCTGTTTCCATAAGAATTAGAGAGATGTTTAACCCTCAGTGTTGCTTATAAGGTAAAGGAAGATTGGAACTAGACGTCATCCTGACCCCCTAAGTCAAACAAAGGCATCACTGGCTAACTTTAACGCTCCCAACTTCCCAGAAAAAATGGTGACTTATCGCTTTTAATTTTAAAAACTCTGGAACCCACAGATCTGCCGAGGAAGCCTGATTGTTACCAATAGAGAAGAGATGTCTTGAAAAAAAACCCAGAGTCCTCAACCGTTGGTATCAGTCAGCCCTACCCCGGAACTGGGAGCTTAAGCAAAAAAAAAAAAAAAAAAAAAAAGGTCACCCTTAAGAAAGTGACAAGCGGCGACGGAGCAAGCTCCCTGGATCTGAAGGACTGCAGTGTAGAGCCCACACAGTAGAGGTCTGAAGAGGAACGCCCTTTCAGCTTTGGGGGAGAGGGGAGGGCGGAGGACGAGTCCCAAGGTAGCGGGGAAGGGGCTGGGCTCCGCGGTGGAGACTACAGGGAAGAAAAGTACCTTAAGAATCCCTCTCATCTTTGCCAGAAAAGGGCGGAACTCCTCGGGTGGCACCTCTGGATAGAGTTGGCTCCGCAGCAGCTCCTCCGTGATGCCCGGGTGCCCGTGGAAAGCCTCCTGGGCCAGGCCGCTCAGCAGCCCGCCCAGAGGTTTGCAGCTCTCAAGCTCACCCGCCATTGTCTGCAAAGGCCCCGCCCCTCAACAGCTGAGCGCTGCCCGGCCACGGAGGCCGAGATGGGCCTAAGTAGTCTGGGCAAAGGCACACCTGGGAACGCAAGGGAGAGGTTCCCCCAAAGGTCGGAGTTGGCAGCTCCCAGGTTTGCTTTGCAAAACCCATCCCCTTAGGATGCCACCGCGAAAATATCCCTTTGGTTCTAATAGGATCATTTTGCTTCCGCTGATTTCCCTCATTACTCCAGAGCCTACTCAAGAGAAAGATCATTTCAAAGATCACTTGAGATGGGGTAGCATCCTGTAAGTTTGGCAGTTTAACTTTTGGATGGCTGTATCTCTTTCCAGGCACTGACAACTCACTAACTGAATAGGATCTATCACTCAGATCTAATCTCTGCATAATCCTTACCTGTCACCCTTTATCCAAGAAAATTTAACTATCTCCTGATAACATGATGTGTTTGCTTGAGTTGTTAATTGCCTTTTTCTTTTCTTTTTTTTTTTTTTTTGAGACAGAGTCTCACTTTGTTGCCCAGGCTAGTGAGTGCCGTGGCATCAGCCTAGCTCACAGCAACCTCAAACTCCTGGGCTCAAGCAATCCTACTGCCTCAGCCTCCCAAGTAGCTGGGACTACAGGCATGCACCACTATGCCCGGCTAATGTTTTTTCTATATGTATTAGTTGGCCAATTAATTTCTTTCTATTTATAGTAGAGACAGGGTCTCGCTCTTGCTCAGGCTGGTTTCAAACTCCTGACCTCAAGCAATCCGCCTGCCTCGGCCTCCCAGAGTGCTAGGATTACAGGCGTGAGCCACTGCGCCCGGCCTTCTTTGCCTTTTTATTAATGTATACACTTGTCTTTCTAGCCAGATCAGGGGCTCTGATCCAATGTTCCTTTCTATAACAAATATTTTCTTAACACCTTCTTTACTATCCTGAGATGAAATGCATAGATAATAAAACTTCCTACTCATATAATTTCAAGAAATCAATATATTATTCACCTCTAAAAAGCAAGTACTGATACATGCTACAACATGGATGAACCTTTAAAACATGCCAAGTGAAAGAAGCCAAATGCAAAAAGCCAAATATTGGACAAACCCATTTATATGAAATGTCCAGGATAGGCAAATCCATGGACTGAAAGTTAATTAATAATTGCCAGAGGCTGGAGAAGTGGGGAATGGGAAGTGATTGTTAGTGGGTACAGGGTTTCTTTTGGGGTCATAAAAATGTTCTGGAAGTTGGCCAGTTGTGGTGGCTCACACCTGTAATCCTAGCACTTTGGGAGATCAAAGTGGGAGGATCACTTAGGCCAGGAGTTAGACCAGCCTGAGAGCAAGACCCCGTCTCTACAAAAAATAGAAAAATTAGCAGGGCATGATGGCTAACACCCGTAGTCCCAGTTATTCACGATGCCGAGGCAGGAGGATGGCTTGAGCCCAGGAGTTTGAGGTTGCATAGTCTCTGCTCTGTTCACCAAATTAGAGTACAGTGATGCCATCATAGCTTACTGTATCCTTGAACTTCTGACCTCAAGGGATCCTCCTGCCTCAGCTTCCCAAATAGCAGGGACTACAGGCCTTGCCATCATGATTGGCTAATTTTTTCTCTTTTTTTTGTTGTTGTTGTTGTTGTTGTTGAGACAGAGTTTTGTTCTGCCACCCAGGCTAGAATGCTATGGCATCAGCCTAGCTCACAGCAACGTCAAACTCCTGGCTTGAGCAATCCTCCTGCCTCAACCTCTCAAATAGCTGGGACTACAGGTATGCGCCACCACATCCAGCTAATTTTTCTATGTTTAGTAGAGACAGGGACTCACTCTTGCTCAGGCTGGTCTCAAACTCCTGACCTCAAGCAATCCTCTCACCTCAGCCTCCCAGAGTGTTAGGATTATAGGCATGAGCCACTGCACCAGGCCGGCTGTTTGTATTTCTTCCCATTTCCCTGCCCACTTTCTATAACAGTTTCTGTCACCTCAGTGATTTCTAACAGCTCTTTATACATTAGAAATATTAATGCTTGTTACCCATATGAAAATAATTTCCTAAACCAGAGCTTTAGCTGAGTCCACAGGGGTAATGAGGCCATTTCTGGGTCTGGAGCTGGGGCCTCAGTTGGTGAGTCTGCCACCTGGGTGTGGTTCTGCCCTCTCAAAACAGCCTTCCAGGATCTCAGGCCTCACCAGGTTTCACAACCTCCTCTCTGGATCCCAAATCTCCCACAAAGGTGCTTTTGTCTGTAGATGGCTGCAAAACTATTCTACCTACAGAGTGACACAAGCTCCTAGTCCACCATTATGCTGATGTCACTCTCCTAGTTAAAGTCTCTTAAGTCTGTTTTATTCTGTAGGTTCCTCTTCCATCTTCATTGTTATTGTTGTTTTAATTTTCTTACAATTTATTTATAGGTCATTTGTTCTAAAGAGTTTCCCACATTCTGTATTTTATTGATTGTATTCTCATGGAATCATTTTAAAAATATATTCTTTTATCCATATACTTCCTGTGAGCCTATAAATTGGTAGTTGGATCTAGGAACTTGATTAGATTAGGGTTCCATTTTTTTTTTCTTCTATCAGGATGTATATGAATAAGGTTTCTGCTTGCATTAATTTTTTTTTTTTTAAGACAGGGTCTCCGCATTTTGCCCAGGCTGGAGTACAATGGCTATTCACTGGTAAGATGTGAGATCATAGCACACTGCAGCCTCAAACTCTTAGGCTCAAGTGATTCGCCAGCCTCAGCCTCCCAAGTAGTTGGGGACTACAGGCATGCACCACCATACCCAGCTTGCCTCACTTTTTGTGTTGTGCTCCACCACATCCTGGAACCTCCAAAACAACAATCATTTATTTCTCCACAAATTTGCAGTTTTTCTAGCTCTCGACTACACTATAAGATTAGTTTATTACTATTTTCAGATTTTTAACATGTTGACTGCCACACTAAAACAATTTTTTCCCCTTGGGGCAATGATGTTTTATTATGAAAACAGAATAAAAACTTCAAAAACAAAATGATCCTTTCTAATTTAATAAAAAATTTGTTACTTTTTATTGTTTTCTGTGCATGAGTTACACGCAACTTGAAAAATAAGTTCTCTCGGCTCCCAAAGTGAGGAGACATGTGAGTTACATGTGTTTCACGAGGCCCTGGGCTCAAAACTAGTGTTGAGTTAAATACAATTCACATGTCAGTTAATGTGTTAAAATAAATCTCATTCTTTGCTAATCATACATCATAAACCTTCTAAGTTCGCCAGCACCCTCCTCTGGCTTTTCCTCTTCCCATTTTCAGATACAAATATTTCAACCAAAAGAGTGAGAAAGTGATACAAATATAACTAGACACCTTTCAAAAAAATTAGGAAAATCAAATATATTTAATGAAAACAAGCTTCTGTTTCATGTTAATATTGCAAGTGTCAACTAAAGAAAAAAAAACAGGCTTTTAAGGAATTAAAGTTAGTTTCATTTAGAAGTCTTACTGAAGACTGCAACTTGGGAGAGTCTTTCACAGAGTTCCCATTAAACTGCTCCAAGGTAGTGTTTCAGCCCAGTTTATATACCAGTGGTGGCATTTGTGCATGTGCTTGGAAGTCACATTAGAGCAAAATATCATCAAAATGTGAGTGCAAAAGTATATCTAGTTATAGATTACAGAGGCATAATCATTAATCCTGTAGGATGTTATCCAGGAAGAGGCAAGAGCTAGGATCATTGAACTTATCTTTTCTAAAAATGCGATCATTCAGACAAGAGATGTGGAGACCTGTGCTCTATCCTGCTTACCATCTTCAGAACATTCTGCCAGAGGGCTGCACTCAGTCACTGAGTCAGGGGCTTTGTGAAATTCAGCTGGCAAAAATAATGAGTAAACATGGCTTCTCTTGTTGGCTACTTTGTCTCACACAAGTTAAACAGGAATGATGCAAATAGTATGGTTTAGGAAAACTGGGCTTAATGGAGGTCTAAATAGCATACACTAATGCAGAGAAGAAGATAATATAACAATAAAAATTGTCTTTTAAGTGGATTAAAACCTAAGAAGAGAGATAAAACATACACATCCCTCTCTCCTTTTATAACCCTAACAAAGTGCATGGTTCAATCCTATTACTGGGTTCTAGGACATAGTGGGGCCATCCATTCTAGAGGGAACCTTCATTTGGATGGTTGGCCGAGGATTATTGTTTTGTAAAACCTATTTCACAAATCATCAGGAAATTATATAAGGCTCTTTGTTATCGTCAACATGACCACATATGCCTCATGTCTGCTTGGATCTGATAGGAAAGAATTTTTAAAATATTTCTATCCTTCATTAGCAAGAGTACTTTGTTTATATAAAGTACTCTACAAAAGTTTTTATGATTCAGTATTTGTTGAAATACCATTCTAATGGAGAATTAATGTACATCAACACTTTAACGCAAGCAAATTTTTACCATTTATTTATTGCTTAATGCCAGGAGGTAGTCACAGCTCCAAAACTTTAGGCTTCTCTGGCATTTATCTAGGGTATACTTAAACCTCTACTACCCAATATCAATACGAGACAATTAACCTCAACACTTAGAGCAAAGGAAAGCATCCACTCATCCAAAAATCTCTCTTTTCCGACTCCTTTTCAAAATGAATAAACCTGAAAGAAAAAAAAAAAAAAAAAAAGCTCAGGTCTGCGCGGGCAGGCGAGTACTGATTCAGCCACTCCCACTCGGCTATAGTTCCTGCGCCAAAGGGTCCAACCTATCTTAAAGGAGAGGCCCTTATAGCGGTAGAGGGTGGAGCGAGAAGATATGGGTGTCCCCAGCGTCCGCCTTTAAAGTCGCGCGTTGTCATTGCTGCGTCACGTGAACGCGCCCCTCATCCCCAGCGCCCCGGGACGATAACTTTGCCAGCCCAGAGTTCCCCGCGCTCAACCACCTTACCCGGCGCGCGGCGGGCAGCCTCTACGTCACGCTGGCGCCGCACCGCTAGGAAGGCCCTTTTCTCCACCTCCGGCTTCTCCCGGCGCCGGCGCCGCTTTCTAGAAGGTTCGTGGAGGCGGTGGACGCTTACCGTTACTCGGTGGCCGGCCTGAATCCAGGTCCATCCGTCCTTCCCGAACCCGCGCAGACCCAGCCAAGTTTGCCATGCCCGAGAACGTGGCACCTCGGAGCTCGGCGTCAGCTGGAGCTGCCGGCGGCCGCGGAAAAAGCGCCTATCAGGACCGCGACAAGCCAGCCCAGATCCGCTTCAGCAACATTTCTGCGGCCAAAGGTATCGCTCCCAGGGCCTGGCCCGCGTTACTGTGGGGTCGTGCTCTGCACTTTCATCCGGGTCCTGGGTGGCTATGGCTCATTTCCTGTTATTCAGGCGATCCTTTTTAGTCCTCCCAGCAGAAGCAGCTCTGTGGAGGGATTCTTTCGGCTTTCTATCGGTGATTGCCAATCCGGAGTATGGAAGTCTTTGGACCTGCATCCTGGATGCTAGTCTCACAGTTTTCATTCTGGGTTGTGTGTTATTCATTACATTGGAACAGAAAGCAGTTTAGTTTAAAATACCGAGGATCGCAAGCAGCGGTCCCTAGGGATCTAACGCTTAAGGGCCGTCGCTTATCTATTTGCTTATTGGAGCTGGCGGAATGTTAGCACAGTATCTTTCAGCTGTCTTATTTTTACAGAAATGGTGCTTAGACAGATTCTCCTAGGCTCAATTATCGAGATGAATTGCGTAAATTCTCCGCGTGTAATTGGGGTGGGGCCCATTGTATTGGGATGTGGAGAACTGATTCACCTGTCTTTTTTGGGAGTAATTATGGGAAGCTACATTGTGCTTTTATGTCGTCTCTGCATGTGCAAACACAAGCAAACCAGGGAACAGATAATTTACTGTTTTTTGTAAAACAGTAGGGCACATGATGGAAATCAGGACGACCTGAATTTTATGTTTCCGTTACTTTGTGTCTTTGTGGCCTTTAACCTGAGCCAAGGATTCCTTACCTGTAAAATTGAGGAAAATGTTTGCTTTTTAGAGTTGTGAAGATTAAGTCGAATTAAGATAGGAAAAGTGACAGCAAAGGCTTAGAAAAATCTTCCCCGGTTGTGTATTGAGTATAATGCATATTTCATTAAGGTTGGAGAATAAGATGTATGCATAAGAGGTGAGGCTAGGTTGGGGCCAGATCTTCAAGGGCCTGGTGTCCAGACGAGCATTTGGCTTAATCTCTTCCAGCTAGCTACAGACCATTTTTCAGTAGAATGAGGTAATAGCTAACTTACAGGGTTGCTGTGAGGATTAAGGGAGAAAGTATATGCAGATACATGTATATAAAAGTACACTGTGCAAGTATTTGCAGTCAATCAGCCCAAGTGACTGGGAATGTCATGATGCTAAGATAGGTATGCTGGAGGGAAGGATGGGCAAAGAACAGGTAATGGTTTCTGATTTGGGCCTAATGAGTTGTAGAGATCACAATGACCAGATTGGTAGATTTGGTAGTCATTTGAAAGTCCAGGAGTTAATATACCTGGAAACCAAGATTGAGTAGACAGTTGTCTAGAAGCATAGTTGAAGCTTAAATTTATTAGATTAGCTTAAATTCATGAGGTGAGAGGATGAATTCTGGGGCCATATGGATGGCCAAGAGAGTAAATAATATGGCTGATTTTCAACAAACAAGATACAAAATGAGAAATTTAGCAACCTTTGAAACAGCAGTGCACAGAACAGAGTAGATGAGGTATACATGTAGGAAGGAAAGGCCACCTAAATTATCTAGGAACCTGACCTCTTGTAACGTCAGTGGGGAGAGCTCAGAGAGCAAAGGGAAACAACTAGTTTTTTCCCATAAAATGATTGAGAAAAGCTGCTGCCCGATGAATCTTTGGTTTAATTTTGGGAGCCAGATTTTTAATTTTAGCTTTATTTTTATTTAGAGATAGGGTCTCGCTATATTGCCCTCGCTGATGTTGAACTCCTGTCCTCAAGTGATCCTCCCGCCTCAGCCTCACAAAGTGCTGGGATTATAGGCATGAGCCACTGTGGCTGGCCAGTTTTTTATTTTGTTGTTATCAAAAAGAGATTAATAGTACCATTTGTTGATGGAAAAAACCACACATACACAAGTAGTAGCAGTTTATTTATTTCCAATGAGCCGTTTATACTTCTTAGTAGCAGTTTTAATACTATTCAGTATGAGTCATTTAACAGGTACTACTTTGTACATACTTTGTGCCACATGGTATGTTAAACTTCAGACACTTAGAGAGACGTAAGAAGTCTAAATATTTATTTGGATAGTGTCTTTCTAAAGTCTACACATTAATAAAGGTAAGTGCATTTTAAGTGAGTCCCTCTTGTAGAGTTATGGCTGTGCACGTGCACTAAAATTGCCCCGAAGTGTAATAATGACAGGATAATTAGTCACAGCAGACCAAACTTATCAAATAATCAAAATATAATTTTTAAACTATATAAGGTATTTTCTCTTAAGTACTTTAAGATTATGTATTATTCACACACTGGGAGGGGCAGCATTATGCTAATTGTGGAGTTTGGCAGTCTTATTTATGTGTGGTGACATGTGAGAAGGGGGGAGATAATCTTTTGTCCTGGACTTGTCAAAGAAAAGAGAAGCAAGTACTGTTCATCAATTCCAATTTCTCTTACGAAAGTATAAGTTAATAAAATAGAAGTATTCTCATGGATAATTAATAAAAGTATAACCTTAATAATTAGAATTTTAGTTAATATTAGGACAATATTAACTTTTAATAATTAATAAGAACATAACTTTGGAATGGTAGACTGTATATCTAGAAATATTTTATAATATACTGATGACCAAAAGCTATGATTTGAGGGTTTTGTTTTTTGTTTTGTTGGTTGGTTTTATTGAAGGGTGTGTTGCTCTACAGCATTTCCACCGTGTTTTGCTCTTTTGGCAGTGTTAATGTTTTTACTGCAGACCATCTATATACCACATTCACATAAGTGAACAAAACAGAAATCTATAATCTCAGAGATAACATTCTAGACAGTAAACAAATAGTTGAATCACAAAGAAGTTGAGCATTCCTAATCCAAAATGCTCCAAAATCTGAGACTTTTCAAGCGCTGATATCATGCTCAAGGGAAATGCTCATTGAAGTATTTCAGATTTCAGTTTTTCTTGGGTTAGGGATTCTCAGCTGGTATAATGCAAATATTCCAAAATCTGAAATTCGAAACACTTCTGTTCATAGCATTTTGGAGAAGAGATACTCAATCTGCAGTATGTTAGGAGGTCTAGCCTGTCCTATTGCTGCTTGTCCTGTTTTAAGGAGTGGAAGAAACAATGCAGTCCTCTATCAGAGCTCATAACTAGATTGTACCATTTTAATGTTTAAAGGAAAATTAGGTATATTTTCAAAATATATTCTGCCATAGGCAGAGCACAAATACAGCAACTTTAACAAAAAAGGTGAAGTATCATTTAAAAGAAGTAAAATAATTACTGTACCCAGTACATTATTATTAGACACTAAATTTTCTTCAGTGGACACAGTGAACTGTTATATATATACACCATATCCTCAGAAAGACACAATGATCATTCGAGAGGAGAATAATTTGCTTTTTAAAGAGTCTTGTTTTTCTGTAGTCCCAGCTAATCAGGAGGACTGCTTGAGCCCAGGGGTTCAAGGTCAACCTGGGCAATTTAGTGAGACCCTATTTCTTTAAGAGTCTAAGTTTATTCTTTTTTTTTTTTTTTTCTTTCCTGTCTCCAGCGGTTGCTGATGCTATTAGAACAAGCCTTGGACCAAAAGGAATGGATAAAATGGTAAAAGCTGAATCATTCAATTCATTCAGTTCTTATTGTGCACTGCAAGATCTTGATGGAGGCTTAAGAAATGCTGTTTAAAAAGTAGGAAGTGTTAGGAGAGGTACCTTGAGCATTTAGAGGATGGACAGATTACTTTCAAGTAAACAAGACTTAACTATAATTCATATTTCATTTAATGCTTTTCAGTCGATGGGAGTGCATACACAAGAGTGGTTATTTGTCGTATACTAAGTCCAGGCATTAGGGCTTAGTTCAGTGTTCCTTATGGATGTAACTGTCCCATTATATATAGGTCTGTGGGAAATAAAACAATATGGAGCATTGCCTGGATAATTATTCCCTCTGGATATTCTAAAATCTATCCTCCTTAATAATAATGCTGCTGTTCTTTTTGAGGATACTATGAAAACTGTATTGACTGTAAGAATTGTGTTCACCACATTACATGGTGCTGTCTTTTTGGACATCCATGATAGAAATTATGTTTCTGATTAATATGAAACCAGGAATAATAGTGAGTGATTCTTCATAGTATCCCTCCCTTCCTTCCTTCCCAATTCCTTCACTTTTAAAGTACACTGGAACAAAGCCCATTTTTTTCTTGTGTAAAGTTGGGCTATTATTGCATATTAAATTACTGTATTAATGTAAGGGAAGGGAATTTAAAATTAAGCACTGAGCAAACATAAATTAACTTTTTTACTGTGAAGTATTAAAATTTAGTAGAGCTATTAGGGAGTCACATTGAAATGTAACTTAAAAAAAAAAATTTCCAGATTCAAGATGGAAAAGGTGATGTGACCATTACCAATGATGGTGCCACCATTCTGAAACAAATGCAGGTATTACATCCAGCAGCCAGAATGGTAAGTACAATTTTAAGTGAGGTGGTTTTTTTGTTGTTTTTAAGTGTATTGTTTGATATTTGGTAAACAGTTAAATTTGTTTGTTTGATCACATGATATCATTAAAGCATGGTGAATTTTTTTCTGTTTATGCTAAATAGGCATATTTTTAGGATACATTGTGTGCCTAGCATTGTGCTCTTTGGTATGAGGTGATACTGAAACTTGAATCACCTGACCTTGTACTTGTCCCCAAAAGTATGCCATACAGTTGAGGAAGGAGCAGCTAAAAACATAAGTGCTACTTTTTTAGTGCAGATTATTAGTTTAATAGGTGTTGGAAGAGAACAAAATACTTTCTTGTGCAAAATAAATTGTCTAAATTGTACTGATATTTATTAAAAATAATTACCAATTCACATAAGAATCAAAATGATTCTAGTGTCAAATGACAAGTCACCATATCAGCAAAAGCAATGCCTTAGAAAAATTTTTATCTGTTTAAAAGTCCCTTTGAATTGTGTAAAGATGGCTTTTTACACGAATCAGATTATGCTCACGTGAGGTCAACTGAGATAAACTTCGCAAAAGACTTTAAACTGATACTCTGATCTAGAATGCCCCATTTCATAGCTTCCAAGTCTATGAAACAATGCTTTTGCTTTCTGATAGGAACTTTCTTTCAAGTAGCTTGAGGGGGCAGTATTCACAACCCACAATCTAAATGAAAAATCATGTCCCCTTTATAAAGAAAGTTTATAAGTAGAGTTTATACCACAAATATATCAGTCTTCATTTTTAAATGAAATCCAAGGTGACGACAAATCACAAGTTAAGAATTATATTGAATCTTCAAATTCTGTGCTTGTGATAATTTGAATTAGGCGTTACTGGATTCTCATGTTTCTCGTTGAACAACTTAACATGTTCTGTTCACTTAGCTGGTAGAGCTGTCTAAGGCTCAAGATATAGAAGCAGGAGATGGCACCACATCAGTAGTCATCATTGCTGGCTCTCTCTTGGATTCTTGCACTAAGCTTCTTCAGAAAGGTAGGTAGGACATGCTTTATTGCTCAATAAAAACAGAAAAGTTACCAAAAAAAAATTAAGAAAAGCCAAATTATTCTTAAGTGATATGGGACTTAAGATTTAATTTGGAAACACTAATCATTTTATCAGGAATGTTTGGGTTTTGATATACTTGCACTACAAATTAGAAAAAAATTCCCTTTTGCTTCTGATTTTTGCCAATTTTCTTTTTGAGTGGAATTGAATAGAATTGCTGTTCAAACATGAATGGTGGTGGTATTACTAATCTTAGACTCTTAATGAGTCTCTTTCCCAGAGAGAATTTTAGTGTTCTTGCTTTGGTAAACAGTATTTAACTGTAGTGACTCTCTAATCACTTATTCCACTTACTATGTAGATTTGCCATATTTTGAAGAGGATAAAATTTGGTTTTAATCTTGAGCATCACATGAATATATAATTGATCTATTTTAAATTAAATGGAAGTAAATCATCAGCCAGAATTAGCAGTTAAGGTTATTTAAGCCACTATCTTTACAGCTGAAGCATAAACTAAATTTGTGACTGCTTTGATATTTTAATGAGTAGAAAAGTTTTAAGTCATGTTAAACATGTAGTTTATCTATTGTAATAAAATAACTAGACTTTTCACAAATGACAGGGATTCATCCAACCATCATTTCCGAGTCATTCCAGAAGGCCTTGGAAAAGGGTGTTGAAGTCTTGACTGACATGTCTCGACCTGTGGAACTAAGTGACAGAGAAACTTTGTTAAATAGTGCAACCACTTCATTGAACTCCAAGGTGAGACAAGCACTAAAGATAGTTGTCAACTTAGTTTAAGGTGTGTTTCCTGGGCACTCATATGTCACCTCTTTTCTATCATGTCATACATTCCCATCCTTTTTCCTTTTTCTTTTCTTCACTATTAAATCCATACACTAATTATCTTTGAATGGTAAATGGAGAGTTAGATAGTATTAGGGACAGACACTAAGTGATACTGTTGAATGTCCCCAGGACTAATAGAGATAGTATAGCATAATGGTTATGAACATTAGTCATAGAGCCTAAACTGTTTGTGTTTGTTCAGTGCTGGCTTTACTGCTTAACTAAGCTGTGTTACTTTGGGCAAATGATAACCTCTTAGTTTCAATTTTTCCATCTGAAGATTGAATGAGTTAATATACATGAAAGTGCTAAGACCATTGCCTGGCATGTAATAAATGTAGCAATTAGCTATTTTTATCAGGCCCTCGATAATAGGGGTGCACATATACAATATTAATACCTGATCACACATTCATATCTAGACAGTTTTTACAACTATGTTAATAAAAGCAAAAAGCAAGCATGCATGTTTTTATTTTGTGCCCCTGGTGACTGACAACAACCCGAATGGAAAAGGCAGTTTGTGTGGAATATTTTCTCATGTGTTTCCCTCTTTCTATCC
Organism: Microcebus murinus; assembly: GCF_040939455.1. Classification (NCBI taxonomy): domain Eukaryota; kingdom Metazoa; phylum Chordata; class Mammalia; order Primates; family Cheirogaleidae; genus Microcebus; species Microcebus murinus. The sequence goes on along the minus strand of NC_134106.1, from coordinate 51,074,269 downwards.
CTGCCCTGCCCAAATAAAGTAATTAGAGCCTTTTTTTATATCTTTGTCATTTAAGAATTGGGATGTTTTTCCTGCTGTAAAGGTAACTTTTTTTTTTTTTTAATAATTCTAGGTTGTCTCTCAATATTCAAGTCTACTTTCTCCAATGAGTGTAAATGCAGTGATGAAAGTGATTGACCCAGCCACAGCCACTAGTGTAGATCTTAGAGATATTAAAATAGTTAAGAAGCTTGGGTAAGCATTTTTAATTACAACTTTGATAAAAATTGGAAAGCAGTTATAAGTTATTGCCAGAAATAAATAGGTTAAATGGCAAACACCTAGGTGAAAGTCCTCTGTTTTCTCTTTTTGGTTTTGTTTTCATGAGAACTTGTATTACTGTGGGAATCTCAAGATTTTGTTTATAAGGTAGTAATAGATCAAAGAGGTCCAGGAATGGGGCAATAATAAATGTGAGGCCGAATCATGTTACTGGACTGATGCATTTTAATCTGTTAGTAATCTATAAACTCCCAGATTTCCATCCCATCTTAACTATGACCTCTTTGTTTTATTTTTTCTTAGTGGGACAATTGATGACTGTGAATTGGTGGAAGGGCTTGTTCTCACCCAAAAAGTGGCAAATTCTGGCATAACCAGAGTTGAAAAGGCTAAGATTGGGCTTATTCAGTTTTGTTTATCTGCTCCCAAAACAGATGTAAGTAGAATCCAATGAAATTGGTTCCTTGTTTGTGTGCTTAACTTTCTAATAACTGTTTTGTTTGTTTGTCTTAAGATGGGATTTTGGCCAGGCTCAATGGCTCATGCCTGTAATTCTAGCACTCTAGGAGACCAAGGCAGGAGCATTGCCTGAGCTAAGGAGTTCGAGACCAGCCTGAGCAAGAACTAAATCCCGTCTCTACCAAAAATAGAAATATTAGCCAGGCATGGTGGTGCACACACGCCTGTAGTCCCAGCTACTTGGGAGGCTGAGGCAGAAGGATTGCTTGGGCCCAGGAGTTTTAGGCTGCAGTGAGCTACGATGACACCACTGCACTCTAGTTGGGGTGACAGAGTGAGACTCTGTCTCCAAAAAAAACAAAGTAAGAGTCTCACTGTCTTGTCCAGCCTGGAGTACAGTGGTACCATCATAGCTCACCGTAGCCTTCGGTTTCTGGTCTAAGCAATCTTCCAACTACAGCCTCCTGAGTAGCTGGCACTACAAGTGAATGCCACCACAGCTGGCTCATATTTCTATTTTTTGTAAAAATGGGTACTCACTATGTTGCCCTGGCTGGTCTCAAACTCGTGGCCTCCCAAAGTGTTGGGATAGGTGTGAACCACAGCACCTGGCTCAGATATTTCTTCATTAAAATAAAAATAGAGGCCGGGGGTGGTGGCTCACACCCGCAATCCTAGCTCTCTGGGAGGCCGAGGCGGGTGGATTGCTCAAGGTCAGGAGTTCAAAACCAGCCTGAGCAAGAGCGAGACCCCATCTCTACTATAAATAGAAAGAAATTAATTGGCCAACTGATATGTATATAAAAAAAATTAGCCGGGCATGGTGGCGCATGCCTGTAGTCCCAGCTACTTGGGAGGCTGAGGCAGAAGGATCGCTCGAGCCCAGGAGTTTGAGGTTGCTGTGAGCGAGGCTGACGCCACGGCACTCACTCTAGCCTGGACAACAAAGCGAGACTCTGTCTCAAAATAAATAAATAAATAAATAAAATGTTGATGCTAGTGGTTAAAAGCATAGATCTCAAAAGAGTTAGTAGAATTGAAACAAAAATAGAAATTGGTGCCACAGTGACAAATCGATAAAGAAATTGCTTCTTATTTGAGATATTCCCATATCTGTTAGATGTTAAATGCCAGTCTCTACAAGGGGTGGTTGTCACCTCACTCACATTTGCTCTCATTTTACATTGTACTAGCGTACAGGTTTCCTGTTTAGTAGTTTGTTTCTCAAAAGTTTGACCCTATAGAAATTAGTGTTGGCTGGCCACAGTGGCTCATGCCTATTATCCTAACACTTTGGGAGGCCAAGGTTTTCACTTGAAGTCAGGAGTTCGAGACCAGCCCAAGCAAGGGCGAGACTCCATCTCTACATGAAACAAAAGTTCACCAGATGTGGTGGTGCACGCTGGTAGTCCCAGCTACTTGGGAGGCTGGAGACAGGATTGCTTGAGCCCAGGAGTTTGAGGTTGCAGTGAGCTATGATACTGCTATTGCACTCTAGCCCTAGGTGACAGGGCACTCTGTTTCAAAAAAACAAGAATGTTTTATGTGTATTTTATAACAAGATTTTCATTGTGTTCTTTTTTTTTAAGACAGAGTCTCACTCTGTTGCCCGGGTTAGAGTGCCGTGGCGTCAGCCTAGCTCACAGCAACCTCAAACTCCTGGGCTCAAGCAATCCTTCTGCCTCAGCCTCCCGAGTAGCTGGGACTACAGGCATGTACCACCATGCCCAGCTAATTATTTATAGTAGAGACTGAGTCTCGCTCTTCCTCAGGCTGGTTTCGAACTCCTGACCTCGAGCGGTCTGCCGGCCTCGGCCTGCCACAGTGCTAGGATTACAGGCGAGAGCCCCTGTGCCCGAGCCAGGCATTTCCTTGTCTTCTAAGTACACCACTTGTATAAAAAGCCTTAAGCCAGGTGTGGTGGCTCTCGCCTGTAATCCTAGCACTCTTGGAGGCCGAGGCGGGCGGATTGCTCGAGGTCAGGAGTTCAAAACCAGTTTGAGCAAGAGTGAGACCACCGTCTCTACTATAAGTAGAAAGAAATGAATTGGCCAACTAATACATATAGAAAAAAAAACTAGCCGGGCATGGTGGTGCATGCCTGTATTCCCAGCTACTTGGGAGGGTGAGGCAGGAGGATCCCTTGAGCCCAGGAGTTTGAGGTTGCTGTGAGCTAGGCTGACGCCATGGCACTCACTGTAACCTGCGCAACAAAGTGAAACTCTGTCTCAAAAAAAAAAAATAAATAAAAAGCCTTAGAATAAAAAGCACAAAACTAAAATTATTTGTGTAATATACATGTATTGCTTATATGGAAAAGATTGATCATTCAGGAAATAGGGTAATCATCTTTCATTTTTTTGATTATCAAAGGTATGCTTTCGAAAATTTAAGACAGCAGTGGATCTAGTTGAAAGTAAAAGACCCAAGTGTGTATTTTTCTGGACCTTTTTCTATGCATGTCTATATAATTTATTGCCTGGTAGGATTTTGGTTGAATTTATCCTGTATGTAATATTTTTACTTTAAAGTCTTTTAAACTTAAAATCTCATGCAATGCAAATTATTATGTTCTTTTTTTTAAACAGATGGATAATCAAATAGTGGTTTCTGACTACGCCCAGATGGATCGAGTGCTGCGAGAAGAAAGAGCCTATATTTTAAATTTAGTGAAGCAAATTAAAAAAACAGGATGTAATGTCCTTCTCATACAGAAGTCTATTCTAAGGTGCGGGCAGAGCTATGTATTATTTTGTTTAAAGTATACTATGACTTATTGTTGACTGTAGTCACTTTGTTGTGCTGTCAAGAGATCTCATTACATTTTGATAAAAACTGGGTTATTTTACCTGTAGGGTAATTTAAATGTGGGATATGTTGTGATCTTTGTAGACCAGAGTGCTAAATGTCAAGCCTTGTTTTTAGAAAGCTAAGTTTGTGTCAGTATTGTCCTGGGAAAATAATTAAATAAAAAGCTAAGTTTGTTCTAAAATTAATTACCTAGTTTAATAGAGGCATTATTTAAAGGTCCATGCAATTGCTTGCCTTGACATTTCATGGGGGAAAGCTTTGAATAGTGCATAGATCAAAAGAATTCTCCAAAGTTTGAACAGGTCACTTTTTTCCTTCAATATTTTCTTCTAATAGGTAGGTAGACACATTGCCATTTACTCCATTGATGGGCCAGGAAGTACTGTCAATGCTTGTAAAGTCCTTGATGAAGAATCAGAAGCTTTGGTTCTAATCCCAAGTCATATAATATCTACTGATATTGAGTAAATTCTACCCTCAAACTCAGTTTGCTTATCTGTATAACAGGAATAATAATGTCCCTTCAGTATCACAGGGTTATTAGAAGGATCCTTTTAGATAATTCATGGGAACGTGTAAATTTGTGGAGTCTCAATTAATTATACTTATAAATTTGTGAAGTATCAGTAAACTTTCAGGTACCAAGATGTGCTCATTTATTTTAAAAAATGGTGACCTAATTATCTTGTGTGTTTTACAAATAGTGTTGTTGGGAAACTGGGTACGTTTTAATGTTGGAATTGAAATAAAATTTCCAACAGGATTGGAAATCTTACTTTAAGAATTTTGAACTTGTAAACTTAGTAAACTAATATTTAAAAAGCATTTTCCTTCATAAATATGATTGACCACTTAAAAATCAGTAAAATAATTAAAGCTGTAAAAGCAATTGAACAGCAAAGTGGGTTTTTTTAGCCTAGCCTTGACATAATCACTGATTTTGTATTTTAGAGATGCTCTTAGTGATCTTGCATTACATTTTTTGAACAAAATGAAGATTATGGTGATTAAGGATATTGAAAGAGAAGACATTGAATTCATTTGTAAGGTAAAATATTAACATCTGTATTTGGGGAAAATGTCTGATAATCAAATAAATGTTGCCTTAATTTGCGGATTTGACTTTCCAGACAATTGGAACCAAACCAGTTGCCCATATTGACCAATTCACTGCTGACATGCTGGGTTCTGCTGAGTTAGCTGAGGAAGTCAATTTAAATGGTTCTGGCAAGCTGCTCAAGGTATTATAATTATAAGCTTCTATTGCTTTTATTATTTATTTTTTCTTTTAACCCTCATTTCAAATACTTAATTTGGAATTTGTTTATTAAAGATTACAGGCTGTGCCAGCCCTGGAAAAACAGTTACAATTGTTGTTCGTGGCTCTAACAAACTGGTGATAGAAGAGGCTGAGCGCTCCATTCATGATGCCCTATGTGTTATTCGCTGTTTAGTGAAGAAGAGGTAATGTAAATGCTACATTATTAAGTAACATTTTGAACATTAAAAGTTCTATATTTTAACTGTTTTTAAGGTATAAGTAAATTATTAAAATTTCTGTTGGATACAATAAGCTAAAAATGTGTTTGTGAATTTCAGAGCTCTTATTGCAGGAGGTGGTGCTCCAGAAATAGAGTTAGCCCTACGATTAACTGAATATTCACGAACATTGAGTGGTATGGAATCCTACTGCATTCGTGCTTTTGCAGATGCTATGGAGGTCATTCCATCTACACTAGCTGAAAATGCTGGCCTGAATCCCATTTCTACAGTAACAGAACTACGAAACCGGCATGCCCAAGGAGAAAAAACTACAGGCATTAATGTCCGAAAGGTAATAATTTAATCTTTAGTTATTGCAGAGAATTTGGTTAAAGTTAAAAGCATCATAATTATCTTTTGAGTGACAAACTTTATAATTAAAAGTAGTTTAATCCTATATTTAAATATGAGACCTGCAAGTTTATGTATGCCATCGAGTTAACAAGGAAGATGATGCCTATTGGGAAGTATTTGTTCATTAAATCTGGCACTTGTTGAGCGTGGCTTTTAGCAAGTTACTTAGTATGTTCTTTAGTTTCCTTAGTTGTAAAAACAAGGATGATTGCTGGGCAAGGTAGCTCACGCCTGTAATCCTAGCACTCTGGGAGGCTGAGGTGGGCAGATTGCTTGAGGCCAGGAGTTTGAAACCAGCCTGAGCAAGAGCGAGACCCCTTCTTCACTATAAATAGAAAGAAATTAATTGGCCAACTAATATATAGAGAAAAAATTAGCTGGGCATGGTGGTGCATGCCTATAGTCCCAGCTACTCAGGAGGCTGAGGCAGGATTGCTTGAGCCCAGGAGTTTGAGGTTGCTGTAAGCTAGGCTGATGCCACGGCACTCACTCTAGCCTGGGCAACAAAGTGAGACTCTGTCTCAAAAAAAAAAAAAACAAGGATAATTAATAGTTCCCTTGTATGTAGGCCTGTTGGCGAGGATTAAATGCATTATTAATTAGAAAGCTCTTAGATCAATGCTTGGCATATAGTAAACACTTTGTAAATATTAACCATTGCTCTTGTGAGCACCAGCTAGTGTAGTTATGTAAGGTAAACATGCAGAAAGTAATAATGTTCCCTTTTTAATTAATGTTTTTTATAAAGACAAATAATACATGATGGGAAACAGACAGTCCAAGATAATTTTGAATGGTACAGAACTTCAAAGGAAGGCACCACCTGATTAGGGAAAGCTTTATAAAGATGTAACTTTGGTAGAGAATGAAGAAATTTGAGATGGGGAAGCGATGGTTTATAGGCAAGAAGGAACAAGGACCAAGAGATTACTAACATGTGTAGAACAGGGGTTGTATGTTGGTGATATTGTGAACTTTTAAAGTTGGAAAGATCAGATAAAAGCTATAATGAAGGCCGGGCGCGGTGGCTCACACCTGTAGTCCTAGCTCCTAGGAGGCCGAGGCGGGCGGATTGCTCGAGTTCAGGAGTTCGAAACCAGCCTGAGCAAGAGCGAGACCCCGCCTCTACTATAAATAGAAATTAATTGGCCAACTAATATATATATACAAAAAATTAGCTGGGCATGGTGGTGCATGCCTGTAGTCCCAGCTACTTGGGAGGCTGAGGCAGGAGGATCGCTTGAGCCCAGGAGTTTGAGGTTGCTGTGAGCTAGGCTGATGCCACGGCACTCACTCCAGCCTGGGCAACAAATCGAGACTCTGTCTCAAAAAAAAAAAAAAAAAGCTATAATGAAGAGGCTCCTTGATTACTGAGGCAGACATTTTTTTTCCCTTCCAGTAGTAGCTAAGATGATGAATATTTTAAGGAAGGATGACTGGAGATAGGGGTGCCTGTTGGGGCCATCAGCAGTAATCCTGAAATAAAGGGGACTAGGATAGTGCAATGAAGAATTTAAGGCAGGAAATAAGAGATGTAAAGGAAGATTGGATCATACTTGGTCTGATTCAGAATTAAAATTCAGAGATGATTTAAGCATTAAAGATCTCATGACTTTTAAATACTGTATTACAATCAGTAATTTTGCCAGTATATTTTAAATTAATAACATAGAAGTTGTTTTGGATTTAGGATTGGGGGAATCCAGCATTAATTCAGGTTTTCTAAATTTTAATAGAAATGGAACCTACAATGTAGAACAGAGCTTAGTAGAGTATCTTACTCTTATGTGCCTAAGCAAGGGAAAACTAGGTTGGAAATGGTCTAGAGGCACACTTGTGACAATGTTGTTGTTGTTGTTGTTTATAATTACAAACACTGAAAGCAACTTGTGCTGATTTGCAGGGCGGCATTTCTAACATTTTGGAGGAACTGGTTGTCCAGCCTCTGTTGGTTTCAGTGAGTGCTTTGACCCTAGCAACTGAAACTGTTCGGAGCATTCTGAAAATTGATGATGTGGTGAGTATATATAGATTGCATATTTCCCTATAAGATCAAAAGGGCATATATTTTTGAAGGTTTTTATTTTTGAGAAATGTTTGGGTATCAGGTTTATACTTACGGTTTTATGTCATCTGTAAAATGGGGGAAATTGACTTTAAAACATCTTCCCACCTTAAAATTCTGTCATCACAGGTTTTAAAACATAAGTTTTTCTCTTATCAGGTAAACACTCGATAATCTGGATAACTGGTTGACTGGCATCATAATGGCCACCAGTACATCGGCTAGAGTGGAAGATGATCGCCTTGGTGGTCCCTGTTATTTGGAAGATTGTTTCCTCTATGAATTCCTGAGCTTGGTCTTCCAGTTGGCATTTGTTTGAAATTGTATTGAAACGATTTAATGAAAATATTAAATATTTGGTTTGAAAAGGCAGGTTAATTTATCTCCCCACCCAACATTCTTTTATTTCTGATACTTTTGAAAAACTTAGAAGCAGGGAAGAAATTAGTTTATTTTTACATGTTGACTTTCTTATAGATTAATCCTGGGGATTTTCTTAACTTTTTACTCTACATAGGCATTTATCCATTTGACTTCTGTTTGTTTTTTTTTAACAAGTATTTAGAAGATAAAGTGGCCCAATATAAATGTCCATCAGCATAAAAACTATCAAAGTGTAAGATACATGCTGTCTTAAAAGTTAGACACAAAGATACAAAGTGAAAAAATGAAAGCCTCCCTTATCTTACTATGCGAATCCCTCTCCCCTGTAATAACCCCTGCTGTGTTAATTAGATTCCTTCTACAAATAAATATGTAGCAAATCTTACTTGTACAAAAGGAATTAATTAATACATCTCATTTCAGTGGGTTTAAACATCTATTCTGCACATATTATAGCTAGTGATCTTTTTTACACATCTTAAATGCTCCCTTTATAAAAGCTTTCATGCCTTTAGATAAAGGCCAGGCCTTTAAGATGTATGTACCACAAGTTTGGTCTACACAATCTAGTACTTTACCTACCATTTCTCCTCTTGTTTATTTCACAAGGAATATGATGAAAGCAATTGGGCCTCTCCTTAGAATTGTGGAGAAATAATTTCAGCCAACCAGTCTGAATCTCCTTTTCAGTCTATCACAGAACTCAAGTAGTTAGCTAATTTGGTAATTTAAGTCTAATATTTCTAGATGCGGATTTCTGTATTGTCTGGAATTTAGTAGTTCGGTTTGTTCCTCATTTTAATGGATTATTGAGGGCTTGTGTAAAATATGCTAATTCTAGCTGTCATAAAACAATTGTCATGTATATCCTAAGATCTTTGAAGTCAAATACTTCTCTTATCCATATTATTTACATTGAATTATTTATCAGTGATTCAGCACCTGGTAGGTTTTTTGTATTTGGATTTTGGTTTTTTAAGAGAAGGGGTTTTTGTTGCCCATGTTGGAGTGTAGTGGCTATTCATAGGTGCAGTCATAGTGTGCTATATAGCCTCAAACGTCTAGGCTTAGGGGATCCTCTGGCCCCAGCCTCTTAAGTATCTGGGACTACAGGTGCATGCTACTGAGCCTGGCTGGCAGCACAATATTTTTATGTCTTATACTACACCTAAATGTACGAATAGTTTATGTAACAATTCTTAAAGAGAACTCTTCTAAGCCAAATATTTCCTATGCATTTGTTCTGTTATGTTTGCTTTGGTAGAAATTAAATTGCCCTGGTGCTATGGATCATGCCTATAATCCTACCACCCTGGGAGGCCAAGGCAGGAGGATTGGTTGAGGCCAGGAGTTTGAGACGAACCTGAGCAAGAATGAGACCCCATCTCTACAAAAAAACACAGAAATTAGCTGGGCGTGGTGGCACACCTGTAGTCCCAGCTACTAGGGAAGCTGAGGCAGAAGAATGGCAAGTCACTTCTATTTTAAGGAATGGAAGAGCAAATGAGAAAGCTCTCAAAGGAGATTTGATACAGTTACATAACTCTACAGCAGTGGAGGATTCCCGTTAAACGTTTAAAGGGTATGCTTTTAGTGAGTAATAAAAAGGGATGTGACTACCCTATGGGGCAGAGGTTTTGTTTTTTTCTGGATTGCTGTACTTCACCTTCAACTTTTTATTATGAAAACTTTCAAATATGTAGGAAAGTTTTAAGAATGGTATGAACATTGTGTACCCTCCACCTAGATTTAATTATTGACATTTTGCCATACAGTTGGTTCTGTAACACATGTTTTGTGTGTTCTTAGTGTGACTCAGCTGAGTGCATTCTGTTTACCTGTTTATTCTGAGGAAGTCACATAAGTACATAGAAGCCACCACAGTATGCAAAATTGCACAATAGAAACCACAGGAGTTGGGAAGCATTGTTAGGAACACAGCACAAAAACTTAAGCAACAAAAAAACCTAATAAAAACAGTTTTACACATTAAATGATTAAATACTATATGAAACACAGCACCTTACCTTGAAAAAAAACTGTAAAGCTTGCTTATGGAAATGTTAAGAGGGTTGCACCTAATGTTACTATGAAGGAGGGTTCATAGTAGGAGGGTTATCTGAAAAATGACATGGTAACACCATGTGTGGATGGGTGTGGCTCATAACAATGGATGGGTGTATCTACATGTTTTGAGTTGTATGTGTTTTAGTGTAATTCAGCTGAGTGCATTCTGTTCACCTATTCTAAAGAAATCACATAAGCAAATGTGAAGTTAGCATTTTGCTCAAATAGTTCACTAATTGCTGCTTTGGAACCAATTCATGTTTTCAAAACAAGCATTGTAACTTAACTAATACACTTTTGAATCATTTGAAAGTAAGTTTAGACTTAAACTGTGTATTCAAATGAGGACATTTTCATGTAAGAACAGTTTTGTAATATCTAATACCCGATTTTGTTTTTTGAGATGCAGTCTTGCTCTGTCACCCAGGCTAGAGTGCAGTGGCATGATCATAGCTCCCTTCAGCCTCAAACTCCTGGGCTCAAGCCATTCTCCTGCCTCAGTCTCCCAAGGAGCTGGGAATACAAGCACACACCACCATGCCTGGCTAATTTTTCTATTTTTTGGAGAGATGGTGTCTCGCTCCTGTTCAGGCTGGTCTTGACCTCCCAGGGTGCTAGGATTACAGACATGAGCTACCTCGCCCAGCCCTGTATTCAGATTTTTCTAACTGTCCCCAGAATGTCTTTCTCATGTTTTAAACCAAGATCCATTTGATGTTTACACATTGCATTTAGTTGTTGCGTCTTACCGGTCTCTGATCTACACTCACGAACTTCAACTTTTTTTTTTAAGAATCCAAGCGTATTGTCTGTCTCTCATCTGGATTTCATCTTATGTGACATGTTTCTCTCTTTCCCATAAAAATCAAAAATTAGCTCTAAAGAGGTTACATAAACTTTTGGCAAGAATATTTTATAGGAGATGATGTATGTGTTGTAGTATGTCTGCCTTAAGGTGCTCCAGAGAAACAAGCAATAGGATATAGAGAAATATCTCTGGGAAGATTTATTGAGTTGCAGCTCACACCAAGAAGTCTCATAGTATGCCATCTGCAAACTGGAGACTTAGGAAAGTTGATATAGTTCAAAGGCCTGAAAGCCAGAGAGCCAATGGTGTAGATTCTAGTCAGGTGTGAAGGCCAGAGAATTAGGAGTTCAGAGGGTATGTGTCTCCTACTTCAGCAGAGAATGAATCCAACTTTCCCCTGCTTGCTTCTCTTAAGGCTCTCAACAGATTAGAAGATGCCCGCCAACATGGGGGGCAGGAGGCGCTATTCTCTTCGCTTTACTCAGTCCACCAATTCAAATGTTAAGCTCTTCAAGAAACACCCTCAGACACTCTCCCCTGCCAATGTTTTTTGAAACAAGGTCCCTGTTGCCTAGGCTGGAGTGCAATGATCAAAGTTCATTGAGACCTTGAACTCCTAGGCTCAAGTGATCATTGTGCCTCAGCCTCCTGAGTAGCTGGGGCTACCGGTGCACACCACCATGCCCAGCTAATTATTTTTTGTAGAGACCAGGTCTTAAACATGTCCAGACTTATCTCAAACTCCTGGGCTCAAGCAATCTTCCTACTTTGGCCTCCCAAAGTGCTGGCATTATAGGTGTGAGATACTGCATCTAGTTAAGTTGGACATTTAAACTTATGAAACTAATGGGGAAAATTTTAATGCAGAGTAAGCTTTAAAATGTCTGTAGCCTTTACATTGTGAATAGCAGGAAAAAAATAAAATTTTTCTTCTAGTATTAGAAAAATATCTTAATACTTAAGCTAAGAAGTTGCTCGCAACATTGACATGAAATTCTGACATATATCTTGGATGTTTCATTCTCATCTTAATCATAAATATCAACTAACAATCATGTTGGAACTACATTGTTATTTAATTGCAACCATAGGTTGGCAACAAATCCAGCAACAAAAACCAGTGCAAGTATTCTGGGAGAATCAATCCTGTAAGAGGAATTTATAGGAAAGAGTGTATTCCATTATTTATAAATCATGTGCTATAATCCTTTATATCTGTAAATCTTAGGAGCTTAATCTGTCTCACACACACTGTACCCCCAGAGAGCCAGTGGTTGACCATTTACCACTGGCTGACAGCCTCCAGCCACAGCACCTTTGAAATCCTCCAGTGTTCCATCTGAGAACATGCTCTTCCCAGGAACACTAGCCAGTGACTGAGATGGCAGGGCCAGTAGTATCTGGACATTTCTGCTCATTATAGAACTCATCTAGAACAATCTTTGTGCTGGAGCTCTCTTGAGCTGGCTGAGACTTTTTCAGAGCTGCACTGTAATTTGAACCTCCTCTACCCAATTCTCCCCTGCCCCTTTTCTAAGGTGTCCAACTATATCTTGGCCTGAGGTCTTTCCTTCTCCTCTCTTATCTTTCACCAGAATTTCCCCCAATAAATCTCTTTGCACTTTTAACTCCTTGGTGTTAGCTTCCTGGAGGACCCAAACTGACGGCAAAAAGAAAGACAACCCAAATCCAAACGGAGATAATGTTAATAGTGCAGATTTACAGATTAAATTTATAGTATACCTTGTCTGTAACCATTACATCATGAATAGTCCGAGAAATTGGGGAAAATTCTTCCAATATTGGGAAACTAGTATGTTTCTGCAGAGAATACTATTCAGGAATTGAAGAGACCACTAATGTGCAAACAACATGGATGAATCTCAAAAAATCATAAACCCAGTATGCTGAGCAAAAGAAGCAGAGAGCAAAAAGAGCACACATTGTAGTTTTCCATTTATATGAAGTTCTAGAGTAGTCTAGGAGGTAGAATGGAGAATAAGGGATCTTTGTGAGATGATGGAAATGTTTTATATCTTAATAGGGGTATGATTTTATGGATGTTAACATTTGTCAGAATTCATCTATACATTTAACATATTTCATTGTATATATGATACATTGCAATACAAAAGTGCAAAAACAATTCTTCCTATGATGTAAGATGTCACCTTCTTGTAGATATATTTCTACTGTATATATTTTGAGGCTGGATGGCTGCATGAACTCATGAACTGAACTGAAACTTCTGTTCTACATAAACACACATGTCCTCCACACGCATTCCATTTTATTATTTTAATCTTCCATTTGCAGTGCTTCAGCATGTGGACCTGTTTTGCTGTTTTGGGGTCAGATTTATACCAAATCCCAGGAGAGGCACGTGCAGCCACAGAGTTGCATGTGGCTGACTGTAAGTTGCTTACCCTGGTCACTTGGCCGTACACACCTCATAGGCTACCAGCTCTGGCGTCTGATCAGAACTCAGCCGGCAGCTGTTTCAGCGTGTGAAGCAAATGCTCAGTCTAAACAAAGGGCAGCCTGAAGCAGGTGGGGAGTGGAGGATTTTGCAGGTGTTCACACTCCAGACAGGCGAAGAAGGAAGGTTTGGTAAGATAGGCTCAAATCTAAGCTATTCTAAGCTATGAGTCGAATTTAGACGACTCGCGCTACATACGAGGAAAATACTGTAACTTTATGGCAGTGATGGCGCGTTGTAGGGCCCGGGCCGGCAGAGGCTTAAAAGGAGCATCTAAGCCAGGCCCAGTGGCTCACGCCTGTAATCCTAGCACTCTGGGAGGTCGAGGTGGGCAGATTGCTCGAGGTCAGGAGTTCGAAACCAGCCTGAGCTAGACCCTCCCCCTCTACTATAAAAATAGAAAGAAATTAATTGGCCAACTAATATATATATATAAAATTAGCCGGGCATGGTGGCACGTGTCTGTTGTCCCAGCTACTCGGGAGGCTGAGGCAGGATTACTTGAGCCCAGGGGTTTGAGGTTGCTGTGAGCTAGGCTGACGCCATGGCACTCACTCTAGCCTGGGAAACAGAGCGAGACTCTGTCTCAAAAAAAAAAAAAAAAAAAAAAGCGTCTGCCTCGGCCTCAGGAAGTAGGGGCCTGAGTAGCGGATGCCTGAGGGCTGGGCCTCGCCTATCTACAGCCACGTGGTACAGAAGGCAGGAGCCATTTGAAGCACCCAAATCCCAGGTAGAAGAGATGATGGGGGTGACGTGAGGATGGTTGTTTCTGTGGTCACTTTTGGGCACTGTCACGCCGATGAACCCAAAACAAACGCCGAGCTCCCACTACCTACGTTGTCTCTCACTAGTGGGAGGGCCAGCGCCTCACAACTCTGGGCTTTTATTGGTCAGGTCAAGAAAACCGCGAGAGGGACAACTAGCAGCCTCCTTCTGATTGGTCGATTTCTGCTAGCTCTAAAGTCAATCAAAGTAGAATGTACGACCCTCCTTCCTAGTCCTGGGTTCCCAGGGGAGCCATGTTAGGTAGCCGGAGGCAAACCGTACACAATTCTGAGACTACCACACTGTATCCCCCTGCTTTCTTCTGTCTCCGCCTAACATGTTACTTCAGTTAATAAAAATGTGCTCTTCACAAAACGAGTTGTCTCATTAATATAATGTAAGAAGTCTGCGTTTAGGCCGTTAGACGCAAAGGAGAATAGGTGCCCCGTTAAGCCTGCCAACCTTCTAAACTAGCGAACACTGAACACCGACTCCCACTATCTAGTAAGCGCCCGACTCGGGTCTCTGGCAGCGTGCGAGGATTTTGTGTGACTTTTGGTCCATCGCGGCCCCTGTAGCATCCCTAGTTACCGCGCCCCTAGTAACCACCCATCTCAAGCAGGGAGCCGCCAAGTCGCCAGAGGCCGCGCCAGCTTACCCGCCCCGGGCCAGCGCGGGCGCTCAGGCCTCGGAGGCGGGGTAATGGCCGCTTCGCACCCAACAGCAAGGCGCACGGCCTCCAGTTTCCTAACCCTGGCCAATCCCAACACTGAAGCGCAGGTCGCTCAGTACGAACGTAAAGACCCCTTAGAGGACCTGGCGACTGCAGCGGCGATCTTGGACGATGATGATGAGAACTGGGTGCAGCCCGCGGGGACGTCGGTAATGCCGGGGCGAGACCTGGGCTGGGACCTAGTGCTGGCTGGGAGCAGGCTGGAGAACGTGGTGCCCTGTGCAGATATTCCCTACTGGGTGATCCTGGCCTACCACCTTCTCTCTGCCCACACGGGAAATACTCAAGGTGTTGAAAAGTATTTTAATTTCCACCAAAGAGATTTTTGTAAAATTTCTTGCACAGCATTTATATTACTCTATTTCTAGAGAGTGCAAAGTATAGAATTTTGCTCCCTACTCTCCAGCATCTGTTGGGAATGGATATTTCCTTTTATTTATTTATTTATTTTTACTTGAGAAAAACTGATCTACACCACAGTGGATAACCCATAAAAACTCAGGTGAATTAGCTGTGCTGTCAGATTTGTTATCACCTTAAGGTCTTGGTTATAAGCAGATCTCAACACAATACCTTACAGGTGGGTGTTTAAAACCATCAAGAGTTCAGTGGATAGATCAGACAGATATATATATATATATATATGTATATATATATATATATGTATATATATATATATATATATATAAACAAACATCCAGAGAAGCAAATTACTAAAGTTTCAATGTTTTTTTTTTTTTTTTTTTTTTTTTTTTTTGAGACAGAGTCTCGCTTGTTGCCCAGGCTAGAGTGAGTGCCGTGGCGTCAGCCTAGCTCACAGCAACCTCAAACTCCTGGGCTCAAGCAATCCTGCTGCCTCAGCCTCCCGAGTAGCTGGGACTACAGGCATGCGCCACCATGCCCGGCTAATTTTCTATATATATTAGTTGGCCAATTAATTTGTTTCTATTTATAGTAGAGACGGGGTCTCGCTCTTGCTCAGGCTGGTTTCGAACTCCTGACCTCGAGCAATCCGCCCGCCTCAGCCTCCCAGAGTGCTAGGATTACAGGCGTGAGCCACCGCGCCCGGCTTCAATGTTTTTTTAAACAGCTCTTCAGAGTGGAGTGAGACAGCCTTTTCACTGATCAATTTTCAGTGTCAAATGTGTTGTGGACACCTGTCCACCAGGTGGAGGGCAGAGCCTGCCATCTGCTCTATTTACTTAAAAGATGGGAACCTTGATTTGAAACTAGCAATCTGCAGACATAAACCTCCTTATCTCCAGTTAAACTTTCTTAATACCATATGTCCAAAGTTTTTTCAGACACAAAACATTATGGTTTAGGGCTAATTGAAATCACTGGATATTTTGGAATTCTAATTTCTTTAATCTACACTAAAATTATTAGTGAGAAAATTTGTAGCATCACCTTTTGTGGCCAACATTTCACCAACATACAAATAACTTAATGTTATCCAGAGTAAGGCAGATGGAGATGCTGAACATTAACCAGAGTCAGAGTCCTAGGGCCAGTTTTGTTCATGATAAAGCTACTCCACAACATGATTTGCAGTAGGCAACAAAAGATGCAAAGTGATGCAGGAAAAAGCTTTGAATGGAGGAAAAGGATTTGGAGTCCTGTTTTGGATCCATTCTCTGCCACTTGCTAGGCGATGTTAGGATGTAAATTCCCAATATCTGTTTCCTTACTTGTAAAGGAACTATAATAATTTTCTTTCTTTCTCATCTTACTTGGCTGTTCTGAGAACCAAATGAGAAAATGTGTCTCATCTAAAGAGCAATTTATATATATTAGTAATAATTATAACAACTGCTAGTGGGACTGTCATTTGAACTATTTCCCTAAAGATTAAATTCCACTTTGGCTTGCTTTGGTAGAGGAGTCAGTCATTTCTATAATTGGAGTTATGTTACTATTTCCAGAGTGGCTGTTAAATTGCAAATTTGTATTAGAAACTGTTATTATCTTTAGGGAGATCAGTTTGTACAATGAGCTAATTTCAACAGGACAGGATCCTATAAAAAACACAAGGAAGCTAAGTGTTATGAGTTTGAGACTGTTCTGAGACCAATACACCTGAAGAATCCCAATGAAACCTGAGTAAGCTGCCACCATAGGCTTCATAGCAGGAGGGCACTAGGTCTGGGGAAAAAGCACTGAAAAGGCAGGAAAGAATATGCAGGAGCCAGACTTTGCTGTCTTCACAGGTTGGCTTGGGCTTCCAACTTGATTTTTAAAGGTTATTTTGTCTCAACTTTACCATCTGTAAAATGTAGTAAATTCCAATACTGTACCCACTACACAAGATGATTAGAGAACGAACTATCACAATAGGTCTCTTTCAGTCCTTAGTTGTGGCAAAACCAGACCACTCATCCCACCCATCCCACCCCATGTCTGCACCATCCCCCACACAGCTTCCCTGCCCTCCAGCACACACACACACACACACACCCCTTGCAGGATTCTCTGCCCATACTGGGCACTGATGCATGTTCCTTGAATCTAGCCTTAGTTGGAGATACCACTTCATAGAACTTGTTATGTGGCTGATGATGACATGGGTAAAACAATATTCTATAATTCACAGTTTAAAATTTTCACTGGATATCCTAATGGGGCAACCTTCTCATTTATTAAGTGCTGATCATTGACTATTCAGTGGTGAATGAAACAGACATAGGTCACACCCTCACAGAGTTTCCAGGCTGGTGAGGGAAGTGAGACAAAAACTAAACAGTCAAATGACTGTAAGATGGAAAATGTTGGGAAAGAAATGAACAGGCTACTATGATTTTAAAAAGGAATGGTAGGGAACCTACTTAACTGAGTTATTAACATTTAGGTCCATGCCTGACGGATGAGAAAGAATAGCCATTTGAAAAGTGGGAATGGGAAGAGCATTCCAGGTAGAAGAAACAACACATGCAGAGGCCCTATGGCAGGAAGAGAAAGAGCTTTGTGTGATTAAGGATCTAAAGGAAAGCCAGCAGAACTGGAAAGGAGAGAGGGAAAGTGGGAGAAGATGAGATTAAGGAGGTGAACGGGGCCTGACCATTCAGGGCCTTGTAGACCAAAGTAAGGAGTTCAGGTTTTATTGGCTGTATAGTGTGAGGTCCTTGAAGGCTTTTAAGAGATAAGATATGTTCCTATTTACATTTTTAAAAAGATCAACTTGTTGGGTTTATGGAGAATGATTGGAAGGTTTAACAAAGCAGAAGTTAGACTGGTGAGGAGGCTGTTGCAGTAATTCACTTTCAGAGGCAATGGATTTAAGAGTTCAAGGGGATGGCAATAAGCAGACATTTCTTTAGAATAGATAGGACTTACTGTTGGATTGGATGTGAGGGCCAAGGAGGAAGAGGAAGAAACCAGGGATGCTCATTCCTAGGTTTCCAGGTAGAACAGCTACATGGAATGTAATGCCACCTACTGAATTGGGGACAATTAGGGAGGAATACGTTTGAGAGGTGGGCAAGAATTAAGGTTTCAGTTTGAACATGGTAAATTCAAGATGCCTGTGAAACTCCCAAGTGGAAATGTCTAAGAAGATGTTGCGCCTATGAAACAAGTCCTCTGGGGTTGGGGCTGGAACATTCTAAAACAGCAGTAATGGATGAGATCACTTAGGGAGTGAGTGCAAAAAAAGGAGAGGGGGCCTAGTACAGAGCTCCTAAGAACCTCAGCATTCAACAGTCAGGTTCAATATCAGGAGAAAAGGGGACAAAGAGATGAATGAGCAATTGCTGTGGTAGGAGGAATATCACAAGAATGTGGAGGTCTCACATTGATTGTTTTTAACATTGAAGGAAAGGGGACATTTCATCCCTAAAATGGGAGGAAAAGAGAAAAGGGGCAAAAGGAATAGTTCCCTCTGATGGCTTCTGTTTTCCCAAAGAAATGAAAAAGTTATCAGTGGGTAGTTGGGAGGGTGCAGGTGGGTGCTATTACAGGAGCAAGGGAAAAGTAGCAGCAGAGCTGGGGAGAGTGGAGAGCCCTCTTCCAGCAGGAACCCGGAGGAGCCAGGCAGGCCAAGTGTCTGTTAGACATTGTTCAGTGTTTCATTTAGTATTTTTTTGTTTTTTTGAGACAGAGTCTCACTTTGTTGCCCAGGCTAGAGTGAGTGCCATGGCATCAGCCTAGCTCACAGCAACCTCAAACTCCTGGGCTCAAGCAATCCTTCTTGCCTCAGCCTCCCAGGTGGCTGGGACTATAGGCATACGCCACCATGCCCAGCTAATTTTTTCTATATATATTAGTTGGCCAATTAATTTCTATTTATAGTAGAGACAGGGTCTCACTCTTGCTCAGGCTGGTTTCGAACTCCTGACCTCAAGCAATCCACCCGCCTTGGCCTCCCAGAGTGCCAGGATTACAGGCGTGAGCCACCGAGCCTGGCCTTCATTTAGTATTAATATTCACAAAACATTCTTTTCTTTTTTTAAAAGTTACATTTCAATTATGTCAATAGTACATGAACACATTCTCCTTTTAAAGTATCAAGTGTTACATATGTGGTATAGGCCCTTTTAACATCTCTCCCCTAAAAAAAAAGAAAATCTGGGTAACCACTCTCTCCCCATTGGTAGCCACTGTTTTGAAAATAATATGTATTCTATTCTTCTGGGCTTTTTTTCTATCTCCTACATATATAATTTTTAAATATATGGTAGTACACTATAATTCTGCAACTTGCTTTTATCTTTTATCATTTATTGGTGGTCTACCCATGTTGGTATATATAGATCTGCCTCATTCCTTACAAATTTTTTCCAATGAAAAGCATTTTTTTTAAAATAAAAATTCCAGAATTGCAGATGAAACTATATAAACTACAATGCAAACAATTCTTCATGGGTGCTGAGTACTAATGAAGCAACAGGTGCTGGAAGGATTCATCATCTAAATGGGTCAAGCCAGTCTAGGGAAGATTATCCTCTTATCTAGTAGCTGCATTTACATCATTCCACAAAAAGCTGAACAACTGAAGGAAGAGAGTACTGTTTTAGGCTCTTGGAAAAATAATGTCTATGGCTTAGGTTATTTGATATAGTAAATGTTTTCTGAAGGGAGACAATTAAAGATGAAATTAGAATTGGAAGCTACTTATTAGCTATTCATCAGTTTTAGGTAAAACACTGTGAGATCAGTATTAAGCTGCAAATGGAATAGGTATAGTGCAAGATCAGTGCATAACTATAATTTATCAGACCTACCGCATCTCTTCAGAAGCTACTCATCCCTGTATGTCTTTTTCAGACAATTCTTCCCATACCAAATAAATTTGATCCTTCTTGTGTAAATGATTGCTATAAGACCTTTTAAGAGATATTCTAAAAGAATGAATGGGAGCACATAGATGCTTTTGCCTAAAAACAATTCTTTGGAATACCCTCTCGTTTTAATTATAGTTTTTGGAACATGGGCCTTTTTCTTAGTACTCAGTAGAATATAGCTCTTTAGAGTGGCCAATTTTTTGTTTGTTTGTTTGCATAATTCAGTCCTTTGTGAAGGAATAACTATTCTCTTCCCTTGGTGAAAACTTATATTTTTTATAACTATACATTCATTTGTTCAACAAATGTTTATTGAATATCTGTCATTGGCCAGGTACTCTTCTAGACACTATAGCCCCCTCACTGCAGCCAGCTTTGCCTTCCTTTACTCTACCTACTTGCTACCAGAGGAATCCTTCTGACCATTACTGACATGTCACTCCTCTGCTTCACATCCTTCAAGGCTCCTGTTGTTTATAGCCTGGCCACCCAGGCTCTTGGCTGGGGCTCTTGACTTGTCTTTTTCATCTTGTTTCCCAACCCCCTGCGTACATATGCCCTGTTCCCCACTCCCATTTGGAACTATTTACTGCTCTCCTAAGCACACATGCCTATTCCTGCCTCTTGTAGCTAAAATCCCTCCCTACTCTTGGGAGGAGCAAGGTATGTCTTTGGAGCCTAACAGACTTGGGATTGAATCCCAGCTCTGCTGCATTCTAGCTGTGTGACTGCAGGCAGGTCACCTAACTCTTCTGAGCCTCAGTTTCCTCATCGAGACTGCCTTTTGATTTGTCATGAAGTAACATATGATGAATGTTCTAGCACTATGCCTCAGATTTCTTTGTTCTTTTTTCACTGCTCCCCTGATCTGGCAAACTCTGTCCTCATCCACCCTTATGTCTCCAGTCTGGCTCACCTCTGTGAATTCTGCCTCTTTGTCTCATAGTCTGATACTGTGACCTATATGGTTACGGGTCTATCTCCCTGCTCAGCTGGAAGCAGCCCATGGGCTAGAATCAGGAGTTCTCTTTCATGCTAAGTCAGCTGTCAATTATTTATGTGTATTTCCTCTCCTAAACTAGCTGGAAGCTTCTCGAAGGTGAAGTTTTTAATCTGATTTGTATCTTTTAGCAGGAAGCTAAATGCTGGATGTCTCCCAAATATTTGATGAATGAGGAAATTAACAAAGTACTCATCCCCCAAATAAGGAAGTAATAGTGAGGAGCACATATAGAAACACCAGCAGATATCAAAGAATTCTCTTAATTGAGTTGTTTGACATATAGAAAGCAGTTCTCTGATTCATAGATTTGTTGATAGCAAATCTCTGTATATCAGTTCTATTGAAGACTTATTTTCTTTCATTTGTTTTCTCTCAGTTACCCCAAGTAATATAACATTGGACTTTTGTACACTGACTTTAGCCCATTTAAAAAAATACCAGGCTAGGCACGGTGACTCACGCTTGTAATCCTAGCTCTCTGGGAGGCCAAGGCAGTAGGATCACTCAAGGTCAGGAGTTTGAAACCAGCCAGAGCAAGAGCAACACCCTGTCTCTACTAAAAATAGAAAGAAATTACTTGGACAGCTAAAAAATATATAGGAAAAATTAGCCAGCCATGGTGGCACATGCCTGTAGTCCCAGCTACTCGGGAGGCTGAGGCAGAAGGATCAGGAGTTTAAGGTTGCTGTGAGCTAGGCTGACACCATGGCACTCTAGCCCAGGCAACACATTGAGACTCTGTCTAAAAAAATATGTATATATACCATATTTATAACTATTATTTATAATTGACTCTTCTGAATTTTTCTTTTGGGAGAAGCTAAACAGATTTATTTTCTAGAGTCTTATCAGATTTGAGCTATAATTTTCTGTAGCAATTTTTTTTTAATCTGTTTTTTGAATCTTTTTAATTTTGAATCTGTTCCAGGCAGTAGGCTCAATGTTAAACCATGATTGGCAGCCTTTTATGCATAGTATCATAAATAATTTCAACTGTTTCTCAACTTAGAACATATTAAAATTTTTACATTCATGGAGAAAATGTGGTTTTATCTCTTTAGTTGCTTCAGTTAAAAGAACTGAAAGGTATGTAAAAGGAGCGAGGGAAAAAGTCCAGTCAGATCCTTCCAGGCATGACCTGTATATAGAATAACTACTACCTTCTTGTTCCTTTGTCACTCCCAGAGTCCCTGTCACCCCTGCTTTTGTGTCACAGGGGCAGCTGTTTTGAAAGTCCTTCCCACCATCTCCCATGCTCTCTTAGTCCTTCCTGAGGTCCCACCCTATGGTGGGAGGGCTTCTCTCAGGCTCCTTGATAAGCCATGAGAACCTTGTCCCACCCCCAAGCCCCCCTTTTCCCCACCATCTCTCCATTGGCACATCTTTGGACCATACTCAGGAGCCCAGCTGAAGGGAGGGCTTGGGCAGTGGTTGCTTGTTTTGCAGGAGGAACTGTGTTCCTCTGCATCGCAGTTAAAACTTACAACTCAAAAGAGGCTCCTTATACAAACCCTTTGTAAAGAGTGGTTTGATTCTGTCCTATTAGAGTATGATGATAATGGGTTAAACCTTTTGTTGATTTATCTGGGAATCCAGCCATCCTTTATCAAGTGGATTGATGGCATATATTTTCTGGCAGTTTTTTTTGCTCTCTCTTATTCTTAAAATATCATTGGGGTGCTGGGTGTAGTGGCTCACGCCTATAATCCTAGCACTCTGGGAGGCCGAGGTGGGAGGATTGCTCAAGGTCAGGAGTTTGAAACCAGCCTGAGCAAGAGCGAGATCCTGTCTCTACTAAAAATAGAAAGAAAATTAGTTGGACAACTAAAAATATATAGAAAAAATTAGCTGGGCATGGTGTCATGTGCATGTAGTCCCAGCTACTCGGGAGGCTGAGGCAGGAGGATCACCTGAGCTCAGGAGTTTGAGGTTTCTGTGAGCTAGGCTGACACCACAGCACTCTAGCCCGGGCAACAGAGTGAGACTCTGTCTCAAAAAAAAAAAAAAAAAAAAAAAAAAAAAATATATATATATATATATGTATCATTGGGGGAAAATATACATAGCCCATAAGTAACTTACAACCTAACTAGGTGGACTCTTTAAGAAGCAGCATTTGGATAAGTGTCAGCTTAATTTGTTTTTCAGTTCCAAACACTGCATAACAGATTTTTCTCCCCCACCAGGCTGATTTTTACACCAACTTTTCTGGGGTGAATGAACATACATCAATAAACTATAAGGACTTTGTTAACTTTTCTGATATTTTCCAATCTAATGAAGAATATTTCAAGAAACTAGAAGAACTGAAGACTGCCCACATAGAAAGTATGGCAAAATTAGAGAAAATGTACCAGGATAAATTAAAGATAAAGGGAGTTCAGCCAGCGATGGTCAAGGAAGATACTGTTAGTGACTCTTCTGGGTAAGTTTGTACTCAATATCATTTGTGGGCTATAAACATGTATACTTGAAAGTGCAGAACAAAGTTATTTCAGAATATTTTCTCTTAAATATTCCTTTGTACTCATAGGTGCATTTCACAGAGGTGGAATTTTATTCAAAATGTTTAATGATTTATAAGTTTACTAGGTGACCTCTTGTTTTGAGAGGCATTTGGTGGCCATTTGGTCTTTTCTCTCTGACCTACCATTCATAGAACTATAGAAATGTATCAAAATACATAGTCTGGACCATTTTAAATGATGAATATTAAAGTTTAATTTTAAAAGCTCTTTATAATATGTGGATTAACATGAGTTCATTAATGATCCAGTACAAAGAGTTTAGCTAGGAGACATGAATCTGATTTATGTTTTCAGGACAGTGTGCAATTTAGAGACCCATTTCTGCTGTGAACTCACTTTAAAACTTGAGACAATTCACCTAGTCAGTCAGCGCCGATTGTGTGTCTTCTGTGTGCCAGACCATGCCTGGGCACTGTCCCCAGTACCCAAAAGCATGAAAAACAAGATACTCTACAGCCTGAGCAAGAATGAGACCCTGTCTCTACTATAAATAGAAAGAAATTAGCCAAACAACTAAAAATAGAAAAAATTAGCCGGGCATGGTGGCACATGCCTGTAGTCCCAGCTACCCGGGAGGCTGAGGCAGGAGGATCGCTTGAGCCCAGGAGTTTGAGGTTGCTGTGAGCTAGGCTGATGCCATGGCACTCTAGCCCAAGCAAGAGAGTGAGACTCTGAAAAAAACAAAACAAAAAAACAAGTTACTCTTAAGGAGCTCAGAGATTCGCCAAGAGGCAAAAATAGCATTACAACATCATGTACCAAGGTGTTATAGAAACAGAAGAAGAAGCAGTTTATCATGCCAAAGTGTTGGTAGAGGGATGTAGGCAAGAATTTTCCACAAAAGTGTCACATCCAAGTTCAGTCTTGAGGGAGGAGTAAGACGTGCAGCAGATACAGGAAGCAAAGGGTGGCCTTCTAGGCAGCAGAAACCATATACAAAGGCAAGGCAATGTGAGAAATCATAGTGTGTGTGAAGAACTTCACAGAGTTGGTTATCACTTAAGAAAAGTTGTCAGGCGTGATGGGTCACATCTGTTGTCCCAGTTACTAGAGAGGCTGAGGTGGGAGGATGGCTTGAGCCCAGGCATTGGAGGCTGCAGTGAGCTCTGATTGCACCACTGCACTCCAGCCTAGATGACAGAGCAAGACCCCATCTCTAAAAAATAAAAATAAATAAAATAAAAAGAATGGTGATTAAAGGTAGGGAGTGGTCAGAGGTAAGCCTGGAAAGGTAGGCAGGGGCCAGTCTTGAAGGGCTTTACAATCTAGACTTGACTTTGTAGCAATGAGGAATCATTGAAAAGTTTCGAGCAGGAGAGTGACATGATTAGATACATGTTTTTTGGTTTTTGTTTTCTGTTTTTTTGAGACAGAGTCTTCCTTTGTTGCCTGGGCTAGAGTGCCATGGCGTCAGCCTAGCTCACAGCAACCTCAAACTCCTGAGCTCAAGCGATCCTTCTGCCTCAGCCTCCCAAGTAGCTGAGACTACAGGCATGTGCCACCATGCCTGGCTAATTTTTTCTATTTTTAGTAGAGATAGGATCTCGCTTTTGCTCAGGCTGGTCTAGAATTCCTGACCTCAAGCGATTCTCCCACCTCGGCCTCCCAGAACACTAGGACTATAGGCATGAGCCACCATGCCCAGCCCAGATATGTGTTTTCAGATGATGACTCTAGAAAGAGTGGAGTAGAAGTTAGACACAAGGAGCCTCTGACATCTCATGTTCCTCCCTTATACACTGAAAGAATCAAACTAGATAATTTATAGGCATCTCCCAGCTTTATTCTAAATAAAAGTGGTAATTTCTAAAAGTCATATCAAAAAAATAAATAAATAAAAGTCCTATCCAGATCCTCCCTCTAACTTATTATACCTTGACCTTAGAAAATATTTAACTCTATCATAATTTTTATATTTGGTCACATACAATTGAAAGTATAATCTAATTATTCTTCTTACTTAGATCTGTATCAGAAAAGAACTCCTGTCACCCTGTCTCCTTAAAGGCATCGCTTTCTGAGCCTGATTTAGGCCAGTCTTCCTCCTTGTATACTTCTTCCTCTGAAGAGGAATTGTCCAACCAAGAAAAAGAGTATCCTGGGAAAGATAGAATGACCTTTGCAAAGGAGCTCATCAACAACATGTGGACAGACTTTTCTGTGGAAGATTACATTCAGTGTAAAAATACTGACTTCAAAGCAGCTGGAAAAAAAAGGAAGAAACCAAAAAAATGGGTGCCCACAATTACAGTACCTGAGCCTTTTCAAATGATGATTAGAGAACAGAAGAAAAAAGAGGCCATGAAATCTAAATCAGACGTTGAAATGGCACATAAACTGCTCGAAAAACAAGAGGAAGATCCAGAGTGTAAGAAGAAATTCCGAGCCAATCCAGTTCCTGAATTTGTCTTTCTTCCCCTTTATCGTGATTTAGTCAAGCAAAAGGAAGAGCGGAGGAGGGCTCAGAAAGAGAAAAACAAAGCAGCTCTTTTAGCCTCACAAAAGCCATTTAAATTTATTGCAAGGGAGGAACAGAAGCAAGCAGCCCGGGAAAAGCAGCTAAGAGACTTTTTTAAGTCTAAAAAGAAGACAAATCGATTTAAAGCCAGACCCTTACCCCAATCTATTTATGCTTCAATTACCAGTGACAAGTTAAAAGAAGAAGAGCTCTGGGAAAACATTAGGGCACAGCTGAGAGCCCAAGAGCTTTTACAGAATTCATCCTCTGGGCCTTGTACGTCAACTTGCAGACCCAGGAACCCCAAGTGTCCAGAACAGGCTGTAAAATCGAAGGGTAAACATAAGGTTAAGTGCCGGACTTCTGATATTGAAGACCTTCCTGAGAGATATCAGAAACAATTCCCAGAAGACAAGTGCCCAAAAGTGTTAACAGTCTGTCAACCATTTGATCTTCGTGCATCTTCTTGTGCATCTACTAAAAGAGAGAAAATTTTGGCAGACATTGAAGCAGATGAAGAAAATTTAAAAGAAACACGTTGGCCTTATTTGTCTCCAAGGCGTAAGTCACGTGCAAGTGCAAAGCCTTCGCCTTGTAGCTGTAACCCTCCAATGTCCACAGAATCTTCCAGAGGACGAGAACAAGCCATAAGGTAAATAATTAGGATGCAGTACTGACTGACTCATAGTTGCTAAACTAGTGTTTGCAGCTCTGTTGATTTTAGGTTGGTGAATTTCAAAACATTAAGAAATTATTATTGAATCTATAGGATATTTTACCATAATATAGAAAATTTTGCCATAGGGAAGTGTTCTAAGAAATGAATGTATTTTCCGTCTCATAAATCTTTGGGTATAGAAAAGGTTACAGTTGACCTTGATATGATTTCTAATTTCACAAGTCAGATCCTTCTCAAAAGGTTGCCTTTTTTCAACCTTTGAATTTATCCCCTGTTAAATCTTTGCTAAACACTGTTCTCATTGGCTTAAAGTGAATTAAGCCTTAGTTTGTTGCCCTCAGGAGATCACTTGAGGAAAAGAAAATGTTGGAAGAAGAGAGAAATCGGATCCTAACTAAGCAGAAGCAAAGAATGAAAGAATTGCAGAAACTCCTGACAACTCGGGCTAAGGCTTATGACTCACATCAAAGTTTAGCTCAAATGTCTAAATCCAGAGTAAAATATCTCAGGTATCACAAAAGAATCCTGGATCTCCAGACCACTGGTTTTCAAACTTTCTTTCTTTTTTGTTTTAAATCAGTAGATACCAAAATATGAACAGATTGAGAATGGTATTAGTATTTTTTTTTGATTCAAGTTTTTATCAGTTACTTATACTCAGCACACATATAACACACAGTCACCTCATGGTGAAAACCAATGTATATACTCACCTCCACAGTAAGAACCATGAAGCTGTGTTGAACAGAAACATTTTCTATTATGGCCATAGTTAATAGCTGTAATCTGATCATCAGCATCTAATCTTTTTCTTTATATTGCTTTGGATTGCACAATAATTACAGTATTGGGAAAAATCTTTTTATTTATTATTTTTTTTAGTTAGTCACAGGACCAGTGCAGAGAAAAACCTTGATTCGCATAAAGCTCTTTTCTTAACAGCTTGTCATATAATCTCAGAGTATTTTTCAATAATAAATAGGTATGTCAAAGAGCTTTGTTCTAAGTTATGCATGAAATCTGAGAACACAAATTAACACATTGAGGTTAATTACCATCAATTATGTCATGTGTTAACACGTGTGTTTATGCTGAGCAGTACTTGTTGTATTTTTGTGATAGTTTCAATATAAAAAATAAAAATATTTGTAGAATCCCTAGAACCCCTTCACAGAACACTAGAATTCTACAGTACAAAGTTTGAAAACCAGTGTTCTAGATGTCACACATAAAAATGTTTATGTTTAAGTAAGAAAATATCTCCCCCAAAGTCAGGTAAGTAATATGATTTATTAATTTTTAATCTGCTTTGTAAGAACCAAAAAATATATGTATTTGCTTTTCATTACTATGAATATTCCTGTATAATGTAGCATTAATTCATTGATAGAGGGAGTTTTATTTGATGCAATAGTACATTCCTTAGAAATGTACTATTTACCCTTAGGAAGTAAACTAGCTTTTTTTTTTTTTTTAATAAAAGGCGAAAGATTTATTTATTTTCAAGAGAAACTAGAGTATAAACTAGCTTTTTCATAACACCAACTTGTGTATAATTAAGCACAATTATCATTTTAAAGTATATTTTCTCTAGTCCATAAGATCTTACTATCTCAGTAGTTTTTGTATATCGGATTTGGGAAAAACAGCATAATTTAATTCATTATAGGATATTTTCCAAAGAGTAAGTATACTTATGGTAAATTAATGTCTTTTGGTTCCTGTTCCTCCTTTCTCTCTTGATGTGTTCTTGTTGAATTATTAATAATTTTGCCACTAACGTTTAAAAGATGTCATTTTGGGGAAAAAAATAAGTGCAAGGTTGTCTCATTTTCAGAAGAAATTCCTTAAAGAGAAGATAGGTAGTTTGGACCAAATTATTTTTATTTTATGCAGTTATAAATGAGATAAGAGGGCATTCTTTCTTCTCTTTGGGCCAGTTTGAAGCCCCTAAATACATTATGCCTTGAGGATTTCAGAAGTCAAAGTATTCAAACTGTTCCCAGGGCATAAAATGTATGTTTTCAAAACCTAGGATTTTTATTCTGCATAAGTTTTTACCAGTCTAGAAAAGGAATTGAAGTTAACTGTAAACTGTGCTTGTAATTTCTGATTTGTCATCTAAGCTAGATGTTATATGTGCAAGTTCTTATTTCTTAGATGACCTTTTACAATTTCATTCCTTTTATTTAATTTTAGAAAGAGTGAAAAGGAAAGGATGAAAGAATATCAACGAGAACTAGAAGAAAGAGAAGAAAAATTAAAAAACAGGCCACTACTATTTGAAAGAGTCGCTCAGGTTGTGTTTATTGGAATTTAAGAGCTATTATCAGCTTTCTTCCCCCATATCTTCAGCTCCTAAATTTACAGTCCATTTTTCTTATGTGTTATGTAATTATTGAGATATATTATTGTCTGTGACAGCTTCATCAAATCAGCCAAGTAAGTAATTTTGCTTAAAATCTGAGCATTGAATCTTGTTGATGAAGCTTGATAAAGAACACGCTGCCTATCCAATCATTCTCAAAATATTAGTTTCACAACCTGTTTTTAATGGCTAGTCTTTTTTCGGTACCAATGTGGTAAAATAGTAAGGTGAGGCTTTGAAGAATTAAAAAAATGAAACAAAATGGCTATTGAATCAGATTTATGTTTTTTTTAAAGTGAGTCTATAATTCAATCTTCTCTATAATTGTTGAAAGTACTAACTTTCTATAGGAAAAATAAACTGGTCTTATGGATGGTGGACTCTGATTTTACTAAATTTACACTCAATTTTACAACTGAGTAAAACTGGAGATTTGTCAATTTCAAGCCATCTTCTTTGTCCTCATAAGGGAGGGGTTTGTTTGGGTGACATGGCTTAACAATAGACAAAATCACTGGAAGTTACAGGTGCTATGCTGTGAATTTCATGCTGTTCCAATTGGACAGTAGACAGTTCGAGGAGGAGCACTTACCTATGGCAGATGAGCATAGGTTACAGGAATGTACTTGTCAGTGACTATTGAGGACAATGGACATATGTTGTAGGTGAATATGCACATTATAGTCTCTCGGTTTGTAATCCTTTTACTTATTGATTTGAATATAATTTTATATAATGCCTCTCATTTTAAAGGGTGGATTTCTTTTAACATCTCAGTTTCAACTTTAGAGAAAAAAATCATTTTAAGCTGTTCTGTATTATACAGCATAACGTGATTGATGTTTGGCTCGAAGATGTTATCTCCAATGCTGAACTGCAAGTCTTTATGTCCACTTCTCTAGTGATCTCTACCTAGATTTCCCATAGGCATCTTGCATTCGTTTTGCCCCCAACTAGATCTATCTCTTGATTTCCTGCTTTGGTTGGGGACATAATTTAGATGACTGGGAGCCACTTTCCCTGCCCATGACCTCCCCAACTGATCATTGAGAGACTTGTCAAGTTTTTTTCCTTAGTAATTTTTAGATCTGCTCTTCCACCATCCGTGATGGTGAAATGCCAGATGAAACCTCTATTATTTTCTTTCTGAATTATTATAATAGTTTTGATTGTCTTTCCACATTGCTCTTTGCAAAGACATCCATTATATCTTCACCTTGCCATTCCCATTCCCCTGCCAAAATGTTAACCCTGGGTAGGCAGTTAATAACCCTTGGTAACAGGGGCAATCATCCTTTCTCATTGATTTCATTCATTCTGATTTTCAATAAATGGTATCAAGGAGTCTTGTCATTAATTTCCCCAAACAATACCATAAGGTAGGTCTCCCTATATTACAGGTAAACAAACTGAAATTCAAAGAAGGTAGGTCACTCATAAGGTTTACGATTAGTAAATAGTAGAACAAGGATTGAATCCCAAATTGATCTGCTTCCAAACACTCAACCCTAAGCTGTCCTCCCTCCTCCTGGAAAATACAATTCTTGCCATGGTATAGACAATCTTCTGTGATCCCTGTTAACCTCTTTAGTCTGTCTACCACTGTACTCTTCCCACCCCACTTCCTCCCCCCATGTATACCCTTTACTTTCAGGACTTTCCAGACTACTAGACAACTAGTTTCAAACTTGAAGTCTTTATTCTTGCCATTCTTTAAACATCCTTAGATCTTCTTCCTGTCTTTACCTATCTCTTGCTCTTTCAGGCCTTAGTGTACAATCACTTCTTGCATTGTTTCTCCGGGTTGAGTTGGGTACCCTTTTCCTCTGTGTTCTTTTAGTAGCCTGTGCACACAGTCTGTCTTTGCTCCTACTGCATTGTTTGGAAATTATCTGTGGAATAATCTCTCTTCCCTTCTAGCTAATTAATTTTAAGGGTTGTTGTCAAATCTTTGAATTTCCAGCACCTAGCACCTAAGACAATGTCTGGCACAGTGGACATGTTAGTAAATATTCGTTAAAACAAAACTAAATGATTATAATCAAATTAGCCAGTTAATGACCTTACATTTTCTTTCTGGGGTTAGCCCAGGCTGCGAGCACTACTTTGACGTATTAGTGATGACTCTCTGCATTAATAAGTGGTTTTGTCATGCTGTGAATTCCCACCATTTCGAAGCACCACAGAAAATGTAGCAAAATAAATGGTGTGTATGAAATTAAACCCATAAAGAAATTTTAAGTGTTGAAAACATGTTTGTTTTATAACTGATATTTCTTCTACTTTTGGCCCTCACATATGCTCTTCCCTTTGCCCATAACTCTTCTTTCCCCATATACTCCCTACCTCTCATGAGGGCTTGTTACAAATTAAGTGTTCAATAATTATTAAATAAATGAAAGAATTAACTAGAAACTAAACTTCTGGTTATAAAAAAAAAGTTTTTTCTCTTCAAACTAGGTACTGATTATAGACAAACTTTCATCATCATCTTGTGTTATTTTAGTTTCTGGAAGAAAAAAAGCTAATCTTTTTTGGAGAGTCTTTGATAGTAAAATAAAATAACCATACAGTTATTTTAATTGTTCCTTTTATTTCATAGTCTTTATAGGTCTTTTGCATGGTAAAATACAGGGGGTGATATTTCCTCCAATTAGGAACAATAATACATTATTCACCTTGATGTAAAATATTAAAAGATTATTAATTCTACATACAGAGTGACTATGGCAGTGAATCACTATTGCTTTGGTTTTGTTAACATCAATTGGGACAGTTTTTTCTTGCAGTCTATTTTGCTGTGACTATTCCTGCTAATTAATAGCTGTTACTGTAATAAATTTACTTGCAACATTATGCATTGCCCATTTATAGCAGTTAATTGTAGTCTCACTGCTATTGAGTGATCCCTTAGTAGAGTATGTCTGTGATTGATTATAGAACAAACCATGTTGTCTTCTTTCTTGGAAATCACATGGTTTATTAACTGAGTAGATGTTAAATTGAATTTTAAACCAAATTCAGATGGAGACTTACTAGTATTAACTTTGATTATTAGTATCTTTTGAATCTCTATATTTAGTTTGCTTAAATCAGAATATACTATTCTTCATGCATTCAGAGTTAGGTTTGGGGTTTCTTTAATCTTTTCTGCAATCTTTGATCATTCTTCTCATTTCTCACTTTGCCCTGCCTTTCTGTTTTCTAAGGCTTGTCTGTTGGTTTTCACAGCCTCTGGATGCATTTTTACTTACTTTTCTAAAAATTGTTGTTATTCACAGTAGGTGCAATTTAGCAGCAGTTTGAGTGCTTCCTTTTTCAGTTTTCCAGAGTATCAGGAAATGCACTGTGATAGTTTTATCCATTGTAGTCATTCTTTGCTATTTTGGTTTCTCCTGTTGAGCACTGGATTCCATTGTCCCTCATTATGCAGGAGTCCCCAGGTTAGGCAAATATCTGACAATCGCATTGCTGAAGTCAGACTTTAGGCCACCTTCAAACTCTAAGATGGCCACTACCACTTAGAACAGCATGATGGAGTGGAAAAGACCTAGGAAAAAGGTTAAAAGACTTGCTTCTGTCACTCACTAGCCTTATGACTTTAAGCAAACCATTTAACCCGGAGGGTGTGGTGGTCTTGGTATCCTAAATTAGAAATTAGGAAATTAGACTGGGTGCTCATCTGTGCCCTTTCCAATATGAGATGCCTACTGGCGCATTGGAACTGGGCCATTCCTAGTCACCTTGCTTTAGTTGGAGATCTAAAGGGCAATTCTTGGCCCTCTACTAGTCTAGATCCATTCACAGAACTTAAAAGTAAAGTTGATCTTCCCTTCCAAAAAAAAGAAAGAAAGAAAAGAAAAAGAAACAAAAGTAAAATCGAGGCACAATTGTGAACCCACTCACCTTGTGGCTCCATAAAACCTGTGGTCTCAAGAACTGTGATGACTTCTGACTTGCTCCAAGTATGACAGGGTCAGCACAACTCCAACAGATCCCAAAGCCAGGAACTGACATTCTAGAGATTGGAACCCAGTTCTAAATCCATATTCTTTTTACTATATCCCTTGGTTCTTCCACAGAGTAAAGATAGCAACACTGATGAGTTTATCATCTTTGATGGGTTGGGGATTTGGTTTACAAATAGTAAAAATTACAGTAAGCACGTAAAAGAACCCTCTGACAACTAGCTCTCACATGAACCTATTTTCTTATTTTTCTAGATAGATACCTTTCTATAGTCTTAAAAGTATATAAAACCTAGATATAGTGAAAAGAATAATTATAGATCAATATGGCTCATGTGGCTACCACCCAAGCTAGCAAATTCTGCTAGACTAGCATTACCAGCATCCCAGAAATCTCCAGTGTGCCCCTCAGATTGCAACTTTCTACCTCTTTCTGAGAGGTAACCACTGTTCTAGCTTTTGAGATAAATACTTTCTTGTTTACCACTTAGGTACCTATCCTCAAACAATATAGTTTAGTTTTGCCTATTTCTGACTTTTATATGAATAGATCATACTATATGTACTTGTTTGTGCTTTGCTGCTTTTGCTCAGTATTACATTTGTGAGAGCTGTGCATGCTGCGGCATATAGCTATAGTTCATTCATTTTCTTTGCTTTATTTTATGTGTTGTATGACTAGATCACAATTTATTTATCCATCCTACTATTGATAGATATTGGGGTAGTTTCCAGTTTGGGGTTATTACAAACAGTACTATCCCAAACACTCTTGTACATGTCTCCTGGGTCACATATGTAGGAGTTTCTCTGGGTCTATTCCAGGGATTATAATTGTTGATCATAGGATATGCATATTTTCAACCACATGTGATTGTTGAACTTAATTTTCACTGGCGCTTTTAACCCATGCATTTTTAATGGAAATTTAAAGTCTTTTGTTCTCATCTAAAAAGGTTTGTCTTTCCTATAGAAAAATGCAAGAATGGCAGCAGAAAAGCATTATTCTAACACGCTAAAAGCACTAGGAATATCTGATGAGTTTGTTTCAAAGAAAGGCCAAAGAGGAAAAGTATTTGAGTACCTCAGCAATCAAGAGATGAAAAGTTTCACTGAAGATAAAGAAAGGTAACATATATAAGATCTGAATGGTTTACCTTTGAAAAAATTCTTACTTGCAGGAAAGCATACTATTCTATGTTGTTTTAAAAAGGTCTTTTATCTAATGGAATACATGGGAACTATTATAAAACATATTGATATTTTAACATGTTTGGCACATTCAAAACATTACATAGGGATGAAGTATTTTGTTTTTAAAGCAAAATAACTTAGATTTCTGGCTGACATAAATAATGAAAATAATAGCTTGCTTTCAAATAAAGTTTAAAGAGTCAATCACTCAAGTTTTGAAATAGATTAGTTCCCAGGAATATTTCATTTCCCAGTTGACACTTTATTTATAGAGTTTTCTTGATAACAATTGGAACTCATGCACTTGAAGACTGGCTACACGGTGGCATACATCGCAAAGGGTCTGTTTACCTTTAAACCAACTTATTTTCCCTTTGAAAGACTGATAAATTTTTTCCTCTAGCTTTAATGAAGAAGAAAAAATAGAAGAAAGAGAGAATGAAGAAGAACATTATCTTGTTGATACCAACAGCCAGGATTCTTGCAAGGAAAAAGATGAAGCTGATGAAGAAAGTGGAGAAGAGAAATCCGTTGAAGAATAAAACTGAATCAGCAAGGCCTCCTCTCTATGCCCTTGCTGTTGTTTATAGTATCGGGGAGTCAGCAGCCACATTTGTGAGGTTAAGAACATCTAGGGGACACCTCCACACTATGCAGGGCAGTTGATTTCGCAAACCCATTTGTAGCCTGAAAGCTGATGGGTCATTGGTCAGTTAGAGTAAGAAAGGCTTTGCCTATTCAGTTGCAGTGATTACTACATGTGGTCTGTTTACAACTGTGATCTTCCTTGTATTTTTAAAAAGTGTTTGAGAATCACAGCTGTCACAAACTGATTAGTTATAAAAATATACATCATTATTTTTGGTGGAAAAAAATGGCTTAGTATTGAAAGCAGAAAGAAGGATTGGCCTTTGGTGATTTCTTTTTTAAGAATTCTCTGCAATGCATCAATCAATAAATATTTTTAAATACATTATTTGCCCATTCTTTTTTTCTACAATACATTTCACAAAATGAATCCTCAAACTTGTTAAGTGATTTAAGTTTCTTATCTGAGCCATTTTAAAAAGTAATAAAATAGAGAAAAATAGATAACTTGCAAATTTACATTCATTTCTGCACTGAGAGTTTACTGTTAAATTATTTAATTTTTATCACTTTTTATTTTTATCCCTAGTTTTAGTCCAAATTTATTTTTTTAAGCCATAGGGTCTCACTCTTTCACCCAGGTTGGAGTGCAGTGGTGTGATCATAGTTCACTGCAACCTTGAATGCCTAGGCATAATTGATCCTCCTGCCTCAGCCTCCTGAGTAGCTGAGACTACTAGTGCACACCACCATGCCTGGCTAATATTTTAATTTTTTGTAGAGACTGGTTCTTGCTAAGTTGCCCAGGCTGGTATCTAGTTCCTGGCCTCAGGTGATCCTTGTGCTTCAGCCTACCAAAGTGCTGGGTTTATAGGCATGAGCCAGGCACCTGGCCTAGTCTGTTTTTTTTTTTAACCCTATGTATTATTACAGATGGAAATAATTATAGTATCTGTGAGTTATAATCTTAATTAGAAGTAAATATCATCCCTTTCATATATAATGAAATTGTGCCTAAAAACTTGTCTAAGGCAGATCTCCAAAGTAATTCAGATTTAACTCTAATGCTAGGCACAGTTGTCCTCAACTTTTTACATATTATTGCAAGCACACTTTGTCCCTGTACATGATGTTAATTTGATTTTTTGAATCTATCATTTTTCTTCTTTAAGCAAATTTTTGTTTTAAAAATTCAAACAAATCATAAACATGTTAAGGATAAGACATTTTCTTTGCTAGAAACAATCAGCATTCTTTAAAAAGATGAACTAATAAAGATGTATATAGTAGCAGTGTTTCCCAGCTGGCAATTTATGCTTTAAATTAAGAAATAAGGTGATTTTTCTCAACCAGGGTCAGATATTTATTTGTAATTTCTTTCCTAGAATTTGTATTAAACTGCTTGTCACTGTCATTTGATTGTAAACTCTTTGAGAGTTGGCACCATTTTAAAATTCATCTTTGTATTCCCTTCCTATTTAGCACAGGATTGTATATATGGGTGGATACTTAATAAAGATTTGAATGAGTGAGTAGGTGAATATGGTTTTTAATTATACTTAAAATTACTTCAAAATGAGTGCACATGGAATTAGAAACATTTCCCTTCCAACTTACAACCTGTGAAACACAATCAACAAATTGTAATAGTATTTGTCTTGAAGGATTCACTCCACATTCTGTCCCTTCTTAATATCATGGGGAAAGTGTGGGCTTTGGTCATGGAATACTTGGCTTCAGGACCAATCTTCAGTATTCTTATCTTTAAAAAATAGGGATAGTACCTATCTTGGGTGACTGTAAGAAAGATTAGATGAAATCATGTGTCAAAAAACTCTTCACAAACTATGATATTCAAATGATAGTGTCAGAGGACAGAATATTCCTGAGGAAAGTTTAATATATTTTAAATGAGATACAAAGTGATTTAAATATTATTTTCTTAGAAATAATTTTTGAACCACTTTTTTAAAGATAGGGTGATCTGGTAAACAATGAGCCAAACATAAGAAAAAAAAAGACACTGGCAGTTTCAAATCATTCTTTGCAATATTACTATTTTTTTCTGTTAAAGAAAGCTAGCAGATTGACAGCTGAAAGATTGTTTTAGCAGGTGGCCTTATAGTGATGGCCGAAAGTCGATTAGAAGATTAAATCAAATATGCTATTCAGGTGGTGAAAATTTTATACATTTTTTATCATCTGAATTTGCTCAACAATTCTTTTTACTTATTGGATTTTCCATTATATGTAATTGACCTAACATCAAGAAGAAGGTTATGTCTTTTTTCCTTATATAACATTACTGGTTCCCTAGTGACTTCATAGTTACCTATTTCTGTACAAGAAATGGCCTGGGTATTTATTGGAGGATTAAGTTATACACACAGCCATATGTATATATTAATATAATAGAAAATTTTAGAAGTTACTCTTTTACTCCATTTAGTCTACACAATAAAATTAACATGTCTTTAAAGATATCAGACATTTTTCTCTTGGACAATATTTCTCAAGTTAATTCTAATAATTTGAGAGTAGCAAAGATTTTGGACCAAGGCAATAAAAATCATTAACTTCATAAAAACAGCCTTATTGCTTTAAAAAAAATGTGTGCCCTCTCAACCATCATATGCTACATATATGTTTAGTAGTTGTTTTAGAGGGAAGCATGTTCTTGTGAAATGAAGTTTTTGTCAATTTATTTGATAAGAATTAGACTATAGTATTGTCTAAAAGTTATTACTTTGTCCTAAATGCTCTAGGCTTTCTCATTTCTTGTCACTTATATGTTGTCCTGATATGGCCTGTGATTAGCTAACTTATCTGTATTGTTCTATTTTTTTTTTATTTCTTTTCTTTTTTTTTTTTTTTTTTTTTGAGACAGAGTCTCACTTTGTTGCCCAGGCTAGAGTGAGTGCCATGGCGTCAGCCTCGCTCACAGCAACCTCAATCTCCTGGGCTCAAGCGATCCTCCTGCCTCAGCCTCCCGAGTAGCTGGGACTACAGGCATGCGCCACCATGCCCGGCTGATTTTTTGTATATATATATTTTTTAGTTGGTCAATTAATTTCTTTCTATTTTTGGTAGAGATGGGGTCTCACTCAGGCTGGTTTCGAACTCCTGACCTTGAGCAATCCGCCCACCTCGGCCTCTCAAAGTGCTAGGATTACAGGCATGAGCCACCACGCCCGGCCTTTAATTTCTTTTCTTAAATAAATTATTTCTTTTTCACTTCTTTCTTTTTTGACTCAAAGGACATCAAAAGGTACATATGTATTGCTCTTTAGAAAAGACCAGCCTGGGCAATAGTGAGACTCTGTCTTTATAAAAAATGAAAAAAAATAGCCATGGTGGCTCATGCCTATAATCCTAGCACTCTGGGAGGCCGAGGCAGGAGGATTGCTTGAGCTCAGGAGTTCTGGACCAGCCTGAGTGAGAGTGAGACCCGTCTCTACTAAAAATAGAAAAATTAGCCAGGTGTCGTGGCATGCACCTGTAGTCCCAGCTACTCTGGAGGCCGAGGCAGGAGGATCACTCAAATCCAGGACTCTGAGGTTACAGTGAGCTATGACAATGCCTGCACTGCACTCTGGGCTGGGCAACAGAGCACAACTGTCTCAAAAGAAAAAAAGAAAAGAAAAGTTATAAGAATAACTTTTACAGGAATTTTTTGGTTTGTTTTTACAGAGGAAAAAATAAGCTCACAATATATAGGTGGTTTTTGCAGTGGCTCACGCCTGTAATCCTAGCACTCTGGGAGGCCGAGGCGGGCGCATCACTTGAGGTCAGGCGTTCGAAACCAGCCTGAGGAAGAGCGAGACTTCGTCTCTACTATAAATAGAAAGAAATTAATTGGCCAACTAATATATATAGAAAAAATCAGCCAAGCATGGTGGTGCATGCCTGTAGTCCCAGCTACTCGGGAGGCTGAGGCAATAGGATCACTTGAGCCCAGGAGTTTGAGGTTGCTGTGAGCTAGGCTGATGCCATGGCACTCACTCTAGCCTGGGCAACAAAGTGAGACTCTGTCTCAAAAAATATATATATATACATACATATATATATATATAGAGAGAGAGAGAGGTGGTTTTTAAAATTCTACTT
This sequence comes from Microcebus murinus, assembly GCF_040939455.1. Lineage (NCBI taxonomy): Eukaryota > Metazoa > Chordata > Mammalia > Primates > Cheirogaleidae > Microcebus > Microcebus murinus. Next base: position 51,035,369 of record NC_134106.1, on the reverse strand, counting down.
TAAAAAAATCCCAATATTAAGAATCCATTGAACAATTAATATAGATTGAATAAATGGAAAACAAAACCATGGTTTGTAAGATTTCCTAGTTATGAAAGCAGATATACTACTATTTAGAATATCTACTGTAGTTATTTTTTCCTTTTTGTAATAACTAATACTTTGTGGTTTGGGGCAAGTTCTAAATTTCAATAGGAGAAGGAGATAAAAAAGTGAGAAGGAAAAAATTTGGTATATAACTGTCAAAAGTCAAGGAATATCTAACTCTGAAAAGATAAACAAAAAAATGGTAAGAGAGTTTGCCTCTGGGAAAAGAGCCTGGGAGCCTGGGAGTAGGCGGTGGAAAAGAGATTTAATTTTTTATTTTAGCTTTTTCTTTTTCAACACATATATATTAAAGAAAAATATAAAGGAGGCTTTGGCCTTCTAAGAAGCTATTTCCTAGTTATATCTTCTAAATGTACCCATCATGCAATGTCAACAATTATCAACTCACAATTGAGCTCATTTCCTCTGTACTCCCACCTACTACCCCCTGTTGTGAAACAAATCAGATAATATTTCATGGATATTTTAGTATATATCTTTAAATGATAAAAATTTCCTCTTGTTACTCAACTCCAACACCGTCATCACACACATAAAAAAGAATTCCTTAATATCAGTTATCTAGCAGGGTTCACATTTGTTCTTTTATCTCACACATTTTTATACAGTTTGTTTGAATCAGGATCCAAACATTACAGATGGTTAATATGTCTTTTTTTTTTTTTTTTTTTTTTTTTTTAAGACAGAGTCTCGCTTTGTTGCCTAGGCTAGAGTGAGTGCCGTGGCGTCCGCCTAGCTCACAGCAACTTCAAACTCCTGGGCTCAAGCAATCCTCCTGCCTCAGCCTCCCGAGTAGCTGGGACTACAGGCATGCGCCACCATGCCCGGCTAGTTTTCTCTATATATATTAGTTGGCCAATTAATTTCTTTCTATTTATAGTAGAGACGGGGTCTTGCTCTTGTTCAGGCTAGTTTCAAACTCCTGACCTTGAGCAATCCGCCCGCCTCGGCCTCCCAGAGTGCTAGGATTACAGGCGTGAGCCACCGCCCCCGGCCTAATACGTCTTTTAAATCTCTTTTTGATGTATCTCTTTTCTTGCAATTTTGTTGAAGAAACCAGATCCTTTGACCCATAGACTATCACCATCTGATTTTGTCCTTTAATGCATTCCTCTGTCCTTTGCATTTCCCCTAAATTAGTGTTTAGATCTAGGCTTGATTAGATTTATATTTGATGTTTTTGGCAAGAATCCTTCATAGCTGGTGATGTGTATTTCCATGGGAAGGTAGCTGACGTCTGATGACCTCTCCTTTTGTGATACTATCCTCCATTGACGATCATTGCTGTAGTGCCCTATGCCGATGTGTCCACCCTTTGGGTTATCTGAAGCTCTCCTCTAGTAGACTCCTTAGGAAAAGCTGATGGAAAGATTACTATTAATGTATTAATAAAAAGCACATCTATTACTATATCAATATTTCTAAAAATATGAATTTTGATAACTATATCTTAATGTAATTGGTTTCCTTTGAAATCCTACATATTTTATTTTAGGCATCAGCTTCACAGACTGCCACGGGGGGCCCTTGGCACAAAAAAACATTAAGAACCTGTTTATATATGTTAAATCTTTGTTAAATCTTCTTTGTCTACCTTCTATAGATTTCATTTATTGACTTCTTTTATAATTTTTTTTTCCAATTCTGTTTTTTTTCTTTCCACTCTAGAGACAGCATCTCACCCTGTTGCCTAGACTAGAGTGCAGTGGTGTCATCATAGCTCACTGCAACCCCAAACTCTGGACTCAAGCAATCTTCCTGCCTCAGTCTCCCAAGTAGCTGGGACTACAGGCTCGTGCCACCATGGCCAGCTAATTTTTCTATTAATATTTTTTTTGTATTTTTTTCTGTCACAGTGATTGCCTCCCTCAACAGCTTTAAACTCTTTCATTGTTTCTATAATGTGATACAAAATATATATGTGGGCTTGAACTTTCTGAGCTTTTCTACTCTGCTCACCCAAGTCTTTTATCTGGATCTTTCATTTTCATTGTCCCCTTTGTTCCTCCTCATAGAATTTTCTCCTCGATGTTGAACTGTTCCTTGGAGGGTGCTTTGTTTGTCTGGGGCCTTCAGACCACTTGAGCGTTATCACACTCTTCTGTGGTCTCTTCTTACTGCATGTTGGAGCCTGCAGAGTCTGTCCTGATTTCTGCTACTGTTCTCAAAATAGCCTGCTAAATTGTCAGGTGACAACTTGATGGCAATTTTAGGGGTCTCAGAAGGTCTTCAAAAGTGACTTTGACTTCTTCACTGCCTTCCACATTCTTTCTGATGCTACAAGGGTTTTGTTTTTCCATTTTGGAATCTGGGGCTATCTCATCACCTAATTTTTTTCTTTTTCTTTTTTGAGACAGATCTTCCTCTGTTGCCCAGGCTGGAGTGCAGTAGCATCATTATAGCTCACTACACCCTCCGACTATGGGACTCAAGTGATCCTCCTGCCTCAGCCTCCCGAGTAGCTGTAACTAGAGGCACATGCCACCATGCCCCGCTGATTTTTCTATTAATATTTTTTACTGTAGAGATGGGATCTTGCTCTTGCTCAGGTTTCATCACCTAATTTTATTGAAGATGTTGATAAAAGATTTTTTGTTTTGTTATTCTTGCCTTTTTATTTTATTTTGTTATTATTATTATTTTGTTTTTATTTTTATTTTATTTTTCTTTTTTTCAGTGATACTAACAGTGGTATTTATTATTATTTTGAAGACAGGGCCTTGCTTTGTTGCCCAGACATGAGGGCAGTGGCATGATCATAGCTCACAGCACCCTTAACTCTGGGCTCAAGTGATCCTCCTGCCTCAGCCTTCTAAGTAGCTTGCCACCACACCCAGCTAATTTTTCTATTTTTTTGTAGAGACAGGGTTTTGCTACATTGCTCAGGCTGGTCCTGACCTCAAGCAATCCTCCCACCTCTGCCCTCCAAAGTGCTAGGATTACAGGCATGAGCCACTGCACCCAGCCATTCTTGGCTTTTTATCTGGAAGAATTCAGGAAGATTCAAACACTAGACTGCTATCACCGCCGTCTTCCCAGCATATTCTAAAGACTTAGTTTTCCTATGTACTTTTTGGGCTGTTTGAATATTGTTTTTACTATATTAGAAAAATTAATTAAAAGAAGATATTGGACTAGGAATAAAAATTTTAGTCCCAGTCTACCACTGAAATGAAAAGAAATGAAATAAAAGTAAAAGATGATGACAAATGCAAGTGCTATAGAAAAAAATTAAGCAAAGAAGGGAGATAAAGGGGAGCTCACGCTGGAGCTTAAATGAAGTGGTTAGAGAGGGTGAACAGAGACCTGAAGGGGTAAGGAGTGGGCCCCGTGGATATCAGAGGAGAAAGTGCTGGAAGCAAAAATGCAGCGCAGGGCTGGAAATGTTTGAGGAACAGCGAGGAGGCCGGTGTGGCTGGAACGACGTGAAGAAGAGGCAGAGACAGGAGATGTGTCGGGAAGACACCACAGTGGGGGATGGCAGAGAAGGAGGGGATCTTGGAGACCACTGTGAGGAATTCGGTTTCATCTTTGAGTGGGATGGGAGCCACTGCAGGTTTTTGAGTACAGTGACATGATCTGATAACATTTAGGGTCTTTCTGCTGCTGGGTGAGAATGGTCTGTAAGTGGCAAGGACAGAAGCAGGAAAGTCCCATCAGAGGCTTTTTACATACCCATACTGCAAATCCAGGCGTGTCCAATTTCAAAGCCAGTTCTCCTTCCACTATACCTATGTATTAAAGTGGCGGTAACAGTGATCATCTGTCTACTGGTTATTAGTGGTTATTCCCTGCCCGCCCCCACCCCCAGCTACTATATTACATAGAAGCCTTGAAAAGCCTTGAAAAAAAATCCTCTAAAACCTCTAAACCACTACAATTTTGAGTATATAATATTTGCAATTATTTTATTTTTCCATTGTAAGCTCCTCCCCTCAAAAGGGAAAACTTTCACCTGCTTTAGTATTAGCATTAGAAATTCAAACCAGCCCTTATAGCTGCTTAAAGATTTTTTTTTCCTTTGAATTAAATCTTCTCCACACTCATTTCACTATGCAGTGGAGCCATTTTGTGAAGATTCTTCTTTTTTGTTCTTTTCATTAGAAAATAACCATTGAGTTGCAGACATGATTTTGAAATAAAGTGATACTTTTCCAAAAAAAAAAGAATGTGGTAGAGACTTCCCATTGTTTGGTTAGTAATTATTTTTCCTTTTTTCCTTACTGATTAGTCTCCTACTTTTGCTGGATATGGCACCCTACCCAGCTGGAAAAAACTCTATTTCCCAACCTTCCGTGCAGCTGGGTGGCCATGTGATACCATCCTGGCCAAACAGAAGTAAGTGGGGTTTTCAGAAAGCCTTTTAGAAGGGAAGGACTTGGCCAGGTTGGCCCGTTAGCCTTTGCCTTTTCTCTTTTCCTGCTTCCTTCTTCCTGGAACCTGAATGTGAAAATGAGAGCCAGAGTGGCAATCTTGTAATCATGAGGAAAAGATCAAGGGAAATCCGAGAAACCTTTGGCCCTCACACCTTTGAGTCACAGAATCAATACTGGCAACTGCCAACCTCCAGGCTGTAACCTTGTTGAAACTTAAGTCATTTAGGTTTTCTATTAAATGCAGCAGAACGCAATTCCTAATTCCAAGAGATATACCTAACCCATGGTCAAACATACTGTATGAAGTACCATTTCTGAATTTCTACATGCTACATGTGTCTATGATGTTAAATGTGTACTGTGAAGTCAATAATTTACTTCTCCTTGAAGGATGCTCACTTTTTCCAGGAAGAAAAATATTCTCTGCATTTATCTATAAGGAAAGAAATGCAAAACAGGGCATTAATATTGTAGAGAAAAATAACAAAGGAGACTTTCTCACATAATATTTCTGTTCATCTTGGATGATTAAAAAGAAACATGGTATATTTTATTATGAAAATCAGCTATCTTGTTACACCATAATAATGCTCAGATGGAAAGAAAAAACAACAGTATCATTTTGCCAACCCTGAAAGCTATGTTCCTGAAAACCATGCCAAGAGAATATATAGCTAAGGTACTGAAACACTTCATGGGAACCAAAAGGACCAAAATAGGGCATGAGGAAACCTAACAAAATCAATACATTTTTAAAATTTTTTCACTAATATAAAATAGTCCGCTAAGTAAAGATAATACCAATGACATTATGGACACATATGTACATAATAATAAATACCAAACAATTAATTGTCTTTGTTATTCCTTGCACATCAAGAAATTTTCAGGACTTCTCTTTCTCGCATAGTTTAATGAGATTTTGTCAACTTTTTCTACTCTCAAGGGAGTGGAGAGAAATTGTATTTTGCCTCAGCTTTTCTTTCTCTCACAAGGAGACTCTGAAACAATATTGCCTGTGTGTGCTTAGTTCTACCTCTCTCCAGCCTCTCCAGTTTCTGATCTCAGACCAACTGGATGAGCTGAACTAGCTCAGAAATGTGCTCTGGGGCCTACCATTACTTATTCTGGAGCCACTGGGAAAGTACACTTTCTCTTTTGGACATGGGGTCTCACTCTGACATCAGGCTGGAGTGCAGTGGCACAATCATAGCTCACTGCACCCTGGGACTCCTGGGCTCAAATGACCCTCCTGCCTCAGCCTCCCAAGTACCTGCGACTACAGGTATGCACCACCATTCCTGGATAATTTTTAAATTTTTTGTAGAGAGGGGGCCTAACTAGGTTAATCAGGTTGGTCTGGAACCCCTGGCCTCAAGCAGTCCTCTCACCTTGGCCTCCTAAAGTGCTGGGATTACAGGCATGAGCCACCATGCCCAGCCTTCAAGGATGAAGTTTCTATTGTGAGCAGTCAGACAATGGAGTTGCCACTTACTGAATTGGGGAAGATTCTGGAAGAAATGTGTCTGGGGAATTGGCAGATGCTATCAATGCTTCTGATTCTGTGGGTCAGGAATTTGGGCTGGACACAACTGGGTGACTCTTCTGCTGGTCTTGCCAGGGGTCACTCAGTGGCTACAGTAATCTAGCAGCTTGATTGGGGCTGGATGGTTTAAGATGACCTCTGGTGACAGATGGTAGAGGTTAGCTGGCTGCTGGTGATTTAAGAGGCCTCAGACAGGATGGCTCCTCACTCTCCCTCCATCAGGCTAGACTGGGAGTCTTCACATGGCAATCTCAGGGCAGCATTCCAAAAGGACAGAAGTGGAAGCTGCAAAGCGTCATGAGGCCTGGCATCGCCAGGTGTCCCGCAGCGCCACATCTACTGCATTCTTTTGGTCAAAGCAAGTCACAGGCACCAAACCAGATTCAAAGGGTGAGGAGATAAATTCTACTTCTTGATGGGAGGGATGTCAAGTCGCATTGCAAAGGAGCAGGCGTACAGGAAGAGAAGAATGTCAAGACCATCTTTGCAAACAATCTACCTGTCTCCCCGAACCCCTAGATTATCTACTGTTCTTCTTGTCTCAGAGTCTGCTTTAGGGGAAATTTAAACTAAGCTGAGGTGGGTGGGAATGGAGGCTCCCATATGGACATGCTAAGTGAGATGCTTATTGGAGAAATCCAAATGGAGGTTTTGAATTGAGAGTTGGATATACAAGTCTGGAATCCAGAACAGAGATCTGGGCTAGAGATACTCAAATTGGGAGTCAGTGAAATATACATAAGAATTTAAAGTCATGATCTGGATAAAAGCATATAAGGAATGTGTATAGAAGAAGAGGTCAGGCCAGGCACGGTGGCTCATGCCTGTAATCCTAGCACTCTGGGAGGCGGAGGCGGGAGGATTGCTCAAGGTCAGGAGTTCAAAATCAGCCTGAGCGAGACCCTGTCTCTACTAAAAATAGAAAGAAATTAATTGGCCAACTAAAATTATATATAGAAAAAAATTAGCCGGGTATGGTGGCGCGTGCCTGTAGTCCCAGCTACATGGGAGGCTGAGGCAGGAGGATTGCTTGAGCCCAGGAGTTTGAGGTTGCTGTGAGCTAGGCTGATCCCACAGGACTCTAGCCCAGGCAACACAGTGAGACTCTTGTTTCAAAAAAAAAAAGAAGAGGTCAAAAGACTGAGCCCTGGGCCACTTCAGATTTGAGAAGTCGTGGAGAGGATGAGGAGCCCACAAAGGATGCTGAGAAGGAGCAGCCAGTATACTCCTGGGTGATAGTACTGTCTGGAGGCCAAGGAATGAGTGTTTCAAGAAGAGCAATGGCTGGGCGTGGTAGCTCACACCTGTAATCCCAGCTATTTGGGAAGCCAAGGCGGGAGGATTACTTGAGTCCAGGAGTTCCAGACCAGCATGGGCAACATTGCAAAACCACTTCAAAAAAATTAGCTGGGTGCAGTGACATGCATCTGTAGTCCCAGCTACTTGGGAGGCTGACACAAGAGATCGCTTGAGCCCAGGAGTTCAATGCTGTAGTGAGCTATAATCATGCCACTGTACTCCACTCTGGGCAACAGAGCAAGACCCTGTCTCTGAGAAAAAGAAAAAAAAAAAATAAATTATAAAAAAGAGGAGCAATAAATTGTGACAGGGAAGAGTGCTCCATATACTCTCTGTGTGAAGTAACTTAGAGTCATTGTTTCATATGTGTCAGCATTTTATATTCATCTCCATTATTTTCTCATGAATTATAAGAACTGTTTTATAAGTGGAAGGCAGAGGTAAGTAAAACATTTACCCCTGAGCAAGTCTATAAACATAGAAGGAGTTGAGAGGGAAGCCAAGGAACGGCAACAGCCCTAAGATCCAGCATGGCAACAATTTTAATTTGTCTCTGCGGCCCTGGGAAGCTTTCCATAGTTTTATGCAGTTTAGACCTGGATACAGGAATGGATCTTACAAATGAACTGGGAGGATTAAGCCATTTTAAAATTCATATTTCCAGGAAAGTCAACATCATAGTGCTTGTTTACAATTAGCTCGTGATTAGGTATTACCCACTGCCCACCCCAACCCAAATCGTATTCTGCTGTGCTATTTGCGCCTCATTTTATTTTACCTAGGGTGGTTTGGTCCTCTCCCTTCCCCCTAGAATAACAGTTTAACTTTCCCCTCCAAGACTTCCTGAACTTGTCGTGCATTCCAGAATGTAGTAATACTATAATCTCCTGAATAGTACATTCCATGCCTAAAAGAAAGAAAAAGAGCCAACCTATAAAACCTGGGTTCTGCTCATAATTAGAAAAAATTTCCTATTGTCTATTAACAGTTACTAAGAAGCTTTAAATATGCTTCCTATTAATAACTGAAACCTCAGAATATTTCTTTTGAGATGATAAGACAATTTCCTCTCTCCACCGCTCAGTGGTTGGCAGATGGCAGGTGGTCATGTTACTGCCCTGCTACTTCACCGTGCTCCCTGCGATCACCTCCCAAATAAACACTAGTGCCCAAATCCTGGTCTCAGGGTCAGCTTTTGGGGGAGCCCAAACCAAGACAGTGTTCTTCTGAATACCTACATGTCTAGTGCACTGGGCCTGCACTTTGTGTGGCAAAGAATGGCTAGAGTCCAGAGGCACTGGGCACAGCGTTCTCTGGGATCGGCCTGGTAGGCATCTGAATTTGAGACATAGGCAAGGGGAGTTCTTGCTTCTTTATTTTTATGTTTTCGTGTAGTGAGAGAAGAGACACAACGAACAGACAAATTTTACAACTTCAAAACCATAGCACAATCTATACAATGCACATAATTGAAAAATCTAACTATAAAATTAAACCAAAAGAATGCTTCCTTTCATAAGTACCTTTTATTTTGTAATTATTTTCTTTTTCGAGGTTTTTTTTTTTTCCTGCCTGTTTATTTTCTTGAGTTGGGATTTCAAGAGTTTCATTTCAAGAACTAACTTGCTTTGCTTAATTTTTGTCCTCTGGGCTTTTGTTACCTCATTAGCTTGAGTGCTTTCAGGAGTACTTTGATGCTTCAACTTCAATTAGCAAGCTCTCCTGGAAGAAAGAACACAGGATCGTCACTTCTAAATTAATTCTACAACCTTAAAAAATTGGATTTCCACAAAAGAATGTGAAAATCATCTCAGGTGATTTAGGCAGCAATTTTATCTGACAAATGTGAGATTCAATTCTTTTAAATAAAAAGACATGGAAAGCAAATAGCTTTCACGTGAAAAAATGAGAGCATATGCACAATTTCAACTTTTTAATATCAATTACTCATAACATCTTCTGTCCCTAGATTCATTTCTAAATAAAAAAGGTTAATCTGTGTAGAAACTAAAAACTGAGAATTAGTATTAAAATTTCAGGACCATTAATCCTTTATTTGATTTTAAAGCATGGTTCATTTTCCCCTTCCCTAGATATTTGAAGTAAACATCTCACAACGACAGAGATAGAATAATCTATCTAGAATAATCTAGAATAATCTATCTAATCTATCTAATAAGGGGGCAACTGCAATCACTGCCACATCTGAAAGCTGCTCATCATAAAATTATGCTAGACTCTTCATCTGAGACTGAAAAATAATGTAGATTTTTCAACAGAAATTCAAAAAGCATTTATCTAAGTAGCAATGGCTCCTTCAAGAGAATGATTCTAACCATTCTTCTGGATTGAAATTGATTTCTGAGCCTGGGGTGTGTTCTGTTGAGCATCTCAGTGCCAAATGCTCCTTGTTTGAGAATGGGTTAATTTTTAAAAAATGACAAAAGTAATTTGATAACAAGTCTAGTGAATGAAACATATAATCAAACTAGTGGTATTAGTTTAGCAAAAATGCCTAGCAGTAAAAGAATGAGACTGGTTCTTGCATTGCTCAGAAACTGCCTCTCAGATGAGTCCATAAGTGCTCAAAGTGGGCACTGCAGCATATTATTGGCAGCTGCAGCTCCATGAGGGCTGGGCCTGTGACCATCTCAACAATTACTGTACCCCTTACCTCCCACCTACTATAGTACCTGGTGCATAGTGGGGTGATGGAAGGAATATATGCATAAATTCACAATATGATTAATGCGAAGTACCTGACACTCATTTGAATGCATTCATTTGAAATAGTTTTTTTTAAAGAAAATAGTTTCCACAATTTGCAAATACAACAATACTCTAATAGTTTATGGGAAATGCCTCAAGCTAGTCAATTTACTTTTATTTCTTTGATATAATACCATCTTCTGAATATATTCCATTTTGCAAAATAAAAAAACACTTTACAGTGATTATGTTGGATAGAAAGGGTAGACAGCATCTCCCTCATTTTATAGATTAGAACGCTAGTGTGTGGGACAGTTAAGTAATTTTTTTAACATTAGTGTTATTAGTTAGAATCCTAATTTATACCGACAAATGCCCATTCCTCCCCAAATCACTGGGAAAGGGGAGGATTACCTATGGTGATGGGGATGGAGTCAGCTTCTCCCGAGGTGTGGGGCAGGGTGGATACTTGAGCAAGGTTGGGATGCTACTGGGAAGGAGGAAGGTGGAAGTGTAGTTTGTTTTTGTTTTTAGAGACAGGGTCTTGCCCTGTCACCCAGGCTCTGGAATGATCATTCATTGCTCACTCCAACCTCAAACTAACTCCTAGGCTCAAGCAATCCCCCTGCCTCCACCTCCCTCGTAGTACCTGCTGGGACTACAGGTGTGCACTACTACCAGCTAGTTTTTATATTTTTTTTTTGTAGAGACAGGGCCTCACTATGTTGCTCATACTGGTGTCGAATTCCTGGCCTCAAGTGATCCTCCCACCTCAGTCTCCCAAAGTGCTAGGATTACAGGTGTGAGCTACTGCACCTGGCCCTGAGCAGGAATTGTGTCCCCTACAGTCATCAGCTATTAATAATAACTGGAAGAATTGGCACTCAAACCTAGCTCTCCTGAAATCAAATACAGTGCATCTGTTTTAAGGGAACGTGCTGTAACAAACAGTTTATTTTAAAGTTTTAAGAGATTAATAAATTTTAGCCAGAGAATAGATCAGCAGTTTTATTCTGGTTAAGAGTTAATTTATGTGTCTTGCGTGTTTTGATCCAGTGTAATACATTTCACAAATGAAAAGTTGTGAAAAAAAAATGAAAAATTGTGGAAGAATGCAAATTATAGAAATTTGTGTTTGTTTTGTTTATAAATTTGAAGTTATATTGAATTACTAGAGTCCTTCTGGTAGCATTATTAAAAGTCCCTTTTTAACGTTATTCAAGAGATGTAGAACATTATTCTGCTGATGTATCTCAGTGATTTTTGAAGTGGTGTTCTTTAAGATTTCCCTACAGAGGCAAATTGTTTCCCGTGAGCGTCTGCCCTATGTCCTCCTAAGAAATTCCCAAGGTCAATAAATATAGGATTTATAATTAGCATGCCTTAGAAACATATTGTGCCAGTGTGGCAGACATTGTAGGTTGCTTGCCCAATAGCAATTCTCCCCATTGTCTTTACTCACAGAGTTGCGTTTGAACGCCTAGCCTCCCTCATGGTCAAGGGTACCATGTAACATAGCTCTGGCCAACTCTCAATTCTAACAGTGGTTTGGTGGGGCTTCTGGAAATGTGCCCAGTGTCCTTCCCCCCTTTCTCCTGCCTGATGCATGGACATAATGCTTGACCATGGAGGAGCCATCTTGTCACCATGAAGATGAAAGAAACAACCTAAGGCTGATGGAGGGAGCTGGGAAGAACCTGGGTCCCATGAACAGTTGCAGCAGCCGGCCTGCCCACCCTTGAACTCTTACTATGTGGAAAAAGAGCCTTATTTTGTAAAGATGTTGTAGTTGGCTTTCTATTTACATGCATCCAGACACAATGCTGACTGATACATTCAGTATTTCCATTTGTGTGCATTCCTTAAAGCTCCAATAGGAAGAGCAAGTAACAGAACTAGTGCTACACAGAATCCTCCCCTAACTTACTGAACACAGTTCTTTCTTCTATGACATGTGTTTTCGTAACAATAGTCATCTCACATGCAGTTGGCAAATAGGGGAATGAGGACAACATAACATGGAAACTGTAGTGGTTTCTATGCTATTATTCATAGCACATTAATATTTTGAAGCAAGGTATGAATATCTTAAAGGAAAAAAAAAACCAGAATCTTGCAGAAATGCCTTCCATTAGTGCAAGTAGTGGCAATTTAGTGTCTTCAAGGAACCACCTATTTTTCCCCAATGTTAAGCTATCTGGCAAAAGGCAACTGCAGTGCAGCTGAAGAAGCTGAGTGTATCTATAATTCATTTAACTCCAAAAGACTTTTTTCTCCCAGTAAAGCTAATCACTAATTCCCGCACATATCTATTACACATCTCAGAGGAGGCAGTGTGAGCCCTGGGATTTGACACTGCAAAGACTGACCATGAAGGTGGGTGCAGATGCAAGTGCAGATTGAATATTTTTATCAGAATCATTATTGCTTTTGTTAGTGCTCCGATTACAATACTGCACAGAATTTGAGCAGTTTGCTCCAAAGTCTAGTTGACTTTAGAGCATGATTTTACAAAATTCAATTTTTTAAAAAAGGAATGCATATATCCATGGAAGCAGAAATGTCTGATTCTTATTTTTTTTTCTTTTGAGACAGAGTCTTGCTTTGTTGCCCAGGCTAGAGTGAGTGCCAATGGCGTCAGCCTAGCTCATAGCAACCTCAAACTCCTGGGCTCAAGCAATCCTCTTGCCTCAGCCTCCCAAGTAGCTGGGACTACAGGCATGCGCCACCATGCCCAGCTAATTTTTTATATATCTATATTAGTTGGCCAATTAATTTCTTTTTTTATTTGTAGTAGAGATGGGGTCTCGCTCTTGCTCAGGATGGTTTTGAACTCCTAACCTCGAGCAATCCACTCCCCTCCGCCCCTCTCAGTCTCCCAGAATGCTAGGATTACAGGCATGAGCCAGCCTGATTCTTAGAAACAGATATTAACCCTTGCCAGGACTGCCATTAAGAGCTCAGGCAGATCAAAAAATCGTCTAATTAGAACTTTTTTTTTTTTTTTTGAGACAGGGTCTCGCTTTGTTGCCGAGGCTAGAGTGAGTACCATGGCGTCAGCCTAGCTCACAGCAGCCTTAAACTCCTGGTCTCAAGTGATCCTACTGCCTCAGCCTCCCGAGTAGCTGGGACTACAGGCATGCGCCACCATGCCCGGCTAATTTTTTTTATATATATTAGGTGGCCAATTAATTTCTTTCTATTTATAGTAGAGATGGGGTCTTGCTCTTGCTCAGGCTGGTTTAGAACTCCTGACCTTGAGCAATCCACCTGCCTCGGCCTCACAGAGTGCTAGGATTACAAGCGTGAGCCACCGCGCCCAGCCTAATTGGAACTTTTAAAAAACACATCAAGTTAATGAAATGATATTATGACATGAATAGCCTATCCACACAGAAAAATCTTGTGCATATTAGTGTTCTTTATATAAAGAAAGTTGTCTTTATACTTTCTCAAGTAGCCATATGTTTTATCTACAGTGAATTTTAGAAACATTATCCCACAGAGCAAGTATTTTCTAGTTGCTGTCTACATAACAGTCTCTAAACAAGTGACCTCACCGTGGGCTGAGAAGAGTCATGCACCTTTAATGTGTCATCATCAACAGCAATACTGCTGTTTAAAGGCAATACCACTAACAAGCTTTATAAATCTAATCTCCACTCCCACAAAGAAAGACAACCTAAATGCACCAATCAGCCATAGAACCAAATAACACTAAAAAAATTAGAGTCTGGAAGAAGAAGAGCATGAATAGAAAGGTAGATATGTGAAACCTTCCTTTTTCTTTTAACTAGAGTTCAGAAATTTTGTGATCACTTACAAATTCTTTGTAGAGAAACTAGATGTGATTTTCCCCCTTCTATTCTGGCCAAGTCCTAACCAGAAAGGTCCCTATCATATGGCCCTGCTCTGCCCACCTCTCTGATCTAATTTCCCATAGTTCCACCACCATATATTCCACTCCCAAGCACACTGGCCTTTTTGCTGTCCCTCCAATACACTAAGTACTTTTCCACCTCAGGACCTTTGCACATGCCTTTTCCTCTTCTGAGAACACTCTTTCCCAGACAGTCACCAGACTCACTCTCTCATCTTATTTCAGTCTCCATTTAAATTTCATCTGCATAAAGATGCTTTTCCTAACTCTCATATCTAAAATGGCACCAACAGGCATTTCTAGTCTCTCCACCACTTACTCTGCTTTTCCTTAGTGTTTATCATTATTAGACATTATGAAATATATTTATTTGCTTATTTATTGTCTCTCCTGCACTAGAATATAAGCTCCATAAGTGCAGAGACTTCATCTATTTTGCTCACGGCTGTATCCTAGGGCCTAGAACAACGGCTAGTACACATCATTCAAAAATACTTACTGTTGTTCAGCCAGAAAATTAAAAGTTAATAAAAAAAAAGAAAGAAAAAAAATACTTACTGAGCATCTGCTACATGCCAGGCACTGTTCTAGGTGCTGAGCATTTAGCAGGCAATAAAACAGAAAAATCTCTGCCCAATGGGGCTTATATTCTAATACCACATAATTGGTGTTTGAAAAATATTTCTTGAATGACTTCTCAGCATTATAACTAAAATCAACTAAAACATTTTACTCCATAAGCTTATTATAGCGGGTGTGAATGTAATCCTAGGTGTATTTTAGGTTGGTACAAAAGTAATTGTGGTTTTGGACCATGAACTTTAAATCATTATAACTAGGCTGAAACACATCTTTATTAAGCAAAATATGAGCCATTATAATCGACACATTTTTGCCAACAAGAAATAAGTTTGTTTATTCCTATATTGTAAAAATCTGTGCTTTGGGATTCGACCAACTCTTGGAAAGCATTTTCTGCATCCTGCTGGTTGTGAGAGCATTTTCACTGCAAAAAGTTGTCTAGATGCTTGAAGAAGTGGCAGTCAGTTGGCGAGAGGTCAGGTGAATATGGCAGATGAAGCAAAACTTCGTAGCCCAATTCGTTCAACTTTTGAAGCATTGGTTGTGTGATGTGCAGTCGGGCATTGTCATAGAGAAAAATTGGGCACTTTCTGTTGACCAATGCCAGCTGCAGGCATTGCAGATTTCGGTGCATCTCCTCGATTTGCTGAGCATACTTCTCAGCTGAAATGGTTTCACCAGGATTGAGAAAGCTTTAGTGGATCAGACTGGCAGCAGACCACCAAGGAGTGACCATAATCTTTTTTTGGTGCAAGTTTGGCTTTGGGAAGTGCTTTGGAGCTTCTTCTCAGTCCAGCCACTGAACTAGTCATCACTGGTTGTTGTATAAAATCCACTTTTTATCACATGTCACAGTCCAATGGTTTGTTGCCGTGTACGAGAAAAGAAGACAACACTTCAAAACGATTATTTTTTTTTTCGGTTAGCTCATGAGGCACCCACTCATCAAGCTTTTTTGCCTTTCCAATTTGCTTCAAATGCCGCACAACCGTGGAATGGCCGATATTGAGTTCTTCGGCAACTTCTCATGTAGTTGTAAGAGGATCCGCTTTGATGATTGCTCTCAGTTGTTGTCAACTTCCGATGGCCCGCCACTGCACTGCTCATCTTCAAGGCTCCCGTCTCCTTTGCAAAACTTCTTGAACCACCACTGCGCTGTACATTCGTTAGCAGTTCCTGGGCCAGATGTATTGTTGATGTTGTGAGTTGTCTCTGCTGCTTTAGGACCCATTTTGAACTCACTTCAATTTGCTTTTTGTCTAACATTATTTCCATAGTCTAAAATAAATACAAAATGAACAGCAAGTAATAAAAGGCATTAGCAAAAAAACATAAAGTGAGAAGTGTGTATTAAAATATGATGTATAACATAACCACATTTATTTAAGAATATATTCCAATATCAAACAGCAAATTTAAACAATGCTAAAATCGCAATTCCTTTTGCGCCAAACTAAATATTAGTTTCCTGGGGCTGTGTAACAAATGACCACAAACTATGTGGCTTAAAACAACAGAGGTTTATTCTCTCACAGTTCTGGAGGCCAGAAGTACAAATTCAGAAGCATTAGGCAAAATTAAGGTGTCTGCAGGGCTGTACTTCCTCTGGAGGTGCTAAGAGAGACATTCCTTGCCTCTTCCAGCTTCTGGTGGCTGCCAGCATTCCTTGGCTTGTAGCAGCATCATTCTAATTTTTGCCTGTGTTTTCACGTCACCTTCTTTTCTATGTCTGTGTCAAATCTCCCTCTGCCTCTCTCTTGTAACGATGTATGTGATGGCATTTGGAGTTTACCTCGATAATCCAGGATAATCTCCCTATCTAAAAAGAAATCTGAAAAAAATCACATTTCAAAGAGCCTTTTCCTAAATAAGCTAACAGTTTCAGCTTCCAAGGATTAGCACCTGATGTCTTTGGGGACCATCACTAATGTCCTTGTAGCTGGAGGACAGTTCCTACCAGGATAACTACAGGAAGTATATTTTGCTTTCTGCGTTTGTCCTTTCCTGTCCTTGGAAAACTAAGAAAGGTGATATCTTAGTTCCCTCAGACTGATATAACAAAAATACCATAGACTAAGTGGCTTAAACAACACATTTACTTCTCACAGTTCTGGAGGCTGGGGAGTCCAAGATCAAGGCAGAAATGACAAAGACAAACTCAGTGTCTGAGGGCCCACTTCCTGGTTCATACCCAACCATCTTGCTGTGTTTTCATATAGTGGAAAAAGGGCAGAGAGCTCTCTGGAACCCCTTTTATAAGGACACTAACCCATTCATGAAAGCTCCACCCTCACAACCTAATTTCCTCCCAAAGGTCCCACCTCCTAATTCCATCACACTAGGGTTAGGATTTCAACATTTGAACATATAAATTAGGGTAGCTGGGTGGGGACACAAACATCCAGTCTATTGCAGGTGATGACTTTATTTTCTTATATAACAATAAGAATTATATTTTCCAAAGAATCAGTGTAATAGTATTTGTGACTCATTCATAAAAATGTTTGATTGTCTTCCATCAAGAAACTCCTACCAAGTTAAGTTAATTAGCAGTGGAGGCGGCAAAGCAACACTGGAGAACTCGTACATCTTCTGCCATCAGATCCCATCATGATTTGCAGAAAGAAGATAAAATCATTAGCCTTCACTACTTAGAGTCATTATCACCACATCACAAAACCAGGCTGTGACCTCAGGGTCCTTGCCAAATGCCCATGAACACAGTGGTGTCTAGCTTCACAGGGAGAGCTGGAGCCCGGCAGCCTTCCGTGTGTCTGAGAGCCCCTGGAATGAAGAGACAAATAATCCCCATTAACAGTAAGGTCATTTTGGCACTATTAAACCTTTCTGGAATCTGGTTTGGAGCCCCAGAATTTAAACTTGCCTTGCTTTTTAGCCTTCTTAAAAAAAAAAGTATTCTACAACTTTATTCAAATAAAGTATTTTCACAGTTTCTTTAGTGGGAAAGAATATTATGGATTATTTAAATATGACCAAATTTGATGAGTGTAATTTTTCAGATTAGTACTTTAGCCTCGTAAAAAATCTCATTCTTAAGTAATACATATTCTATTGAGAAAGGTCTAAGAAAAGAAAAAATTGAAAGAGTCTCATGAGGCTTATGTCATTTATAACAGATTTGGGGGAACTTGTAAAAAGATTCTCACATTAGTATCTTTTTAAAAAATCAAACTGTAAGAGTAAATTGTGAATTTGTCCTTTATCAAAAAACCTAGTTTTGCCCGGGTGTGGTGGCTCACACCTGTAATCCTAGCACTCTGGAGGCTGGAGGATCATTTGAGTTCAGGAGTTCGAGACCAGTCTCAGCAAGAGCGAGACCCCCGTCTCTACTAAAAAAAAATAGAGAGAAATTAGCTGCACAGCTAAAAATATATATAAAAAATTAGCCAGGAATGGTGGCGCGTGCCTGTAGTCCCAGCTACTCGGGAGGCAGCAGGATCACTTGAGCCCAGGAGTTTGAGGTTGCTGTGAGCTAGGCTGGCGCCACGGCACTCTAGCCTTGGCAACAGAGTGAGACTCTGTCTCAAAACAAAACAAAACAAAACAAAAACTAGTTTTAAAGAAAGACTTGATTCTGATTTGGTCTATAAAACTGATGCCACACATATTTTTTCTTGGGAATTACAAATGCTCCATATATGCTATGTTATTTCAGTTATTCATGCAACAATCTCTTATGTACCAGGCACACTAGGCACTGCAGATACAGAAGTAAACAAGACCCGGTCCTGCCCTCAGGGAGCCTGCAGTGTAAAGGGATGGAGAGAGGACACAGGTCCTCACAGGCTGTGTGACTGTGAGGGTGGAGCACGGCCCATCAACCTCAGGGAGGCCAGGGACCTCGTCTTAAGGGAAGCTGAGGCCTGAAGGTTGAGTAAAAGCCAGTTCCAACAGAGACTTCAGTGTGTGTTTGTGTGTGCGTGTGTGACAGCCCAGAAGTGACAGTACTTGACAAATGGTAGCCATTTAACATGACAAACACTGAGAGTGACAGGGAAACATTAAAAAAAGAGACTGGGCCAGCCCCTAAGTGGCCCCATGAACTTATTAAAAAGTTTGGTCTCCAGCTGGGCACGGTAGCTCACGCCTGTAATCCTAGCACTCTGGGAGGCTGAGGAGGGTGCATTGCTCGAGGTCAGGAGATTGAAACCAGCCTGAGCAAGAGCGAGACTACTTAAAAATAGAGAGATTAATTGACCAACTAAAAATATATAGAAAAAATTAGCCGGGCATGGTGGTGCATGCCTGTAGTCCCAGCTACTCGGGAGGCTGAGGCAGCAGGATTGCTTGAGCCCAGGAGTTTGAGGTTGCTGTGAGCTAGGCTGACGCCACGGCACTCTAGCTCAGGCAACAGAGTGAGACTCTGTCTCAAAAAAAAAAAGAGGTTTGTCTCCAAAAACCACTGAAGGATTTTCGAGCTGGTCAATGTCATGCTCAGACCTGCATTTTATAATCGTTCTAGTTGCAGAGTGAGAGTAGATCAGAGGTTGGCAAGACGGAAGGCAGAGACTGGCCAGGATGGGGTGAGAGTGTGGTTACCTGAACTAGATCTCATTTGGGAAGAAAAGAAGTTGACAGATTTGAAAAATAATTTCTCCCAGTAATACTCTTGAAACAAACAATACAGTTAAATCCTTTCTTGGAGACGCGAAAAATTTGAGTGGTCTGTGTTGAACGAGCTTTCAAATCGCCTACCTATAAAGGCTAATTTTATACCTACAGGAACAGGCTTGAAAATAGCCTTCTCTACTTTGTATTCCTAAGGCCATATGCCATTAGCCTACATCAGCCAAGCTAACCTGTCCACACAGTATCTAAACACGTCCAAGCGGCTCCGACCCAATAGCAGCGGGTATGGAAGCCGCCACTATTCCCACCCCTGGCACCTCTCCCAGCAGGTGACTTCGCCTGCTGTCCTTCCAGTCCAGGCTGCCGCCCCCACGCCTCCCATCCCCCGGCGGAAAGGGATGGACGCCGGTCGCACCACACACCGCAGGCATGGAAGTGTCGCAGACGCTGCTTCTCCCGAGACCACACCACCCACCGTTCACGCCTGTGTCCTCACCTGGGGCAATAAGCGGCCACGCCTCGGAGAGGATGGGAGGATTTCGATGGCCGCGGAGAAGGCGGAACCGGTTTCACGCAGCGGCCGGTGTTCAGCTGCGCTTTTTTTCTTCTCCAGCAGGTGGCAATGAGTAAGTGACAAAACTTCAAGGAGAACTATTCATAGCAAGGCCAGAAGGGCACGAATATTTAAAATTCTTAATTAAATGCCAACTTTTAAAATATTTATTTTTTATTTCAGAGTATTACGGGGATACAAACACTTTGGTTACATCCATTGCCTTTGCACAACCCGACTTGAAATATTTCAATTTTGTTGAAACTGGCAAAAAGTGGAAGGCCTACAAAAGGTCCCAGGAACTGCAAACAATTATGGCAGAAGCAGGCATATTAAAATTTTAACAAAAATAGAATCCTAAATTTTATGGTTTTTTAAAATATTTTATGTTCAAAGATGATGCCACTGACCAATGCCAGTGGTAAAATAGACAGGATAGTCTGCAGATGACCCCAGGAGATAACTCTGGGCTTCCAGGACAATGAACCGGCTGTAACCAAGGGCCTTCCTATTCCTCCCAAATTCAGCTTCCCAGGATTTCTCCCCTCCTAGCAGGAGGGGCTGCAATTTCCCTTGGACACCCAAGGAGTTCAGATACCAGGCAGCTGCATTTCTCAGATAACTCCTGACAGTTGGCATCTCAATTCAGACAACCTGATACCAAGTGGTATGTGTGGCCCCCACTGACAAGGATGTTCAAGCTTTCCTCTTGAAGAAGAACAAAAGGAAAGTAGATGGCCTTTCACTGGAATGCTCACTTATGTCCAACAGAGCACCCTGGTCCCAGCACCTTGTCTGTGCCTTCTCTTGTAGACCCTTGGCTTGCAAGTTTCCCAGTAAAGCCTGCTCCTTTATCGATGATGTTGTGGATTTGCCTGAGCTCTGTTGCTCAGCATGTGTGCTTTGCGCTGTTTTCCCAATGATCAATATTCCTTATGCCTTCCACGGGCTCACCACTATCAGCAATATATAGAATGAGATAGCAATCCTTCTAATTGGAAGAAGGCAAAAAATACCATGACCTGTTTTGCAGTGGAATATCTTTAAAGCACTTAAAAAGCATCATTTAGATCTGGTATGAGAATTGAGAAATGTATAATTTTCATTTCGCTCTTCTTAATTTTATATCAGTTTAGTTAACCTGTAAAATTTACCCTGACAATTTCTATCCCCATCTATGTCTATGGAAACATCGGGTTTGCTGAACACCCTTCTTTTCTACAAATTTGATGGAGGCAATGAAGAAAAGCCCTCCATTGTGACATCCATTTAAAGTATTCTGTGTTTCAAAATAAAGGATTGAAGACCTTATAGTCATACAACAATAACAACAAATCATAGTGATTTCACAACTTCTGGTAATATGTTTCTATAAGCAAAATCTTTTGTCTTTGGGCTACTCAACTAATGACTGAAAAATGAAGAGAGAACAACTCTTTAAATTATGGAAACTCTGTTGTACACACATGCAAAAATGATTATTATCTTGAATATAACTAAAATATTGTATTTCTGAGTAACCTTGATGGCTTAACTTATTTTTTAGTCACACTTGTATGACTAAATTTTATAAGTTGCCACTGATAATCTTCCTAAAATGTAAAATTATACAAAACCTTTATGTGTTATTTTTTTCACTTCCTAAAATCTATCATACTATTAATATAAGTTTAATTAATCACTTTTTCAGAAGAAACTAGACTTTCAGACACAGCAATTATGGAAAGCCCTATATTATTTCTAAAGATAATCTTATACTTACAAAAAGATAAATATAATATTTTATTTTAAAAAAATCATGTCATCTTGTTGTGGCAATGTGTATAGCTAGTGTTACAGTTCTTGACCAGGGAAAGAACCAAGTAACACAGGAAGAGTCGGAGAACAGCCTTTATTCTTCCACAGCAGGTTCAGCACAGCTAGTGTTACAGCTCTCTTCGCGCCTTTGGATCCTTCTGACTCTTTCTGCTCCCCTTCTTTGTTCTCCTCCTGCTTCTATGCCCTTGGTAGGGCTCAAAAACCGTCCAATCAACTACAAGCTTTAACATCTAATCAACATCAAGCTTTAACATCCAATCAATAACAAGCTTTAACATCCAATCAAAAACAGTGGGATTCAAAAATTACCCAATCAGGATCACACAAGCAGCATGGCCAGAAACAGGCAGCGGCAGGAGGGCCTGGGGGCATTCCAGCATGGGGGGGGGGGGGTGCAGCAGGGTGCCCTCCAACTGGCCACATGCAGCACTGGCACCCAGAGATGCGGAGTGACAGGGAGGCAGCAAGTGGCCGCATCCCAGCGCCCGACATTTTTCGTATCAATCTAATATATAAATGTAACTAAACCTATGAATTTTAGTAATAATTTAGGAAGTAACATTTATTTATTTGCATATATTTACTTTTATTTATTAACTTATTAGTTGACTTAGAAATGGAATCATACTGTTTTGTAACCTGCTTTTCCACTTAACTATCTAGCTTGGACGTCTTTCCATCCCATTTTTTTTAAAGACAGTGTACTATCCCAATGTGTGAATATCGTTATGCTAACCAATTCCATATTTATGGATATTTGCATTATTTCAATATTTTGCTACTATGACCAATGCTGCAATAAATATTCTGTACATCTGTCTTTGTGCCCTTGAATGATTATTTATGTGGGATCAATTGCTAGAGGTAAAATTGGTGAGTCAAACAATATGAATGTTTAGATTTTTATAGATATTGCCAAATTGTACTCCCAAAAGGCTGATCCACTATAAAGATCCACTATAAATTGTAACTGAATTCTGTTCCTTTTGGGTAGTCAAATGATTTCCATCTTTATCTTAATTGTACTAAGTGTATGAGACCTAAACTTGCTATCCCTGGTATCAGCATTTTCATTTTTGCTTACCTTCATTTTAATAAAATAGTGGGAAAATGCAATAGAATATTCAAGTAATTGTACAGATAAGCTCATCAACAAACGTAGCAACTGCCAAAACTGAACTGAAACTCTTGGCTGTATCACCATACCATAGTTCAAAATATCAATTCATTAACTGATATATAAAAGCCTGAACTGAATGAAAAGTGGTTGGAGTGTGAATGTATAATACACAGAAGAGCAGGTGGTAAAAATTTGAAGAACTACCTATATATCATTGCAGTCAGTGACTCTAATGGTTTAAAAGTCTATTTTCAATTTTTTCTTAATAGTTTTATCAGACCTTAATAGGTCTGTTTTTTTCCAGGGAAGCAGTGAAAGAAAAGTGCGCCAGGTAAAGAATGTATAAGTGTCCGCTTAGGCTAGGGAGCCATTTGAACTAGTAATCTTCAAAAACTGGATGGCCCTCTTAGAAACCCCCACTCCAGACATAAGCTTCTGTGAGAGTCCTCTAAATAAGAGGCCTCCACTTCCTTGATTTTCCAGGAGAATTCTAGTCCATTTTTTTCTCTAAATCTTTTCACTTTTATTCTGGTTTTTGTCTGATTGAAATCTCCCAAGGTTTATTTCAAGATTGCTTCACATAGGTATAATTAGGTTTATTATTTTTAGCCAATTAGATATTGTCCCTCTTTTAATAATTGTTTAGTGCTTCTTAAAAGCATACAGAAACCCTGGCTCTTAGAGACGAGGGTTGAACACATTTGGCTGTCTAAAAGCAGCAGATCTTTAGCCTTAATCAGGTGCTTATTGTGAAGGAAGAAAAAAACCCAGTAGGAGAACACACACAAAATGTTGGAATGGTTTTATTCATTGATTCAACAAATATATGAGTCCCTATGAAGCAATGTGATAGCTGCTAAAGGTGTACAAAATGTATAAACCATAGTTACTACCCTGAATTTATGATCTAGCTGGGCCAACTAGGCACACACACCAAAAAAATTATATGATAATATAAGGCATCTTATGACTAATATGTGAGATGTATTATACAGATTGTAGTAGCTATAGAAGTTCCACCCTTTCATATTCTCAGTTCCTTACTCCCCTTATAGTTTCATGTACCCTGGTACTCAGCATAGACTTCATGCCCAGCTGCTCTAATTATATCAACATCTCAGAATCCTCTGCCCACTTGATCTGTCATATCTGCCTTGTCAGTCCCCAATCCTGAGTAAGCTCCACTGTTGACTTTCTCATCTTACTCTTCCATGGTGCTAAGCATAGCTGGAAAGAATTATCTTCTTTGCTTTACCTGATTCTTTATGTGATATCTCACAGTAGGTCTTTCAATTTTTCCTGTTCTCTCAGAGCTCCTGATCCCAGAGGCTCCTTCATCTCAGCAGATGACTTGATCTCCTTTGCTGAAGGAATCGAGAACATCTGGCTTGATTCCACCTTTCATTCTTCCAATCTGAAAATTTTTTTATTTCAATAGATTTGGGGGTACAAGTGTTTTTTGTTACATGGGTGAATTATTATATATTTATATAATGCTGAAGTCAGGGCTTTTGGTGTACCCATCACCAGAATAGTGTACATTGTACCCAATGGGTAGATTTTTATCCCTCACTCACCTCCGCCCCTCCCCCCTTCTTAGTTTTCAATGTGTATTACACCACTTTAGAATAGTATATATCGCTGATTTAGCTCCCACTTAAAAGTGAGAACATGTGGTATCTGTTTTTCCATTCCCGAGATACTTCACTTAGGATACTGGTCTCCAGTTCCATCCAAGTTGTTGCAAAAGACATTATTTCATTCCTTTTTATGGTATATATCTCATATTTTCTTTACCCACTGATCAGTTAATGGGCACTGAGGTTGATGCCATATCTTTTCAATTGTGAATTGTGCTGCAAAAAACATTCGAGTGCAGGTGTCCTTTTGATGAAATGACTTCTTTTCCTTTGGGTAGATACCCAGTAGTGGGATTGCTGGATTGGATGGTAGGTCTACTTTTATTTCCTTTAGGAATCTCCATACTGTTTTCCATAGAGCTTATGCTTACTTACAGTCCCACCAACAGCGGATATGTGTTCCCTTTTCACCACATCCCTTGTTTTTTGACTTTTTAATAACGGTCATTCTGACAGGGGTAAGGTGGTGTCTCATTGTGGTTTTGATTTGCATTTCCCTGATATCAATGTGAACATTTTTCTGATTCTCACTCTCCACCCTTTCCTGATGATCCTATCATCTAGAAACTTCCTCCAGAATTGGACTTAACTGTGATTTCACGTCCTCATAGGATTTTCCTATAAGGAAAATTGGCTCCTTCTCAACACACAAACATCTTTAAGACCCTCTTATTCTGGAGGAAACTTCCTCCAGAATTGGACTTAACTGTGATTTCACGTCCTTACAGGATTTTCCCTCTCTCTGTCTCCATTGGCTCCTTCTCAACACACAAACATCTTTAAGACTCTCTTATTCCAAACTTCATGCATTATTTATCTGTAACTGTGTAACAAATTACCGCAAAATTTAGTAGATCTAACAATAAGCACTATCACACAGTTTCTGTAGGTCAGGAACATATAATCAGCCTAGCTAAGCAGGTGGTGGGTCTGGCTCTGAGTCTCTGGGGGTGGGGGGTGCTGCAGTCAAGATGTCGGCCAGGGCTGCAGTCACCAAAAGGCCTGACTGGGCCTGGAGAATTCACTCCAGGCTGAGTGTCCTTACAACCAGCGGCAGCTGGCTTCCCCCACAGCAAGTGATCTGAGAAAGCAAGCAAGCAAGAAGGAAGCCCCAATGCCTTTTGTGACCTAGTCTCAGAAGTGGCACATTGTCACTTCAGCCTTATTCTATTTACTAGAAGTGAGTGGCTACATCTAGTCCACACTCAAAGGAGCAGAATTTGTCTCCATCTCTTAAGGAAAGGAATTTCAAAAAATTTGTGGAGGGGGGAGAGGAGACAAGGGCAATATACGTAACCTTAATGTTTGTACCCCCATAATATGCTGAAATTAAAAAAAAATTTTTTCAAACTTGTCATCAAACAATAGAAAAAGAAAAAAAGAAAAAAAATTTTTTGTGAAGATATTTTAAGACCACCATATCTCTCAAACCATTTTTCAAGGCTGCTAGCCCTTCAAGTTACTTCTCTGCTTTTTTCCTCCTTTCAGGGCAACTCGTGCCAAAATAGTGATCCTTCCCTCATCTTCTCTTCACTCAACATTCAAGTGTTGACAGTCCAGATTATTACCCCCTAACTGAGCACTGCTGCTATTGAGCATAATATCCAAATTGGCATGATTCAAGGCCCTGCAAAACCTAGCCACAGCCTACCTTTCCTTCTTATCGTCCACAGTTTCCTTTACACATCCGCCAATTAATTAGACTTCTCACTATTCCTTAAACATGCCCTTGGCTTTCCCACCTCTGTGCTTTTGCTCAGATGTTGTCTTTCACCAGGAAAGGCCTTCTTTTCAGGTTCTCATTTTCAAGACCCAATTCAAGTGCCATGTCCTGCTAGATTTCCTTGATCACCCCTCCCTGCTCCACACTCACAGAGTACATTGACTGTCAACTTTACTGCAGTCGCCCTACTTTACACCATTATAGTATTGGTATACAGCTTTCTGTTCCTTTCAGCACCCCAACAACACCTTCTATCTTGCTCAGACTAAGTCTTTAATCTTTCTTGAATGAATAATTTTACCTAAATCATTAAGATTTAATTTTACTCTCATCAAAAGGCAAGTTAAGGTCCCTATAAACTCCAACTCTATTCAATTAATATACTGAGCTAAAAGAAATTGCAGAATGGTCTCTGCTAAAGAATACAGTTTTCTTTTCTATTATTTAAACAATTTTAATGGGGTGACTCAAATTAAATCATCATTATTCTCCAAAAAGGTTTGCTTCTGAGATATGTTTGCATATAGTATTTTTACAATTCCTGGTCAACATGAAATATCCATGGAAACAGATCACACACACTGGAGAATAAAGGAATTTGAATTGTGTTTGAGCCACATTTTGTCATATCGATGGAGCTATTTGTGCTAAATATTTGAGTCATCAGGGAAACTATAATTTAAAATTATAAAAGTAAAAGACATAATATTTAATGCTTTTAAAGGTAGCAATATCTGCTATTAATTTTAAAGATTCTTATTAATATGTAGAGATAATATAAAAAGAAATCTGAATATTTTCTGACTCATACTCTAATATCAGCAAATAAAATGCTCTTTTTGCCTTACTGCTTGTGCAGAAAAGGGAGGGAAATTAAAAACTCAGCCTGGAAAGGATGGTGTTGCTGTTGCAATGCCTGGGTGGTTACATATAAGAAACTAACTTTAATTTTTTAGAGTATAAAAATAAACTGACCCAGTGTATTAACAATCGAGTCATGCAATCGTCAAAAAAAAAAAGGATGGTGTTGCTGTTTTTGTTCTATAGATAAAATAATTTGTTCTGGATGTCATTCAACTGTTTGTACAAAAAAGCCTCTAGTCTACATTCGTTGTCTAGCACTGAGATGTCTAAATTTTGGTTCCAACTATGACTAATCAAATAAGGATAGTTTGTTTAAAATACATGTAACAGAAGCTATAAGATGAAAATGTTTCTTACTCACTAAATAGTGCTGTAAACCTTTATGATATGAGTAATGTATTCTTTTCTTAAGCACTACAAAAATTTACCCAGGAACTTAAAACCACTAGAAATACTGTATCTTGAAAATTATCTTTCTCTAATCTGTCTTTAGAATATGAATCTATCTTTGTAAATAAAAATTCATAGACTTCTATTCAAATAACTCAAAATGTTCAAGAGGCATTGGAAACACCACTGGATTTTCTTTAGATTCTC
Source organism: Microcebus murinus (assembly GCF_040939455.1). Taxonomy (NCBI): domain Eukaryota; kingdom Metazoa; phylum Chordata; class Mammalia; order Primates; family Cheirogaleidae; genus Microcebus; species Microcebus murinus. Next base: position 51,007,964 of record NC_134106.1, on the reverse strand, counting down.
ATGTATTGCATCAACTGTTTACTATTATTATACATTTTATTTTTATATTTGTATTTCAATAAATATAATTAGAATAAACATAACATAGAAAAAGGGAAAATAATTACAAAAGTCATACATACTTTTCATTAAAATATGCATGTAGGCTATTATTATAAAGAAGTTATATCTCATTTGTATTGCTTGTTCCACAATCATTGTTTTGTTTTTTTGTTCTTGTTTTTTTCTAATTATTTTTCTTCTTTTACCTTCCCACCCTTCTTACTTATTAAATAAATAAATTAATTAAATTAAATAAATTTTTTTCATAGACAAGGTCTGGCTCTGTCATCCAGGTTGGAGTGCAGTGGTGTGATCATAGCTCACTATAATCTCAAATTCCTGGCCAATCCTCCTGCCTCAGCCTCCCGAGTACCTGGAACTATAGGTGCACACAATCACACCTGGAAATTTTTTGTTTTTAGAGATGGGGTCTTGCTATGTTGCCCAGGCTGGTGTCCAACTCCTTGGCTTAAGCAATTCTTCTGCCTCAGCCTCCTGAAGTACTGGGATTACAGCCATGAGCCACTGCACCCGGCCTGTTGGTTTTTAATGTTAAAGAAAGAATGCATTGGTAGAAGGCATTTAACTGCAACATACTTAGCTTGTTCTTTTTTTTTTTTTTTTTTTTTTTTTTTGAGACAGAGTCTCGCTTTGTTGTCCAGGCTAGAGTGAGTGCCGTGGCGTCAGCCTAGCTCACAGCAACCTCAAACTCCTGGGCTCGAGCAATCCTTCTGCCTCAGCCTCCCGAGTAGCTGGGACTACAGGCATGAGCCACCATGCCCGGCTAATTTTTTTTTATATATATATCAGTTGGCCAATTAATTTCTTTCTATTTTATAGTAGAGACGGGGTCTCACTCTTGCTCAGGCTGGTTTTGAACTCCTGACCTTGAGCAATCCGCCCGCCTCGGCCTCCCAAGAGCTAGGATTACAGGCGTGAGCCACAGCGCCCGGCCTTAGCTTGTTCTTTATACACCAACTCTCTACACCAAAATTTATCTTGCAAAAAAGAAGTACATTTCTTACTCTGCCAGTGGCAAGAACTGTTAAAACGCAAAAACGTAAAAGTCACACAAGCAGCAGAAAACTGCCAATGGAGTATTCCTTTCATTTGGCCCACTTAAATTATTTTCTGGTCATTATGCTCCAGCGGAAATGGGAATGAAGCCTTTACTTAGGTGGGCAGAGTAAGGCCGAGTGATAGTAACCCCCTCAGGTAGGTTTGCTTGAGCTCAGCCACTCTCCAGTGGGGGAGGGCGCGATTGTTTCCTCACAGGGCACGGTAGGCTGCCTACACACCTTCAGCTGAGTAACTGGCAGCCATGCTTAAAGGAATAAGAGCTCCAGTTAGGGGCTTTGTCGCAGTTATTCTTTCCTGTCCCAGCTGTTTTTTCCCTGTCCTTTTCTGGCTGTGATTGGAATAAACAGCAACTCAGATGCTCAGAGATAATTAAGCTTTGACCTTCCCAAGGCATGTGTGATTTAGTGGACAGAGGGCTATAGGCTCAAAAGACAGGTAGGTAAGCCTAAAATCTAAGATGTGATGGCAGAGGCAGAAACGGATGAAAAAGCCAACCCAAAAATACTCAGGCCTGGACACCCTCTTTGATTGAAGTTAATAAGAATCTACACACCATAGATACTCTTCCTTTTTTCCCTCAGATTCATTCTCCAGCCTTTTTTTTTTTTTTTTTTTTTTTTTTTGAGATAGGGTCTTGCTCTGTTGACTCAGCTAGAGTGCAGTGACATCAACATAGCTCACAGCAACCTCAAATTCCTGGGCTCAAGTGATCCTCCTGCCTCAGCCTCCCGAGTAATTGGCACTACAAGCATGCGCCACCACACCCAGCTAAGCTAATTTTTCCATTTTTTGTGGAGATGCAGTCTTGCTCTTGCTCAGGTTGGTCTCAAACTCCTGGCCTCAAGCAATCCTCCCACCTCAGCCTCCCAAAGTGCTGGGGTTACAGGCGTGAGCCACCACACCTGGCCGATTGTCCAGCCTTCTTTACCTTACTCTGCACCCTGAGAAGCTGCCCCATGTGCACTGCATCATGGGGCTCCCCTGCCTTCTGGCTTCTAGTTGGGTTCAGCAAACATGGAGGGGCGTTGGTACGGGTAGAAAATTGGCGAGAGAGTAAGGAAGCAGAGTTTACTCCCCTGGCTTCCTCCCTGCCACATGGCTGTTTCCCTCTGCCAAAAGCTATGTTTCCTGTCAGGTGGCCCTCACAAAATAGTCCTCTCTCAAGGGTTTAGCAATTGCCCCTTACCCCTACCCCTTCAAATTTAAGGGTGGGGATAGCTCCCTGCTGCTAATAGCGCTGGGGTACTACAGCATCCCTCTTTATTTTGTCTAAAACTTGCCTTTATAGATAGCCCCTTTATTAACTTCTCCTTACTTACCCAGTTTGAAGGTGCCATCTGTTTCTTGGATCCTGACTAATACAGATGGTATTGATTTTCCGCAAGGAATCTCAGAAACATGATATTCCACATTACAATTTGGCTATATAATAACATTCATATTATGGAGGCATTTCTTTGTTCATAGTATATTTTACAACTAAAACCTTCCCAATCCCCCCATTTCCCACTCCCAAGCCAATCCTGGAGGTACACTGCTTTCTCCGTCTGCAATAGTGAGGGATTTTTGGGTTGCATTGATTTCAGACTAAGGATACCAGAGGGGAAAAAATGATAAGCTCTCTGCAGCCTCAGGGGTACCTCCAATTCATGTCTTCTTCTCCAACCTTCCTACTCCTACTGTTCAGAGTCCTCATACAACTGAGCCATGCATTCTTTCCAGGTCTTTATGTCCAGTGGGAGAAATAGGGGGGATGTGCTTCCTCCATCTTATTTGGAACTGGAAACTTCCTAAAGTAGTAATGTATGAGAAGATAATTTGAATTATAATTTTTTGGTTTTACAATGTTTTAAAGCTGACTGAACATAAATAATTTTTAAAAGATATTTCCAGGCACAGGCCGGGCGCAGTGGCTCACGCCTGTAATCCTAGCACTCTGGAAGGCCAAGGCAGGTTGCTCGAGGTCAGGAGTTTGAAACCAGCCTGAGCAAGAGTGAGATCCCATCTCTACTACAAATAAAAAAAGAAATTAATTGGCCAATTAATATATATAGAAAAAAATTAGCTGGGCATGGTAGCGCATGCCTGTAGTCCCAGCTACCTGGAAGGCTGAGGTAGGAGGATTGCTTGAGCCCAGGAGTTTGAGGTTGCTGTGAGCTAGGCTGACACCACGGCACTCACTCTAGCCTGGGCAACAAAGTGAGACTCTGTCTCAAAAATATATATATATATATATATTTCCAGGCACAAATATTAACATTATAATTTGAACTACTGGGTCCATACATAATTGATTCTTATAATAATTGGAGGGCTTAAGACTCCAATAGTCAATGTATTAAAAGAAAAATATATTCATGCTCATCCCTCTACTTTTTTGTGTTTCTTGGCTATAATGTAACACATTTGCTTTTTTGTAATTTTAAATTTTTAATTATTATAGGTACATAATAGTTGTATATCTTTATAGGTTGCATGTGATGTTTTGATACAGGTATACAATGTGAATTAATCAAATCAGGGTAATTGGAGTATTCATCACCTCAGGTATTTATCATTTCTTTGTGTTAGGAAAATTCCAATTCCACTCTTTTAGTTATTTTCACATTTGCTATTAATGTTCATTTACCCCCTTCAGAAATGTCATATAAAAATTCAAGTAATTCAGAACTTTGGAGTGGGATTATTTTATAATTCATGAGTTACATGGTAGAGACTTTTTTTGTTTTTTTGTTTTTCTTTTGAGACAGAGACTCTGTTGCCCTGAGTGCCGTGGCATCAGCCTAGTTCACAGCGATCTCAAACTCCTGAGTTCAAGCGATCCTCCTGCCTCAGCCTCCGGAGCAGCAGGGCCTACAGGTGCATGTCAGTCACCACAGCCAGCTAATTTTTCTATTTTTAGTAGAGACGGTGTCTCACTTCTGCTCAGGCTGGTCTCAAACTCCTGAGCTCAAGCGATCCTCCTGCCTCAGCCTTCCAAAGTGCTAGGATTACAGGTGTGAGCCACCGCACCAGCCATATGGTAGATATTGATTCATAAGAAGTACACTGAGAACCATATATAAAGTTTAGTGTTAGTGACGCAGAAAACGTCGGGCGCCGGGATGTGGCCGCTTGCCTCCTCCCCATTGCTCTGCATGTCCTCGGGCCAGAGCTGTGCCGGCAGGTTGGAGGGCACGCTGCTGGGGCCGGGGCCGTGTGCCGCCACCTGCTTCCCACCAGCAAACTGATGAGGCCTGCACCTGTCATCTGGCTGCGCTGCTTGCATGATCCTGATTGGGTAATTTTTGAATCCCACTGTTCCTGATTGGATGTTAAAGCATGTTGCTGATTGGATGTTAAACCTTGATGCTGATTGGATGTTAAAGCTTGTAGTTGACTGGACGCTTTTTTTGAGTCCTACCAGGGGTATAAAAGTAGGAGGAGATGAAGGAAGGGGGGTCAGAAGATCAGAAGAGGAGAAGAGAGCTGTAACACTTGCTGTGTTTAGCCTGCCGGAAGAATAAAGACTGTTCTCCAACTCTTCGTGTGCCGCTCAGTTGTTTTCCTGGTCAAGAGCTGTAACACTAGCTGTACACTTGCCATAACATTAGGATTTGGTTCAGCTATGAGTGACCCAAAAAAAAAAAAGAAAGGGAAACCCCACACAACAGTAGCTTACCTAATATATGTCTATTTTTTTTTTCCACACATAAAGCAGGAAGTAAAAGGTCCAGTGTTGATTTGGTGCTCCATTGTCTCAGGAACCCAGGTTCCTTCTTTCTTGATTCTTTGCCACATATCACCTTGATTCTCTCATGATCCAAAATGGTTGCAATACCTCCAGCCATCACAGGAAGAAGGAAGGGTAAAGGAGAGGGCACACACTTCCTCTCTTTAAGGCCACTTCCTGAAAGTTGCACATAGCACTTCTGCTTACATCTTTTTGGCCATAACATAGTCATAAGGCCAAACTTTGCCACAAGAAAGGTTGGAAAATGTAGTTATAGCTTGGGGAGTTATACCCACCTAAAAATTTAGGATTCTGTTACAACTGAAAGGAGAAGAATGATTATTGAGGGTCAACTAGTATTCCCTGCCACAAAACTATATCTTTAAGAAATCTTTATCCTGTAAATAACAGAAACTAAATTCAAATTAGCACAAATGATAAGTATTTCCTGGCTTATTTATTATTATTATTATTATTATTTTGTTTGTTTGTTTGTTTTTTGAGACAGAGTCTCACTTTGTTGCCCAGGCTAAAGTGAGCACCATGGCATCAGCCTAGCTCACAGCAACCTCAATCTCCTGAGCTCAAGCAATCCTACTGCCTCAGCCTCCCGACTAGCTAGGACTACAGGCATGCGCCACCATGCTTGGCTGATTTTTTCTATATATATTTTTAGTTGGTCAATTAATTTCTTTCTATTTATAGTAGAGACAGGGTCTCGCTCAAGGTGGTTTCGAACTCCTGACCTAGAGCAATCCGTCCACCTCACCCACCTCGGCCTCCCAGAGTGCTAGGATTACAGGCATGAGGCACCACGCCTGGCCTCCTGGCTTATTTAATTGGAAAGAACAGAGGTAGAGGGAGCTTTAGTTTGACTCAGGACATTTTTAATTTCATGACAGACCTAATTTCTTCCCATTTTCCTGGTAGCCTACTGCTCTGTCAGCTTCATGTAAGGCTAGCTTCCTTCTTTATGACAAAATATCTTCAGAAGGCACAAGCTTCACATCCTCACATCACACTTCTCAGAAGGAAAGAAAGGACTGACTTCTGGTAGTTATGGTGACTAGCCATCACAGTTTGCCTAGGCCTGTCCTGGGTTTAGCACTGGAATTTCTATGCTCAGGGAAATCCCACAGTCCCAGGCAAATCAAGATGGGTGGTCAGCCGCCACCTGGTAGCTCTCTCAGAAGGATTCAGGACCTTTTTCAGAGTTCCCCAGCCAACCTCTCATAGGTCATTGATTCAAATTGAGGCATATTCCCCTTTAGCCAGGAGAATACTAGACACTGATTTGCTTAAACCTGACAATTATTGTGACAAAAAAGGATAGAATTGCCTGACTGGGCAAGCAAATCAGAGCTAGTCTATGAAAATAAATAGAACTCAGTATACCCTACCCATAATCACATGGCTGCTACACAGCTGGGAGACACACCCACAATGTCCACAACAAGATTCAACTTACATAACAAAAGAGACACTTAGCATTTATAAAGCTGAAGACTCAGATGAAACCAGATGGCTTTGGATCTCAAAAGTAAAATATAGATGTTCTATTAAGGGAAATTGTTCTAGCTATAGAAAAGTATGTCAATAGATATTATTGTTGAGATAACAGATATTTTTGCTGATTTGTCTAAGCAAATCAGAACTGTTATTCCCCTTGCAAAAGGAGAATAGGCCCCAATTTGAGCAAATGAGATATGAGAGGATATCTCAAGGATAGGTTGGCACAAAACTACACTCTTGTATTCATACAACAGTGGAAGCAGTAGCACTTGATACTTTATTTTCTTTGGTCATATGCTGAAGCTGGGGATAGCCAATAATTTGGTCAAAGTAGTTGTGCTGAAATATGGTTAAATGTAATTGAAAATAATCCCATCTAAGACTGTGGTCTTCATGTGGTACACTGTTCACTACTGACTCATATTTGGTACCCTTTCTATGAGGCCTCTCCTACATGAGGATTATATTTCCCCATCCTGCTGAAATCAGATCATCATGTGATTTGCTTGGACTAGTGAAATGTGAGTGAATAGGACAGGTGACCACTTCCTGTCAGAAGTTTTGAGAGCTAAAAGGTCACTGTTATCTTTTCTCTCTGCCATGATGACCAGTTGTTCCAATGTAGTATTGAGTGAGAAAGAAATCTCTATTGTTTTTAGTCCCTACAATTCTGGGGGCATTTCTTACTATAAAATAATTAGCCTACCCTGATATTTCCTGCATATGTTTTGTTTCCTCCACACATTCCTTTCTAGCCTCTTCACCTGCTTCCCTTTTTTATGCCTAGTTTCTCCCTTCTTGCACCCCAACGAAGAGCAGAGAAACAGTTAACTAGCTGGAGCCTTGAAGGATTTTCTTGTCCTACAAAGGCCAGATACCCTCTAAAAGAATCTAGAGTACACTGCTTCCTAGACAGAAAACTAGAAGCCTGAGCATTAAACCAATGCTTACACTTAACTAGCTTTTAATTATTGACTTAATAGTAAACACTTCATATACATTTAATTTAAAAAATAAACATAAATTTGTAAATTTAAAACAGTTTAAGTTTATATAATTCCAGCAATTATATCCCATTCTCTATAACAATAATACTAATATAAAATTTGAAATGAAGGATTTAAAAATGTTTAACACTCTGGTCACTTGAAGAAAAATAATGTCAACAAAAAACCCAACTTCTTGGCCAGGCGTGGTGGCTCCTGCCTATAATTCTAGCACTCTGGGAGGCAGAGGTGAGAGGATTCTTTGAACTTAGGAGTTCAAGACCAGCCTGAGCAAGAACGAGACCCCATCTCTACTAAAAATAGAAAAAATTAGCCAGGCATGGTGGCATATGCCTGTAGTCCCAGCTACTTGGAAGACTCAGGCAGGATTGCTTGACCCCAGGAGTTTGAGGTTGCTGTGAGCTAGGCTGACATCATGGCACTCTAGGCGGGGCAACAGAGTGAGACTCTGTCTCAAAAAAAAAAAAAAAAGAAAAGAAAAGAAAACCCAACTTCAGTTCTCTTCCAAGCTCACACAGAAAGTAAATCCATCACTTTATTAGTTTAGTTAAAGTAACAATTCCTAGATACCTGCCCTAGAAATTCTGATTCAGTAGGTATTTTGGAAATCACTGTGTTAAATGACTGAATTATTAATATAACTGGTACAAAGACAGTCAGTTCTTCAACCCTCAAGCTGTATTTTTCTCTTTCAAGTACTAGTCAGGAAATTGGGGGATGCGTGCCATACCCACAACTGCTCTGGCCACACTTCCAGCCAAGGAAAGTGGGTAGGCTATTCCCTCAGTACCCACATTCTATTCCATATGACCCTGCAGAAAAGTTTGTGTTTGTTCCTAAATCTTTGTATGTCATTCATACTTGTTATTATAAATATGCAATTTTATTCTTATCAGAAACATAACTATAAGTGAAAAAGAATTGTTTCTCTGAAAACAAAAATGAAAGTGAATCACCAAAAACAACTGCAAAATGTTTGTGTCTCCTCCATCCCCACCAAAATTCATACGTTGAATCTTCAACCCCCAATGTTGAAGATATGGCTGTTATACAGGTAAGTAAGGATAAATGAGGTCATAAGGGTGGTGCCATGATCCAATAGGATTACTGCCTTTATTAAAAAAGAACACAAAGAGAAGGCAGTGGTCTGGGAGGCAGGAAAAGAGCTCTCACCAGAAATTGACCATGCTGGCACTCTGATTTGAACTTTCAGCCTCCAGAACCGTGAGAAAATAAACATCTGTTGATTAAACCACCCATTCTGTAGTATTGTGTTATGACAACCTGAACAGATTACTAAAAGATTTGGGTACCAAGAAGTGGGGTGCTGCTGTAATAAATACCTAAAAATGTGGAAGTGGCTTTGGAACTGGGTAGAGGCTAAAAGAGTTTTGAGGCACATACTAGAAAAAGCCTGGTCTGCCATGAAGGAGCTGTTGGTAGAAATGTGGACATGAAAAGCAGCTCTGGTGAGAGCTTAGAAAGCAAAAAGGAGAGCTAGAGAGAGAGTATACTTCTTCTTAGAGAATAAATAATCATGAAACGAATGCTAGTATAAATATGGACATTAAAGGCCATTCTGTGGTGAGCATTGTGGAGGGGAAGGGCATAACTCTAACCCTTGCTAGGGAGAGGAAAAGACATAAAATGTGACCATAATGTTAAAAAAAAAAATTTATCGGGTGTCAGGCAGGTGGGAGGGGGAGGGGCAGATGGGTATATACATACATAATGAGTGCTATGCACACCACCTGGGGGATGGACACGCTTGAAGCTTTGACTCAAGGGGGGAGGGGAGGCAAGGGCAATAACATTTGTAGCCCCATAATATGCTGAAAAATTTTTTTAAAAAGCCATTCTGGTGAGGTCGTGGACAGAAATGAGGAATAAATTACTGGAAAATGGAGAAAAGGTGATCCCTGTTATAAAGTGGCAAAGAATTTGGCTGAACTGTACTCTAGTATGGTGTGGAAGACAGAACATGTGAATGATGAAACTGGATATTTAACTATTTCCAAGCAAAATGTTGAAAGTGCAGGCTGGGTCCTTCTGACTGCTTATAGTAAAATGCAAGAGGAGAGAGATGAATTGAAGAAAAAATTATTAGGCGAAAAGCAACAGAACTTAAAGATTTAGAAAATTCTCAGCCTATCCATATTGCAAAAAGTGAGAAAGCTTGTTCTGAAGAGATCTAGAATGTGGTTTAGCAATAAGATCATTGTGGGTGTGAACCAGGAATTTAATCAGCCACCTCAGCAGAAGGCAGGAATAGAGATGGGATTATACCAGCAGAGACTCTGACAGTTTGAACTAAAGGGAGTAAACTGTAAGAGATGGGGGAAGGCTGTCAGACTTCTTGGATCTGCAGATAAACATGTCTTATCCTTCAAGAAAAGGGAAGACTGACCCTAAAGGCAACTCAGCTATCAGTCCCTCCACAGGCCCAGAAGCAAGGTCGCCTCCTCCTGGGTTTCAGGGGTTGAGCTCTCAGTGTTATGGAGATGGCAGAGCATAAACGATGTGGGCACACTTTATTGACAAAAGATTTTACTGTAAAATGGGGCAAGGGTATAGGGCTTTGTTGGGAGAACTCCAAAATATCACTTTGAGGTGTTTCATCTGGGGCCTTTTATCTAGAAAAAAATCTCCTGCCTAGAGTATACTAACATGGCTATCAGTGTTCTGAGAGCAAACAGTGGAAGAGGGCAGGGGTTAGTTTTACTATTTAATATATAGACTTTTCATGTAATCTATTTTTTGCTTGGCCTGGTATCCCTGAATATGGGCCCCTCCACCTCAAATTCCCCATCAATTAAACCTTCTATCTCACAAAACTGGGGGTGAACCAGTCACCTGGCTACTTGACCCAGGGACAGTGACTTGGACCTGGATGTCACAATGCTTCACACAAATATTCAATCAATTGCCTGGTCTTCCCTTCTGCACTCTTCCTCTGATGTGGTACCTCCAATTTTTGAGCTTTTCTAAGGTTCTGAAGTATAAATTGTTTTACCTCTAATTAACATTCCCCTCTGCATTCAGCTTTCTTAGATCCCCTTTTGTCTTCCAATAAGAACATGCTGATATTTCCCATTTACTATTGTCTTTCTCACTCTTAGTCATTGTGAGTTTTTACATTTCCTTGTTTCTCTGGGCTTTCACAGGGAAACAAGATAAACACGTTTAATTTCTCATGTTAAACCAAAAGCTACTTTGTAGATATTCATTTCCAAAATTATGAATTATTTTAAAGTCAATAATGCTGTTATAAAATACTTAAGTGACATAAAGTTCATAATATATTCCTTTCTTTTCAATACCTTTGGTTTCTATGATTAGAAAAGTAATGTATGTTCATTTCATAATAATCCAAATGATACAGAAGTATCTAACAAAGTCTCTCATAGTCCTACCCCACAGATAAAGCCACAGGTTGATTTGTATTCCTCTCTCAAATATACTGTTTAGTAATTTTGTATTTGTATAATACATGATAGGAAAAACAACAGATAACACTAAAATGTTCTTGAACTCCTCAAGCGATCCTCCTGCTCCCAGAGTGCTAGGATTACAGGCGTGAGCCACAGTGCCCAGCCAACACTAAAATGTTAACAGCAGTTCATTCTCTCTGGTTTGTGTAATTAGTGATGATTTTTTCCTCCTTCTTTTGGTTTATCTGTATTTTCTAATGTGCCTAAATAATTAACATCTAATTATTTTTTGAAGATTTTTTTATTTTAAAAAACTTGTACATTTTAGTGTCTCTTCTTTAAACACAGCATACAATGATATTCAAAGTTGGCTTGTTTTGCAATTTTTCGTTTCATTTAAAACAAAATCCCCTCTAAGAATAAAGTAGTAAAAGGCTCTCTGATATCTATAATTAAGAGAATTTTTAAACTATAATAAATAGTGGCCAATGGGTCAATATAGCCTACCATAAAGTTTCCATCACTTAGTTATGTAATTTGTGTTAAACCAAACAGGTACTTAAGCCTGAAGAATTTCACAGATGCACATACACTTAATTTTTCCTTTGAACATCATTCACCAGGTGGTCTGGAAATCTTTGACCTGGAAGTCTTATCTGGTTTCCAGACCTCCAGTGAAGGTGTTACTTCCCAAAACTTTGTGATTCTTGTACACTTTGTGGGACTTAATACGTTAGACTTTTACAGCAAAGTTACTAATTAATCACCATAAAGTGACATAACTACCAAAAGGGTACACAATTGTACAATGTTTACCAATTGTTTTTAATATCCTAAAGTGACAAATCAAGGATCTATTTTCAACAGGTAATTCACAAAGACTGCCTTAAAAGATTTTACATCAATACTTCTACACAAATGGATCAGGTGCGCTGGCTCACGCCTGTAATCCTAGCACTCTGGGAGCCTGAGGCAGGAGGATTGCTTGAGCTCAGGATTTCCAGGCTGCAGTGAACTAGATGACAACTACGATGCCACGGCACTCCAGCATGGGCAACAGAATGAGACCCTGTCTCAAAACAAAAATAAACAACAGAAAAACTGCAAATGTGCTATTGATACTGCAAAACCAGCCATCATTCATTCTACATGATAATCATTCAAAACTGGTTATCAATCTCCAATCCAAACACAGCTACCAAGTCTATCCGGTTTCCAATTAACCAGGACGGTGACCCTCAAGGAAAGGGAAGGTGTGGGTCTGTTCCTCTTCAAGGCCTCTCCACCTCCTAACCGTCTTTTAGTGGTTCCGGTGTCCTGCGAGGTCTCTGCCGCTAAGTAGAGGCCATCCCTCCCCGCCCTTCGCTACGCCGGGAACGGCCCGCAGCTGACCTGAACAGAATTTCTGCCTCAGCCTCAAAAGAAACCCTCGCCTGACACCTGAGGCCTGTAACTCATGGGTGCGAGGAAGACTCCTCTCTTCCGGAGGCCACACATCACTTCCCTTGCCCCGCCCAGTTTAGAAGCCCGCGCACCCGCAAGTCGGGGGACGCGCCAGCGAGCGGGGCCTCCTCTGCGCACGCGCGCCAGCCCTGCCCCGCAGTCGCGAGGACTGAGGAGTGGGGGCCAATCAGAGAGTGCTTAGCCTCTGCGCTCCCCGCTCCGCCGCGCTTCCGGCCTCCATTCAGGGCGACGTTCAGAACACAATAGTCCCTTCGGCGACGTTCCCACGAGTCGTCACCCATAGAAACGGTTTTCCCGCAGGCGGCCTCCAAGCCCCGCCCGTGTGGGCGGGAAGTGAGGAGGAGCGGGAAAGGCTGTTCTTCGTTTTCAAGAGAAAACCTTCACCCCCATCTCCGACCTCCCTGCCCTTCCCCCCACCTTGGGATAGAAACGTCCCTAGACCGCGCTCAGATTAATGGGAGGCGCTCCGTGAAAGGAGACAGAATTCGTTCCTGTGGGAGAAGATGACAGATTTCCTCCTTGTGTGGTCACGAGGCGTCTGTCCGCTGCCCAGAATCCCGGAGTCTGGCGTGTGGTGCTTCCGGTCGCTCTACGGGGGCGTCAGCAACCCCTTCACCTTGTCTCCGCCCGATGGAGTCTGTACCAGGGCCTTGTTCCCTCCACGAGTTAATAGTGTCCTTGTGTTTTCTGATTCTAAGAACACTGCTTTTTAAAAAATGCCTGCTGCCCGTGATAGGAGCAGTACTTCAACCGTACATAAACGTACACAAAGAAACTTAAACTCACCCGCAATCTTCCCACCAAGGGATAACACTACTAACAAATAAATATATATAAATTGCTATATAAATTTAGGATTTGCTATATAAATTTAGGATTTTCATTTTCAAAACTCTTGAAGGGTTTTGTTTTTTTTTAATGGAAAATTGTGAGCGTGTGATAACCTCCCCAAAATGTCTGATATCTTTCCAGGAAAATTAAAATAGGTTACATAATTATTTTTAATGGCTGCAAGGGTATCATAATTTGTTCAACCAGTCGCTAAATTATTGGACTTTTCAGGTTTTTCTAGCTTTTCACATCTACAAGCAATACTAGATGAATATTCTTATACGTAAATGTATATATGTCCCTGATTATGTCCTTATAGTAAATTAATAGAAATAAAATTACTGGCTCAAAGGGAATACAGTGTTTCTAAGATTCTTAATGATATTACCAGACTCTCCCATAGAAATTTATTTACTGCTTTTCCACCAAAGTATGAGAATGTCTGCATTTCCTTGCTAATCTTGAGTATTGTCAATCTTCCTAATCTTAATTATCTCTTTTCAAAAGACTCTTGTTTTAATTTGCGTTTCATTACCTAAGTGTAAAACTGAACTTCTTTCATGTATTTATTGGCTCTATTTTGTGAATTACTGGTTCATGACTTCTTCCTATTTTAAAACTGAAATATTCACATTTTTAAAATTATAAGTGCTTGTATAGTATAAATAGTAACATTTGTCTGAAATATTTACAAATATTTTTCTTGTTTTTTTAAGTTCATCTTTTAATATGGCGTATGGTTTTTATTTACTGAAGGAAATTTTAAATTTTTATGTAGGCCTATCTAATCAGTCTTTTCCTCTATTTCCAGGTTTGATATCATGCTTACTTCCGTGTATTTTTTTCTAGCATTTTTAGGTGTTTTTTTTTAAATTCAATATTTAACTCCATCTGAAGTTTATTTATAAGGAGCAAGGGAAGAATCTAGCTTAAATTTTTTTTTCCTAAATGACTTGTTGGTTGCCCCATACCATTTATTGAGTACTCAGTTTTCCCTATGATTTAAAATGGTGCCTTTGTAAAATGCAGTTGGCTCTTCATATTTGTGGGGTCCATACCTGTGCATTCAACCAACCTCAGAATGAAAATATTTAGGAAAAAAAAATATTGCCTCTCTATTGTACATGTACAGAGCTTTTTTGATCATTATTGCTTAAACGATACTATTACATCGCATTTACATTATATTAAGTATTATAAGTAATCTAGAGATGACTTAAAGTATACAGGAGGATGTGTGTAGATCATATGCAAATGCTATGCCATTTTTTTTTTTTTTTGACACAGAGTCTCGCTTTGTTGCCCAGGCTAGAATGAGTGCCATGGCGTCAGCCTAGCTCACAGCAACCTCAAACTCCTAGGCTCAAGCAATCCTTCTGCCTCAGCCTCCCAAGTAGCTGGGACTATAGGCATGCACCACCATGCCCAGCTAATATTTTCTATATATATATATTAGTTGGCCAATTAATTTCTTTCTATTTATAGTAGAGATGGAGGTCTCGCTCTTGCTCAGGCTGGTTTCGAACTCCTGACCTCAAGCAATCCGCCTGCCTCAGCCCCCCAAAGTGCTAGGATTACAGATGTGAGCCACCGCCGCCCAGCCCCATTTTATATAAAGGACTTGATCATCCTCAGATTTTGGTATCCACTGGGGGTCTTGGAACCAATCCTGGGTGGATATTGAGAGATGACTGTACTGAATTTCCATAGGTACTTTCTTTACTGTTCCATTGACTTACCTGTTACTGGGCAGTAATATAGTTTTAATATGCCTTTAAATTATTTATAAATTTGTGATGGGGTAAATCCCTGTTTAATAGTCTTTAAAAATTGTCTTTCTAAAATATACTTGATACATATAAAAGAAAATTTTGTAATATATGTGAATTTAAAGGCATAATACGAAACCAACCCCCACCAATGGCTTGCATCAATCTATGTGCTCTTTCCATTACATCCCTGTTGTCCTCTCCAGAGATATATTATTTCTTCCATAGTAATGTTAAATTTTTAAAATTAAAAAAGAGTTGTAATTTTGATTGGGATTGCAGTACTTTTATAGATTTAATTTAGGGAAAATAGACATCTTTATAAAAGTAATAAATACGTAGTTTTTACAAAGTGTTTTGTGTTAATTCATTTAATCCACACAACAACTCTATTATCATCCTTATTTTACAGATGAGGAAACTGAAGCATAAAATAATTTGTCTAAAGCTAGTAAGTGGCAAAGTCAAAAGTCAAACCCAGGCCCTAGACCCTGTACTGTTGTTGTATTGCCTCTCCACAATATGGAATCTGCTCATCTATAATGGACATGCCAGCCAGTTTGCCTATACCACTCCCCCAAGTCCCAGTTGGCATCCTTTGTTAGTGATCAGATACCTACTTGACCTTCTCCCCGCCTGCTATAGCTGATTAGACTAGGGGTAGGTAGAAAATGGATTCAGGCTGGTCCAATCAGATTCTCTCTGAGATATTTGCAATTATGTAATCTTAGCTGGACTCCTGCCCCAGAAAGTGATGATACAAGGGCAAAGCAGGAAGAGATGTTTAATGCACATTCAGGTAGTACAGAGAAAGCAAACCTGCAGAGGAAGCAGATGCACAGAAGCAGCAGAGTGGCTGTAGAGGGAGATATTGGGTTAGGGGTCAGGGGTTCTGGGACTTCCAGATTCTGGCTTGCCCCTACTTAAGGCTCTCCTGCCCTATCTGCTGTTGGGGATCTCCATAAGGTACCTCTCTTTCTTCAGATAAAGTCACTCTCTCAGTTTAAGCTCACCTGAATGACTTTCTTTTTGCTTTGAAACTCAATATGCCATGTGGCCCACTATTTACCCAAGTTTTCTTTTAAAGTTTCCCAGTATCATTTTCTTCACATAGATCCTATACATTTCTTGTTCAGTTCATTCTTAAATATATTTTAGGTGTCATTTTGCTGTTTAAAATGACAATATCTGTTTATCATTGTCCCCTTCCCATCTTAATGTACAAAAATTCTACTTTCATCAGTTGAGACTGCCAAATGTCAATGGCTTATAAATGTGACATTAGTATTTCAAATACATTCCAAAATAATGTTATCCACTAGATTTATTTTTTACTTCTATACTTTGAATTGTCCTGGTGATGATTCATGTGAGGATGACGATGATTCATCTGATGGAAATGAGCCACAAGGATCCCAAAGAAGTATGAAATTTCCTATAACCTAATCTAAAAAGAAAGTCTCATATATGAATAGTAACATTACATTTCCAACACATTTAACTAATATTAAAACAGATAAAATTAAGAAAATGACTTTTAAGAAGATCAATTTTCAGATACAAAACAATAAAACAATAGAGGACATAATTTAGATAAATATTTGGAATATAGTACACAAAAAAACCCCAGAAATTAAGATAAACTGATAGCTCATCCTTAACATAGGCATATAATCTTTTATCCAAATTCTTTCTCACTAGATGTGTTTCAAAACTCAGAATTGTCAGGATTTTGGACAGGAATATAATGTATATACTATGTATTCTCAGCGGGTCTGGAGCAGCATCTTGTCAAACATATTCATATCCGTGTAAAAATGCATTAGTGTTAACCTAACAAGGATAAATAAAGGCTAGAAAATAGATACACATCTGTTCAGGTCAAATTTTGCTGCCAAATGTGTTTGCCACAAACTTATAGAAAACTTTAGATTTCTAGAACTTTTCTTGATTTTTGAATTTTAGATAATGGTTTGTAGACCTGTGCAAGCAAATATGCTCAGATTTCAACATCTGGCCAGCTGTGGGGGTCAATTAGAGAGTTTTTTTAAGTACTAGCTGTGTTTGATGGTCTTGTGGTCTGGGGTGTTTAGTCTGAAGGCAAAGAGTACACTTTTAGAAGAACAAAATACAGACTTTATTGAAAAAGTTTAACTGGTAACGTTTCTTATCAATTTGCATTCTTGACCTTTGTCCTCAGTCATTATTTCAGTGTGATGTTTTGGTTGAAAAGAATTGCAATAAACACTGAAACTTTCTAGTAAATCCTAACATATAAAACTTTGCTGTATTTTTTCGTTAAATCTGTCAATGAAGAGATCCTTGCCTTGATATTTTTTTTATTTCTAGCACACAAAATTACTTCCTTCTAAATATCCCATGACTACACAATGTTTCAGTTGAGTCTATTCAAGTGTCAAAATTAAGAGCTTATTTAGTCATTACAGAAATTGAGCGCCTACTCTGTGTCAGACTCCAGCTGGGTGTTGAGGATACAGTCAGGTGAGCAAGAAATACAGATAAGACATTATAATGCAGTGTGATAGGTAACGTGGTACGGTAAGTACAGCAAGCCTTGAAACATGTACTACAGGTAAGAAAAGGACTGAAGGTTAAGTAAGAAATCAGGCAAGTAAAGGGGGGAAGGAAATTAAAAATTGTTCTAAGACAGAGTGATTTTCAAAGTGTGGTCCAAGGACTAGCAGCATCAACATCACCAGGGAATTAGGAATAATAGATCTTGGACCCTATCCGAGACCTACTCAATCAAAAACTCTAGGGGTGGAGCCTAGCAATCTGTATTTTAATAAGCCCAACCATCCAGGTGATTCTGATGCAAACCAAAGTTTGAGAACTACAGCTCTAAACAGCAAATGTGTAAAAAACGGAGAGTAGGCAATCTTTCCATAAGTAAGATGTTTATTGTATCTGAATGGCAGAGTACAAGAATGGGGGGGGGGCGTGCCATGAAATTGAAATATGAGTTTGGAAAGGTAAGCATGCTTCATTTAGGGTCTTATAGGTCATGTTAGAGTTTGGACTTCATTCATTCAAAAAACATTCATTGTATGTTCATATTATAAGTACAACATACAAAAATAGATTCCCTGCTCTCATGGAACTTAGCCTAATAAGAAAATGAATATAGGCCAGGCACGGTGGCTCACACCTGTAATCCTAGCACTCTGGGAGGCCGAGGCAGGCGGATTGCGCGAAGTCAGGAGTTTGAAACCAGCCTGAGCAGGACTAAGACCTTGTCTCTACTATAAATAGAAAGAAATTAATTGGCCAACTAATATATAGAGAAAAAATTAGTCGGGCATGGTGGCACAAGCCTGTAGTCCCAGCTACTCGGGAGACTGAGGCAGTAGGATTGCTTGAGCCCAGGAGTTTGAGGTTGCTGTAAGCTAGGTTGATGCCACGGCACTCACTCTAGCCTGGACAACAAAGTGAGACTCTGTCTCAAAAAGAAAAAGAAAATGAATATATATGTAAGATGGCAAAAAATGCTATGATTCAACAACTTGGATAACAGCAAAGAGAATTGTGCTGAGTGGGGGGGAAAAAAGACAACTCCAAAAGGTTAATTCTGTATGATTCCATTCGTATAATATTCTTAAAATAACAAAACTAGAGAAATGGAGAACAGATTAGTGGTTGCCAGAGGTTAAGGAGGAGGTGAGGGTTGGAGGGAAGTGGGCATGGCTACAAAAGCAGCATGAAGGATCCTGTGGTGATGGAACTGTGGAAATGTTCTGTATCTTAACTGTATCAATGTCAATATCCTAGTTGTGATAGTTTACTGTAGTTTTGTAAATGTGACCATTAGGGGAAGCTGAGTAAAGAGTACACAGGATCACTCTATGTTATTTCTTATAAATACATGTGAACCTACAATTATTTCAAAATAAAAAGTTTTTAAATAATGCTATTAAGAATAATAAATCAGGTTAAGGGGGCAGAGAGAGATAAGGGGATTTGTTTTATATGGAGTAGTTAGGAAAGTTTGGTCATTACCTATGAACATCTAGAGAATATTAGAAGCACCGAGACTCTGAGATGGGGTGTGCTTGGTATATCTGAGGAATGGCAAGGACTCCATTGTGGATAAAGTAGGCTGAGCAAAGGGGAGGGCAATAGGAAATGACATCAGTGCTGGTGTAGGTGGTGGTGGAGAGGGTCATAATGAAGCACTTTTATTTCATTCAGGGTAAAAGGAGAAACCATAGGAAAGTTTTAAGCAAACAGCTGACATGATTTTACTTACATTTTAAAAGTATCACTTCAGTGGGTAAAAATTTAAGTGAGCGGTGTGTGGATAGAAGGGGAGTGAACAATTATGAGGCTATTGCAATAATTCAGGTAAGTGATAATGGTGGTTTGGACTAAGTTGGCAGAGGAGGAGGTAATGAGAAATAGCTTGATTATACATAAGTTTTGTAGATGTAGCTAACTGGATGTTTTAATTGATTGCATGTAGGGTGTGAGAGGAGTAAGAGTCAGGAGTGATGCCAAGGTTTGAGCCTGAGCAAGTGGGCGAATGAAGTTACTACATTTATGAACCAGAGGGTTGACGGCAGAGCGATATGGGACAGGTGAATTTACTTTTCAGTTTGTTTATATGCTGATATAGGCAGGGCGAAGTTGTTCATGACTGTAATCCTAGCACTCTGGGAGGCCAAGGAGAGTGGATTGTTTGAGCTCAGGAGTTAGAGTCCAGCCTGAGCAAGAGCAAGACCCCATCTCTACCAAAAACAGACAAAAAAAAAAAATCAGTTAGGCAAGGTGGCACATGCCTGTAGTCCCAGCTACCTGGGAGGCTGAGGCAGAAGGATCTCTTGAACCCAGGAGTTTGAGGTTGCTGTGAGCAAGGCTGACACCACAGCACTCTAGCCCGGGCAACAGAGTGAGACTCTGTCTCAAAAAAAAAAAAAAAAAAAAAAATAGATGCCGATATATATCCAAATGGAGATGTTAAATAGCCTGTTGAATATATGAACATATTTAGCATTTGGGTGAGAGTTGGGCTAGAGCAATGGTTAGAATATATGTTTCCCTCCAAAATTCGTATGTTAGAAATTAATTTAAGTTTAATAAGTGGGGTCTTTGAGAGGCAATTAAACCATGAAGGTTCTGTCCTTGTGAATGGGATTCATGCCTTTGTAAAAGAGGCTTCAGAAAGCTGCCTGGCCCTTTTTGTCTCTTCTGCCATGTGTGAACACAGCATCTGTCCCCTCTGGAGGACTCAGCAACAAGGAAATTTCTTGGAACCATACACCAAATCTGCTGGTGCCTTGATCTTGTCAAACTTCCCAGTCTCTAGAAATGTGAAAAGGAAATTTCTATTATTTATAAATTACCCTGTCTGTGGTATTTTGTTACAGCAGTAGAAACAGACTAAGACAGCTAGACCTATAAATCTAGGAGGCAATAGCACATAGATGATATTTAAAGTCATGAACTGGTTGAGAACATTATGGAGTGAGTATATGTAGATAGAGAAGAGAAACGGATGCATGAAACAAAACCCGGATACACCAATTTTTAAGGGTTCAAAAGATTAAGAGGAACTCAACAAAGAATGCAGAAGAAGAATAACCATTGAGGTAGGAGAAGAAACAAGGAGTGGGTGTCTTGGAGACCAAGTGAGGAAAGTATTTCAGGAAGAGGAGACCAACCATCGGTGTCAAATGCTACTGATAGGCAGAACAAGGTAAGAACTGAGATTTGTCCTTTAGATTAGATTTCGTGGAGACCATTGATGATTTCGCTAAGTGTGGTTTCAGTGAAACAGTGGAAAGAAGACCTGATTGGAGTAGCTTCATGAAAGAGGAAGGCAAGACTATGGAAATTAAGTATAGACAATTCTTTGGAAGAATTTTGATGGGGAGCAGAAGTACAAAGGGAAGAGGTGGTGCTTTACCCTAAGAACAATGAGAATTCAGTGAAGAACTCTTGATGTTTTCTCTTTTGAGGTCAGTTTAAAATTCTTTTTTTTTTTTTGAGACAGAGTCTCGCTTTGTTACCCAGGCTAGAGTGAGTGCTGTGGCATCAGCCTAGTAGCAACCTCAAACTCCTGGGCTCAAGCAATCCTACTGCCTCAGCCTCCCAAGTAGCTGGGACTACAAGCATGCACCACCATGCCCGGCTAATTTTTTCTCTATATATTAGTTGGCCAATTAATTTCTTTTTATGTATAGTAGAGATGGGGTCTCGCTCTTGCTCAGGCTGGTTTCGAACTCCTGACCTTGAGTGATTCTCCCGTCTCGGCCTCCCAGAGTGCTTGGATTACAGGCATGAGCCACCGTGCCCGGCCCAGTTTAAAATTCTTGATATGACTATTTTGTTAATGTGTCCACATAATCAGCTATTATGTGCCAATGTGATCATACTAAATAACACCTTAATTTTCTGTGAAATGAAACAATGTCATTGAAAGTAGATAACTCACTAAAGAATATTTAATATCAGATTTTGATTGTCTGCTTTAAATAATAAGAGATTTGTTCTATATCTGTGTGCGTGTGTATGTATTTGCCTCCCATCCTAAAAAACCAAATTTGATATGGATTAACATTAAAATACTCCTTGGTTCCAGAAAGAAATACAGAGGTGAAAACAGTTTTAGTAATTGTTTTCCAAATTAGATCACTATATTATTGGCTAGAATTCTGCTTTTAATAGACTAGTCTCTTAAAAGATACAGATATAAAACCTAGAGAAAGGGGGAGGAGAGATCCTGTGAAGCCTGAGTTTTGACCATTTCTGCCACATAGGCTAAATGGTAGATACAGCCAGTCTGCAGAGAAAACAGTTGCTATGGTCTGAATGTTGGTGTCCCTCTAAAATTCGTGTTACAACATATCACCCAATGTGACAATATTAAGAGGTGGGGCCTTTGGGGAAATTAAGTCATGAGGAATCTGCCCTCATGAATAGGATTCATGTCCTTATAAAAGAGGTTAGAGGGAGTTGCCTTGTTCCTTTTGCCATTTGAGTATGCAGCAAGAAGGCACCATCTTTGAAGCAAGCAAGCCCCCACCAGACACGGAATCTGTTGGTGCCTTGATTTTGGACTTTTCAGCCTCCAGAACTATGAGCAATAAGTTGTCTATAAATTATCCAGTCTAAGGCATTTTGTTATAGCAGATGAAAGGACTAAGACAATAGTAGTAGGTAACATTTATCAAAAATTTACTAACAAAACTACCAGGCTCTGTGCAAAGAGGTAAATTGCCTGAAGCCCTACAATTTATAAGTGGTAGAATTTGGATCTGAACCCAGGCAATCTGGCTTAGGAACCCAGGAGCTTCACCACCACCCTAAAAAGATAAACAGAAAGACACTACAACCAGAAGCAGCAACAGTACTGCTTAAAGTTGCTTAAGCAGAAAGGAAAGTTACTGTAAGACACAGCAAACCTGGGTGTGTCTCAGAGCCCAGGAGCAGAAGGGCAAGACCTCTGGAAGGACTAGGAAGTGATGAACCATTAGGAAGCAGGCTGAGTGTCCCCATTCAAAAAGGCGTGGAGCTTCCATGCCCTCACTGAAAGCACTGCTCTCCAAACACCTCCACATATTGAGGAATCTGGAAGTTCTCTGACCCTTGTCCTTTCGAGTTTTTATGGAGACTTCATTACATAGGCATGATAGATTACATCATTGGCTATTGGTGATCAACTCAACCTTCAGTCCCTCCCCCATCCCCTTAGGTTGGGGGGTGGGGCTGAAAGTTCTAAACTTCTAATCACATGGTTGGTTCTCCTGGCAACCAACTCAAAGGGGAGGCTATCCAGGAGCCCACCAAGAGTCACCTCATTAGAACAAAAGATGCTCCTATTACCAAAGAAGTTCCAAGGGATTTAGGAACCCTGCGTCAGATGCTCAGGAAGTTACACTATCACTCAGGAAGTTACAAAGGTCTTAGGAACTCTGTGTCAGAAACCTGAGTCACAGACCAAATATTAGAACAAAAGATTTTCCTAGTGTCCTATATAGGGGGGCTTAAGGAGCTGTATGTCAGGAACTAGGAGACAGTCTAATATACATATTTCTTATTATTTCACAGTCATTTATTTATAGCTTGATAAAACTATTTAAGATGTTTATGGAGTGACCACAGGGTTGCTAGCACTAGACTGGGCTTCCAGGTCATAAACAGGACATAGGCAGGACCCCACCCCTCAAAGAGCTTCTAGTCCAGTGTGGGGACCAGACGCAGAAGCGCATGACTTACAGCTAAACAGAGATCCCTCAGCATAGAGACAACGTGCTGTGGGAACCCAGCTCGGTCATATCCTGGGCCAGTCCATGCCTCACTCAGTACCTCAATTTCCTTTTCTGTAATATCTGTGTACCTACTTCAGGGGAGGTGGTAAAGATTCAATGAAAATACTTCAGGACAAATGTTATGCAATATAAAGGGGCTGTTTTCAAAACAAGAAGGTTGCCGGTCAGCATCCTATTTAGAGTCCTTGCTGAGCTGTCTAATTTCAGATAATGCTCATGTAAAATAATTATTGAAGATGTTATATCTATATACAAAGTGATGAAAAATTGTCTGACTTGAGTCATTACTATCATAGTGATGTCATTTGTGTGACTTTGGGTAAGTAATTAACCTTTCTAAGATTTCTCTATAAAATGGAAATGTTGGCCAGGCACGGTGGCTCACACTTGTAATCCTGACACTCTGGGAGGCTGAGGCGGGAGGATTTCTTGAAGTCAGGAGTTCAAGAGCAGCCTGAGCAAGAGCAAGACCCTGTCTCTACAAAAAACAGAAAAATTAGCTGGGCATGGGGTGGGCGCCTGTAGTCTCAGATACTTGGGAAGCTGAGGCAGGAGGATCATATGAGCCCAGGAAGTTTGAGGTTGCTGTGAACTAGGCTGACGCCACAGCATTCTAGCCCAGGACACAGAGAGAGACTCTATCTCAAAAAAAGAAAAGAAAGTGTAAATTATTAAATATGTTTATTGTAGATTCAACATAGAAAATGAGTAGTAATCTCTAGCAAAGTGTCTAGCTCATAATAAATGCTCATCAAAATAGTTTTGAGGCCAGGCACAGTGGCCCACGCCTGTAATCCTAGCACCCTGGGAGGCTGAGGCAGGAGGATCGCTAGAGGTCAGGAGTTTGAGACCAGCCTGAGCAAGAGCGAGACTCCCACTAGATTATGTTGCTTCTAAGCCTTTCTAGGCTCAGAAAATTCAATGTTAGCATCCACCAAAATGATCTGATTCTAGGGCATTGACAACTTATTTCTTAACAATGAATAATACAACTATTGAGTAGTTGTATTCATTGGTTACTCTGATTTTTCTTTTTCTTTTTTTTCAGCTTATGGACACTAGGGGATAGTTAGTCTGTTTCTAGGCAATTCTACCTAGGAAGGCAAGGCAGTTTATAATCAGAGGCTTTTTAGTGCACTGGCGTTTAGATCAAGGGAAATTAGCTGGCTGACATTAAGGATTCTATTTCCACTATAGGGTTGTGTCTGTGATAACTGTTTCTCTGGACAATACTGAAGACACACTACTTTTCAAATTCTCTTTTCTAAGCTTACAATGCTGACCAATCCTCCTCAAGGTTGAAATGCTCTTTCTTTAGACATTGTATTGCTTAGGACTCTTGTGGCTGTAAGTGCTGGAGTCCCAACTCAAATAAGCTTAAGCATGAAAGCGAAATGTTTGACCCAGGTCCATGGAAAGTTAAAAGGTAGACTTGCTTCCCATATCTAGTAGCTCAAATGAAATCATCCTCCAGATTTTTCTTTATTTAACCAATGTCCCTCACTCTCTACAACTCTTGGCTTATCTCTGTGTGTTAGACTTCATTCATTCATTCCTAGAGAAAGATACCTAATGGACCATGATGGGTTACCTGTTTTGGATCAATAAATATGTTTAAGATAGTAAGATATTCTTGTTTGGTTAGGCTTGGGTCACCTGTCCATGTATGTGGGCTTGGGGCTTGGGTTTATTTGATAACCTCACCAGAAGTACATGTTGCAGGGAAGCAGGATACATTCTTCAAAGTAGGAAGATATGATGTGCAGACAAGAACAACAGGAAAAACACAAAACACATACACACATCCATTCTTTATGAACTCAAAATATACAGTATTTATTGAATATCTACTACATCCCCAGGTCTGTTTGACATTTCTACATGCCACACACACACACCCCAATTTATAACAGCTTAAAAAACAAGAAAGAGCATTAACAGAAATGTTGAGAAGTTCCTGAGAGATAGATATCTAACAAGATCAGATATATATATATAGGAACAGAACTGAAAGAAACCACAGTCTAAAACACCTGCAGAAGAGGGCAATAAAGGTAGAAGCTCATAGTCATCCCAACTCCAGAATCAATGGGTAAAACCAGCAAGAGGCACAAGCACTGGACATACATCATGGTGATTCATTGAGGGGCTATATAAGAAGTGAATAGACTGGTTGACCATTGACCTGCCTCTCACTCCTCCACTAAACAGCAATCCACGGTAATGCTTGTGTATAAGCTAAAGAAGGAAATATGGGCACTGAAGCCAGAATGCTAGCCCGGCTAGCTACTGACCACTAGGAGGGAGAGGAAACCCCACTTCAGAAAAAAGTCACTAACACACTCTTCCCAGTACCATTTCACTTCCCTGTAGTGAAATGTTACAGTAACACATATGGAGTTTATTGAGCAGGCAACTAAGGATTAACAGATACAAAGGATCATCAAAATTTTGTGAAAGGCCGGGTGTGGGGGCTCATGCCTGTAATCCTAGCACTCTGGGAGGCCGAGATGGGTGGATTGCTTGAGGTAAGGAGTTTGAAACCAGCCTGAGCAAGAGCGAGACTCTGTCTCTACTATAAATAGAAAGAAATTAATTGGCCAACTAATATATATAGAAAAAATTAGCCGGGCATGGTGGCACATGCCTGTAGTCCCAGCTACTTGGGAGGCTGAGGCAGCAGGATTGCTTGAGCCCAGGACCTTGAGGTTGCTGTGAGCTAGGCTGACGCCATGGCACTCACTCTAGCCTGGGCAACAAAGCAAGACTCTGTCTCAAAAAAAAAAAAAAAAAAGAAAAAATTTGTGAAAAACCAGCCCACGTAAGGAAAACCCTGAACTCAACAAACAGAAGAACTAAATACTCAAGAGACTTCATATAGCA
This sequence comes from Microcebus murinus, assembly GCF_040939455.1. Classification (NCBI taxonomy): domain Eukaryota; kingdom Metazoa; phylum Chordata; class Mammalia; order Primates; family Cheirogaleidae; genus Microcebus; species Microcebus murinus. Next base: position 50,981,945 of record NC_134106.1, on the reverse strand, counting down.
AAAGAAAGGACACTTTGGAATAAGCAAAACTGAATGTTTTCAGTGTGATGTGAAAGGATATTGCAACCAGAGGTAACTGAAGGTCTTAAAAATTAAAATTTTGATTTTTGAAATAAAAAAAATCAATAGATGGTATGTTAGTAGAAGACAGCTAGCTAAAGAATAAGTTAGTGAGTGGAAGGTAGAGGCTGAATAATTCTCCCTTGATGCATTTCAAAAGACAAAGAAAAGTTAAGAAGAATGGAAGATCATCCAGAGTTTCGATCTCCATGTAATAGAGGCACTGGAAAGAGAGAAAGGAAAGAATGTGAGGAGAAAATAATTGGAGCCACGATAGAAGTAAATTTCTCTGAGTTTAAGAAAGATAGACGTCTTCAAATTGGAAATGTTAACCAAGATGACTCTAACAGGACAAATAATTAGACATGTCATGGTGAAATTTTAGAACACTAGGGATAAAGATAAAATCCTAAAAGCTTCCAAAGAGATAAACAGGTTAAGCTCAAAGGAATGAGAATCAGTGGGGCATCAGATTTCTTAATGGCAACATTGCTAGAGGACAGTAATCTGAGGGAAAATGAGACCAGAAAAACTAGCTTTCAAGTGGAAGTGCAAAATAGTTATTTTTGTGTATTCAAAGATGCAGAAATTTTACCATCCACACATCTTCATTGAAATAATCATTTGAGGGTGTATTTTAGCAAGGCGAACAAAGGATCCAAGAAAAAGGAAGATTTGGGATTTAGGAACTAATGTGGGAAATGAGATAGCCTTGAGGTCCTGTATTCTAGGGTACTTCTAATCACCTGGTATCCAGGACCTCCAAGGCCATATCAAACAGGACCCATTCCAATCCCAGGTGGTACTTTGGTTTTCATCACCAACAAGCTTCTCTGCAATGAAGATAATCAGAAATTTTGTTGGATACAAAGGACTCTTCCAACTCAGAACTAAACTCTGGAATACAGCTTTATTGTATTGTTTCTTATAGGATTAAAATTAAGGAGGTAGAGTTTGCTATAAAATAATTACATGATGTTTTGCTCATCACTGCATTTTGCCAGTTACAAAAAAATTTGAATTAAAGGGTTGTTCTTTTTCATGGAGGCACATAAAGATTGAAATCAGCATAACAAAGGGGCCTGTGAAGTCAGACCAATGTGGGGTTGAATTATTACTCTGTGATTTGATTTTGAGTAAAACATTTAACCTCTATGAACCTCAGTTTACCCATATACTATATATGGACAATAAGGCCTACTTAATAAGGCCTACTTTTCAGGTCTGTGTTAGGATTTAAAACGTTATCATATATAAAGTAGCATAGTGTGCTAAGAGTTTCAACTCTGGTTGCACATTAGAATCATCTAGGAGGCTCTTAAAAACTATAGATACTCAAGCCCCACCTCTAGAGACTGGTTTCAACTGGGCCCAGGATGGTGTATTTTAAAAGCTTCCCAAGTGATTCTATTGTATTGACAAGGTTGAGAAAAACTGACAAATATGTGTGACTGGCACAAAGCAAGTATCTAATAAATTATAATTTTAAAAAACTGGAAAAAATTATAATAGAAAGAGCCAGATTAACTTGAAGCCAATGAGGCATAACCTTCATGACCCCTCACCGGCACAGGCCTCTCCAAGGCTCAGTGAGTTCTCCTTGGGCACAACAAGAGGACATCAGCTGCTCCCCCACCTGGGGTCACCTGCCTATGCTATCTAACTCTCTCGCTTCTTTATTTCTCTTTCTTCCAATTGCAAAAGGAACTTTAGATAATGGAAGAGATCAGCCAGATTTCAGAACAAGAAGTAAAATTATTTCTGTGGGAAATAGTTACCCACAAATAGGTAATTCTTGTTATTCTCATTTTACTAGTGTTGAAACCAACACCCAGAGATTATATGATCTGCCTCAAATCACAAATCAGCAAATAGTAGCAGCAGTAGCACAGTAATAGAATCCGTGCATCTTGTCTTACGCCCCTGGACTAAGCACATGAATCCATCTCCTGAGCCATCAGGCAGGTCCATGTTGGTGATGGTGGGTAAACTGCAGAGGATGGTGCTGCTGACCTTTCAAAACTTGCCCCATTCCTTGTGTAATTGACACGGCCTCAGGCCTTACCAGCTGTGACCTCAGAACAAGGCCACACAGCTTAATGTCCAAACGACAGCTCACGGCCCCCAGAGACAAGAAGTCCATTTTGCTGCTGGGCCCACACCCTCCTCCCAAGGCCCTCCAAACCGAAGGAATGTTTAGGAGTTGCTTGTCATCCCCGTCAGTCCCTCACTGTGCACAGGCCTCCTCCAAGGTCCTGGGAGAAGCCCTAGCTGTGTATTCAAATGGGCATGTGTGTGTAAATATGTGTGTGTGAAATGTGTAAATATGTGTGTGTAAAATGTGTAAATATTTTAATCGCAGTCAGTTAAGACTTCAGCTACTTCCACTCCTTTCACTCTCCCTGGCTAGGGTGGTACTGGAGTGACTGTGGGCCTTTTTATAGGATCTGGTTCGGAGGAAAGTGAATACTATATATGTTAGATTGCAAAAAAAAATTTTAACATGGAAGTTAAATTGGAAATATGCTATCTTTAATAGCTTTACTCATGTATGAGTGATATATAATGAACAACACATATTTAAAGTGTATAATTTGGGGTGGGTGTGGTGGCTCACGCCTGTAATCCTAGCACTCTGGGAGGCCGAGGCGGGCAGATTGCTCAAGGTCAGGAGTTCAAAACCAGCCTGAGCGAGACCCCATCTCTACTAAAAATAGAAAGAAATTAATCAACCAACTAAAAATATATATACAAAAAAAAAAAAAATTAACCAGGCATGGTGGTGCATGCCTGTAGTCCCAGCTACTCGGGAGGCTGAGGCAGAAGGATTGCTTGAGCCCAGGAGATTGAGGTTGCTGTGAGCTAAGCTGATGCCACGGCACTCACTCTAGCCTGGGCAACAAAGTGAGACTGTGTCTCAAAAAAAAGAAAGAAAGAAAGAAAGAAAGAAAAGAAAGAAAGAAAGAAAGAAAGAAAGAAAGAAAGAAAGAAAGAAAGAAAGAAAGAAAGAAAGAAAGAAAGAAAGAAAGAAAGAAAGAAAGAAAGAAAGAAAGAAAGAAGGAAAGAAAGAAGGAAAGAAAGAAAGAAAGAAAGAAAGAAAGAAAGAAAGAAAGAAAGAAAGAAAGAAAGAAAGAAAGAAAGAAAGAAAGAAAGAAATTGGCCAACTAAAAATATATAGAAAAAACTAGCCAGGCATGGTGGCACATGCCTGTAATCCCAGCTATTTGGGAGGCTGAGGCAGAAGGATTGCTTGAGCCTAAGAGATTGAGGTTGCTGTGAGCTAGGCTGATGCCACGGCACTCTAGCCTGGGCAATAGAGTGAGACTCTGTCTCAAAAATAAAATAAAGTATACAATTTGATATGTTTTGACTTATGTACAGTATAGTCTGAGAAACCATCACCAAATCAAGATAATAAACACATTCATCACCTTCAAAAGTTTCCTCACAGGCCAGGCACGGTGGTTCACTCCTATAATCCTAGCACTCTGGGAGGCTGAGGCAGGAGAATTGCTTGAGGTCAGGAGTTCAAGACCTGCCTGAGCAAGAGTGAGACCCTGTCTCTACAAAAAAACAGAAAAATTAGGGGGACATGGTGGAGTGCACCTATAGTCCCAGCTACTTGGGAGGCCAGGGCAGGAGGATATCCTGAGCCCAGGAATTTGAGGTTGCAATGAGCTTTGATGCACTGCACTCTAGCAGGTGACAGAAGACTCTGTCTCAAAAACCAAAAAAGATTCCTGAGACCTCTTTGTAATTCCTCCTCCCTCCTGCCCTCACTCCCATCCCCAGGCAACCACTGATCCACTTTCTGTCAATATAGATTAGTTTGTGTTTTCCGTAATTTTCTGTAAATGGAATCTCATAGTATGTACTCCTTTTTGTCAGCTTTTTTCATTCAACTTAGTTGTTTTGAGATTCATTCATGTTGTTGTATCTATCAATAGTTTATTCTTTTTCATTGCTATATATAATAGTATTCCATTTTATGGATATGCCATGATTTGCTTATCCATTCAACTGTTGAGAGACATTTGGATTGTTTCCAGTTTGGGGCTATTACAAACAAAAGTGCTATTAACATTCGTGTATACATCTTTATTCAAATGGCTGTATGCTTTCATTTCTCTTGAGTAAATGCCTTGAAGTAGGATGGCTAGGTCATATGGCAGATGGATATTTAATTTTTACAAAACTTCCCAGTTTTCCAAAGTGGTTGTATCATTATACATTACCACTAGCAATGTATAAAAGTACCAGTTGATCCATATCCTTGTCAATACTTAGTATGATCAGTTTTTTATTTTAGCCCTTCTAATAAATGTAGTAGAATCTTCTTGTAATTTTAATTTACATTTCCCTAATGGCTAATGACGTAAAGTATCTTTTCATGTGTTTATTTACCATCTCTACATCTTCTCTATGAAATGGTTTTTCAAATCTTCTGCTCATTTTTAGAAAATTTGGGTTGTGTTTTCTTATTATTGGGATTTAAGAGTTCTGTACATATTTAGGATACTGTAAAACATGATCCAGTTCCATGTGGCCAGGATATTTCCAATGCTGATTACTCAGCCTCGAATAATGCCACGTGTGAGACACCTCCACCCCACCCCGCAGTGTACTCCATGCAGCACCAGGCCAAATCAGTTTATGTGCTTTTCACAGCTTTTCATCTAGCATGGCAGAGTAGCTCAGACCTGCACATAATCCTGCCTACGGTCTAGTCTTAGGATCATTAGCAAATGCTTTAACAAGAAAATGCTTATATCTTCCAAGAACCATCACTTTCAGAGACACTCCAGCCTACACTGACAATTAGAAAAGCAAAACATTTTTTAAAATCTCTCTTACTCTAAAAGCTCATAGTCCTGCTAATGATACTCCTAATTTATATCCCTGAATGGAAGGCTTACCATTTAAAACCTTCAGATGCTTTACAACTGCCTGCAGTTGTCTTCACAGTTGTCTCCAAGAACAATTGATGGATCCTTGCTTATCGTTTGTATTTTGCAGATTTTATCTTGGCAAATTTTCCCCAAAGCAGAGATGAACATCTCTGCTTCTAGAAACAGAACATTCATAGTAAACGTCACTTCTTCAGCTTCTCAAAACACTAAATTTACTTATCCACTGGACACTAAAATATGCATATTATATATTATAATTAGCTAAATAATTAAAATATATTTTTATATAACAAACATAATATATAAGATATATTTATAATTATATTAATACATATATCAATAAGGATCATCTACAACTCTCCCTTTAAAAAACCTTCTAGTTAGAGGGGGCTGTTGGGGGGAGTATCTTAACCAATGAGCAAGCATTTGGAAGCCTAACACTCCTAGGTGTGCAAGTCTAGCATCTGGCCATTTAAAAACACTGGCAAAACTCTGATAGAGAAGTGAGGAGGCTGCTCTCTACAGAGGCAAGAAGTGGGTGGCAGAATGTTTTTCCCATCCTAAAACCTTCCCTGCTGCTATAACCTTTAGCTATGCAAAAACAAAGAAAGGTTTTACACAGGGACAGTGACTAGGAAAAATCATGGAAATTAGAGCTAACATTATGCAAAGGACTCTAGTTGGCACAGGATGGACAGGAAGCCCACAGAGCAGAGAGGGAGCTAAGGGAAGTCACAGCTCTTGGAGTTAATTGTCAGTAGCATGAAAATTAGTTACATCTCTGAATCCTGGGTGATGAAAATGTTTCTTGAAGTTTTATCATTTTTTTCTGCCTTGACCCCTGTTTAGTTGTGCTACTTCTCTGCACAAATTAGAAAAAAAAAATTTTTTTTTTTAAATAGTGACGGGGTCTCACTCTGTTGTCCAGACTAGAATGCAGTAGTGTGATCATAGCTCACTGCAGCCTTGAACTCTGGGGCTCAAGCGATTCTCCCACCCCAGCCTCCCTAGTAGCTGGGAATACAGGCCTGCACCACCACGCCCAGCTAATTTTTAAATTTTTGTAAAGACAGGGTTTTTCTATGTTGCCCAGGCTGATCTCAAACTGCTGGTCTCAAGTGATCCTTCCACTTTAGCCTCCCAAAGTGCTTGGATTATAGGCATGAGCCACCACGTCAGGCCTACATTAGAAAATTCTTTACATCATTTTTCACCAGATTTTATTACAGAATCTTGAAAAAATTTGGAAACTAAAACCAAGTCAAAGAAATTCAAAAACAGTTGTTTGGAAACACTAATTAGGATCAAAAAGCACGATTGGCCGGGGGCTCATGCCTGTAATCCTAGCATTCTGGGAGGCCGAGCTGGGAGGATGGTTTGAGCTCAGGAGTTCGAGACCAGCCTGAGCAATAGTGAGACCCCCGTCTCTACTAAAAATAGAAAGAAATTAACTGGACAACTAAAAAATACATAGAAAAAATTAGCCAGGCATAGTGGCACATGCCTGTGGTCCCAGCTACTTGGGAGGCTGAGGGAGAAGGATTGCTTACCAGGCATCCTCAAATTATGGCCCGAGGGCCACATGCGGGCTGCCTAGCATATTTATCCAGCCCTCCGGGTGTTTTTGCCGCTGCTGCCTGTCCTGCTTAGCAGCCGAGTTGTCCCGGGCCCACAGTGCACACTCTCCAACGGTCTGAGGGACAGTGAACTGGCCCCCTGTTTAAAAAGTTTGAGGACCCCTGGCTTAAGCCCAGGAGTGTGAGGTTGCTGTGAGCTAGGCTGACGCCACAGCACTCTAGCCTGAGCAACAGTGAGACTCTTGTCTCTCAAAAAAAAAAGCATTATACCCTTCAATAACCCCTGGCTTACTTATATTTAACACAGCACTGTCATCGTCATTCTCATCATCCTTCTCCTCATCTTCACATCACATAAAACATTGTTCTTATTTGTGTTTATTTATTTATTTATTTATTTTGAGACAGGGTCTCACTGGAGTGCAGTGGTGTGGTCATAGTTCACTGCAGCCTTGAACTCCTGGGCCCAAGTTATCCTCCCACCTCAGCCTCTTAAGGACTACAGGTGCACAGCACCACACCCAGATACTTTTTCTTATTTTTTGTAGAGACAACGTCTTGCTATGTTGCCCATGCTGGTCTCAAACTCCTGGCCTCAATCGATCCTTCCGCCTCAGCTTCCCAAAGTGTTAGGATTACAGTCATGAGCCACCGTGCCCAGTCTAAGTATTGCTCTTATATTTGACATTAACCATGTGCCAGGTACCAAACTACACACCTTATGCATAATCTCTTTTAATAACTCAGAACAGCCCTATGTATTAGATATTAGTATCCCCTTTTCCCAGATTAAAACACTGAGACACAGAGAAATTAAGTCATTTGCTCATAGCCACAACCTAGTAAATGGTGGAGTTGAAAGCCAGAGATTCTTTTTGAACTCCTGGGCTCAAGCGATTCTCCCCCTAACCCCAATGCCCCGGCCTTGGCATCCCAAAGTGCTGGGATCACAGGTGTGAGCCACCATACCTGGCCTCAAACAGAGATTCATTATATCCCAGATTCATGCTCATAACTGCCTTACCATACTCACTCTTCCGTTCAATAACTGAAATCTGTAGGAGCAGATTTACCAGGAAGCCCATAAAGCTTAAGCTCCTGGACTTGTCCAAGCCCCTTCCGAAGCTTGGAGTGGGCTCCCAGATGATGTGTTCCCCGGCTGAGTGTCTCCACACACCCCACAATAGGTAACGGCTGTTGTCTCCCCACCCTGACTCCTCCTCCCCCACGAGTACCCTCCTATCAAGTGGCACTGGAGTGGCTATGGACATTTTTTGGGATCATGCTGAACTGGGGATTTGGGAATACATTTAATTTGGGTCTGTGTGATAATTTATGTAGTTCATAATCATTTTTGTGTAAAGCTAAGCCATTGCCACTTATGTTGGTACAGGAATGGCTTTTAGTAATACTCTTACCACTGTGCCAACTCATCTGGTGGTGTTACAGTTAAACTGAAAGAGTTAAAAGGCGGTGGGGAAGAAAAGAAAATAGAAGCAATTAGAGCAAAAATTACATTCTGGATATTTTAAATTAAACTTGTACAAGAATTCTTAAAATTTAAATAAAATTAGGCTCCTTACTATTAGAGTTAATTAATTAAACCACTAATGAAATTAGGTATAGTATGATCTCTACACATCTCAGACAGATTTTTGTTAAATGGTTTATATAAATGAATGTAATTCTTCTTCGTAATGTGCTTATATAAAGCGGCTCATTCCCCTATGGTGCCTGATGAATGAATCGTGAATTTGATGGAGAAAGAAGTCTGGCATATGATCACATATAATATGTGATGAATTTATAACATTGCCCCCCCCCAGCTTGAATTGTCAGATGAACAGTGAGAGCCAGGTCTCTCCCTGCCTGAAGCATTTGTCAAACGAATGATCAAATGAATGAGTGAATGAGTCATCAGATTCATATACCATTCTCTGGATCCAGACTCCTTGGTTCAGAGAGGCTGAGCGATTTACCTCCCCGTGATCAGTGGCAGAATGAGACAAGGACTCAGGTTACTGACTTCCAATCCTGTGCTCTTTAATAAGATTTCAAATTGTAACTATTTTCTAGAAGGCTTTAAACAAACCTCCACCATTTCCAACAGCAGTAATACTGAAAGCACATCTTTCACATCCTAGGGACTGGGGTCCTTCTGTGGGAAAGGATGCCTCCTTAGGAAGTCCAGGAAGCAAAGCAGTGCTTGTTTTAGACATGCCTTCACATGTAATATTATCTGACCTGGTTCTGATAAACAAGATGCCAAAGAATCTTGTGGGTTCTCTAGAGCAAGGGTTTGCAAACTGAAGGTCTTTACCCCTTAATGGTTAGTGAAATCAATTTAGTGGCTGAGTCTTCAGAAGTAGAATAAAAAAGAAAATACAAGATTGCATCACAAAATGGTAAGGGACCAAGTATTGTTTAGGGAAAACTTTGTATGTACCTTGCCACAATGTAAAATGTATTTTTTTTTAACTGTGGACAGAGTCCACAGTTAACTGTAACATGGTCAAAACATTAAAAAAAAAAAAAAAAAAGAAGGTTGGTGATCAGTGCAGAATAAGAGGATAACATTCAGTGTAATATGTATTCAGTAGGAGTAAGCCTGGGGTATACATGTGATTGTTTGGGGTTGAGGGAAACGGAAGGAGGAGGACTACCACAGTGGATGGGCCTTAAATGGGGCACAGACGAGGAAAAACTCAAGAGCCCACATGCTTAGGCCCAAGGCTGAGGCCGAGGGGTCTCCACAGGCTGGGTTGGAGATCAGGATCCTGAGAAGCCTCTCACTAGGTGAAGATTCAACCTGAGTTTGGGCCCATGATGGAATCCAGCTGGAGTTGGTATGGACAGGCTTGCAAGGGGCTGAGTCAGAGCAGACATATCACTGGGCTTGGGGGAAGATTAAGGTTTTGACTATAAGGTTCATTGAGCCCCAGTTCCAGGTGTCATTGGTTTTATTCAGTGCTAACTTTTGAAGTAGAGACTTGAGGGGTTGTGTCTAGAGTCCATTGGAAGTGGATATATAAATACCAGGGAAACCACACTGGGAATGTATTGAGTTGTGGGTGGTCCTATAAACAATGGGGTGGGGGTAGGCATGGATGATATAGTGAGCTTAGAAAATCATATTTACTACTTGTTTTATTTTTTTCCTGATACGAGTACTTAGTCCATAAAACAGCTATGTGTGGATAATACTGCAATACTGCTTCACAGAATATCCAAGTAGCATAATGAGTATAAAATTCCTATATCTGCCTTGTTGTTAGCATTTCTTTACTGAATCTTTTTCTATCCCTTTATGTTTAATTTTTTCCTTGACATTTTATTTTATGTGTGTCTCTTGTAAATAGGACAAAAGTATTTTTTATTTAACTAAAATATATCAAAATATTAAACAGTTTTTTATTAGGAAGATGAATAATTGTCAAGGTTCAAATATCTTTTCTTTTTTTTTTGAGACAGAGTCTTGCTTTGTTGCCCAGGCTAGAGTGAGTGCCGTGGCGTCAGCCTAGCTCACAGCAACCTCAGACTCCTGGGCTCAAGCAATCCTCCTGCCTCAGCCTCCCGAGTAGCTGGGACTACAGGCATGCGCCACCATGCCTGGCTAATTTTTTCTCTATATATTAGTTGGCCAATTAATTTATTTATATTTATAGTAGAGACAGAGTCTCACTCTTGCTCAGGCTGGTTTAGAACTCCTGACCTTGAGCAATCCGCCCGCCTCAGCCTCCCAGGGTTCAAATATCTTGAAGAAGCAATTATGGCCTTGTGCAGTGGCTCACACCTGTAATCCCAGCACTTTGGGAGGCTGAGGCAGGAGGATCACTTGAGGCCAAGAGTTCAAGACCAGCCTGAGCAACACAGCAAGACCCCATCTCTAAAAAAAAATACAGAAATTATCCAGGCATGGTGCCACAGGCTTGTAGTCCCAGCTACACAGGAGGTTGAGGCAGGAGGATCACTTGAGCCCAGGGGATTGAGGTTGCAGTGAGTTATGATGATACCACTGCTCTCTGGTCCCAGTGACAGATTGAGACCTTCTCAAAAAAGAAAAAAATGAAAAATATTGAAAGATGACAGACATGGACCAAACCAAGAGGCCAACAGATACCAAACAGATTCATTTTCAAACACAAGCTAAGTTAAAACTTAAAACTCAACAGACATGTTCACCTATAGTTCCAGCTTCTGGAGAGGCTGAAGCAAGAGGCTCACTTGACCCTGGAATTCAAGGCTAGTCCGGGTAGCATAGCAAGATCCTTCCTGGCCGAAAGAAGAAAGAAAGAACCCTTAAAACTCAAAATAGGCCAGGCGTGGTTGCTCACGCCTATAATCCTAGTACTCTGGGAGGCCGAGGCAGGAGGATCACTGAAGGTCAGGAGTTCAAAACCAGCCTGAACAAGAGTGAGACCCTGTCTCTACTAAAAAAAAAAAAAAAAATAGAAAGAAATTAATTGGCAAACTAAAAATATATAGAAAAAATTATCCAGGCATGGTGGTGCATGCCTGTAGTCCCAGCTATTCTGGAGGCTGAGGCAGAAGGATCGCTTGAGCCCAGAAGTTTGAGGTTGCTGTGAGCTGGGCTGATGCCACAGCACTCTAGCCCGAGCAACAGAGTGAGACTCTGTCTCAAAAAAAAAAAAAAAAAAAAAAAATCAAAATAGTCATATTCCTAGTTAAAACAAATATGTTATGGATTATGGTGAGTTAAATTCAACAACAGTATTTAATAGTATATTGAATGTCCCTTACATCTGCTATGATTAATTAGTGTAAGGCAGTAAGTATACCAATGATGTGGAAACATCAAGATATTATCTGAATGAAGTAGTAATTATATCAGAAAGATTTGAGAAATAGCTCTACCAGAAATCATGTCATCAAACTTAAAAATGATCATTGTTGAAGCTGGGTGATACTTGGAGTCTCATTATTCTATTCTCTATGCATGTTTGAAATTTTCTGTTAAAAGAAGTGATACACAAACAATAAATAAAAGGATGAAAAAAACCTAAGTCACTTTTTTACTTCTCTAGAAGAAAAATTACATTTTTAACAGACAGATTATAGAAAAAGTGAATAATGGTACAATGAGTATAACTGGTCTTTACACAAATTGAATTCATATTCAAGCAAATTTTTCATTAATTTTTATGTGTGGGCTAGAGTGCCTATAACATATGTGGTAAGTTTGAGCAAAATGTTTGTGGAAGTGTTTTTAGCACTCTAAATGCCGATAGTTTTGAAAATGCCCAGTGGCCAATGTCACTGATGCTGGTAGAGGGCAGCATGGTCTTGTCATTCTAGAAGGGATCGTGAGAAATAGGCTGGGATCCCAGTTTTGCTAGCTAAAGACCAATTCAGGCTGGGTGCGGTGGCTCATCCCTGTAATCCTAGCACTCTGGGAGGCCAAGGTGGGCAGATTGCTCGAGGTCAGGAGTTCAAAACCAGCCCAGCCTGAGCAAGAGCGAGACCCCATCTCTACTATAAATAGAAATAAATTAATTGGCCAACTAATATATACAGAAAAAATTAGCTGGGCATGGTGGCACATGCCTGTAGTCCCAGCTACTTGGGAGGCTGAGGCAGGAGGATCGCTTGAGCCCAGGAGTTTGAGGTTGCTGTGAGCTAGGCTGACGCCACGGCACTCACTCTAGCCTGGGCAACAAGTGAGACTCTGTCTCAAAAAAAAAAAAAAAAAAAAAAAAGAGCTCAACACCTTACTGGAACAGTGGTGTAAGGGCTAAAATCCTGTCTGGGTCATTCATCGGCCATGTGCTCTTGGGCGAATTAAGCTTACTGGGCCAGTTTCAGTTTCTTCTTCTGTAAAGGGGAACAACAGTACTTAACTCCAAGGGTGGCTGTGAGGATAAAATGAGATACGTTTCATCAGTTATCTACAACAGTGTTTGGCATGTGGTACGTGCAATAAATGGTAATGTTATTATTGCTGTCTGCCCCAGTGAGTATGATGATACTCACTCCAAAATAAGTAGAATATAGAAACAAATATTTTTCTCTTACATTAGGCATTTTAGCATCGATATAGGCAAGATAACCTAGCTTTTTACATGGGCCGCATTATTTGGACACAATTTCCTTGGGCAGCCTGTCAGATTCCTTTACTTTGGGGGATCCAGCACCTGAGATTCCTTCCGCCTCCTGGGGTGGCATTTTAAGGAAACAGCAAAGTAGAAAGCCGCCCTGCTGAAACCTGTACTGTCCTCTCTCTTGTGTCCATCATCTTCACTGCTGGGTCACTCTTCAGGTGCCCTTACTTCCAATTAATCTGGCTCTAGACTCTGGCACCACAACAATTGCCCAGAGTTCCCAAAGTCAGCACCACTACCCACTTCTTCTTCTTCTTTTCTTTTTTGAGACAAGATCTTGCTCTTTCACCCTGGCTAAAGTGCCGTGGCATCATCATGGCTCACTGCAACCTCAGACTCCTGGGCTCAAGCAATCCTCCTGCGTCAGCCTCCCCAGTAGCTAGAATTACAGGTACGTGCCACCACACCTGGCTAATTTTTCTTCTTTTTTGTAGAGATGGGGTCTTGCTCTTGCTCAGGTTGGTCTCAAACTTCTGGCCTCAAGCCTAGGCCTCCCAAAGTGCTAGGATTACAGGCATGAGCCACCACACCTAGTTGCACTTCTTAGTCCTCAGATCAGACCATCCCTTGCATGCCATTGCCTCAATGGAGTTTAGCCACTCTCCCTAGCACTGGATGTTAAGACTTCTATTCTTCCCAGCTAAGAAGGGTCCCCCTTTTCTAATGATTGGTTCCCACTGCTGCCTTCTCCCAGGCTCTGTGTCTCAACCATCCCAACCTTTCTAGCATGCTGCATGACTTACATATCTAGCATATAGAGGATGTTCAATAAATTTCATTCAATAAATGATGTTTATATTAATGATGGGGGCGGAAGGGTATTCAGCTGAAAAGGGCATGGGTATGGATATAGACACTCGCCATAGTGGGACTAGAGAAGGGTCCTGAAGACCCCTACAGTGCCAGGTATGAGTGCTTTAGTGTATATTTCTTTGGGATCCTCAGAGAGGGGCTGGGCAGCAGCAGGGTCCTTAGGAGATCAGTGTGAAGCTATTTACCAACCAGTGTGAGAAATGGTATTGCAAGACAATAATCTAGGTACTAGGGATGCTCACTGCTTCTAGGATGATAATTGTTTCTAAGCCTTTTAAGTAGAGAGACCTTGAAAATGTATATCTAGTTTTTGTTTTGTTTTGTTTTTCACTTGTCAAACATCTAGTATCTAGGTGTTTTTTTTTTTTTTTTTTTTTTGAGACAGAGTTTCGCTTTGTTGTCCAGGCTAGAGTGAGTGCCGTGGCGTCAGCCTAGCTCACAGCAACCTCAAACTCCTGGGCTCAAGCGATCCTCCTGCCTCAGCCTCCCGAGTAGCTGGGACTACAGGCATGTGCCACCATGCCCGGCTAATTTTTTATATATATATATCAGTTGGCCAATTAATTTCTTTCTATTTATAGTAGAGACGGGGTCTCACTCTTGCTCAGGCTGGTTTTGAACTCCTGACCTTTGAGCAATCCGCCCGCCTCGGCCTCCCAAGAGCTAGGATTACAGGCGTGAGCCACAGCGCCCGGCCTGTTTTTTGTTTTTTTTGAGACAGAGTCTCACTTTGTTGCCCAGGCTAGAGTGAGTGCCATGGCGTCAGCCTAGCTCACAGCAACCTCAAACTCCTGGGCTCAAGCAATCCTTCTGCCTCAGCCTCCCAAGTAGCTGGGACTACAGGCATGCGCCACCATGCCCGGCTAATTTTTTCTATATGTATTAGTTGGCCAATTAATTTCTTTCTATTTATAGCAGAGATGGGGTCTCGCTCTTGCTCAGGCTGGTTTCGAACTCCTGACCTCGAGTAATCCACCCGCCTCGGCCTCCCAGAGTGCTAGGATTACAGGCGTGAGCCACCTCGCCCGGCCTTCTGTGCTCATTTTAATGATAAAGTAATGCTGCACTCCCAACTCAAATTCAGCATTTTTACTTAACCTCTTCAATGTCACATTTGTATCTTCTTTCTTCTACACCAAGAATCCTAGTTCTCAAGGACACAGGGAATGATCGAATAATTAATAGTTACAACACTAATGTCAACACTAACAGTACCACCACCAATATGGTTACTGAAAACAGCTGAAATTTTTTGCCTATGTTATATTCATTTCCCCCATTTAAAAATATCTGTTCTATAACTTCACTGTTAGAGTACATAGCCCTTACATGCTATATTCTCTTTCTCTCAACTCTCATTTATCTTAGTTCTATAAATAATTGTATATTTAATACTCGCCACCAGCCCTTATGTTGATGTCTCTCTAGTTATTTTGACTGCCTGAAGCTCATTCTCTAATATATTCCCGGGGAAAGGCACATGAGAACAACATTCCCTGATAGCAGTTTATTTGTGCCTTTTGTATTTGAGTCAGTTTTGCTAGACATAAAATCCCTAGGAAAAGAAAAATAAACTAAAAAATAATAATAAAAAAAAGCTGAGCATAGTCATTCACACCTATCATCTCAGCTGCTTGGGAAGCTGAGGCAGGAGGCTTGCCTGAGCCCAGAAGTTCGAGGCTGCAGTGAGCTAAGATCACACCACTGCACTGCAACCTGGGAGACTGAGTGAGACCCTCTCTCTAAAATAAAATAAAATAAAATAAAATAAAATAAAATAAAATAAAATAAAATAAAATAAAATAAAGTAAAATCGTTGTATTCACTCTCAGGCAGGCTTTCTATAGGTAAAGACAAGGCATCTACCAGTGGCTCCAGAATTATACTCTTCCTGGCCAGGCACAGTGGCTTACACCTATAATCCTAGCACTTTGGGAGGCTGAAGCAGGAAGGTCATTTGAAGCCAGGAGTTCCAAAATTATACCCTTTCAGCTTAATAACCTCAGATGATAGAGAGTTTTTCTTTCTAAATACTTCCAGAAAGTCTTGGGATTAGCTCTGATTGAACTCTCTTGAGTCATGTTCTCGCATCTGAGCCAATGGTGGTTGCCAGGTGGATGGAGTGCAAAGAGGGACCAGGTATGAATTGTGCACTCGTCCTGGATCTAAACAGTGAGACAGCCCCACCAAAGCCAAATGGACTGAGAGTAGGAAGCGATGGATTCCCAAAGGACTGTCAGCACAATGTCAGAGGCAGGAATCAAGGTTAGAAGGGCAAAATCAACAGATAGATGTCAACTATAGTTTCACATGGATGGATAGATTTTCCTCACATTATTCTCCATTTGTTTCAGGAATGTATCCTTCATCTGTCCAACTAGGAATGGCACTGCCTTAAAGGCCTACTTTTGTGACTCTAACAGCACCCAACAAGAGGCTAGGTATTTACTCACTTGGGCAAAACTATCACAGCACCCTACCCAAATTAGAATGAAGCTGGTCTAATTTGTAATCATTTGAGTCCTGTGGCCAGATTTATTGTCATGATCAGTTGTTAGGATAAATACTTAACTGAAAAGACATTCAGACTTTTCATTTGACAACAAATGCGTGAAATAAAGAGACTAACAAATAGTAACATTTACTAAGAGAAACCTCTGACCTTTTGAAATATAATCAGAACTAGAATTTTATTTTAATGCTGCAAATGAAACCCTCCAATGCTAGAATTGGTTAAAATTGCAAATTAAATCCAGATAAAATTCCATTTCTAGAAGCAGCAGAAGAGAATGTTATATGTCAACATCAAATGCAACAAATAAATTAGGTGAAAGAACCTTTTGCAGTCAGCGGCTTTAAAAGT
Organism: Microcebus murinus; assembly: GCF_040939455.1. NCBI lineage: Eukaryota > Metazoa > Chordata > Mammalia > Primates > Cheirogaleidae > Microcebus > Microcebus murinus. The sequence continues at coordinate 50,965,603 of NC_134106.1, read as the reverse complement.
CAAGTTTCTTGGACTGGATTCCAACTGGTACTAATATTTTAGGTGGTAGAAATGAAGTAGTAATTGCTGGAGAGTGGCAAGACTTTTGTAGATAAAGCATTTAGAGAACAAAATAAAAATTCATTTAAAAAATTCTAATGCTTGCAACAAGCAATTTCCCTTCTGATTTTCCATGTTATTAAATACATGTGTTTGATCAATGGGATGATTAAAACTTGCCTTTTTCCAATGATTTCCTACTGCATCTTCCTTATCAGCAATGGGTAACGGTTACAGTAATGTTTTAAAATTCTTTTTAAAAATATCTCCCAAATACAATTTAACCACATTGCTATCTACTTTTCTAACTGTTTTGGGTACAAAGAAATGGACTTATCAAATAATTAATGTAGCACAAGAACAAGTGATTACATCTGAAAAAAATAATAAATTTTCCGGGCGCGGTGGCTCACGCCTGTAATCCTAGCACTCTAGGAGGCCAAGGTGGGTAGATTGCTCAAGGTCAGGAGTCTGAAACCAGCCTGAGCAAGAGCAAGACCCTGTCTCTACTAAAAATAGAAAGAAATTAATTGGCCAACTAAAAATATATAGAAAAAATTAGCCAGGCATGATGGTGCATGCCTGTAGTCCCAGCTACTCAGGAGGCTGAGGCAGGAGGATTGCTTGAGCCTAGGAGTTTGAGGTTGCTGTGAGCTAGGCTGACGCCACAGCACTCTGGCCCAGGCAACAGAGTGAGACTCTGTCTCAAAAAAAAAAAGAAAAAAAGAATAAATTTATTATCTTTTATATTCTGTCAGTAAAAGCCAAATACTGATTCTGTTTTTCTCTTTACCCATTTCTATATTCATACCACTCATTTAAAACAATCAGGTGACTACATTTCTCAATTTATGAAGCACAGTAGACTTTGTCAAGGGGACATGATAACAGTTCACAAACTCAAATGATATATCTCCCCACAACTAACTTAAATATTCCTAGATTTATAATTGTAAGGCACTTTCAGGCTTTTCATTTCAAGTTCAGGTCGAATTAGAATTTGTTAGAATGTAAGAAGATGTAGTAATTTATATACATGCATACCAATTTAGAAATTCCAGATCTATTCTTGATGGACCCAAAAAAATATGGAATGATAATTATGGCTTTTTAAAAGTGTTCCAGAATTTATAATTACTATGATTTTTCTGTATTCCAACTTGTCCTTATATTTGTGTCCTTCACACACAAATACATACTTCTTGAAGTTCTTTCTCCATTTCTCAGAAATCCAAGGATTCTGTGTGTGTGGTATAGCTAGCTTGTCCTTGGATTTTCTGACTTTTCATTTTTGCATAATACTTTAGTTCCCATGAATACTTTCCTTTAGCAATTGAAGGTTACTAAACTTTTCTTCCCTGGTCAGTTTAGAAAAAGTGTTTCACTTAATAAGAACATGGAAAATTAGGCTTTCATTAGGCAAAGCATGGAAAATTCATTATATTCAGTAAGTGCTTGATTCTGTCAATTGGGTACTTTTTTTTTTTTTCTGAGACAGAGTCTCGCTTTGTTGCCCAGGCTAGAGTGAGTGCCGTAGCATCAGCCTAGCTCACAGCAACCTCAAACTCCTGGGCTCAAGCAATCCTGCTGCCTCAGCCTCCTGAGTAGCTGGGACTACAGGCATGCGCCACCATGCCTGGCTAATTTTTTCTATATATATTAGTTGGCCAATTAATTTCTTTCTATTTATAGTAGAGACGGGGTCTTGCTCTTGCTCAGGCTGGTTTCGAACTCCTGACCTCTAGCGATCCACCTGCCTCGGCCTCCCAAAGTGCTAGGATTACAGGCGTGAGCCACCGTGCCCGGCCCAATTGGGTACTTTTAAAGATGATTGCCTTTCATGATAGTCATTGGTCCACTTGGGAAATATAACAATTCATATTATAATATTACCATCATAGAAATGTCTCCTGTGAAATTTCTCGGATCAAATGACTAATTCACTCTCCACAACTGCTATTTCAAACTTTAACTTCTCAATTCTCTAACTAGCCCCTCTTACCTTCTCATTGGCAACAGCTAACCTCACCTCCTACATTATAGAGGAAATAGAAGCCCCATCTCCTCAATATAAAACATATAAGCCTAGCTTTCCTCCTACCTGGTATTAAAATAGAGAGCTTATCCTGATTGCTCTTTAATGTTAATCCTCCTTTTCTGATTTAGATTCCATTCCATCCTTCCTTCTAAGGAACATTATGTTATCAATTATCCTTTTTTGCTCTTGTATATTCAATCCCCTCCCACCTTGATTCAATTCTTCTCATCAAGCTCTAAATGCATTCAAGTCATTTCCAATTTTTAAAAAAGTCACTCAATCCCACATCCTCCTCTAATTATCATCTCACCTCTCTCTTCCCCTTTATGGATACACTTTCTGAATGTGTGATTTGTACTTGTTGTGTGGCTGTTGTAGTTGCCTTCCTCATATCCATCTTCCCTCCTTTCTAACAGAAACTGATTTGGGGAGGTGGGGGTAGCAATAGGCCTAGCCAAAAAGCTACATTTCCCAGCCTCCCTTGCAGCTAGCAGTGGCCATGGGACACAGTTCTGGCCAATGATGTATAAGCTGAAGTCAGCTCAGAATTTACAGCAAATTTTTGCCTTCCTGATACAGGCACCAGACATTTCTCCTTTATGTTTCTTCCTTCTTATTTCCTCTTATCTGAAACACTGATTTGAGAGCAGGTAGCCTTCTTGCATTCACAATGGAAAGCTGCATGGTGAGGATGACAGAACGATTCTAAGGAAGTGATGTCATCATGGAGCCATAGCAACAGCCTGAACTGTCATCCTCAGTCATTCTCGTTATGTGAAAAAAATAGTTAAGCTACTGTCATCAGATTCCATTATGTGTGGCCAAATGCAACTCCTAATCAATGCTCTTGCTCCCTTTGTTTCTTCACCTTCCACTCACTCTCAAACCATTCCATTCTGGCTTCTGGCCCATCATTCCACTGAGCTCACCAATGACCTACATGTTGAGAAATCCAGGGGACATTTTTCAGTTCTCGTATTACTTAACCTCTCAGCAGCATTTGACTCTGTCATCCATGTCCTCTTTTGGAAACCGCATTTCCCCACGGCCTCCACGACCAGTACTCCCTGGGTTTGCTCCTTCACCTTCTGCCGCTCCCTCTCTGTCTCCTCCATGGGTTCCTCTTCCTCTTCTGGACACACTAACCATCTTGCAGTCTCTTTTGCCACATGCTGTTCCCTCTGTCTGGAACACTGTCTTCTCCCTCCCTTTGTCTACCTAACTCTTCCTCATCCTACAGTTCTCAGGCCATTTTTCTTTTTTCTTTTCTTTTCTTTTCTTTTCTTTTTTTTTTTTTTTTTTTTTTTTGAGACAGAGTCTCGCTTGTTGCCCAGGCTAGAGTGAGTGCCGTGGCATCAGCCTAGCTCACAGCAACCTCAAACTCCTGGGCTCAAGCAATCCTCCTGCCTCAGCCTCCTGAGTAGCTGGGACTACAGGCATGTGCCACCATGCCCGGCTAATTTTATATATATATTAGTTGGCCAATTAATTTCTTTCTATTTATAGTAGAGACGGGGTCTCGCTCTTGCTCAGGCTGGTTTCGAACTCCTGACCTTGAGCAATCCGCCCGCCTCAGCCTCCCAGAGTGCTAGGATTACAGGCGTGAGCCACCACGCCCGGCTTCTTTTCTTTTCTTTTCTTTTTTTTTTTTTGAGACAGAGTCTCACTCTGTTGCCTGGGCTAGAGTGCCGAGGCGTCAACCTAGCTCACAGCAACCTCAAACTCCTGGGCTCAAGCAAAATTTTTTTCTATATATTTTTAGTTGGCCAATTAATTTCTTTCTATTTTTAGTAGAGACCAGGTCTCGCTCTTGCTCAAACTGGTCTCGCTCTTGCTCCTGATCTTGAGAGATCCTGCAGCCTCGGCCTCCCAGAGTGCTAGGATTATAGGCATGAGCCACTGCGCCCAGCCTCAAGCCATTCTTAACTCCCTTAAAGGAAGACTTCCTTCACTCTGGGAGGCTGAGGCGGGCAGATTGCTCAAGGTCAGGAGTTCCAAACCAGCCTGAATGAGACCTCATCTTAACTAAAAAAATAGAAAGAAATTAATTGACCAACTTAAAAAAAAAATATATATATATATACACACCAAAAAAAAATTAGCCGGGCATGGTGGCGCATGCCTGTAGTCCCAGCTACTTGGGAGGCTGAGGCAGGAGGATTGCTTGAGCCCAGGAGATTGAGGTTGCTGTGAGCTAGGCTGATGCCATGGCACTCACTCTAGCCTGGGCAACAAAGTGAGACTCTGTCTCAAAAAAAAGGAAGACTTCCTTGACCTTCTTGTGAAATCACATTTCACATTTCCTTATTTTATATTCCTTCATAGCTCTTAGCACAGTTACAACTTTACCTTCTTTAGTGAGACTCTTGGACTAAGTTGTCTCTCCCTTCAGACAGTAAACTCCATGGAGAGAGGGACTGGGCTGTTTTTGCTTTTCATCATATTCCCAAACTCAATATACTTCCCAACACTCAATTATTTCTGAAATGAGCAAATGGATGATTATGTAATTACATAGTGGTTTATTTGCTTACTTGTTTATTGTCTGTCTTCCTCTAGCTCCATGAGAGTAGGAAATGTATGTTTTGTTCACTACTGTATATGCAGTTCCTAACACATAGTGCTTGGCACCCAGTAGGAAATATAATAAACTCATTTTCAAATGAATGAGTATGGTTCCAAGGGAGACGTTTCAGTAGTTCTACCCTTAGTATGTCAATGTTTAGGGTTTTTTGTTTTACTATCTTTTAATATAGTTTCTGGCTATAACAGAGCACCATTTTATTGTCTTTAAAGAAGAGTCTTTTGGAAAATGTTAGCTACTAGCTTGTTCTCCTCACAATAAGTCATGTCTAAAATAGGCTGTCCATGAGGATCTTGAATCTATACACTTCTCCCTCTTTTCATTGCCACTACCCTAGTTGAAATCACTATCATGTTTCTCCTGTCCTAAATTAGATCACATACTTTTCCTTAAGGATGATTTAGTAAACTATATATAAACTTGGATGGTTCAGAGTTTTCATGGAATCTTAAGGCCAAGGATCATATCTGTTTATGTTATCCCCAAAGAAAACTAGGCACATATAGGTGCATAAGTAGTTTTTTATTTTGTTACGGCAGATTATTTCCATTCTGCATTTGACAAAGTATTTAGTTAAGGAAAACAAGTATTTTTAAGCTAGCAACAAATTTTTATTTTCAAATGACCAAACTGAAAATATCCAGTGATGGAAAAAAAATCAGTCAATGGCTTTTTTTTTTTTTTTTTTTGAGACAGAGACTCCCTCTGTTGCCCCAGGTAGAGTGCAGTGGCAGCATCGTAGCTCACTGCAACCTCAAGCTCCTGGGCTCAAGTGATCCTCCTGCCTCAGCCCCCCCAGTATCTGGGATTACAGGCTCACACCACCACACCCGGCTAATTTTTTGTATTTTTAGTAGAGATGGTATCTCGCTTTGATCAGGTTAGTCTCAAACTACTGAGCTCAAATGATCCTCCTGCCTCAGCCTCTCAGTGTGCTAGGATTACAGGCATGAGCCACCATGCCTCACCCAGTCAATAGCTTTTTATGTTCACCCCCACCTCCCTGTCCCATGAATTCTTAGCCATTGAGGTACCTGAGACATTCAATGAAGTTGACAAGAAAAGTCAATTATGCAACTGTGACAGCCCTGAGAATGCCCTCTGCCTTGTGGTCAGCTTATCTGGCTCCTCCAGGCCAACCTCTTTTCTTTTCTCCGTGACAAACCTTCCTTGATTCCTCAACCACTTATATATGTGCCGCCTCAACTTATTTTATATATGTCTACCTAAACATGTGTGGCTATATATCCTTTCACCTAACCAGCCCAGGAGGTGTGGAACAAGTATCTTATACACTATTGTATCCTCAAGGCGCACTACAAAATGCATAGGCATAAAGTTCTACTGCTGCCAATGCTTGATTTCTTTTTAGCTAATAAGATTTGCCAAGCATTTGTTATGTGCTAGGCACTGTGTTGCACTCAGTAGGTGCTATTGCTCCCTTCCCATAGTCTAAGTAACTTGCACAAGTCTTGCAGTGAGCAGTGGAGCCTGGACTCAAAACCTAGTTTACCAGATGCCAGAGCTGAGGCTCCTAACCACCACGCTATCCTGCCCCTCATCAATGTTCCAAGGTACCAAACTCCAACTAGGCTGCATCTGCTCCTGACTATATTTGAAGGCACCAGGTGACAGCTTTGCTCACTAGTTGGGGGCATTTTACATTGTTCTCCAATAAAATCGCTAAGTCTGCAAATAATTAAGAGAGAAATCATTTTGGAAACAGCAGGAAGGGGTGATGTGTAAAAAGCCACTTTGACGTTGAGATGTGCATTTAAACATATAGCTTAGGGCTATGAAAAGCCACTACACTGAGATTACAGAAGCATTAAAAATCAAATTGCCTTATAAATTTTTTAGAGAACTGTAATTGACACCCTATCATCTCTCGGGAAATCTTCCTTAAAACTCAAGCCTCTTGGACACCAGGATGAATAAATTGGCCTCCTTCCTTTTCATCTCTCCATTCTCTGCCCTAGAGGGTCAAAAAGAAACCGTTTCATTTTAAAAGTTAAGCTTTGTTTCCTGAAGTTTCTATCTGGTTAAACTGAAAGCAAGAAAAATCACTTCCTGTAGGCATGATAGTAAAAAGCATTTAGCCCCATTTCAGATTAACGATGGCAGAGTATTATTAAGTACCCTCCTCATTTAACTAATAAAGCCAATTAATATCCTTCCTATCAAAAATATGGTTTACAAAGTTTTGACTATTGATATTTTAACCAGCTTATCCTTTTGTGTTTTAAATGAAAGGCACGCATATGGACTGCTGAGTTTCCTCAAGAGACTCTAACAGTTGGGGAAAAGTCCAGGGGTAAGGTAACTCAGAGACATGAACCTGCAGCAAAATGGAAATTCTTCAAATTAGGCATCAGGAGAAGCAACAGATAAGAGCAACTGGCAACTGGACATATCCTTTTTATCCTCTGGGCTAGAAACATACTGGCAGAAGCTTTAACTAACTAAATGTACTTGCAAGTTCTCCGAAGGGAGCGATCATGTTGCATCAGGGTCACTGTTCATAACACATTACTTTGCAAACAAGTTCCTAGGACTTTGTAAAATAGTGAATTCTGAACCCTCAATATAAGCATAAAAATGCCAGCATATCCATTACATATCCCAACTACAAAAAAATTAGTTTGACTATTCACTGAAATGGAAACTCCAGTAGTATTTATGATTTATGAGAACATACAATCTTCATTTTGAAAGACTTAAAGCCTCAAGGAGGTATTTATCCAAAATTAGCATCCAGTAACAGCATGTTGGGATATCCCTGTTTTGGCAGCATCTGTAGCCAGATCTTGTTACAGTTCATAAATCTAGTGCTGGAGCCACTGACCTCAGGAAGACAGGTGTCCTCTCCAACAGCAGGTCCACATTCTGGGCAATGAGAAATGTGCTTGATTAAATTGCCTCGAGGCCTGGTCTGTTTGCTCAGGTATCTGGCCAGCATAGTGACCCCTTCACAGAGAATGGAATTTTTATCTCTTCTCTAAATAAATTACTCTTAATTAATTTAGAATTACATTTTCCAAAAGAAATGTTTGCTTGGCCAAATACAATATAATGCCATTTGTTGACTTGCATATTAATTAATCCAAAGTTGACTGAATGCCTACTTGATAGGCCATAGGGATACAAATATTAATGACAAGGAATCTCTTTCATCAATAAGCTTAACACAATCACCCAATAATCATTTGAAGGACCCAGAATAGATCTTCTCTCTATATTTTATCCTTCCGGCTCAATCTTCAAAGCCTATTTCAGGTCTCATCACCTCGGTTCATTCATCTAGAAAACCTTTATTGGGTTCCCAAAACTGTGTTCGGCATTGAAACTTCAAAGATGAATACAATACAGTCCCCATCACAAGAGCTTCTAGCATTGTAGGGAGGAGGTGAGCGAGGCAGACAGGACCAGGTCATGGAAGACGTTGTAAGCCAGGCTAACTGAGAAGTATGGGTTTTATCTCACAGCACTGAGGAGCCATTAGACAATCTAAGGAATAGAGAAGAATGATTAACTTTTCATTTTGGGAAAATTAGTTTGACAACAATAAGGAAAATAGATGGTAAGGAAGTGTGGCTGGAGGGAAGGAGACCAAAAGGGAGGAAAAATCAAATTCCAAAGCTATTGAAGAAATAGAAATAACAAGATGTAGTAATAAGTTCAATGTGAAGACTGAGGGAAAAGTTTGGGATGACTTCTAAGATTCTAACATGGGTGGCATTAGCAAAAGGAGAAGGAGGAACAAGTTAGTGGAAAACATGAGTTCAAATTTGACCATGTTCCGTTGCAGGTGCCTTTGGAACACCTAGGTGTCAACATCAAGTTTGCTGCTTTAAATGTTTGCCTGAAACTCATGGAAGAGGTAAGGATTCAGGAGTCATCAACTTATAGACGGTAGCTGAAACATGATTATGAATGACACTGCCAATTCTGTAGCCATCTCATGCTACTCCCTGGTCCCAAATCATCCAGCATTCATTTTTTTATTAATTTATTATTCATTAATTCATTCCTTCTTTGACTGGCTAATACATATAGAACTCATATCATATTCTAGGTAATGTGCAAGGATCTGGGTGTATATTGATGAATAAGCTTTGATTCCTTACCCTAAAAGATCTCATAACCTAGCTGTTTATTATAAATTGACTGTCTAATTCTGTAATTCTGTGTGTCTAAGTCTTATGTCTTTAAGAAGACGATAAACTCCCCAAAGTAAAGGACAGTCTCTTAAGCTCCTTTTTAAAAATCCCAATGAAGATCTAGCATAAAGTTCTGCTTTTTATAGATGTTCAATGTAAATATTGAGTGATAGACTAATTACTTATTTTAAAGCAGACCTATTTATTTATTTTAAAATAGTTTTGGGGGAAAAGGTTCTGACTAGAAGAAACAGTCTCTGACTTATGATGGTTCTACTTATGATTTTTTGCTTCAAAGGTGTGAAAAAAATCTGCATTCAGTAGAAACCACACTTTGAATTTTGAATTTTGATCTTTCCCCAGGCTAGCGATATGCCTTACAGTAGTCTCTCGTGATGCTGGGCAGTGGCAGTGAGTCACAGCCCCCAGCCAGTCACTCGATCACGAGGGCAAACGACCAACACGCTACAGTGTCCCGTGTTGCAGATGATTTTGCCCAACTCTAAGTGTTCTGAGCATGAGGCTAAGCTATGATGTTCAGTAGGTTGGATGTCTTAAATGCATTTTTGACTTATTTTCAACTTAAGATGAGTTTCTTGGGACATAACTCCTTTTTAAGTCGAGGAACATCTGCATTAAGTTTTCATCATAAAAAATGTAGTTTGAGAGGCCAAGGTTGAAGGATTTCTTGAGACCAGGAGTTTGAATCCAGCCTGGGCAACATAAAGAGACCCTGCCTGTACAAAAAATTTAAACATGAGCTGGGCATCATGGCACATGCTTGTAGACACAGCTACTCAGGAGGCTGAGGTAGGAGGATCACTTGAGCCCAGGAGTTTAAGGTTACAGTGAGCTATGATCACACCACTGCACTCCAGCCTGCATAACAGAGCAAGACACTGTCTCTTAAAAAAAAAAAATTAGAAATGATATTAAAAAGATAAAGAAAACAACAGTCATTTTCTACATACTATCCACTATTCATATTTTATATAAAATATTCAATCTTTTCTCTAACTCTAGAAACAGGCTTTTACTGCATTTTTTGTAAAATGGGTAATATTAAACATGTTTTCATGCCACTTTCTTTGTATTTGTTAATGCTATCTCATGAACATACTCCTACGCCATTAAATATAGATTTTTTTTTTTTGAGACAGAGTCTCGCTTTCTTGCCTAGGCTAGAGTGAGTGCCGTGGCGTCAGCCTAGCTCACAGCAACCTCAAACTCCTGGGCTCAAGCGATCCTCCTGCCTCAGCCTCCCGAGTAGCTGGGACTACAGGCACGAGCCACCATGACCGGCTGATTTTTATATTATATATATTAGTTGGCCAATTAATTTCTTTCTATTTTTATGGTAGAGACGGGGTCTCGCTCAGGCTGGTTTTGAACTCCTGACCTTGAGCAATCCACCCGCCTCGGCCTCCCAGAGTGCTAGGATTACAGGCGTGAGCCACCGCGCCCGGCCTAAATATAGATTTTCATCATTATTTTTACACTGTTTCATATATTCCATTGTAAGGCATATAATAATTTATTCAGCAAGCTCTGTACTAATGAAAACTTAAGTTGTTTTCAAATGTTCACTACTATACAAAGTGTAATGCTGAACATCTTTGTACTTAAGGCTTTGTAAATTGTGTGATCTTTTCCATATAATAAATTCCTAGAAATTGGTTTCTGTTTCTAAGACTTCCTGGGTATGTTACCAAATTGCTCTTCAAGTATAAGACTATCTCCACCTAGGGTTTGAGTTTCAAAATCCTAATTAAGTTTCTTTTTTTTTTTTTGAGACAGAGTCTCATTTTGTTGCCCAGGCTACAGTGAGAGCTGTGGCATCAGCCTAGCTCACAGCAACCTCAAACTCCTGGGCTCAAGTAATCCTTCTGCCTCAGCCTCCCAAGTAGCTAGGACTATAGGCATGCGCCACCATGTCCGGCCAATTTTTTTTCTATATGTTTTAGTTGGCCAATTAATTTCTGTCTATTTTTAGTAGAGACGGGGGTCTCACTCTTGCTCAGGCTGGCTTTGAACTCCTGACCTTGAGCGATCTGCCCCCCTCAGCCTCCCAGAGTGCTAGGATTACAGGTGTGAGCTGCCACGCCCGGCCTAATTAAGATTCTTTATGAAGGCTATTTAGACCCCAAAGGCAGAGGCCTGTGACTTTTAAAAAATTGAAGTAATAGTACATAAAAGTTCACAAATCAAAAGTGAGCTTGATAAAAATTTATAAAATGAACACACACAAAACCCAGATTAGGAAACAGAATATTACCAATCCCCGGAAGCCCTCTCCTGCCTCCTCCCAGTCATTGCACACCATTGCCATTTTCTTCCTAGGAAGCTCCCAGCTGATGTCTGAGCACAGCATAGCTACTAGGGCAGGGCCTGTACATTTCTGCCCAACATGGACCCCTCTAGGATTTTCTCAGAGCTACACCTCAGTCTGAGGCTCCTCCTACTGTATCCTCCTTCCTTGCCCTCTCATTTTATAGCTGTCAGACCTGCACCATGGCCTAAAGACTTTCCCTGACTACTCCTGCTCCTTTTCCCTTTTGTCCTTAAACAGGTATAACCTACAACAAATCTCTTGCACTTCTAACCTTGCCTTGATGTCTGCTTTCCAAAAGAGCCAATCAGCATGGTTGGTACTAAAAGTGGTCTGAAACCACAAGCCCAGTTTGGGGACTGGGCCACATGCCTCCCAGTTGCCAAGAAAAACCCCCTCCCCAGGTGGTATGTGGGCAGGGACAGTCCCAGTCACAAGGACTAGCCAAGTTGCTAAAAATATCACCAGTAGTGGAGACTATCATCCTAGTGGAGCACGCACTGGCTTGCAAGATGATTCAAGCCTTTGGAAAGCATGGGGCCCAGGGGATGGGTAGACAACACATAGGAAGACAATGGAATTAGCTGATTGTTGAAAAGTGGCATTGACATCCTACAGAAGAATAATTGAAAACAGAGGGCAGTTAACAAGCAGTTATGGCTAAGCGTGAGAACCAGAGGGTCTCCTTGGTGGCTTATAGAGTGGAAGAGCAAGCACAACTGAGGGACAAACTCCTGACAGGGCCAAAGAGGTCCCCAAATGGTTGAATGCTCAGTCAAGGCAGGTCTGTTATGCCTTGATTGAGAAAACCTGGAGCCCTGAAATGTGGGATGGGAAAATCTAGTTGGATACCTTCAAAGATGACATCACAGCAGACTCCCGTGTACCCCCGGAATCTGCAGAGGTGGCCTACGCCTCCATGTACAGGAAGACACTGCAGAGGCCTCTCCCTGCTCCAGGCAATAGGTGCCCGCCTCAGGAGCTATGCCCACCTCCTCTCCTGGCTGCCAGGTCAATAATTCAGGTTAAATCCCAGCATAACTTGACTGGTGACATGCTGGACCTGACAAGGGCACTAAGATATCCTCCCTAGCTCATATTAGGCCCTAGGGAACATCAATATGATCAGCTGAAAAAGGAAGAAGAAGCCCACGCTTAGTTTACAAATGGAGAAGTGTCAACTTTGTCACTGAAACTGGCTCGATGGGCACATGAATGAAGTGGCCACAGTAGTGGAGACAGAGGCTACACAGGGACCCAAAAGCATGGACTCCTATTTCTCAGACCTATCCTTTCTGTTGCTGCCTTCAAATAGCCAACCTGTCAGCAACAGAGATCAACACTCAGCCCCTGATTTAGCTCTATTCTTTGAGGAGAACAACTAATAATAAGTTGACCATTGGGCTGCTTCTATCCTAGAGGAGGAAGAGTTTCATCCTCAGATAAACAGACACTCAGAGCGCAGTCATTACCACCATGCAGAGGCGTACAGAGAATTGGATCCACAGGCCTGAAATCTCACACAGCATAGTATCTGACCAGGGGACCCAGATGCTGTGGTCTGAATGTTTGTGTTTCCCCAAAATTCATATGTTGAAATCCTAATTCACAAGGTGATGGTATTAGGAGACGGGGCTGTGGGAGGTGATTAGGTCACCTGGGATTAGTGGGATTAGTGCCCTTATAAAAGAGGCTTGAGGGAGATTGTTTCTCTTTTCTGCCTTGTGAAGACACAGCTAGAAGGCACCATCTATGAGGAAACAGGCCGTCCCCAGACACAGAGCCTGGTGGAACTCGAGTGCCCCACTTGGGTGCTCAAGAAGTATATGGACACCAAAAGCTCAGATCCCTCAGAATGGAGGAACATGGAGGAGCTGCTCCCTGAACCTGTGCAGAGAGGTAGATCTGAGAAGCAAAGGGTGGATCGTGGCAGCTACTGATAGGTACACTGTTCAACTTTCCCTTCAAGAAAGAACTTAATGATCAGCTGCAAGGAGAGCAATTAGCTGACAGTCTCCAGTTGTGGCACCTTTGAGACCTGCTGCAATATTTGAGCTGGGGCTGTGATTTTTTCCCAGCAGTCCCCAGCCAATGACTTGAGTGGGGCAAGGGTCTGGCCAGCACCTTCCCTTATGTTTGGGAACTTGCTACCCAAACTCCCCGACCCCAACCATAGGGTTCCAAGAGGATCAATCATGATCTTATATGCCTGGCTCCATGGCCAAAGGTGAATTAGTGGGAGGATGGATGCCCAAGCTGGGCAAGGTGGCATGTGTCTGTAGTCCCATCTACTCAGAAGGATCACTTGAGCCCAGGAGTTAAAGGCTGCAGTGAGCTATGATGACGCCACTGCACTCCAGCCTAGGCAACAGAGTGAGACCCTGTCTCTAAAAAAAATAAAATTAAATTTAAATTAAACAATAAAATAAAATAAATAAGATAAAAAGAAAAGGATGGATGCCCAAGTTAGGTCATTCATATTCCTTCCAATGGATTTTTTTTAAAACTGTAACTGAGAGGAGACTCCCTCCCAGTGAAGGAAGTTGCAAGAGATAGACTTGGGAGCTGTTGGTTTCTGGCCATGCGAGGAAACCCATCTGTAATGAGCAAGAACGAAATCAACATACACCGAAGCACAGAGATGGGAGCGTTTTGAGTTCTGAGGTCCAGCTGCACCAGCTCTCCTGGGGTTTGGCTATTCCGACCTTTCCTTCTATTGAGCAAGACAGTCTGGTCTGCTTCCACTAAACATTCTAATTGGAATCAGAAAGCTAGAATATGTAACCAAACAAATTATGACACATGTTTAGAAATATCCTTCTTGCCTGATGTCTGTTATTACAATAAAAAAATAGAAATATCCTGCACCTATTTTATATTAATAGTTAACATAGAGTTGGCTAATGGTTTATTGTGGGCTAAGCACTTTGCATATATTAATTCTTTTATTCCTCAATAATAAAATAATGGGTCCACCCTCTGCTATTATTTTCCTGAATTTACATATAAAGAGACCAAGGCTACTTTATTTCAGAATCAAGAATAAATTAGGTGTTTTACCACATGACCTTATATTTGGGGCTCCAGAGAGCAGAGACTTTGGAGATGTGCAATCCTTAGTGTTCTAGTCTCTTACCCAGTGATGACGTCTCTGCTTCATGGCATGAGCAAGACAGGTTTGCAGCTGCAGGTGTCCTTCAACTCCTTGGAAAGGGCCATTTTTAGGAATAAGGAGAACAGTGTTACACATAAGCAGAATGGACAATTTCCTACAAATATACACTTTGGAACCTTAAACTGGGATTTTGACAAGTATAAGTACTTCCATGACCAGAACGTATAAATTGGGGCCACCATGGAAATCCAAGAAGTAAGGATGCCACAGGCATCTATCGATAGAGACTCCTTGAAAGCCAAATCCCTACTTCACAGAGGCCTGAAACCCAACATTAGTGATCCACTCCTTTACGGGAAGCATCCACACGACCTCTGCTGCTCTCTTTGAAAATAAAACACTCTGGCCTGGTGCAGTGGCTCATGCCTGTAATCTCAACACTCTGGGAGACCAAGGGGGGAGGATCACTTGTTCCAGACCAGCCTGGGCAGCATAGTGAGACTCCATCTCTATAAAAAAATTTTTTTTAAAAAACTAGCCAGGTGTGGTGATGCATGCCTATAGTCCCAGATACTCAGGAGGCTGAGGTGGGAGGATTGCTTGAGCCCAGGAGTTCGAGGTTACAGTGAGCTATGATCCAGCCACTGCACTCCAGCCTGGGCGGCAGAGTGAGACTATGTCTATAAAAAAAAGAAAATTAAATACTCTGGAGCGGTATGATTAGGCATCAACCTCAAGGGTGAGAAGAGTAAGAAGGATGGAGAGGAAGGAAGAATGGAGAGGCCTGAAGTAGTAGAAGGTGGGGAAAGGCCTTCCAACCCCACCACTAACTGGAACTTTTGTGAGCACCAGGACTCTGCCTCTAGATCAGTGCTGTTTAGCAGAAATACAACGTGAGCCACATATTTCCTGAAAATTTATCTAGTAGCCACATTAAAAACTTTTTTTCTAAAAACAGGTGAAATTAACTTTAATACATTTACCTAACCCAATATATCAAAAATATTATCATTTCAACCAGTGGTCAATTAAAACTTATTAAAGGGCTGTTTTACATTTTTTTAATATGTCTTTTGTTTTTGTTTTTTGGTTTTTTTGAGACACTCTCACTCTGTTGCCTGGGCGAATCCTGTGGCATCAGACTAGCTCACTGCAACCTCAAACTCCTGGGCTTAAGCGATCCTCCCGCCTCAGCCTCCCGGAGTGCTAGGATTACAGGAGTGAGCCTCTGCACCTGGCCTACTTTTTTTTACATCTTTGAATGTTAGTGCATTTTACACTTACAGCAAATCTCAATTCAGATACTAACTTTTCATCAGAAATACTTGAGCTATATCCAGATTTCATGAAATTGGAAATTGAAAAAGTTGTTCAAAATATACTTAAAAATTTCTAATAACTGAATCAAGTATCCATTTTAAAATTCAAATTTAAGCTAATTAAAATTAATGAAATTAGCCGGGCGCGGTGGCTCACGCCTGTAATCCTAGCTCTTGGGAGGCTGAGGCGGGCGGATTGCTCAAGGTCAGGAGTTCAAAACCAGCCTGAGCAAGAGCGAGACCCCGTCTCTACTATAAATACAAAGAAATTAATTGGCCAACTGATATATATATAAAAAATTAGCCGGGCATGGTGGCGCATGCCTGTAGTCCCAGCTACTTGGGAGGCTGAGGCAGAAGGATCGCTCGAGCCCAGGAGTTTGAGGTTGCTGTGAGCTAGGCTGACGCCACGGCACTCACTCTAGCCTGGGCAACAAAGCGAGACTCTGTCTCAAAAAAAAAAAAAAAATTAATGAAATTAAAAATTCAGTTCCTTGGTCACAGTAGCCACATTTCAAGTGCTCAGCGGCCATGGGTGGTACTTGCGTTGAACAGCACTGACAGAGAACATTCCAACAGTGCAGAAAGTGCTCTGGGACTGTGCTGTTCTAGATGGTTCCAGCCTTGGCCCCAGCAGAGCTGGAAGTGAGTTATGTACACAAAACAGGTTCCCTAACTTTCCTGAGGCCTTTGGATGCCTCTCCCTAGACTCCCAGACTGCGACTGCGACTGCGAAGAGGTCTGCCCCCTGCCCTGCGCCCCTGGTCCTTACGCCACCCCAGGCAGGGCAGTTAAGAGCAAGCGCTCTGCAATCTCTGGAGTCTCAGAGATTCCGGTTTTAAATCTAAGCTCATCACTTATCAGTTATTTGACTTCCAACAGGTTAATTAACTTCTCTCAGCCCTACTTTTTTCATTATAAGGATAGCGTGAGGAGTACATGAGGTGATGTGCACAAGGCATTTCTTTGCACTATGCCTGACACACAGAAAATAATGAATGGTAGTTATTATCAGACAAAAACCCCAAACTCTTCTGTATTTCCTCTTGTATATGCTTCCACAGCGTGTTTCTGCCTCCCCTGCCCGGCTCTTTCCCGGTGTTCTGAGGCAGGCTCGGGAAGGAGTTGGCGGGTGGGAACTGGGGAAGGGCCCCAGGTCCTATCTCGCTGTTGCTAACTTCGGCTCTTCCTTCCCTGCTATCAATTCAGACAGCTTTTGCTCTGGAACTACAAGTCCCACACAGCCCCCCCCCACTTCTTCTCTGACCTAGAACAAATGATTAACCACACAAACAGCCATTGACACTCTTTCCAAGGACATCAATGACCTCATTAAGTCTGAACCCACGACACTTTCTCCTCACTCCCACAGCATGTGACGCTGGTCCTTCTCTCCCTCCTCAGCCTGGCCGGCCTGGAACATCCCACAGACCATTCCCACCCTGCCCTGCTTTTTCACAGGCAAATCTTCCCTTTACTGCTCCCTTGGCCTGAGCCTTCTCCAAGCCACAGTCTCACTTGGGCAATTTTATTTACCCCTAGGCCTCACCTTGGTGGCTCTAAACTCACAACTCCCAAACCTGTGCCTCCTGCACAGCACACCTCTGAATTCATCCTTTTCCCCTCAAACCCCACAGGTTCCCCCTTCCTGCGGAGGGTGAAGGGAACACACAGCAACTACAAGCTCCCGTGTCCTCCTCCTGTGCCAGGTACCTCAGTTAACCTTCCCCACCACTCTGGGAGGAAGGAATTTCCATCTCCATTTTACAGCTAGAAAAAACAATACTCAGAAGAGAAAGAAACCCAGTGCTCTTTTCAATCGGTAGGTCTGCCTCCCACCATTCGCTGAAGAGACCGCAGCTCTCTGCAGGCATGGACTGCATACTACCTGTCCTCTCCAGGTTTGCAGTTCAGTGAGAGACAGAGAAGAAACAGGTAAATACAGTAGTGTGGGAAGTGCCGTGATAGGGTCTTGGGATCAGGAAAAGCTCCGCCGAAAAGAAGACATCTATGCTGAATCAAGGACTTGTAGGAATTACATGGGAAGAGAATGGGGTAGGGAAGGTGACCTCAGGGAGAGGGAGGTCAGAGCAGTGAGTGCAAATGCCTGAAAATAGGGGAGAGAGAGTTGGGAGGCTACAAGCAGTTCAGTGTGGCAGGAGCCCGAGCAGGAGCCCAAGAAAGAGGTAAGCAGAGACCAGCTAGAATCCAGGTTGAGGTACAGGAAATCATTCAGTGCTTTCAAGCAGAGGAGGGGCAGGTTCAGAGTTGCATGTGAGAAAGATTCACTGTGGCTGCAGTGCAGAGAATGGACTCAGGAGGGGCTCAGTTGGGGGTGGGGAGACAATTAGCAGGCCACTGCCATAGTCCAGATGAGAGATAGTGATGGTGCAGATTAAGGTAGTGGCCCTCTCGATGAAGAGGAGTAGAGAGCTATCCAGGACGTAGACTGCACAGGACTTGGTGGTGGAGTAGATGGGCAAGTGGGGGGAGGAGGATGCGTTTCACCGGGGATGTGTTGAGTTGAGGTGCCAGTGGGCCACCCAGATCAGGATGTCAGGCAGACAGTGGTCAATGGATTTGGAGCTCAGGAGAAAGAACTGTTTGGAATAGAGTCAGAGGGAGTATATAAATAATCCAAAAGGACAGAAAATGAGAGGTGAAGCAGGCTGAAGGAGCTCTGAGGAATACCAACACTGGGAGGTGAGTATAAGAAGAAAGACCTTAAAGGAGAACTGAGAACAAGAAGCCAGAGAGGTCCACACATATAAAAATGGGGGGGGGGATAAAAGAAATTAATTAGAGTATAAAATAAAATATCATAAATTTTTAAATTAAAAAAAAAAAGAAGCCAGAGAGGTAGGAGAAAAACCAAAAAAGTATTGTCTCCTGGAAGCAAAGGGAGGAGAGAAGACATAAATACATTGCAAGTGTTACCAGTCTCTCATCCAAGTACTAACCAGGCCCGACCCTGCTTAGCTTCTGAGATCAGACGAGATCAGGCGTGTTCAGGGTGGTATGGCCGTAGACGAGTATTATCAGTCTCAAAAACAGGGAGGTTATTAGTGCTCTTGTTGGAGAAAAGTCTAAGTGGAGTGTGGAAGGCAAACACCAGTCCGTGGTGGGTTGAGGAGAGATTGGGTGGTATGCAAATATGGGTGGTGAGGGTAGACCACTTTAAGATGCTTAAAGATGTCTGGTTGCAATAAATTCACTGTGAATGAGATGATGAATATAAAGTAATTAGCACAATGCATGGCATATAACAATAATTCAATAAGTGGTAGCTATTACTATTCATCAAAGAAATACAGGCAAATGGTTCAAAAAAGCAACAATCCTCTGGGTCACCCTTTCCCAGCCAAGAGGCAACCACTTGGAACTGCTTCTGTGTTGTAGTAACCTCCACACTACTAAATAACCTCCTAATATAACTCTCTTGATTTATCAGCCTTAGACATTATCTATTAGTTTCCTGATATGCCGAATGAGAATTTAGTTCCCTTTTTAAATGGTTTTTTTTTTTTTTTTTTTTTTTTGAGAAACAGGGTCTTGCTATGTTGACCAGGCTGGTCTTGAACTCCTAGGCTCCAGGTATCCTTCCACCTCTGCCCCTCAAAGTGCTGGAATTACAAGTGTGAGCCACCTTACATGGCCAAGAATTTAGTTTACTTATACCCCTTTTTTACTGTCTCTCCTCCAAAGCGGTTGTATCACCATCCTCAGCTTCTCCACCGGCCACCTTCACAACCTACTTAGGCTCCATTTTTCATACCATTAACCATAGACCACATCTGTTGACTACCTACTTTTAAGATAAGGACCTTAGTAGTCTACTCTTCTCATCACCTCTCAAGGGGGAAGTTTTATTTTAGTTTTGTTTTATTTTTAGAATGTGAAAGGTCCTTGAATATGCCTAAATGTTTGAAAAGAATCAATGGAAGTGAACAATTGAAGATAGAAGGCCAAACAGTTGTTGGTGTGAGGTCCCTGGAGAGGCAGAGGAGGATGAGTTTAGATCCCAGTGTGGGATATCTTCTCCATAATGGCACCACCAAGTTTCTAGCATAAGTCCTGGAATCTTCTGAGGACCTTTGAAATACCTTTGCACCCTGGATACAATCAGTTATAAAATTAGTAGCTCAAGCCTCTAATCTAAGCACTTTGGGAGGCTGAGGTGGGAGGATTGCTGAAGGCCAGGAGATAGAGATCAGCCTGAGCAAGAGTGAGACCCCATCTTTACAAAAAATAGAAAAATTATCCAGGCATGGTAGCGTGTGCCTATATTCCCCGCTTCTCAGGAGGGTGAGGCAGGAGGATCCCTTGGGCCCAAGAGTTTAAAGTTGTAGTGAGCTATGATGATGCTGCTATACTCTAGCATGGGCAATAGAACCTGTCTCAATTATCTAAAAAAAAAAAATTCATAGATTCACTTCTTCAATTTCCACCTTTCTATTCTTTTCTCTCTTGCTCATGTCTTTAGTTCAGGCTTTCATCATTTCTGACTTGGACAATAAACTTCTAGCTGATCTCTCTCTCTCCTCGCTTTTCCCACTCAAGTCTATCTTACCCCAACGCCAGGTTAATCTTCTTGAAGCAGAGTTCTCGTCATCCTACTCCCTTGCTCCAACTTTGCAGGCTGGCTTTCAAGGCCTTCCACAATGTGGTCCCAGCCCAGCATGGGATTATGAAAGGTCTAATCAGGGAACAGCGGGGACAGAGGTCAAAGGTAAGTGGAGCTTCTTTCTCAAGTACAAGTGTAGTTTCTCAGGCCCACCATTCAGCAAGAGCTTCAGGGCCCCTTCAAAGGAGGTAGAGGCTGGTTGGGCACCCCAAATGTGCCCACTGCAAAGTCAAATGACCAAAGCATGGGCTCTGGTTCAGAAATTCTCTTAGTATTCCCTTCAGAAATTCACAAAAGAAGAAATGCAAACAGCCAATAAAAATATTTGAAAGTTCAACATCACCTGTCCAGAATGGCAGGTATGAGAAAGGTGTGTTTCGTTTTTTAAAGGGCTTCCTCTGTATCCATTATTAAATGAAATCGGTGGCCGGACAGTTTAGCTGGCAGCTGCTTTCCCCTCCTTCTCTGATCTGGGTCATTTGGGCAACTGGATATGCCTGGCTCAGGGCACCAACAGCGGAGAGAATGTGAGGTATGTACCTCTATGTCACAGAAGCTCTGACACTGAGCAAGATTATTTTTAGAGGTGACCTTCTAGGTTCCACGGAAAAGTAAACAGACAGATGCACATGATTTCCTCTGAGAGACCCGTGGTAAACTAATCAGCACACATGCACTCACTGTTATCCTGTGTCAAGTGAAAAGCTTTATCGAAAGTTCAAAACCAACCAGGATAAAGATAGCGGTAACCAAGGGAAAGTTCACGCCGTCTACTCACTCAGTCAGAAAACTGCAGGCAGAACAACTTGCCCATTCCAAATTCTTGGAAAACATGTTGTTTTCAATAAAATTTCAATACTTCCCCATGGAAATATTTCTAAAATTTATTTAATTTATTTACATTTATTTAATTCCTTGCCTTTCATTTTGTATTATTCTTTTTGTTAGTTTGTTGTTTTCCCTATGTACGCTGTTTATTATTTTAAGTGAACATGATAAAAAAAATATAAAAATCTCTATAATCCTATCCTTTACACATTATATGCATATCTTGATATCTATATATCAAAAAAAGAAAAATATACGATCTTATAACTTTCTTTTATCATCTAGCACTATATCGTGGGCACTTTTTCATGTTGGTATATATAGATTTCATTCTATTGATGGACATTTAGGTCATTTCAAGTGTTTTACTATTACAAACAACGCAGAAGTGAGCATCTCTGGGCACATGTTTGAAAGGTTCTGTTGGACAGCTTCTGGAAAGAAGAATTTCTGGATCAAAACATTTACCTATTTAAAAGGTTTAAATGTAGTTATTGCCAAACTGCTCTTCACCTGTCTCCTGAAGCATATGAAAATAATTTTTTTTTTTTGAGACAAAGTCTTGCTCTGTCACCTGGGCTAGAGTCCTATGGTGTCAGCCTAGCTCACAGCAACCTCAAACTCCTGGGCTCAAGCAATCCTTCTGCTTCAGCCTCCCGAGTAGCTGGGACTATAGGCATGTGCTACCATGTCTGGCTAATTTTTTCTATTTTTAGTAGAGACGGGGTCTTGCTCTTGTTCAGGCTGGTCTCGAACTCCTGAGCTCAAGCGTCCCACCTCAGCCTTCCAGAGTGCTAGGATTACAGGCATGAGCCATCTCACTTGGCCAAAAATAAATTAATTTCTCATGAAGACTTACCATCTAACATAGTACCTGGCACATAGAAGTTGTTTATTCATTGCTAGTTAGATTAAATCATCATAAATATTAGTTATTGCTCTGATTATGAAAAAGTGATGCCTCTGACATTATTAAAGTGCATTGCCCCGTCTGCCTCACTCTTAATTGTCCCAGACACCTGAGGTATTTATGCCAGCAAAGCATTAGATTCATAGCAGTAGTCATAGTGTCAGCAAATATAATATAAAAGACTAGTACAGGCCGGGCGCGGTGGCTCATGCCTGTAATCCTAGCACTCTGGGAGGCCAAGGCAGGATGAGCGCTCAAGGTCAGGAATTCAAAACCAACCAGAGCAAGAGCGAGACCCTGTCTCTACTATAAATAGAAAGAAATTAATTGGCCAACTAAAAATATATAGAAAAATGAGCCGGGCATGGTGGCGCATGCCTGTAGTCCCAGCTACTTGGGAGACTGATACAGAAGGATTGCTTGAGCCCAGGAGTTTGAGGTTGCTGTGAGCTAGGCTGACGCCACAGTACTTTAGCCCAGGGAAAGAGTGAGACTCTGTCTCAAAAGAAAAAAAAAAAAAGACTAGTACATAACACAATACACAGAACTTTCGATTGACTCTTTGCTGGCAAGCTATTTATTGTCACCTGAATTCACAGAATTCTAGAGTACACAGGAGCATAGACATCAAATAATCCAAATGTCTCATTTTTTTGTATGAAGAAGTAAAAGCCCAGAGAGGAAGTGATTAGCCAAAGGTTTAAGAATTATTCTCAAAGCACCTTTTCTTACCCATCCTCCTTTTTTTACTTGTATGCACAGATTTAGTATCATTTTATTTCATTTGACTATATCATACAGATGAGGCACATTATTGACTATGTTTCCTCAAGTCTTCTTAGTTCTGTCAATTTACCTGCCTAGAGCTTTCCTTCTTGTCTTTCTAAGTTTTTATTTCAAGTCATCCAAGGATTGGAAACAAGATAACCAAGCTTATTAGAACTGTATGTCAAGAGTGAACTACATGTCAAGTGGTAGGATCTGACTGTGAGTCTAAGGTTTTCCTATGAGCAAAACACAAGAGTTTTAATACATTTTCGTCAGCTATTTTTGGCTACTCAGGATAGCTTAGGTGTGTGTGCATGTGTGTGTACATATGCACTTCCTAAACTTTAGCGGTATTGCCATGTTCTGGATAGGTGAGATTATACACCTGAGATAGGTGAGATTATATATATAAATATTATTATATATAGTGTATATATATATATAGTGAAATCTTAGAAGGTATTCAGAAACCTTTAGATTTAAAAACTTCTCAAATACTAAGGAAATAAGCAGCCAAAAGGTTTGTTTCAAATGTTGTTAGCTTTGGTCAAGGTAAGATATAAGGCCAACTTTGGTTTCATCATCAGAAATTTTAAGAATAGTGTCTATGAGAGGCAGAATAATGACTGTCCAAAGATGTCCACATCCTAATTTTTGAACTCCATGAATATGTTACCTTATGTGGCGAAAGGGAGTTTGCAGATGGGATTAAGTTAAGGGTCTTCAAATAGGGAGATTAATCTGGCTCATCCAGGTGGGCCCAGTGTAATTACAAGGGTCCTTACAAGTGAAAGAGTTAAGCAGGAGAGTCAGAAGAGACATGACAACAGAAGCAGAGGTCAGAGTGACGCAACTGCCAGCAGAGAGACCAGGGGCCAAGACACCATGAGCCAAGGAATGCAGACAGCCTCTAGAAGCTGGAGGAGGCAAAGAAATGGATTCACCATTTCCAGAAAAGAATGCAGCTCACTACTGACACCTTAATCTTAGCCCAGTGAGACCATTTTAGATTTCTGACTCCAAAATCATAAGATAATAAATTTGTGTTATTTTAAGTCACTAAGTTTATGGCAATTTGTTATAGCAGTAACAAAAAACTAATACAGTGTTTTACCAGAAGGCAGTGCAAATCTAAGTTGTGACTGAAGGACAATTGTTCTCTTGTGTTTTAATCAAGGCAAACAAAGCCCAGTTGGAGTGGCTTGCACCTTTAGTTGAGTCCCAGCAACTTGGGAGGCTGAGGCAGGAGGATGGCTTGAGGCCAGGAGTTCAAGACCAACATGAGCCATATAGTGAGACCCCCCCTCTCTAAAAACTAAGTAAATAAAAAATAAAATAAATAAATAACAGGGAAAACATCTCTTAAATATAAGTGGTAATTTAGGCTATGATATCTAAACAGTATCCAGTGAGAACTTACTAGAATTCTCTGGGTTTATTTCCTTTTTAAAGAATTGCTGTTGTCATATCTTATAAGTGAAAATTATGTGAAAAAATACAAGGCAGTGCTTGTTATTTTGGAGGACATGATCATGATTAGTATCAATATCTGCTCCCTGAAAGTGATAATAAATGAACAAAATTTATAATCATACTTCTTTTTATCATACAATGCTTCATATTTTAACATACATACATTATGCCAAAAAATACTATTATATGTTATTACCATTTCACTGATGAGCTTGATGACAAACCATTTCAAAAGAGCAGAACAGGAGAATATTAAGCAGTTACCAAAATCACATAAATCTATGCCATAGTTGAAGCTGGACACAATTGGATAAATTATGTTTTTCAGGATACTCTGAAAAACTGATCTGAACTGAACATAACAGAGGCCTCATAACTTGCCTGGACATGGAGACAAAGCATTCTGGGGCCCAGACAGGACAGGGACCAGGGTTAGGTGAATGAAGCAGTCATTGTGGGCACAAAATCTAAGGGAGCATCAAAAATTTTAGTAATGAAGATCATTGTTAACGTTACATTTCCAAAAATCAAATCAGCAAACTATGCTATGTGGGCCAGCTGCCTGGCTTTTTTTATAAATTAAGTTTTACTTGGCTGGGCGAGGTGGCTTACACCTGTTATGCTAGCACTCTGGGAGGCTGAGACGGGTGGATTGCTCAAGGTCAGGAGTTCAAAACCAGCCTGAGCAAGAGTGAGACCCTGTCTCTACTATAAATAGAAAGAAATTAATTGGCCAACTATATATATATATATATAAATTAGCCAGTGGTGCATACTGTAGTCCCAGCTACTCGGGAGGCTGAGGCAGGAGGATCGCTTGAGCCCAGGAGTTTGAGGTTGCTGTGAGCTAAGCTGATACCACAGCACTATAGCCCAGGCAACAGGAGTGAGACTCTGTCTCAAAAAAAAAAAGTTTTACTAACAACCATGGTAAGTGGAGCAAGAGAGAAGTAGGGGCTAAGGAAACCGAACCTACAGTATCACCTAAAAGACAGCCAGGAAAACAAATGCACATGCTGAAAATGCATAGTAACATTCCAAAAAGAAGCATAAAAATATAAAGAATGAACAAAATAAACTGAGAAAAATATCTGTCACAAATATATCAAAAGGGTAATATCCTTAATGTGTACATAGTTAACACAATCAATACGAAAAATACTAACATAACTGAGCTAAGAACATAAATGGTTAATTCCGAAAAAAGGAAAAGCAAATTGGCAATAAAAGCACTAAAAATGTTCACCCTCGTTAGTAATACTTGTAAATAAAATTAAGATGACACTTTCAATTATCATATTAATTTGCTTTTAAAAGATAGCGCAGGCAGACAAATAATCTCAGGGAAAGTATAAATTGGTATAAGTTTTTGGCAATATATATCAAGAGTGTGAAATATTTTGTAGTTTTAAACACAGTAATCTCACCTCTAGGAATCCATTCTGAGAAAATATTGTGCAATGTTATAAAAGAGCCTCATGCAAAGTTGTTCTCCAAAGCATTAAACCTTCATTTATTCATTCAACAAACATTTATTGATTGCTTATTGGTCAATAATAAAGGTAAAAGTAAATAAGACCATTTACTTTGATCAGAAACCAAAGTGGACTTACTTATGGAAACATCTGTCTCAAGCAGCAAGTCAAGACAATTTTCTCTATTGTTAGCAGTCTTGGATGGAGGTTTCTTTCAGGTCCTTGGTGATCACTGGGAGAAAAGAATATCAGACACATCATGTAAGCCAAGCAAACGACAGCTTTTTTTTAATTGAAAGCACACTCTCAAGAGAGAGAATGAGCAGGCTCGAAAAGAGCAGCTGCACTGGGAGGAAGTGGTTTTTGGTCTTTTGAAGTCTTACTAATTGAGAGGAGGAATATTCAAGACTATGCAGTTGGCTTTTACTAAGAATTTGGGTAGTAATTCCTAGAACTGGGTTCCCTCCCATTTTCGTGCTTTATATGGTTGTCTCAGAACTGTCATAGTGATTTCAAGGGTGGAGAAATTTTACAACTGCAATGTAAATGACATTGTAATTAACCAAAGTTCATGTAAGGTAGCAGAGATAGCTGACAAGCCATTTGAAGCCAGTTCTAGCCCATCCAGTTAGCTTCTGCTTGAGGGTTGTTTACTTTAACACCTGCACCCAATCTTGGAGTCCCTGCATCTGGTCTCAGCCCTGTCTCCTAGTCTCCTACTCCAACACTATGGGTCTTTTATCATGCAGTTTTCTTTTAGCAGTCATAATGATTGCTTTTGAATGTGTGATAAAAGATAGTAAATATATCATACTCATTTGTTGAAAGTCCTACCACTTTTGAAAGAAATGGAATTTGGCATATGTTTCTAATTGAGTATAGCTTAATTTCAAACCCAAACCAAGGGGAAATATGTACTCTCATACACTGTAGGCAGAAATGTACGTTGGTAAAACCCTATTAAAAGGCTTTTTAATAATATCTACTGAATTTTTATAATATTCCTTCTCTTTAACCTAGCAATTCTACTTCTAGGAATGCATTCTATAAAAACACACACAGAGGTATGAAAAAATAAATGCACAAAGATGTTCATCGAAATAGTTTGTAATAATAATTTAAAAATCAGAGACAACTCAATTTTCCAATATAGGGAATTGAGTAAAGAAATCAAACAAAACATTTATAATGTTTGCCAGTTTTTAGGGGTATGTTCTCTCATCACGGCCCATTTTGGGCTACAAAGGCAAAGTCACAGAACTTGAAGTTGAAAAGAGATGTGCATATTTGGCTTTCTCAAGCCTGCACAAGCAGCTTCCAGCATACCACTGATTCCATGGAAGAAAAGCAGGAAGGCAGGAAGAGGGCAGAGGGCAAAGGGAAAGAAGAAAAAGGAAAAAATGAGATAAATCTAATTATACTGACACAGAAAGATATCCAAGATTTTTTTTTGGAGACAGAGTCTCACTTTGTCACCTTGGATAGATTGCAGTGGCACCCTCCTAGCTCACTGCAACCTCAAACTCCTGGGCTCAAGTGATCCTCCTGCCTCAGCCTCCAGAGTAGCTGAGACTACAGGTGCATACCACCATGCCCAGCTAGGCTAATTTTTCTATTTTTTTGTAGAGATGGAATTTCAACTTCAAGTAGTCCCAGCTACTCGGGAGGCAAAGGCAGAAGGATGGCTTGAGCCCAGGAGTTTGAGGTTGCTGTGAGCTAGGCTGACGCCACAGCACTCTAGCCTCAGCAACAGAGTGAGACTCTGTCTCAAAAAAAAAAAAAAAAAAAATGCTTACAATTTGTTTGAAAGTGTAAAAATTAAAAGCAGATGACAAGCCTTATTACAGTGTGATCCCCACTTTTTATAAATCTAAAGCTACAGATCCTATGACTTCACTAAGTCCCTGGCCCACATTCAGTTACCTGATTTGTAGAAGGGAATAGGCTAAATGTAAACTGTGATTTTCCCAAAGTAGTTCAGTAACTTGGGCTGTGTGATTCCCATTGCCTGGAGTGGCCTTCTCTGCCCTGTGTTAGGAATTCTATTCAGGAGCCTAATTATCTCTTTATTACACTGTTGATGCTAGTGTAAATTGCTAAATTGAAGGATTATTTGGCAATATTTATCACTTTTTAAATATGAATGGCTTTTGACCTGAGTCTGCTTTTAGAAATTTATACTTGCACAAATGCCCAAAGATATATGTACTAGAATGTTTGTTATAATATTGTACTATATTAACATATATAGCAAGAAAAAAAGAAAATTAAAAACATACATGCCAGCCAGGCGTGGTGGCTTACGCCTGTAATCCTAGCACTCTGGGAGGCCAAGGCGGGCGGATTACTCGAGGTCAGAAGTTCGAAACCAGCCTGAGCAAGAGCAAGACCCCGTCTCTACTATAAAATAGAAAGAAATTAATTGGCCAACTAATATATAGAGAAAAAATTAGCCAGGCATGGTGGCGCATGCCTGTAGTCCCAGCTACTCAGGAGGCTGAGGCAGCAGGATTGCTTGAGCCCAGGAGTTTGAGGTTGCTGTGAGCTAGGCTGACGCCACGGCACTCACTCTAGCCTGGGCAACAAAGCAAGACTCTGACTCAAAAAAAACACACACACACACAAAAAAAACCCAAAAAACATACATGCCAATGAAGAGGACTTAGGTTAAGTAAATTATGGTACATCCAATAAAATTCTACATGGCCACTAAAATAAGAAAGCTTGTCCTGTTGCAGGTCCTTTTGTGGGGTGATCTGCAGTCGGCCAGTCAGGGTAAGGGACTTTCCATCCTAGCACTGTGGCTAAATTTGCCCATAACCTGGCAGAGAAGGCCCCTGCTTTGGTAAATGCTGCTATGACTTATCTAAAGACTTGATTGGCAACATTTTGGTTCTAAGCCAAGGTGGAGCTTTTCCTCCAACCCCTGCTGAGCTCTCTAGGGAGAGCTTTTCCAAGGCTGAAAACAATAGTGGATAGTGCTCAGACTGGTAGCTTTAAACATTTCATAGTTAAGGACACTGTGCTGAATGGTTTGGTGGCCACTGAGATGTGGATGTTGTTTTACAGCAGAGAGATCATAGGCAAGCGTGGTATCTTTGGCTATAATATTTGAAGACCAATCTTTAACATCTGATTATATTCGACTTATTATTTGAGTGTTTTTTGGACCACATGTGATCAGACTGCTATCTGAATAAGATGTATCAGAAAAAAAAAAAAAAACCCTCTATACTATGGTGATGTGAAAACCAATCCAAAATGTTTAAAGAAAATAAAGGTGAACAAAGTGACCATATGATAATAATAAGAGTAGCAGTATTAATAGTTAACATTCATTGAGCATTTATTATATACCAGACATTGTGATTTACAAAATTTCATTTAAGGATTACCACAATCCTATCTCATTAATCTGTTTATTAGACGGATGAGAAAGTAAAATATAAAGTAGGTGAAGAATTTAATTAATTTTAATAAGCAAAGAGATTAGCTGAACTCTCTAGTGGGAAAGTGTAGAATTTCATCCTCTCAAATCAAGCATAGAAAAACTGAAAGCAGTTAAAAGTAGGTAAAAGGTAATAAAAATTAGGTAAAAGGCATAAAAATTAGGTAAAGGTAAAACTTGCAGGATTCCTAAGGCATAGGCAATTCCCCAGGTTGTGAAAATAAATCCCAGTTGAAACGCATGGGCTTTGAGCGCCCACTAAATGGCAGACAGATCCCAGCTATTACAAGGGCTCAGCTTGTCAACAGCTGCCCAAGTGGAACTCCCAGGAGGTGTTCCCCTCACTTCTCCCCTTCGTAACCACATCTGGAATCTTTGACCAATAACCCTAAACCCAGAACCCCAATCTCAAATCTTTGACTGACAACCCTATATGTATAACATTAGATTAACAGATACAAAATAAATCTGTTCCCCTCCACTAGATAAGGATTGCAACCCCAAATAACCATGATGAAGAAATTAATCACTTCCGTACAAGTGTCGACTGTAGTGGATAGCCACAGATGAACGCGCATGTCGACTTTAGCCAACAGCCGGGATGTGACTTTTCTAATTTTTCATTTATCAAAATAAAATGTGAACATTTAAAAATAACATAATGAAAACATTTATGTACATGTTACCTATTCTGATTCACATTACAAGTAAAGCTGCCTGTAAAGTAAACTAAGCTTTCAGTGCTTTAAAGCTTTCCTCATCACGCAAGAGCAAAACAGATTCATCGTCAATGCACAGCACAAACTATCCTGCGGACTGTGAGTGCCGGCTGTGGGCAAGGTTTCTCCGCCGGCGAGCACCGTACCGAAGTGGTTAATATAGTTTGGGGTTCTGTTTTGTTTTTTTAAGAGATGGGGTCTTGGTCTGTCACCCAGGCTGGAGTGCAGTGGCATGATCATAGCTCACTGCAGCCTCAAACTCTGAGGCTCAAGTGATCCTCCTGCCTCACCCTCCCAAAGTGCTAGGATCGGTGCCCTACCAATATAGTTTTAATGATACCTTGTACCTTGTATACGTTATATTTACCAAGACATAATTATAAATTTTTACTTCACTGTGCTGCTTGAGTATGCATTCTCTGCATTTAAAATAGTCTAGATGTTTTAAAGAATCTCACAAGTTGGGGAAAAATCTGATGTTTTAGACTGATTTTTTTTCCATTTTTTTTTAATTTCAGCATATTATGAGGGTAAAAATGTTAAGGTTACGTATATTGCCCATGCCCGCCCTCCCCCCTCAATAGACTGATTTTTAATTGAAATACTTTGGATTTGACAATTAGAGGTATAGTGAATATTTAATCACTCCTGTAAATTTGATTTTAGGTATACCTTGGTTTTTATAGGGCACAGATACCTAAGATAATTTGATTTACTACATTTTCACTAACATTTAACATTTATTGAATGCTTACTACATGCCAGGCATTTTTTAAATGTTTTGTATGCACTAATTCAGGTAAGTCTCACAATAACTCTATGAGGTTCATACTATTGCTACTTCCATTTTCAGATGATAAAACAAAGGCACAAGGCATTACTTTCCCAAAGTCCCACCGCAGAGCCAGAATTCAAACCTCAGCAGGCTGGCTGGGAGTCAGTACATGCTCCTAACCAATGCCCTTCCAATGCTCAGGAAGACTCCCACAGGAATACTCTGTAAGTGCACATGACTGGGCTGAGAAAGGGCCAAGGTGATTACAGAATAACAGTATAAATCTCTCTTGGTAGGGGCATGAAGAACCTAAGACAATTAGATACTACAATATGTGAATCTGACATACTTCAGGGAATTTAATAAGCAGTGTTAAATATGTAAGAGAATTTGATTTGTTAGATCTGTATGCTTTTGTAACTTTAATATACAATGTTTGATCATTAAGAAGCTCACCGAGCATTAATCAAGGAACAAGTGAAAGTATTTTAACATAAAATTGATAGCTTTATGAATAAATTTGAGAAGTGTGGTTAAATTCTTAATAACAACTAAGCTTAAAATGTATAGCTATAACAAGTTACACATCAATTAAGATGCAAGCAGCATTATGAGTTTCTTCCCATGCACAAAAAGTCCTCATAGACATTTAAAATCTCAATTGATGATTGGTACAGTTGTAGCACCATTTTACAGAGGGGGAAAGTGACGTAAAGAGACATAACTTCCTACGGTGATAGAACTAGGAAGTGATGGACCCTTCATTCTAGCCCAGGTGACACCAGATGGCCAAAACCAGCACACTTGACCACTTTCCTATACCACCTCCAGTATATGGAGATTTCATTTCTATAGAGAATAATGTCAGTTAGAAATATATAACTTGGAGGAATATATACTAGTATGACAACACTGGTCTTCCTTGGAGTGGGATTTATGGAGGGCTGCATTTTTATTTCTGTAATGTTTATGATTGGAATAAAAGGAATTATCCACTTCGTCCCATTTTTCAACTAATCTCCTTGGTGACAATTTAAAATTAAGAAAATTCTACACCTCTTTATATTTTACTTTTTTCCCCTTGTGTTCTCAATTAGCATTGTGTAGTCATTTACTAATATCTACATCATGCGTTTTCTTTTGCTTACACTCATATTTGTGTTTCAAACATTCTGGCAGATGGGCCTCACTCCTGGATGCAAGCTTTTCTTAGGCTCCATTGCTCACACCCCAATAGAATTTGTCACTCCACCTATGCTACCTTTGTGTCTAGTATATGCTTTTATTATCAAACTCATAATACTGGATTACAGTTGTTTTTCCATTCATCCATCTTCCTTAATACAATGTGTCATATTTGTCTGTGTTTTCCCAGGGTCTAGCACAGAAGTTGGCTGGTTAAACCAAATATATTTTACAGTTATGGAAGCTGAAGTATACTCCCAAAGGCAATTACATAACTCTTTCTTTCCTTGAAAGGCTTACTCTCTGGGGGTCCTTTCACTCTAACACAATCAAGACTTAAGTTGAATTAAAAGTGGAAGGATTCTGTGAAGGTGTCACAAAATTAGAAAAACTGGCGGGACACAGTGGCTCAAGCCTGAAATCCTAGCACTTCGGGAGGCCAAAGCGGGAGGAGCGCTTGAGCTCAGGAATTCCAGGTTGCAGTGAACTATGACAGCCCCACTGCACTCCAGCCTAGGCGACAGAAAGACCCTGACTCTGGGAAAAAAAAAAAAAACAAAACCAGAAGAATTGAATAGCGTCTCTGAAAAAACATTTGCAAGGAGGTGTTGAGAGTGGAGTTTTGGTGCAATGTCTCATATTAACAATAGGGAGGGAGGGAGGGAGAATCCTGTCATTGTATCCCAAGGTGTTCCATGTGCTATTGCTCATAGACCAGCCTAGCCACCACATCCGGTATTTGTCAGAGTCCAGTTTTCTATTTAAAAGAAAGCAAAAAACACATTAAAAAGGGCAATTAACCTGTTAACCCGAATATTTTTAATATAGATAGTTGGGGCCTATTTGCATTTTGTCCCGGACTGCTTCAGTAGTGGAAATTTCGGGTTAGAGTTACATTGTGGAGGGAGCAGCCCAACAGACCACTTGCCTCCCCCCGCTGCGGTGAAAGCGCTGGCCTATGGGCGGGGGCGGTGGAAACCAGAGTCGGGCCCCACTACTTCCCACCTCCGTCTCAGCGGCCAGGACGGGAAAGTGAAGATGAAAGCAGGACCTACTCAGATGGCCCCTCTAAGGCTGGCGAGCCTCGCTGGCCACTTAAGCTGTGCGAGAGGCAGCTGAAGAGTTGACGGTTGGCGGGCCTGAGACCCTCTTAAGGGTTTGGCTTTCCCGCTCGGGAGAGAGTTTCCTTTCGTATGGCCCCGCCCCGTCTCCTTTGGGCCCCGCCCCCAGGGGCGTGACCTCCCCACGCGGCCCGCCCCGTTCCGGCGCCTCCGCTGCCCTCGCTCACCGCTTCCGCCCCTGAGGCCACGCCCCCTGAGCCGGGCCCCAGCCCTGAGGGTCCACCCGGCTCTGGCCTCCGCGGGGCGGAACCTGCGCCAGGGCCTTTCCTCTTCCTTTTCCCCCTCCTTCTCCTCTTCCTTCGGTCCCTCCTCCTTCTAGGGGCTCGGTGTCGTACAGCGCAGCGGGTAACTGGAGCCCAGGAACGCGGTGGAGAATTGGCCGGGACGAACCCAGGGTTCCTTCCCATAAGGCCCCGCCCCAGCCTGGCCTGGGGTCCGGTGACAGCGGGTGGCCTATGGGGTTGAGTCACCTCTCAGGTGCATCTCTGCAGTGGAACCACCATCTAAGTGTCACTAATTTCAGACTACCTTTTCATTACAATCCACAGGATGCCTGGTAATTACAGTAGATACCTGACCTAATACTTGCAGACCAAGTTTAGATGAAAATAGGGAAATGTAGGCACAAAGCAGGAAAATGGGATACTGGTGTTTTCAGAGTTCTCTTCAGGTTTGTGAAAGATATGGGGGGGGGGATCTCCAACGAGTATATAATTCAGACATAATAAAAAATGACATGAAGTGACTGTCACCCGATTTTCTTCGTGTCTGACATCAGATTGTACTCACAGCAAGTGTTCATCTGGTGTAAGCCCTTGTGATCAAAATGAAGCCAGATAATTTAGCACGTACAGTTGTTTGCCTGTGTTCTCCAAATCTGAAGAGCATTGCCTTCACACTGCTTGTAGGGAGTTTAAAGGGAAAAAGAACCAAACCACTTACCTGCTTCAAGTGCTTAGCGTTGTGCTAGAATAATTACAGAAGCTATCCTTCAGCTTCTGTGAATTTTTGCCCAAGGAAATGTGTAGTGAGACAGATGAAGTTGTGAGACTGACTTTGTAATTACCTATTACTACCAAAACTTTGCCCTTTAGAAATAATTTCAGCAGTATGGCTATTAGCATCATAGCCAGAGCTTGTATTCCCAGCTACTTTGGAGGCTGAGGTGGGAAGATTCCTTGGGCCCCAGAGTTAGAGTCCAGCCTGAGCAACATAGTGAGACACCGTTTCTAAAAAAATTGTCAGAAGACGGAGAAGAAATAAGAAATAATTTAGCAGTAGTTGGTTAGAAAAATACAAATAATCATGTATGCCTGTCACACTGACGAGGATGTAGTAAAAATTCGGAGTTGTGGGCAAACAAGATGTATGTGATCATGCTGTTTCTCCAGTGATCCTTCTGCCTCCCATGTAAAAAAATGAATGAATATGATTAACCAGAATTAAGGAAGAAACGATGAGTAAAGGAAAGAGTTCACAGATTTCTATTTGAAAGACTCCCAGGTGGAAATTAAGAAATATGAAGTTTATTTTTATCCTACTTGGTAATGAAAGGTGAATTGAAAACAGGCTGTTTGCTGGATACTTGCTGTTCATTATTTCATTGAACCTTCACAACTTGCATGAGATCCCTATTATTTTACTGAGAGAAAAACCAGGGCTTTGAGAAATTAAGGTAATTTGCCAAGGTCACAGGACTAGTTAATTATCAGTTTAGGATTGAATTCAGGTCGCCCAACTCTCTAAATTAAAAATTATGCAGAATGCAGGTGTATATATTTTTCTAAATTCATCAAGCTATAGAGTTAAAATGGGTACATTTATGTAAATTATACCTCAGTAAAGTTGATTTTTAAAATTCATGCAGAATGAATGTGATTTTTTTATGAAAAAACTCATCAAAGAAACATTATGATTTTACACATGAAAACTCGTGAGGAAAAAGAAGTGATATATCTATATCATATAACTTATATATAATTAATATAATTAATGATATATTATGATATATTAAAAAGATATGCTTTATATATATAACTAACATACACACTGAAAGGCTGGTAACACCACTGACAAGACTTATTCATTCAGGTAACCTTCCCTAACTTCAGATACAGATGTATAGAAATGTCATACAGGAAGCTGCCAGGGATAGGGGCATGTAAGTCTTGTGGAAATCAACCAAGTGAACACAGGATTTGCAAAGACATTGGAAGTACATACATACCTATCTAACAAAAATGTCTTCAAAGTATAGTGCATTAAAAAGATCAGACACCTTTGCTATCGGGCATGCATATGCATTAAATTTACCTCTTTTGTCTTTTTTCTAACAAGTGACTTAAGGATAGAGTTATCTTTTCTATGTGTAATGTACCATGTATTATACTAAAGATTGTGATTATAAACTGTGCAGCAAAATTTATAGGTTTTTATTTTCAATTAAAATTTATTTGACCAGTTTGTCAAAAACAAGTGATTGAAGGTTGTGTTTGGCTGTTTAAAGACAATGTATTGACAACTTTTTCATTTTTATGACGTTCCATTTTGAAGTTTCACCAGTTTAAGAAGCATTTTGAATTTCAAGCTTTAATGAAAATTCATGAATCCAAAATTTTGTGAATTGGGTATTCTGAACAATCATGTAGAAACAAGACACAAAATAACTCAGTTTTTCCCACAAGGGGCAAAACTGGCTTTCTTGCGATGCTTAAACCAATGATAGTTGCTACCTTAACCCAATGCAGATGTGTCTGTATTGATCAATTTAACAGCCCCCAGTAATGACAAACTCTACAAGGCCTCAGAATAGGATATGACTGATTGGATTTCACTGTTAGGAATTCTGCACAACCTTATGTTTTCCAAAAAATATATATTTTCTCCTTCAGCAATCATGAAGACAGTAACATATCTTGAATGAAAAAGAAAATAGTTGTGAGGCAAAGCGTGAGTCTTAGGGCAATTTGATCAGAATGCATACTCAGCACCCTTCATGAGGTCAGCAGACTGACCAGTGCTCTCCATCAGCAGAGTTATTTTGCAAGATAGAGCTTAACAACAGAAAATCACTACTCTTGGCAATTAGATATAACCAGAACAGTTGGGGAACAGCACAGTGCCTGAAATGAGACCCCGGTGTGAACACCTAAACTTCCTGCTGGTGGTTACTAGCTTCACTGTTTTACTTCTAACATTTGTTAAATACTAGTGCAGTTTACTTGGCAATAAAAGCAGTGTGTCTCCTCAGACATGCATAAGACTATAATTGAGGGAGTAATAAAAATGTTTCCACTCCAACTAATGTCTAGCACAGTTTTTCTTAATTTATTAATAGAATTTATAATGATTCATTCCAGAAATGTACTCATTTACTAGAAAACATTCTGAACAGGTGGAAACAATTTTATTTTATTTTACTTTTTTAAATTAATTAATTAATTTTTTTTGAGCCAGAGTCTCACTTTGTTGCCCAGGCTAGAGTGAGTGCCATGGCTGCCAGCCTAGCTCACAGCAACCTCAGACTCCTGGGCTCAAGCAATCCTCCTGCCTCATCCTCCCAAGTAGCTGGGACTACAGGCATGCACCACCATGCCCAGCTAAGTTTTTCTATATATATTAGTTGGCCAATTACTTTCTTTCTATTTATAGTAGAGACAGGGTCTCACTCTTGCTCAGGCTGGTTTCGAACTCCTGACCTCGAGCGATCCGCCCGCCTCAGCCTCCCAGAGAGCTAGGATTACAGGCGTGAGCCACCACGCCCGGCTGGAAACAATTTTAATACATGAGTGTGTTATCTAAATAAATGCACATTCTTCTCCAGTCTAGTAGCATATCACCTTGAGTGCCTCTATCTGCATGTTAAAAATTGACATACAAAAAAAAAAAGGAAAAAAATTAAGATACTATTTCAAAACTATACAACAGAGTCTTAAGATACTTTATGGCAAGGTATATTAAGAAGCTTTCTCTTTTTTATTTAATAAGTTTTTTGTTTTTGTTTTAGATACAGTCTTTCTCTCTTACCCAGGCTGGAGTACAGTGGCATGATCCCCAAGTAGTTGGACACCTAGCTAGTTTGTAGAGACAGGGTCTTGCTGTGTTGTCTAGGCTGGTCTCAAACTCCTGGCCTCAAGTGATCCTCCCACTTCAGCCTCTGAAAGGGCCGGGATGATAGTCACGAGCCAAGAAACTTAAAAGAGTTTATGACCTCCTAGAAATCTATCCAGGAAATAGATATTTGACCAAGATTTATATAGAAAAGATGTTCACTGCAGTGGCCTGAGCAAAAAACGGGACCTGTCTCTGCAAATCTGTCTCTACAAAAAATAGAAAAATTATCTGGGCATGGTTGTGCATGCCTGTAGTCCCAGCTACTCAGGAGGCTGAGGCAGGAGAATTGTTTGAGCACAGGAGTTTAAGGCTGCTGTGATCTAGGCTGATGCTGAGGTATGGTACAGCACTCTAGCCCAGGCAACAGAGTGAGACTGTCTCAAAATATATATATATTTTTTTCACAATATTTTTGCTTGTCAATATTTTCATATTGTTGTATCATGTGTAAATATGGCCTTTAATCAAAAGAAAAAAGTGTTTTAACATCATTTTGACCAAAAAAAGATGCTACCCAGAGCATGTTGGACTTTTGAGATCTAACTTAGAAGTAGGAAATCAAAGTACTAATTACTCATAATAGAGTTTTGGCAGGCTAAGTAACATAGCTTTGTATTTGGTATCTGCCTAATACATGGAAGGGAAAAAAATGATTCCTTTGAATATATCTATGAAGCAATTTATGAAATCTTCTTGGAAAACTTAGTTGTGCAGCCACTATTTAAATAAATGAACATCTACTGGCAATTATATCAATGGAGTCATACATTGATAAAAGATTTCAAACAAGACAGATATTCTAGTAGAAAATTAAATAGACAAAATATCATGTGGAAACAGACAAGTTTCCTAATAGAACATCAAGTTAATAATTAATCTTTATGCCAGTGCAGTGGCTCATTCCTGTAACCCCACAACTTTGGGAGGCAGAGGCAGGAGGATCACTTGAGGTCAGGAGTTCCAGACCAGCCTGGGCAATATAACGAGGCCACATCTCTACAAAAAAAAAAAAAAAAAAAAATTAGCTGTATTCCCAGGGTGGGAGGATTGCTTGAGCCCTAGAGTTCGAGGCTGCAGTGAGCTAAGATCATGCCACTGTACTCCAGCCTAGGCAAACCCGTCTCTACAAAAAAATAATAATTGGTCCTTAAATGAAAATCACTGGGACATTTTTGCATATCATAGATGTTTGAGATGGAATATTACCAGTGGGTTGGAAACATAGTCTATCTTACAAAGTATACTAGTCTAGTGTTTTACATAAAATAGATGTTAAGCATCTTTTTATAAAAAATTTTTATTTATACAGTAGAAAATGATTCCTAAGTTTAATTTACAAATGAAGCTTAATTGCTCACTGTACAAAATATTTTTCCCCAAATTTCAGCATCTTGAGGAAAAGTTTCTATTAATTTGAGTACACATCTAATAAAATGAAATAAAGCCATCTGACTGAGGCAACACGATGTACTAAAAAGAGCTCTGAACACAGGAATCTCCTCCTAACATTGCGGTTAACTATCCTGTGACATTGGGCTTCATTTCCTTGCACTGTAAACTAAAGTGATTAAACCAATCATCTCCGAGATTTCTTGAGGCTTTAAAAGGCTATGATCTGAAAACAAACAGGAAGAATCTGAAAGACAGAATTGGCAGATTGGCTGGGGACCTCAGGACCCAAGGAAGGGTGGCGAGTCCTTTGGGTTGTCTTTCTGCTTCACATATCCTAGACTACAGCTGAAGAAGTCACAACTGGCACAGATCAAAAAAAGCCCCAACAAAAGCCTGTTCTCTTTAGCCAAAGGACACACACAAAAAAACAACCTAAAGAGCACAATGAAGAGCAGGAGAGAAAACCTTTAGACTATAACTTCTATACTCAAGCCAAACATGACAGAAAAAAATCTGTAGCCCCAACCCACCTCCATGAGTGGCAGCCAAGTGGGGAGCTTAGACTTCCACCTTTGCTCCAAGTCTCCCTGCTGCCACCCCCAATGGGTGTTAGAGGAAACCCAGTGGAGGGTCGGGACTTTGGTGACCACCTAGACCGTAATGCGGCCAGAGACCACACACCCCACCCCTGTGATGTCAGTGGAGTCCACATCAGGGGCACGTTGAGGCCCTCCCGTCCCTCCCTGCCAGAGAGAGGTCAGTGGAGGCCTAGTGAAGACCCAGAACCCCCATCTCCATCGAGAAGTAATGAAGAGCCCCTCCAGCTCAGTTGCCAACAGAGGCCAACTAGAGCCTGAGAGAGTCCAGTGCCCAACTGGACTTCCACCCCCACTGGCAGTGAGGTAGCACCAGCCCCCATCCCCGTCCCTCTCTGCTGGAGCATTATCAGAAGAAACCAGCAAAGACAGAATGTTTAAATAAGATCCATGTGGTGTCCTTTGTATATATATTTTTAGTTGGTCAATTAATTTCTTTCTATTTTTAGTAGAGACGGGGTCTCACTCAGTTGGTTTTGAACTCCTGGCCTCGAGCAATCCACCCACCTCGGCCTTCCAGAGTGCTAGGATTACAGGCGTGAGCCACCATGCCCAGCCTTTGTTGTGTCTTTTGAAAGTCATTTCATTTTGATGTTCAATTTATCTATTTTTTTTCTCTTCATGCTCATGCTTTTGGTGTGATATCTAAGAATCTTTTGCCAAATCCAGTATCATGAAGATTTTATCCCCTATATTTTCTCATTTTCTCTGAAGAGTTTTATAGTTTTAGCTCTTACATTAAGGTGTTTAGTCCATTTTGACCTAATTTTTGTATCTGGTGTGAGATAAGGGTCCACCTTCACTCTTTTGCCTGTGACCATCCACTTGTCCCAGCACCATTTATTAAAAAGAATATTCTTTCCCCATTGAATGGTTATAGTACCCTTGTCAAAAATCAATTGACCCGTTGGGCGTGGTGGCTCACGCCTGTAATCCTAGCACTCTGGGAGGCTGAGGCAGGCGGATTGCTCGAGGTCAGGATTTTGAAACCAGCCTGAGCAAGAGCGAGACCTCGTCTCTACTACAAATAGAAAGAAATTAATTGGCCAACTAATATATATAGAAAAAATCAGCCAGGCATGTGGTGCATGCCTGTAGTCCCAGCTACTTGGGAGGCTGAGGCAGAAGGATTGCTTGAGCCCAGGAGATTGAGGTTGCTATGAGCTAGGCTGATGCCATGGCATTCACTCTAGCCTGGGCAACAAAATGAGACTCTGTCTCAAAAAAAAAAAAAAAAAAAAAAAAAAATGAATTGACCATAGGTATATGGGTTTATTTTTGGACTGTCATCTACTCCTATTAATCCATATGTCTATCCTTGTGCCAGTACCACACTATCATGATTACTGTTGTTTTGTAGTAAATTTTGAAATCAGAAAGTGTGAGTTTCCTACTTTGTTCTCCTTTTTCAGGATTGATTTGGTTATTCTGGGTCCTTGAAATTCTATATGAATTTCAGAATCAGCTTGTCAATTTCCACAAAGAAATCAGTGAGGATTCCCAAGTAGCTGGGACTACAGGTACTTGGGAGGCTGAGGTGGGAGGGTCACTTATGCCCAGGAATTCGAATCTAGTGGGGCAAACATAGCTGAGACCCTGTATCTTAAAAAAAAAAAAAAAAAAAAAAAGCACACAGATTGGAAGGAAATAAACTATACCTATTTGCAGATGACATAATTATCTACATTGAAAATCCCAAGCACTCTACCACAGAGAATGCCAAGCAGAAAGATAGAAGTGAGTAGACCATGGAAGAAAAGTCATACTGATATTCTTTGAATGCCTCAAGTGAGCAGACTGAGTATCAGAGTTCATGTTCCTGTTTTGCTGATGATCAGGTGTTAACATGATATCAGTCTGATAATATCTTTACATATTTTTTTATTTTAAAATTTTTTTAGAGACAGAGTCTTACTCTGTTTCCCCAGCTGGAGTGCAGTGGTTCACGATCATAGCTCACTGCAGCCTCAAACCCCTGGTCTCAAGTGATGCTCTTGCCTCAGCCTCCCAAAGTCCGGGGATTACAGGCACACACCACCACATCTGGCTAATTTTTAAATTTTTTTTGTAGCACAGGATCTCAATATATTGGCCAGGCTGGTCTTGAACTCCTGGCCCAAGCAATCCTCCCAAAGTACTAGGGCATGCCTGATCCCGGCTGATAATATCTTTAACAGAAGTAAGACA
The DNA here is from genome assembly GCF_040939455.1 of Microcebus murinus. NCBI lineage: Eukaryota > Metazoa > Chordata > Mammalia > Primates > Cheirogaleidae > Microcebus > Microcebus murinus. The sequence goes on along the minus strand of NC_134106.1, from coordinate 50,924,405 downwards.
ACGTACAGAAGTTAGTTAATTTTGTGAGACAATGACAAGTACCCGTGTTCATGTTTTATTTAGCAAGTATTTCTATGGAATTAAATATGGAGAAGTATGGGGAGAAAGCTCATTTGGGGATTTTGTAATATTTAAGACGATTTGGGTGATGATTATGGCTATGGTGAGATGAACTTTGGTCACATTTTTCTGAGTAGCTTTGATGCCTTACTAAAGATTATGAAAGCAAGCTTGGCCTGATGTAGCGAAAGTGACGTCAGTTTCCTGAGTAAGCTGCCCACTGCATATAATACCAGCATAATCTACTTTCAGACTAATTTCTAGACAGGTGGATGGTATTAAGGCCCTGTTGCTGGTGATTCTTGGATTTAGGATATTTATAACTGTTTCTGATACAACATTCTTGCTCAGAACTATAGACTACCTCATGTCCTTAAATTCAATGTCTGATCAAACAGTAAATGTCATAGAACCTGTGCCCAGCAGATCCACAGCCCGGTTGTAGCCCATTTTAGGAGTGTAATGATCTAGTGGGTTCCGCAGCATCTCTGTTTGGAAAGAGGAATTTGACCTCCTCTGATTCTGTCATTCTCCTCTTTTAACATTCAGCAGCCCCTTACTGGTAGGGTAAAGTATGAATACCTCCATCACCAGGCTTGATGGTACCTATTGGACTTATATTTGTTAGAATTCAGTGGTAAAGCCATCTGGGCCTGGGCCTTTCTTTGTGAGTAGTTTCTTTATTATTAATTAAATATATTCACTTGTAGATCTATTCAAATTTTCTATTTCTTCTTGAGTTTGTCTTTCACAGTTTGTATCTTCCTGGGAGTAAGTTATACAATTTGTTGGTATACAATTAATTGTTCATAGTATTCCTCCTGATCACTTATTGCCCAAGTAAGTATTCCTAAACACTAAATTTGACTGGCTTTTAATAAATAAATAAATAAATAAATTTTCCTAAACATAAACCCATGCTTTCCTTCCCTTTCACTTTTGTACCTGGAATGCTTTCCATGTAATCCCTACCTACTGAAATGTATTAAATACCTACTGGGACCAAAATATTCTTCAGAAGTCTCTAGGGAGTACACGAACAACTAGATAAGGTCTTGCTTTTCAAAGAGCTTACTGTCTGGTATAATGTTTTCTAAAGTGGCTGTGTGCCGTAGCTACTCCTGAATTCCTACCACTTTGAGAGGCTGAAGCAGGAAGATCGCTTCAGGCCAGGAGTTCCAGACCAGTCTGGGCAACATAACAAGACCATTATATTATCAATTTTGTTGTTGTTGTTTGTTTGTTGAGACAGGGTCTTGCTCTGTTGCCCAACCTAGGGTTCAATGGTGTCATCATAGCTCACAGCAACCTCAAACTCCTGGGCTCAAGTGATCCTACTGCCTCAGCCTCCTGAGCAGCTGGGACTACAGGTATGTGCCACCATGCCTGGCTAATTTTTTCTATAATATATTTTTTTAGTTGTCCAGCCAATTTCTTTCTATTTTCAGTAGAGAAAGGGTCTTGCTTTTGCTCAGGCTGGTCTCAAACTCCTGTGCTCAAACGTTCCTCCCGCCTCAGCCTCCCAGTGTTAGGTTTACAGGCCTGAGCCATTGTGCCAGGCCAGTTAGTACCAATTTGATGGCAAGTACGTGTAGTGCATGTCTTTCCATCCTTACGATACCTCACTTTGAAAGATGGGCTCAATCTCTATCCAGGATAATATAAGAGGTGCTAGATCACCACTGGTTTTTTGTAGAAGAGTAGTATTCCGTGGTATGCATATACCACATTTTACTAATCCAATCATGACATTTGAGTACAGTTGTCTTTATTATAGAATGTCTTTTTTCGCTTTGGATAGATGCCTAGTAGTAGGATCACTGGATCAATTGTTATTTCTATTTTTAGCTCTTTTGAAGTATCTCCAAATTACTTTCCATAGGGGTTGTACTAATTTGGAGTCCCATTAACAGTGTAAGAGTGTTCCAATCTCTCCACATCCACACCAGCATTTGTTGTTTTGGCACTTTTTGATAAGGGCCATTCTCACTGGAATTAGGTGATATCTCATTGTAGTTTTGATTTGCATTTCCCTAATGATTAGAGATATTGAGCACTTTTTTATATGTTTGCTGGCCATTAGTCTGTCTTCTTTTCAGGCTGGTCTTAAATTTCTCGCCTCAAGTGATCCTCCAGCCTCAGCCTCCCAAAGTGTGGGATTACAGGCATGGGCCATCATGCGTGGCCCATACATTATCAATTTGTGTGTGTGTGTATAAAAAGATGAAAAAAGGGGAAAATGTTGGAACACTATCATAATTGACACAAGAGGAAATAAGAACAAGCAGATCTCATTATGGGTTCCATGTTACTACTAACTATACCAAAATTTACTCAACTGCCCATATTAGTGTCAAATAAAAATTACAGGAGGCCATTGTTTTGGGCTAAGCTCCTTCATGAGGCCCCAACAGACCAGACAAAAAATAAAAGGAAGTCACCCCTGCTAAAGTTCCAGTTACCAAACCCAAACTAACTTGTTATATGACCTTCTAGGAAATCAGGAGATAGAGATAATGCCAGTTTTCCCAACAGGCCAGTTTCATTTCAGTCTTCTATTGGTGTGGTAATAAAGTTCCCTCTGCTTCAATGCTTACACCAGAAAGGTAGCCTGATGTAACCTAATGTCAACTAATCCATTCTCTTACTATTTTTTGTCTTCCTGTCTCTACCTTAGAAGAAACGTAGCTTTGAAAGGTTTGTTTTTTGCTTCTTCTTTCTTCAGCCCTTCTCTGTCTCTAAAGCCAACCTTCGGTTCAGCTCATCGGAACACTTATTCTATTTTATGAAATGAAGTGTCACCCGATTCTAAAATCGAAAATAAAGCCAATTGAGATCTTTAAACTAAATTTGTTGTAATTTTTGTCTATTTCTTGCCTGGAATATTTTAATGACTTTCTGACTATTGTTAAATTAGGTTTAGCTAAAGCTGCCTCCATACATATTTTCAGTTTGGCCTGAAGGTTTCTCTGTACAGAGTGAACTGTAACCTAACTGGATATGTAAACAGACTGTAACCTACTCTGGCAACAAGTAGGAATCAGCCAATCACAGCAGTCATACTTCAGCCACTGTCAGGTGGCCAACTGTTCAGTGTTCAAATAAGGCAAACACTGAGCTGTAACCAATCCAGCTGCTTCTGTGCCTCACTTCCATTCTCTGCACATCGTTTTCATTTTTCTGTCCATAAAGCCTTTCTGACCATGGGGCAGTGCTAGAGTTACTCTGAACTTATTCTCGTAGGGGCCAGTAGAGCAGAAGCTGACCAATCTGCCAATTGTCCTTTGCTCAATTAAATGTCTAAAGTTTTTTCTTTTAACACTATACTATGAATTCAGTGGCTTTCTGCCCTCGGCCCTTTCTCTATCCAGTAGTGTCATCAGAACTATGGTCCTGAAACAGATGTGACCATTACCACTTTTCTCTTCAAAAGAGCAGCAATAGACCATTTCTATCACAGCCTTTCATTTATTGAGTGCCTTGTATGTGCTAGCTGCTGGGGATGCACTGATGACTTATGATAAAGGGGACGTTTCAAATTACGGGTGTAGAAATCAAATGGTCATAACACAATGAAATGATGCTCAATGCTATTTTTCTTGAGATTGGCAAAAATTAAAAAGAGTAAAAATATTGGGCTGGGCAAGGTAGCTCACACCTGTAATCCTAAGCACTTTGTGAAGTCAAGGTAGGAGTTCAAAACCAGCCTGAGCAAGAGCGAGACCCCGTCTCTACAAAAAATAGAAAAATTACCCTGTGCACACCTATAGTTCCAGCTGCTCAGAAGGTTGAGGTGGGAGGATGGCTTGAGACCAGGAGTTTGAGGTTATGGTGAGCTATAATGACACCACTGCACTCTAGCCTGGGCAACAGAGTAAGAGGGAAATATTTAAAAAGAAAATCTAAAAAAGAAAAAGAATGAAAATACCCGATGTTGGCAAATATGTGGGAAAACAAACAACCTCATCCACTATCGGTGGGAGCATTAATTGATACAAATTTTTAGAGGGCAATTAAAAAATATCTATTAAAATTTTAATAATATTCATTTGCCCTAATAATGGTTATATCTGGGATTGTGGAATTATAAAAACTAACTTTCTATTTTTTCCAGTTTTAGTCTCTACTTTTCATAGTATTTAAATGCTTATTATATATTTATTTATTTATTTTTCAATTTGAAAAAAATGAAGATACAAAAATGGAGAGGCCAAGGTGGGAGCTCACTTGAGCTCAGGAGTTCAAGACCAACCTGAGCAAGAGCAAAACCCAGTCTCTACTAAAAATAGAAAAATTAGTGGGGTGTGGTGGCCTGGGCCTGTAGTCCCAGCTACTGGGGAGGCTGAGGCAGGAGGATCACTTGAGCTGTAGGAGTTTGAGGCTGACGTCAGGCCACACTCCAGCCCAGGTGACAGAGTAAGACTCTGTCTCAAAAAAAAAGAAAAAAATCTTTCTTTGATGGATTCACACTTTGAGGGTCAACATTCAAGATTCTTCAAAATGAGCCCCATTCCCAAATTTCATCACCTCCACCATTCCATCTGCATCTCCCTCACCCAGAACTATCTCAGGTAATGCTTTTCATTCTCTCTGCCTCTGCTGTTCCTCCAACTGGAATGCCTTCCCCTCACCTTTATTAACCAAAACAATACTCATCCTCTCAGGGACACACAGCAATCACTTCCCTTTTTCTGTGAAGCTTGTCCTCCCATCTGGATTAAATTGGTCCTCCTTAGTGCTGAGGAAGTAGTTTGCTAAACACCTAGCAGAGCACAGTTTGGCTTGCTTTGTTGTTACTTATGTCTGGTGTCTCCCTTGCCAGTATTTATTCTTTATCTTACTTGCCTTTTCTGTGAAATAAATGTTCATTTCAAAATATTTATTCAGAGTATTATATGTTCCATAGATAAATCCACATGTAAATTATACCGTTTGTGGAGGTACACAGCTCAGCCATGTGAGCAATTACCTCAAGTCACAAAATGCTATTTTGTATTAATTTGTATTTGAAGAGAGTGCAGGAATTCATTAAACATGTCTATAGCTGCCTGGTGTTTATTCACTGACAATGAGCCGGAATTATTACCTCACTTTAAGCCTTTCTCTGGTGATTTGTTTACAGAGAGTTGTGCTAAATAGCTGAATTGTTGTCGTGACCCTTTGCCTAGATCTTTTCAAAACAGTCATTAGATTTGCGTTTTACATAACAAAAACACACAAAATCTCATAACCAAGAGAAAAACTGAGAACAATTTAGAATTTTAAACTTGCACAGGAGTTGGAGATTAGGTTTACAGTAATGGACATAGCCCATGATTTTGTAACTCAACAATAATTACATTTTATCACCTGTAAGTACTGAGGTATCTGTGGTTGCCAAAAGTAAACTGTGATAGTGTGTAGAATGAACTAATAATATTACACGAACTTGATCAATAGAGCTCCTTCCAGTAAATCAAAGAATTAATCACTTTTCCCTGTTTTGGTGACTACACAGTTTCAGGTCCCCAAGTGGGAGTAGCTCTTAAAGCAAAAGTGGCAGGCTATTATCATTTGTAAATTTCCACTAACCAGCCAGCCTGGCGGTGCCTGTTGGCAGTGCGGACTGTGACCTTCCTAACAGCCTAGTATTCGTCATTTTGTGTTGTTGTTGTTGTTTATGAGCATCTATATATGCCATGGAAGTTCTGAAGAGACAGATTCAGAAAAAGAAAACTGAAACTAGAAGGAACTCAAAAGTAAAAAGCCAGAAACTACTTATTTAGTCTTTTCTTTATGATCTCAGGACTTCAGGGACCTTGAAAGATTGATTTCCTCTCACTCAAGTTTCTTATAAAATTCGCTTTGGCTCATACATCTGTTACACAGTAGTTAATTTTACAAGATAAGCAGTACAGGGGAAATGTATCTGAGGGGAAAATCGAGTGCTGGAAGCTCAAGAGACACTTAGAAGGTCACAGAACAAAGCTAGTAAGTAAAGTGGTCCTACTATAGACCTGCAAATAGCAAAGGATCTGCTTCAGGTTAATTTCAGTGTATCTTTCATCACATTTCACTTTTCTTCTCAGCCAGCATTAAACATAAGTGAGCTTTACTCAATCTGTTCTGTGAGAGCCTTTTGAATTGCTCAGCCTAAGAGCAATCATGATTTAAGTTCATGAAACCTGAACTTTGTATTTTAGCATCCATTTGCCTGTAAGTCTCCAAGTCTGGACTAGCCACAGCAATGAATATATTAACCAGTTCTTCATGTTCACAGCTACTTGTGCCATTCCTAGACACTAAATATATCCCATCTGGAAGGAATATTAACAGTCTTTATAATTCAGTCCTCTCACTTAATAAGAGTCCCTGAGGCTCAGAAAGTCTCCTAAAGATCAAGCAGGTTGTTTGGGAGCAGAGCTGGAATTGGAACTGGGTGACTCAACTAATCTAGAGTCCTAATCTAGAGCTTTTTATATACGGGCTGACTAAATGCCAGAATAATTTCTCACTTATACAGTCGGAGAAAGTCTCTGTGAATTAATTAATCTTTTTATTTGGATATGTTAATCTTTTAAAATATGCAAAAGACTCATTTAACTTCAATATATGTCAGCACTGGGGAAATGCTCACAAATGAACTTCCCTAAGAAACATTTCAGAATTGTCCTCTAAAACAATTTGATGGGACTGACCAGTAAAACTGCTCAATAATCCACAACTGACAAATTTTCAACAGAACATTAATGAGGACAATGAAATTTCCATCAAATTATCAAAGTGCTATGTTGATCAACTTGCTTCAACAAAATTCCCTTCAAGTCAGTCAAATCACTGAAGTGATTTGATTAATAGACATGCTATTGTTGCCCAGGTTGGTCTCCAACTCCTAGGCTCCAGGGATCCTCCCACCTCAGCCTCCCAAGGAGCAGGGACTATGGGTGTTATGGCAACGTGTACAGCTAGTGTTACAGCTCTTGACAGGGGAAAGAACCAAGTGGCACACGAAGAGTCGGAGAACAGCCTTTATTCCTCCACAGCAGGCTCAGCACAAGTAGTGCTACAGCCCTCTTGCCGTCTTCTGATCTTCTGCTACCCTTCCTTGGTCTCCTCCTGCTCTTATACCCTTGGTAGGACTCCAAAAGCATCCAATCAACTACAAGCTTTAACATCCAATCAGCAACAAGCTTTAACATCCCATCAGGGATTCAAAATTTACCAAATCAGGATCATGCAAGCAGCACAGCCAGCCGCAGCCGGGGACCCAGAAGCAGGCAGCTCTGCACGTGGGCCGGGGGCATTCCAGCAAGCAGGGGCCTGGTGGCACTACTGCGGCCCCAGCAGCATGCCCTCCAACCAACCACGCACAGCGATAGGGAGGCGGCAAGCGGCTGAGTCTGGCACCTGACATTTTCCGCATCCTGGGCACACATCACCACTCGTGGCTCTCAACAGGCAAATTCTGAGGAGTATCCAGGGGAGAACACAGACTACTTATGCTTGCCTTCTCTTGATACTTTTCCATGTTATGTGGACTTGACATTTCCCAAGTGTGCCCCTTAGAATGTTAACTTGGATTTGAAAAAAATAGTTCCATCATCAAGTAAATTTAAGAAACATAGTTAACCTTGATTATTTTATTATGCTAATTCACTTATGTACTCATTCAAATAAATACTTATTTAGTGTCTACTATGGGTCAGCCACTGTTTTAGGGGCTTAGGATATAGAATGGAACACAAAGGACACAAATCTCTGGAAAAAAGCTTTCCTGAAGCTTATAGACAATATAATGCGAATATAGATAGCATTTTCCTTCCACCTCTTAAGAATTAATTCTTAAGTTAAATACCAGAAATGGGACAATGGATTGTGTAATTAATAATTTGCAATAATAATAAGTACTATTAAGGAAAAATCTAAGGTGTTATGGGAAGACATAATAAGAGGATTTATTCAAAGACCTGCCACCAGAATCTCTTGTGGAGGGGTTATTCACTTTAATGAGCTTCTGAATCTGGCAGTGGGTAGGAAGAACTTGGTATTTTGAAACCCCCTCTTGGTGCTCCTGGCCCCTTTCCCAGCCTCTCTTTGCTTTATGAGAACCCTACACCACATCCTGGAGCTCCATTCCTGGGCAGAGCAAACCCCGGGCACAGCCAGCTGCTGCGGCCCCAGGCACTTCTTCCCACTCCCATGTGTTCTGGATGAGCAGCAGCAGGAGTGGCTCCTGGGCAGGAGGGAGTGACTCAAGGCTCTCACCTTTAAAGTCTCTGATGGTTCCTCCAAACTTGACATCTAAACAAACTTTTTCCAAAATGTAAAAAATATCCACTTTTTTATCAAAAATTTTCATATCCTTTAACTCTAAAATCCTACTTCTGGGAATTTAACTTCAGAATTAATTAGAAGAATAAAGCTATGAACACCCAGTTGGTCATTATAGTGTTAAGAATAACAAGGAGGGGAAAAAAGAAACAGCTTAAATATTCTATGGTTGGGAAGTAGTTAAGTAAGTTGTGGTGTATTAACTTGTTAGAATTATTAACTTGTGGCCATTGTGTTAACTGTGAATGAAGTAATAGCAAGTGAAAAAGCAGAATACAAAAGTGTGTGCTAATTAATGAATGCAAGCTCTATAAATATGGATATGCAAAATACAGATGATAAGCCAGAATGGAAAACTGGAATCAATTAGCTAGGGTGACAGGACAACAGGATAGAAACCCAGGTTGAAGTGATTTAAGCAAAAAGGAGAAAATTTAGGCTCAAATAACCAAGCCATCTGTAGGCCAGGGGTGGCACTGGCCTTAGGGATGTCTCAAAAGAGGAATGCAAATTGCCATCAGGACTTCCTATTCCTCCTGCTCTTCACCTCGGTCTGCAGGGAAGTTTCTTTCTGTCAATCCAGCTTCTTCCCAAGATAACTAGATACCTTCTAAACACACATTTTTATATCTCCCAACCAGGATGAAAGTCCCTGCTTATATCTCAACTCCAGTTTAAAAATAATTCTGGGGAAAGGTTGTGATAAAATTAAAGATTCATTTCCCTAATCACACCAGTCACACTTCAAGTCCTCAGTAGCCATACATAATAAAACTTTTCCACCATCGCAGAACGTTCTACTGAATAGCACTGGTCTGTACTGAACAGTTGTGTTCTTAACTTGCATTCAATGAAAATCTAATTTACTCTCATGAATTCTGCTGCTCATTTTTGTAATAGTGCTGGAACCAGAGCCAAAAATTAAAAAGGATTGGGCAAAAAAGATCGCCCTGAATCCGTTTCTTCTTGGAAATCCAAGTAGTACAGGACAATAGTAAAATGCAGTACGTCTTTGTTGTCATTTCATCCTGTTCCTGCCATCTGGATCATCTGGATGTAGCCAGGACAAAAGGCCCTGGGCTTCTGCAGTGTGTGCTGCTCGTGGCTCCCTGCAGTCAGTGAGGAACAACTGCTCCTTCAAGATTCAAACTGTCAAGATTTACACATTCAACACCAGATTTGTGTTCTTTTTTAAATACTGCCTAAAAGTTAGGCATTAGTTTTGAGTCTGATATATTGGAGTCCAGAAGAAATATCTTTTTTTCCTTTTCTGTTAATTTTTAAATATTTTAACATGCTGTATTATTGAAAAATTTGAACATACATAAAAGAAGCAGATTCACATAATGAATTCCCAAGAACCCAACAAGCAGTCTTAACAATCATCAAGTCACAAGCTATCTTGTTTCATTTATATCCTCTACCCACAATCTCCACCCAGGATTAACTTGAAGCAAATTCCAGACATCACAACATTTCATTTCATTTGGAAATATTGTCCTATGTATCTCTAAGAACTAGAGATGCTTTTAAACAATAATATTAAGCACAATACCATTATAATACCTAATAATAATAATTCCTTAACATCGTCGAATATCCAGTAATCCAAACAAGGTCCATACAAGGCAAATGGTTGATACATTTTTCAAGTCTTTAAATCCTAAAATTCTTTTTTTTTTTTTTTTTTTTTATGTTCTAGAGAGAGAAATAGGCAGTTTCCATGGGTGGAGAAAGGCCTAACTCTTTAAATTCTCTTCCATCTTTCCTTTTATTCCCCACGACTTTTTGTAGAAGACATCAGATCTTCTGTCTTGGAAAGTTTTCCAGAGCCTGCACATTGTTCATTGCATCCCATGTTCCTCTGTCTCATTGATTTCCTATAAATGGGGAGTTACACCTAGAGTCTTGGTCAGATGCAGGTTTGACTTTTTCTTTCCTTATTAGACATTTTATACATTGCGTTGTGTACTTCTATTCAGTTGAAGTACCAGATAATGCTGTGATCAGTCACTGATAATCATTGCTTAGATCTATTAATTTAATTTAGTCTGCAAAACTGTGATATTTTGATTGTATCAGTGTTCTTCATTTATTACCTGCAATATATTCACAAAATAGTTACTCTCCCTCGTAAACTATTCAGTTACCCACAGGTAAAGTTAATGTAGAAAAGGCAGAATAAACACTTGTTTTTTTCATCTTAAAAGAACAAGTTGATTCTTTACCATCCTGCAAAAGGTTAAATATGAATTTTTATTTGCTTGGTATCATTATAAGAGGTAAATATACTAGATGTGTTTCAGTCTATTGTAGTGATTTTTCTCACAGACAGATTATTCCATCTCTGGCCATTGTGAAGAATCTTGAGGTTAGCTCTGGAATCCTTTTGACATGACCTCAGTAGTCTTTGATAATTTCCTTACTATCTGGTATCACAATATGTACCCATTTCTAATCTGTTTGCTTTGATATCTTCCCATATTTCCCTTGCAAAGACACCTCTCACTCATGATTGTGCAGTTGCAGAACTTGAGATGTTTCTTATATAAGAACACAGTAGGCTGGGCACGGTGGCTCACACCTGTAATCCTAGCACTCTGGGAGGCCGAGGCGGGCGGATTGCTCAAGGTCAGGAGTTTGAAACCAGCCTGGGCGAGACCCCGTCTCTGCTATAAATAGAAAGAAATTAATTGGCCAACTAATATATATAGAAAAAATTAGCCAGGCATGGTGGTGCATGCCTGTAGTCCCAGCTACTCGGAAGGCTGAGGCAGTAGGATTGCTTGAGCCCAGGAGATTGAGGTTGCTGTGAGCTAGGCTGACACCACAGCACTCACTCTAGCCTGGGCAACAAAGTGAGACCCTGTCTCAAAAAAAAAAAAAAAGAAGGAACACAGTAATGCAGTCTCCTGTCTTCAATACATTATGAATAATTTACATTCACTTCTATATTTAACAAATAGTTTGAGAATTAACACTATATCAGGCACAATATATACTATGTACAATATATACTAGTACAATTCACAATCCAGCAAGACAGACGATAAAAATGATATAAATAGTTACGCGGAAGTATGCTATGGTGAAAAGGACTGTGAAAGAAAAGGAGAGGGCTCAGTGAGGACATATAACACCTAGTCCAAGGTGTTAGGGAAGATTTTCCTGAGGAAGTGAGTGAGAAGCTGAAACATAAAGGGTAAGTAGGATGAGGTTAGCTAAGCAAAAGGGTAGAGACAGAACCTTTACATGTGCAAAGTCTGGAGGTGGGAGATATGTGTCACATTCAAGAACCTGAAATGCCTTTGGGAACTAGACTGTGGGAAGCGAGGAAGAGAGGGTTCGTGATGAAGCTGGAAATGCTCTCAGGGGTCAAATCAGGCAGGGCCTTGGAATCACATTAAGGATTTTAGAGGTTCTCCTAAAAGGAATGGAAAACCACTGGAATGTTTTAAGAGAGAAACAACACGATCAGATTTTCACTTGTATGAGGCCACTCCAGTTGTTATGTGGAGAATGAATTGGAAGGGGCAAGAATGAAAATGGAAATTAGGGAGTCAGTATATTGGTCCAGGTGAAAGATCATGGTGTCTTGAACTAAGATGACAGCAGCGAAGATAGACATGGACAGATTCGAGAGACTTATGGACAATCAAAAACCAGTGTAATGCTTGAGGGGGCAGCAAGAGAAGCATTCTCACTAAATTTAGCACAAGACAAGGATTCCCACTATCACCACTGTTATTAACACCGTTCTAGCTATATTAGTCAATGCAGTCAAGTCCCATGAAGGGAATTCATGGTCTCAAGACTGGAAAGAAGTTATAAAGGATCACTGTTTATAGATTATATGATTATAAAACCTGACAACCCAAGAGAACCAAATGGAAAATTCACTATAAATAAAACAAGAATTCAATTAATGTCTATAAACCAGTTACTGTTTGAGTATATAAATAGCAACCAATTAGGCATAGAGGGAGAAAGACAGTTTATAATGGCAACACAAAAGATAAATTCCTTCTGATGCTGAATTAGCTGAAAACAAACAATAATGACAAAAAAAGATAAATTCCCAGGAATAAATTTTCAGAGAAATATATCAGATATATATGATGAAAACTTTTGAGACGCCAGATCGTTTGAACTCAGGAGTTCAAGACCAGCCTGAGCAAGAGAGAGACCCTGTCTCTATTTAAAAAATAGAAAAAAATTACCTGGACAACTAAAAATACATAGAAAAAATTAGCTGGGCATGGTGGCGCATGCCTGTAGTCCAGCTACTCGAGAGGTTGAGGCAGAAGGATCACTTGAGCCCAGAGTTTGAGGTTGCTATGAGTTAGGCTGACGCCACAGCACTCTAGCCTGAGCAACAGAGTAAGAATCTGTCTCAAAGTAAAAAAAAAAGATCTATATGATGAAAACTTTAAAATGTTCCTCCTCAGGAACACAAGGAAAGACTTAAACAAATGGAAAGGTCTACTATATTCTTGGATAGGATAACAATCACAAAGCATCAATTCTACCTACATTAATCTACACATTTAGAAGAGCATACACCTTTGATTATATTGGCAAATGTAATTGGCAAATTACACTTCATAGGGTCACTTAATAGGTTAAAACAGAAGCCCAGAGGCAGTAGGATAATGTTTGTTAGTTGAAAGGAAGTGTCTTTTTTATGGGGTTAGAGACAAAATAGCACATGCAAAGGTCTGGGGTGGGAAATACTTGTCACATCCAAGGAACCAGAGGGTGGACTCAGGTAAGTAAGGAAGAGAGGGTGTGCGATGAGTTTGGAAAGGTACTGAGTTCAGAGGTAGGGAACAGAAAGGGGGTCAGTGGAGGCTGGGGGTGCAGGCCACACTGTCCAGAAGGCTGCTCAGGAGGTGGGGATAGGGCGCTAGCCCATAGTTCCTTAGCAAGGGAGGTATTCAGCCCCACCCTGCCTCCCTCTAATAGGGCAGCACAGGGATTCTTCGTTGCTGTGCTCAGGGAAGTGCTGTATACAAACTAGACCTTCATGCATGTCCCCTGAAGTCACTGGGCTGAGGGACTGTGCTCCTTCCCAGCTGCCATGGCTCTCACTGGAAGTTGGTGACTCAGCAGTACATTTTCAAGCCCTTCACAAGGTATATGTGGTTCTTTTCACAAACCATCCCCACTCTTAATACCAACAGGGGATGAACTTGGCACTTGGCACTGTCTATCCAGAAGTGGGGAGGGATGAGGGAGGGAAGCTCCACTCTCCCCAGGGCCGCCCGCCTCCCGCAGTGATCTGCTGCACACGGGTGAGACAGCCAGCTTCTCACAAGGGTGCAGTTCGTGTTTAGGAACGGAAGAGAGCTAACCTGATATTGGAACAGGACCATGACCTCATTACCCAGTATCCCACCCAACAGAGTTAACGAATGCTATAGTGGCATAGACTTAGGACGCCCCGACTTAATGCACCTAATTAATGCCTGATTTTCCTGTCCCCAAGAAGCTTGGGCCCTGGGAAGGTGACTTAGAGTCCATTTCCTGGAACAAAGGCACACAGCAGTCCTGCTTCATGAGCTGCCAAGTAAAACTGTCAGAATCTATTTAAGAAAACCAGGCCAGTCTGGCTGTGTTTACTGAGAATGGCCATCTGAGACAAAGAGGAAAAGAGTTTTCACTCAATTCATTCACAGATATTTATTGAGTGCCTATCATGTGCCAAATCCGGTTCTAGGCGGTAGGGATACAGAAATGAGCCACATAGACACAACACCTGTTCTCCCCAGAAAGCTTACATTCTGGTAGGGGGAGGTAGACAAGTACATATACAGACAAAACAGTAAGTATTGATATTATCAGAAGGTGGAAAGTGTTTAAGTTCCAGTTAGCATAGAGAAATGTCTATAGGACACAAATAAGGTGTTGGTAGAGAGCATGGATAAGGCGGAGGCCCCCATGATAGGTAGAACTCTCAGTGAGCTTCTGAGAAGGTGACATCTAAGTTGAATCCTTGAAGATGAGGAGCCAGTCATGTGAACAGTGAAGGGGAGGGAGAAACACTACAAAGGCCTCAGTCAGGCAAGAACTTGGAATGTTCAAAAAACAGAAAGAAGGTCAATTTCTGCAGTGTGCTGAGTTCGGGGAGAGATCCTAAGCACTGGCTGGGGAGGCAGGCATGCTGTGATAAGACTGCGGATCTTTCCTAACTCACTGTGCTCATTATAGCACAATTATCTATTCTACTGTGACACTGCCCACTCGGAACTCACAGGCTAACTCAGCTGCCTGGCCTCGGCTCAGAGAGAGGACATCTTAAGAAGGTCCCAAGAATGGCCAAAACAGAAGTGAAGTTTATGCTCAAAGGCTCATACACAACACTCCTCGGAGTCATTTCCCTTCATGTTAAATATGCTTTCAATACATTTCCTCGTCTGGTTTCCAAGCCCACCGCAGATTACTAGCATCAGATTAGAAGGGGAGGGAAAGGCAGGCACTCTGTTCAGTTGACATTTTAATTCAATGAGTCATTTTGCTTGGAAATCACCTTCCTCCATGACTGACGTCATCTGATACTGCAAGGACTCCAGGAATCACCCGAACACCCTTATGACATTTATATTTACTGTACCATGGTGTAGTGGGAAGAGCACTGTTACCACATTTGTAGTCCTGGGTGCAAGTCCTGATTCCATCATTCATAATTTTGTATCCCCATTAGATTGTGAATGACTTAAGGACATGAGTCTTAGTCATCTTTCAATTTACCCATAACCCATGCCCCTACTCCAAGCCTAGGATAATGCCAGTCATATAGTAGTGCCTGATGAATGGATCTCAAATGAATAAATGAAAATATGATCTTAGATAAGTTACCCTCTCTGATCTTCAATTGCCTCATCTGTAGAAGGAAATACTATCACCACCGTTAAGAGCTTGCATGGAATGCAAAATAACATAAGTAGAAAGCATCATGTTAAGTATAATGTACAATATAGCAAGGTATTTTGCTACTCGGGGCTGAATCAGCCAGAGGTGTCCTTCAAAGGGTCAAGGGATCCTTTAGGTCTTTGTGTCTACCACTTGAGTAGTTGCCACTAGATGGCAATATTTTCTTAAGGCATGTTTAGTCATTTTTGAGTCTACCCCAGTGGTCTTCACTCCAGGGGTTCTCATGCATCTGGGAGAAGAAAATGCCTTCCAAGAGGTTCTTAATGATGGATAGCTTTGAGGAAATCAACTTCCCAATCTTCAATGTCTATGCATTCTCTTTCCTAAAACTGACCTGCTTGGGAAAGCGCCCATGTTCACAATAGCTCTTTAACTTTTCAAAAGGAAAGGCATACCCATTATTCATTCCAAATCTGATTTTATGGCAACATCAGGTGAATAATATCCACCAAGGCATCAAAGAAGGGGGAAATCTCCTTCAACAATTAACAAGGAACCAGTCTTTCCCGATCTTTTATAATAAACTTGGCTTTAAGTATGGGGTACTTTGTCTCATGTTGTCATGGCCTGAATAAAATGTATGGTACAGTAGGGTGGCAGGAATAAGCTTTTTCCATCTCCTAAGAATTATCAAAGAATATATTGATATTAGGGAAGTAAAGCCCAGAGAGCATCTGTTTAAAAAATGCTAGAAAATAGTGTTTTCACATTTGTAAATAAAATTATTTTCAGTTATTCTCAATACTCATCTCAAATTCATGTCATTAGCAGGAAAGAAATATGTTGGAATGTCCAAAGTAGTTGTTTATTTTAAATGTAACTAAAATATTTCCTAGGATCACCAAATTGTTATGACACACTAGCTAAAATAAAGCAATAAAGCTTTTACATGATCTCTTTAAAATTTGGTGTGTTTTATTCAATAAGGTAGTTATAAA
This sequence comes from Microcebus murinus, assembly GCF_040939455.1. Taxonomy (NCBI): domain Eukaryota; kingdom Metazoa; phylum Chordata; class Mammalia; order Primates; family Cheirogaleidae; genus Microcebus; species Microcebus murinus. Next base: position 50,908,164 of record NC_134106.1, on the reverse strand, counting down.
ATATTTGTATCAAATCATATGATAAAACATTTATTCCAATATTAGTCAATTCTTATCTTTATTTTATTTTATTTTTTATTATTTTTTACTTCATTTAGGTGCCTTATTTATTTTATTAATATCTATCTTATTCTATTCAATATTGTCTATGTCCCACTAACAAAAACACAATTATATATTACATGTTATATCAATTAATTTTTGTAGTCTATATCTTTCCATTTAATTAAATCCATAGGAAAAGTTTTATTATGATATCTAATTAAATTAATCCTTCTCTTTCTGATTTTTATACCTGAGACATATTTATTTGTTATCAGAAGCTGAACCTCAGTGTTTGATATATGTACATAAGATACATTTTACCTAAGGAATACCATTATTTGTATTATATTCCTTGTTCTACAAATAGCTTATAATTTGACTACTCATGACATTGCATTACTATAAATTAGGTAATAAAGAACAGTATATTGATTTATTACTTTTCATATAACTTTAAAAATTGATAAATGAATAAAATAGATAACTGAATTATATTAAATCTACCTCAACTTAATCTTGCCACTTTAAATCCTTAAAACAGCCCTTAAAATAGGTACCATTATTTCCCCACAGAGAGTTAGGTAATTTATCCATAGTCACAAAAGAAAAAAAAGCCATTGCATAAGTCGATATGGATGTCACAAAAACCATGTATTAAAACTTATTACAGGCCGGGCACGGTGGCTCACGCCTGTAATCCTAGCACTCTGGGAGGCCAAGGCGGGTGGATCGCTTCAAGATCAGGAGTACGAAACCAGCCTGAGCAAGAGCGAGACCCCCATCTCTACTATAAATAGAAAGAAATTATTTGGCCAACTAATATATATAGAAAACATTAGCCAGGAATGGTGGCGCATGCCTGTAGTCCCAGCTTCTTGGGAGGCTGAGGCGTAGGATTGCTTGAGCCCAGGAGTTTGAGGTTGCTGTGAGCTAGGCTGACGCCATGGCACTCACTCTAGCCTGGGCAACAAAGTGAGACTCTGTCTCAAGAATAAATAAATAAATAAATAAATAAATAAATAAATAAATAAATAAAAATAAAAATATATAGAAAAAATTAGCCAGGCATGGTGGCACATGCCTGTAGTCCCAGCTACTCAGGAGGCTGAGGCATGAGGATTGCTTGAGCCCAGGAGTTTGAGGTTGCTGTGAGCTAGGCTGACGCCATGACACTCACTCTAGCCTGGGCAACAAAGTGAGACTCTGTCTCAAAAAAAAAACAACAAAAAAACGTATTACAGAAGGGCAGGCCGGGCGCGGTGGCTCACACCTGTAATCCCAGCACTTTGGGAGGCCGAGGCGGGCGGATCGCTCGAGGTCAGGAGTTCGAAACCACCCTGAGCAAGAGTGAGACCCTGTCTCTACTATAAATAGAAAGAAATTAATTGGCCATCTGATATATATAGAAAAAATTAGCCGGGCATGGTGGCGCATGCCTGTAGTCCCAGCTACTGGGGAGGCTGAGGCAGGAGGATTGCTTGAGCCCAGGAGTTTGAGGTTGCTATGAACAAGGCTGACGCCATGGCACTCACTCTAGCCTGGGCAATTAAGCGAGACTCTGTCTCAAAAAAAAAAAAAAAAAAAAAAAAGAAGGGCAGGTGCTATGGCTCATGCTTGTAATCCTAGCAGTTTTGGTGGCCAAGGTGGGAGGATTGCTTGAAGCCAGGAGTTCGAGACCAGCCTGAGCAACAGCGACACTCCATCTCTACAAAAAATAGAAAAATTAGGCGTGGTGGCTCACGCCTGTAATCCTAGCACTCTGGGAGGCCGAGGCGGGTGGATTGCTCGAGGTCAGGAGTTCGAAACCAGCCTGAGCAAGAGGGAAACCCCGTATCTACTATAAATAGAAAGAAATTAATTGGCCAACTAATACATATAGAAAAAATCAGCCAGGCATGGTGGCGCATGCCTGTAGTCCCAGCTACTCGGGAGGCTGAGGCAGGAGGATTGCTTGAGCTCAGGAGTTTGAGGTTGCTGTGAGCTAGGCTGATGCCACGGCACTCACTCTAGCCTGGACAACAAAGCGAGACACTGTCTCAAAAAAAAAAAAAAATAGAAAAATTAGCCTGGCAAGGTGGCACACACCTGTAGTCCCAGCTACATGGGAGGCTGAGGCAAGAGGATCACTGGACCCCAGGAGTTTGAGGTTGTAGTGATCTAGAGAGCAAGATCCTGCCTCAGAAATAAAAACAAAAACAAAAAACTTGGGCTAGTTGTACTTTATGTATTCCAATTGCAAGGGTTAAAATTTGTTATTCTAGTATGTTTATCTAAGTTAAAGTCACTTGGAAAACAACAGGTGCAAAGAAGATGACCTGACCTTTATGCTGTTTCCTGTTTCTTAAAAGTAGAAAATTAAATTCCCGTGTGAAAGACGCCCTCCCTATACTGCACAAGAAAGATGCAACATTCTTATCTTCAAGGACAAGAAAGTTGAGGCTGAAGGAATCCTGTACCAACAAGCCTTGCTAAACTAACCCTTATCTTCCTAGCTACTTCTCTACCCAATTAAGGACCCTAGCCCAAACCCCTTGACCTTATCATATTTTCACAGTTTACTATCCTTTGTCCAATTCAGTATGTAAATAACGAACTCCAGTCTTTCATTCTTTAAGAGGGCTCATGTGCCATGTACAATGGGTAAAGTATTATGCTTTACTCCTGCTGATCTATGTTGTGCCAATTTAATTCTTGGCCACGGCTGGGACCCTAATAGAATGGAGGTGGAATTCGCCACACTCGCGACAGTTTCTGGCGATGAGGATATAATCCTCTGGGGCAGGGACATCCCACTCACGCCGGAGCTTGCAGATGGGATACTGAGAGACCTGACAAAAGCCGCAGAAGGTAGGAATTCTTACGAAGTCAGCTCTCCTGGATCTCTGTAGTGCTTGGTTGAGAGAAGAAGGTAAAAAAAAAAAATGTTTCTTGTCCCTTCCTTTCTAGATTTGGATTGGCAGGAGAAAAACATATATAAGACTTGGTTCTTTGAATTGTGACTCTTGTGAATTTGGTCCTGAGTACCCATTGGTCACTGATCCCCAGCCTCCAGGAATGGTCCTTGGTTTCCTAGTCTCTGTGTTTAGTGTGGTTTGTCTTTAAGAAGGAAAATCGTAAGAGTCTCCTTTTGTCTTGTTTCATGTCTTGACAGCTTGGCTTTGTGGGCAGTGAGGATATTCTCTCTGGTCTCTGCCGGCCAGGGGATGCAAGTTGTTGGGCTTTCCTCAGGCGGCCAGCAAGCTGGCTGAGAGCCTGAAACAGAAAGTGCCTTTGTCCCACGGTGCCAGCTCTCAGGGGAGTTTGTCTTAACAGTCTCCATCTTTCATTACCTTGTAACCAGAAGGGTCTTTGATTTCTTGTGTTACAGCAAGTGTTACAGCAGGTGGTCCCGAGGACAAACTGAGTGGCACATGAGGAGTCAAGAATCAAAGTTTATTTGCCTGCAGGCTCAGCCCCAATTTTTCTAATTCTAAGCCCCAATTTTTCCCACTTTTATTAAGTTGCGGTGGCCCGAGGGGTGGGGTCTCAGGTGGCTAAGGTAACAGGTTAGTTGATATGTCAGGTAATAGGTTAGTATTATGTTGATGAGGCAGGTAATAGATTAGTTGATGGGCCAGGTAATAGGTTAGTATTATGTTGATGTGGCAGGTAATAGATTAGTTGCTGGGCCAGGTAATAGGTTAGTTGATGGGCCAGGTAATAGGTTAGTATTATGTTGATACAGGTCTTCTGTGAGGGGTAGGGTCTCAGGTGGCTGATGTGCAAATAATAGATGGGGGTTTTCCTTATCATTAGGCTGTCTCTGGGAGAAACTTTGGGTCTTGAGGAGGAGTGCATCTTTTGCACCTTCTTTTGGGATATCTCTTGCATTCACAGTTAAGCAATCTTATTCACTATAGGCCATAAAAAGGCTTATTTGGTTTGAATCACAAAAGAAGTAGGTATACCTTTGGAGATTTGGACTTTTGTCTCTAAAAGTTTTATTTATTATTTTTTTTTTTTTTTTTTTTTTTGCTAGAGAATGGACAAGAGCATTCTTTCTTTTTTTTTTTTTTTTGTTTTTTTTATTTATTCTTTTTTTTTTAATTTTTTTTTGAGACAGAGTCTCGCTTTCTTGCCTAGGCTAGAGTGAGTGCCGTGGCGTCAGCCTAGCTCACAGCAACCTCAAACTCCTGGCCTCAAGCGATCCTCCTGCCTAAGCCTCCCGAGTAGCTGGGACTACAGGCACAAGCCACCATGCCCGTATTTATTATTTTTTTAGAGAGTTGTCATCCTAAACAACCATTCTATTGGTACCTATGAGTAGATTTGACTTAAAGAAAATAAGTATTTACATATATTAATAAATTAAGCATTTTCCAGCTGAGTGAAGTGGTTCACACCTGTAATCCTAGCACTCAAGGAGGTTGAGGTGGGAGGATTGTTTGAGGTCAGGAGTTTGAGACCAGCCTGAGCAAGAACAAGACCCCGTTTCTACAAAAAATAGAAAAATTAGCCGGGCGTAGTAACATGCTCCTGTAGTTCTGGCTACTCAGGAGGCTGAGGCAGGAGGATCGCTTGATCCCAGGATTTTGAGATGCAGTGAGCTATGATGACATCACTGTGCTATAGCCAGGGTAACAGAGTAAGACCCTGTTTCAAAAGAAAAAGTGTCTTTTGAAGAGCAAAAGTTTTAAATTTTTTATAAATCCATGTAGTAATTTGAATAGTGTCCCCCCAAATTCATGTCCACCAAGAACCTCAGAAAGTGGCCTTATTTGGAAATAGGGTCTTTGTAGATATAATGAAGGTGAGAATTGAAATGAGATCATACTGGATTAGCCCTAAATCTAATGATACTTTCCTTATAAGAGTCAGCAAAGGACACAAGAGAGACACAGAGAATAGTGCCCTGTGTAAATGGAGGCAGATATTGCAGTTATGCCTCCACAAGCCAAGGAACACCAGGAGCCACCAAAAGCTGGAAGAAAAAAGGCTAGATTCTCCCCTAGAGCCTCCAAGGGGAACATGGCCCTGCCCACACTTTGATTTCAGACTCTGGCCTCTGGACCTCAGAGAGAATGTATCTGTTGTTTTAAGATTACTCCCTACTTGGAGTAAGTTATTACAGCAGCCCTAGGAAACTAATACAGTCCAGTTTATCTTTTTTTTCTTTTATAGTTCTTGCTCTTTGGATTTTATTTAAGAAGCTTTTGCCTTATACAAGATCACTAAGATTATCCTTTTCTCTAGCAGTTTTATAGTTTTAGCTTTTACATTTAGGTCTATGATCCATTTCACATTAATACTTCATGCGCTGTAAAGTAAGAATTGGGTTTTTGTTTGTTTACATGTGGATATTCTTTTCTTTTTGACAGGGTCTTGCTCTGTCACTCTGGCTAGAGTACAGTGGCATCATCATAGCTCACTGCAGTGTCAAACTCCTACGCCCAAGTGATCCTCCTGCCTCAGCCCTCCAAATAGCTGGGACTACAGGCATACGCCACCACACCCGACTACTTTTTCTGTTTTTTGTAGAAATGAGGTCTCATTCTTGCTCAGGCTGGTCTTGAACTCCTGACCTCGAGCAATCCTCCCGCCTTGGGCTTCCCAGAGTGCAAGGATTACAGATTCGAGCGACCACACCCAACCTAGACATTCAATTATTTCAGTATCATTTGTTGAAAAAAAATTATCCATTCCTCATTGAATTTCCTAGGAAACTTGGTCAAAAAATTAATTAGCTATAATTCTGTGGACCTATTTCTTTCATTTTATGGGTTGTTTCTTCACTCTTTTGATAGTGTCTTTTTTTTAACACTAAGCCATAGTTATGGATTGATAGTGCCCTTTGATGCATAAAAGTTTTAAATTTTGATGAAGTCCAATTTATTTATTTACTCTTTTCTTGTTTGTGGTTTGGTGTCTAAGAAAAACCACTATCAAATCCAGGGTCATGAAGATTTATTCCTCTGTTTTTTTATAAGAGTATTATGGGTTTAGCTCTATATTTAGGACTTTGACCCATTTTGAGTTAATTTTTATCTATGTGAGGGTCCAACTTCATTCTTTTGCACGTGACTGCCCAGTTGTTCTAGCACAATGTGTTAAACATATTGCTTTTCCCTCCCTGAATGGTATTGATGCCTTTGTTGAAAATCAATTGACCACGGATGCATGAGTTTATTTCTTAACTCTCAATTCTATTCCACTGGTCTATCCTTATGCCACTGTCACACTGTTTTGATTTCTGTAGCTTTGTAGTAAGTTTTGAAATTGGAAGTGTAATACCTTCAACTTAGTTATTTTTCAGAATTGTTTTGGCTTTTTGGAGTCCCTTGCAAGTTCATATGAATTTTAGAATTAGCTTTCCATTTTTGCAAAAAAAAGGCCATTGGGATTTTAATAGGAATTGCATTAAATCTGTAGATTTCTCTGGGTACTATTGCCATCTTAACAGTATTAAGTCTTCTAGTCCATGAACACAAGATGTTTTTCTACATGTGTCTTCTTTACTTTCTCTCAGCAATATATTGTAATTTTCAGTGTATAGATCTTGAACATTGTATATTAAATTTATCAATTAAGGAGTTCAGGGTTTTGATGCTATTGTAAATAATTTTTAAATTTAAAATTTTTGAGTTTGTTGCTATAATAGTGTGTAGAAATACAATAATTTTTTGTATATTGACCTTATATACTATGAACTTGCCAAACTCATTTATTCTAATACCTTCTTTTTTAGATTCTTCAAGATTTTCTACATAATGATATCATATGTGAATAAAAAGAATTTTATTCTTGTCTTCACTCTAATTTTCTTTAATTTGTTTTTTGCCTTACTGAATTGTCTAGGACCTATATATAGTACAATGTCCAGTAGAAGTGGCTAGGGTGAGCATCCTTGCCTTATTCTTGTTCTCAGGGGAAAATCATTCAATCTTATAGCATTCAGCATGATGTTAGCTGTAGGTTTATCATAGATGCCCTTTACTAGGTTGAGGAAGCTGCTTTCTATTCCTAGCTTAAATTTACTAGCAAAAATTTGTTTGTAATACCACCTTATGATCCTTTTAATGTCTGTAGGATCTGTAATAATGTCTTCTCTCTCATTCCTGATATTGATAACTTGTGTCTTCTCTCTCTCTCTGACCTTATATATTTGGCTAGAAGTTTATCAGTTTTATTGCTTCTGTCAAAGAACCAGTTTTTTTTGTTTGTTTCTTTTTGGTGTTTTTTTTTTTTTTTTTTGAGACAGAGTCTGGCTTTGTTGCCCAGGCTAGAGTGAGTGCATCAGCCTAGCTCACAGCAACCTCAAACTCCTGGGCTCAAGCAATCCTTCTGCCTCAGCCTCCCGAGTAGCTGGGACTACAGGCATGCGCCACCATGCCCGGCTAATTTTATATATATATATTAGTTGGCCAATTAATTTCTTCCTCTTTATAGTAGAGACGGGGTCTGGCTCTTGCTCAGGCTGGTTTCGAACTCCTGACCTCGAGCAATCCACCCGCCTCAGCCTCCCAGAGTGCTAGGATTATAGGCGTGAGCCACCGCGCCCGGCAAAGAACCAGTTTTGATTGCATGGTTTTCTCTATTGTTTTTCTGTTTTATATTTAATCCATCTCTGCTCCTGTCCTTATAATTTCTTTTCTTCTATGTATTTTTGTTTTAATTTCCTCTTTTCTTATTTCTGAAGGTGGAAGCTAAGGTCATTGATTTTGAGACCTTTCTTTTTCTCTAATGTAGGTGTTCCATGTTATAAATGTCCCTTTAAATACTACCTTAGTTGCATACACAAATATTGATATTTTTTTCCTTTTCATTAGGTTCAAAACATTTTCAAATTTTCCTTTTGCTTTCTTCTTTGACCCACAAATTATATAAAGTATGTTATTTAGTTTCTTTTTTTTTTTTGAAACAGAGTCTCACTCTGTTGCCTGGGCTAGAGTGCTGTGGCATCAGCCTAGCTCACAGCAACCTCAAACTCCTGGGCTCAAGCAATCCTTCCGCATCAGCCTCCTGAGTAGCTGGGACTACAGGCAGGCACCACCATGACTGGCTAATTTTTTCTATATATTTTCAGTTGGCCAATTAATTTCTTTCTATTTTTAGTAGAGACAGGGATCTCGCTCTTGCTCAGGCTGGTTTCGAACTCCTGACCTTGAGCAATCCTCCTGCCTCAGCCTCTCAGAGCGTTAGGATTACAGACATTCTAGAATGTTAGGATTACAGGTGTGAGCCATCACCCGGCCTATAGTTTCTATTTGGGGATTTTCCAAAGATCTTTCTGTTATTTATTTCTAATTTAATTATGTTTTGATCAGAGAAAACACTTTATATGACTTGCTTCTTTTTAAATTTATTGATACTTGTTTTATGGCCCAGAAGATGGTTAGAAATATAGTCCACCTACTGAGAGAAAATACAGTCATTATTATGTTAATGCAAGGACTCAGGTCTGAGCAACAATGTGTTTCTCATCATAGATCAGTATTTTGGAGTTTGAATTTTATACATCAATCTGATGAGCTTAGTTAATGTGAGTTCCCTCCTGAGAGGACAAGCTGTCTTCTAATGTTCTCCATGCACAATGGCAAAGATCTTAATTAAAAACTGAACATTCTAATCTTCCAGGTATTTTCAAGTATCCATATGTTTGTGTCCATATATTTGTTTTAGCTTTAGAACATGAATAAAGATCTTAGGTATTGGAATAAATTGTCCTTTCTTGGGTTATTTTGCTTCCTATCTCAGAATTAAAAATTAACTCAAGTGCATTTAATTTACTATATCTATACAAGAATATATTTTGAGGGGACATGTAGTCCATATTGCTCATTATCATTGAATTTAACAGTTTAAGTGGCCCCTAATGTGTAGAATTTGAGCCTCCTTGTAATCAGTCCCACAGTGCTATTCATGAACAAATTTAAATGAAATATTCTTAGAGCCATAAGATGGTATGAAAATACACTGTTGACCCAGAATTTTTTTTTTTTTTTGAGACAGAGTCTCGCTTTGTTGCCCAGGCTAGAGTGAGTGCCATGGCACCAGCCTAGCTCACAGCAACCTCAAACTCCTGGGCTCAAGCAATCCTTCTGCCTCAGCCTCCCAAGTAGCTGGGACTATAGGCATGCACCACATGCCTGGCTGATTTTTTCTATATATATTAGTTGGCCAATTAATTTCTTTCTATTTGTAGTAGAGACGAGGTCTCGCTCTTGCTCAGGCTGGTTTTGAACTCCTGACCTCGAGCAGTCTGCCTGCCTCAGCCTCCCAGAGTGCTAGGATTACAGGCATGAGCCACCATGCCCAGCCCAGAATATTTTTTAATATGCTACTAGGATCATAATTGTAATAACTGTTTGGTTGTTTTGGGTTTTTGTTTTTTTTTATTTGAGACAGAGTCTTGCTCTGTTGCCTGGGCTAGACTGCTGTGGCATCAGCCTAGCTCACAGCAATCTCAAACACCTGGGCTCAAGCAATCCTCCTGCCTCAGCCTCCCAAGTAGCTGGGACTACAGGCATGTGCCACCATGCCCGGCTAATTTTTTCTATGTATTTTTAGTTGTGCAGCTAATTTCTTTCTATTTGTTTTAGTAGAGATGGGGTCTCACTCTTGCTCATTCTGGTCTTGAAATCCTGATCTTGAGCAATCCTCCTGCCTTGGCCTCCCAGAGTGCTAGGATTATAGCTAGCTGTGAGCCACCACGCCCAGCCTGTAATATCTGAATAAAAATTATTGGCCTGTTAGAAATTGTTGCCAGTATCTAAAAGCAAAACAGAACAAATGAAAAGGTGAGTTTCCCTCCTTGGAGAGCAGATGGGAGTAGGTGGAGGAAGAAAAGCCCTATCCTCCCTGTGCTCTCCCCATAGCCAATTGTTAGTCTCTTTATTGTGCCTAAATCCCTCTGTCCTTACTTGACTGGGAGATGCTAATTCTTAACTGTGATAAGGTGGGTACAGTGACAATAGCTTAAGTCATTGCGCCCTTGTGAAAACTGTTTTCTCCCACAAGGCTATCTGGGAATTTCAAGCCCTAATTTTCAATATTGTCTTAATGTATGTGTGCAGAGCAAACATGCCCCAAATTAGGCAAGTGACCTTTTAATTACAAACTCTAAAGCTCCATATAAAACTAAGCGTGCCAGGTAGCAGTGCTCCCGCCTATAATCTTAGCATTCTGGGAGGCCAAGTTAGGAGGATCTCTTGAGCTCAGAAGTTCAAGACCATCCTGAGCAAGCGCAAGATCCTGTCTCTACAAAAGATAGAAAAATAACGCAGGTGTGGTGGTAGGCTAACACCACGGCACTGTAGCCCGGGCAACAGACTGAGACTCTGTCTTAAAAAAGAAAAGAAAAGAAAAGAAAAGAAAAGAAAAGAAAAGAAAACTAAGCCAGGTGTGGTGGAGTGTGCCTATAGTCCCAACTACTGAAGAGACTGAGGCAAGAGGATTGCTTGAGCCTAGGAGTTTGAGATTGCTGTGAGCTACAATGATGCCACTGCACCCTACCCTGGGCGACCGAGTGAGACTGTATCAACAAACAAACAAAGTGTTACTGCACCAGATCTCAGGAACTAATTCCACTACCAATCACCAATTATTTTTCAGGGAACTTTTTTAAATTTTTGAGACAGAGTCTCACACTGTTACCTTGGATAGAGTGCAGTAGCAGTCATCGTAGCTCACTGCAGCCTTTAACTCCCGGCTCAAGTGATCCTCCTGCCTCAGCCTCCTGAGTAGCTGGGACTACAAGCACACACAACCACACCCAGCTAATTTTTTCTATTTTTGGTAGATATGAGGTCTTGCTCTTGCTCAGGCTCTTCTCGAACTCATGAGCTCAAGCAATCTTCCCACCTTGGGCTCCCTGAGTGCTAGGATTGTAGACGTGAGCCACCTCTCCCAGCCAGTTCAGGGAACTTTTGTTTTAAAATAACCACAAGTCTGGAGGCACAAGACTGAATTAACTGTTCCAATTTATAACATCTCAGTGATAACTCAACCCTGCTCATCTGGTGTTTTTCAACTAAACATTCTTGGCATACCATGATAAGTTTTATAAAAAAGAGAAAAAGAAGCATTACTAAGTTCGGCCTTATATTTAAAGCAGGGAAATGAAAGAAACATCCCTTGCTTCTGCCACAAATCTATGACAAGGTAAGGCAGCCAATCTGTTCAAGAGAAAAATTTTTAGTGAAGTTCCTCAAAAGCTCTAAAAAAAAAAAAAAAAACTATAGACTTGTAACTCCCTTCCTATTCAAGAATGCCACTTTGTAGACATTATTCAAAGTGAAATGAAGAATTAATGTAATAATATATTAAATACAAGAATTTTCTTTTCTTTTTCTTTCTTTTTTTTTTTTTTTTTTTGAGACAGAGTCTTGCTCTGTGCCCTGGCATCATCATAGCTCACAGCAACCTTGAACTCTTGGGCTCAAGCGATCCTCTTGCCTCAGCCTCTCCAGTAGTTCAGACTACAGGTACATGCTACCACACCCAGCTAATTTTTCTTTTTTTCTTTTCTTTTTTTTTTGTAGAGTTGGAGTCTCATTCTTGTCTAGCTGGTCTCAAACTCTTGATCTCAAGTGATCCTCCAGGCTTGGCCTCCCAGGGTGCTAGGATTATAGGTATGAGCCACTGGGCCCAGCTAAATTCAATAATTTTTTGTGAGAGGTGATGAAGTTAGAAACCAAACCCCCACAAACAGAACTCTCCAGATTCTCTGTAATTTAACATTTCCCTGCTCCAAGGGAACTAAGAAAGAGATCACCAGCACACAATGCAAGGGAGAAACAGAGTCAAGAATGTTGGACGAGGAATCAAAAACCTGCGTGCTGGTCTGGGTTTTGTTACTGTTAGGCAAATTTAACTTAAGCCCCTTAGTCTTTCTGCACTGGAGTTCCTCATCTTTAAAGTTAGGAGGTTGGGCTAGAACTCCAAGCTTCCTGTGGACACCTCCCACCTGCTTCCTTGGGTCCTGCAGTTCTCTGTTTCCTTATCCTCCTATCTCTCTCTGACGTCTCCTTTTCTGACAATTCTTCTTCCTGTTGTCACATAAATGTAGGAGTCTCTCCCATGAACTGTCCTTGATCCCCTGTTTCTCTAATCCTCTCTTCCAGTTTTAGTTATAATCACCCAGAGCCCCGCCTTTGGTACTGCGGCTCTCCTCTCCTCGGCTGAACGTTTGGAGGATGACAGCTCTAAGCTGAGTTCTCTCTGGGAATTGCCCTCTTGTAAGCACAGCCACCTCACCCAAGGTCACACCCCCCCCTGGGGACAGCCACATCCCATGCCAGCCCCCTTCTCTCAGGGTGGTACAGGGGCAAAGTGAATTTCTTCCTCCATTTCTGAAAGTGTGAGTCCTCATGTCTGCTGGGAAAACTGGCCAAAACCAGATAGACAGGAGAGAGGCATACACGTGCACAAGAGCCACACAAAGTATGAGACACAAAGAAGGGCCAGACGACTGAAGTTTTTACACAGTACAGAAAGGAATAAAGGCTTGGAGCACCTGGAGGGAGGTGGTAATTCTCGAAGGCTGTCCTGTTATGCAGATGAATTCTCTCAGGGAGCAGCCCTCAGGAAAAATAGGTGGTGACCTGTGGTAAAATTTCTCTGTTAGACCCTTAAAAGTGTCAGAGCTGTAGTCTCCTTTTTCTGTGAGTTAATTTTTCCAAGATCTGAACAAGAGAACCTCAGAGAAAGCCTCTGTCGGCATCCTCTGTTGACTACTGACACTGCTTTCCTCTACAGATGCAAATCCTTCCTGCCAAAGGACAGCTTTTCAGAGCTATTCCTGTGGCTGCAGCCCCTCTGAATAGCCATCTCAAAATATGCCAAAGAGGTGTATTTTGCGGTGGCAAAGTTTGATTTCAGTGGAATAAATCTGAAGGGTCGTACCAGCTCCAGAATTACCCTGGTTTTTGTTGTGACTACATTACCTCCTTTTGCCCAGTTCTACTGGTGTTGATCCTGAGAACATCCCTCAACAAACCACCTGCACAGAAATCTTTCTTCTCAGAACTGTTTCCCAGATAACCCAACCTAAGAGCATTGGTGCCAGGAGTGGTTTGAGGAAGCAGACTGTACAACAAAATTTGGGAATGGGATCACCCATCTGTCTACTGGCAATGAAGACCCCATCACTGGTGGCAGAAGGAGCTCCTCAAGCTCCCAGCATGCAGTTCAACTGTGACACTTTCACTGGTGGTGAACTCGGATGGAGCACTACCTAAAGGCAATGCACCAGCCAGTGCCATAGATAAGATTTTGAGAGATTGGGAAAATTATTCCCCATAAAGGACAATGGAATCAGGTGGCTTTTTCTGAGTGTCATTTACACATTGCATAAACATATCAAAAGACTGAGGATGGGCCGGGCGCAGTGGCTCACGCCAGTAATCCTGGCACTCTGGGAGGCTGAGGCGGGCGGATTGCTCGAGGTCAGGAGTTCAAAACCAGCCTGAGCAAGAGTGAGACACCGTCTCTACTATAAATAGAAAGAAACTAATTGGCCAGCTAACATATATAGAAAAAATTAGCCGGGCATGGTGGCACATGACTGTAGTCCCAGCTACTTGGGAGGCTGAGGCAGGAGGATTGCTTGAACCCAGGAGTTTGAGGTTGCTGTGAGCTAGGCTGACACCACGGCACTCACTCTAGTCTGGGCAACAAAGCGAGACTCTGTCTCAAAAAAAATAAAAAAGACTGAGGATGATTAATGGCCAATATGAGACCAAGCGTGAAATCAAGAGGGGCTTCTTGGTAGCTTGTACAGAGACTCTCCTAAAGCAAGAGGGCAGGAAAAGCTTAAGATGGGGCCCTGTAACTTACTACTAAGAGTAACAAAACTCCAAAGTAACTTGAATTCTTAGCATTGGCAAATCTGCTATGTCAAGATCAAGGAAGAAGCGAAATCCTGACATGGGATGGACACATTTGGATCGATGCACTCAAAAGCTTCAGAACTGTAGATCCCTCTAAACCCTCTGGGCCTGCAGAAATGGCTCACTGTTCCTGCTAAGGGCCAGTGCCTACCAGTTGCCTGGAAATAACACAGAGGCCTCTCATTCCAACCAGCAAAAGGATGGTCAGGACCAGCCCTGCCACTGGGCAACAGGAACCAGCAACAGTATGGTGTTAAAGAATCAGGGGTGGAAGCCGGGCATGGTGGCGCATGCCTGTAGTCCCAGCCACTCGGGAGGCTGAGGCAGCAAGATCACTTGAGCCCAGGAGTTTGAAAAAGTATCAGTGGTGGGAAAAGATGCCATGTGGACCTTATGGCAAGTTCCAATAGGAGAATCACAGTGGAGCCCCCCGGAGTGCTGGAGCAAGGCTAGGCTGCTTTCAGTGAAGAACTTTACACCATTTGAAAAAATAGCTCCAGGATGGTCTGAAGGAAGGGAGTTATCTCACTTGATTGTTCACAGTCAGTTACAGATTGAACCTATTCTACTATTAATACTTTCCCCCCTTCTCACTACTGCACTTGACTAGTCAAAAAATACAAATACAAATAAAAAATTTAAAAAATAGCTCCAGACATGCTACTGCACTCTGGGAGAGACGGAAGAACTGACTATGAGAAATCAAGTGACCATGTGGGCAAGGCTGCACACTATGAGATGGTCCCTGCAGCCACCCAAGACACAATGGAAGGGGCAATGTCTGAGACCCGGCAAGAGCAGCGTCAGAAGGTGCAAGTAGGTGACCCAGACTTCATGTCCCCCGTCACTGTAGTGCTGATGTCTTCCTTCAGTGTACACCTGGGTAGGAGCCCCTGGGAGTCCTTTGCTCAAGTTTGCAGGTAAATGGACAAGTGCAGCAGCCACAGTATAAGAAGGTTCTGGTTACCAGAGGCTCAGCCCTCAGGCTGTTATTACCTGCTTGTGGAAAGACAAGTGGCCCGAGGTAAGAACACATGGGCAGCCCTTGAATAGTTTGGCAGGGTTTTCAAGGGTCCGAAAGAAGAAAGATTGAAAGGCAGGGATAAGGGTCTGGGTCACCACAGCAAGTAAGCCACCTGGACCTGTAGTGGTGCTGGTCAAGGGTAAGGGGACTCCTGGACAGGTGGTGAAGCTTCCATCTGGAGACCAGCTGCAGGGGTCTAAGGCTGAGTCTCTCCCACTATCCATCTCTTGTAAGTTTCCCCAGAAAGAGACCACCCAGAATTCTGGAGGAGCTGATCCCAGAATTTTTATTACACAAAACAAGAGGTCAGAGTGGCGTAAGAGGCAGGTTGTCCTGGATGCTGTGGCATGCCACCAGGCTCTCCATCTGGACTGAAGCCCTCATTCTGCCAGGTGCTGGAGTGTTGGCCGCCAAAACCTCTCAGCTGAGTCCTTCTCCAGAAACTGCCTTCAGCTGACATTCACAGATGGCAGCCAACGTCATTTCCTCTTCCTAGGCATAACGTCCAGGCCCCCTACCTCAACACGGGACACCTCTGAAAGTCCATCTCTGCTCCAGTGCTCCCATTGGGTAGCTGCCGCCTCTGTTGCAACTGCACGGTAGTTACTACAACTAACTGCTGCTGCTCAGCTCACCTTCACTCCCCCCCAACCAGGTGCTGATCCTGAGGGCATTGCCAATAGAATCCCTGCAGCTCGGGCATGGGGGTTACTGTTTCATGGATACGGAGTTTCAGTTTGGGAAGATGAACAAGTTCCAAAGATGGATGGTGGTGATGGTTGCAAAACAACTTGAAGGCATATAATTCCACTGAACTGCGCACTTAAAAATCTCTCTCAGAGTTCTTTTTTCCAGGGAACTTAACCTCCATGAATATGGGAAAGATGGTTAGTTTCCATCAACACTCATCCTCACTTTCTCCTTTATTTTATTTTAATTTTTTTTATTTTTTTTGAGACAGAGTCTCACTTTGTTGCCCAGGCTAGAGTGAGTGCCATGGTGTCAGCTTTTGCTCACAGCAACCTCAAACTCCTAGGCTCAAGCAATCCTGCTGCCTCAGCCTCCCGAGTAGCTGGGACTACAGGCATGCATCACCATGCCCGGCTAATTTTTTCTATATATTTTTATTTGGCCAATTACTTTCTTTCTATTTTTAGTAGAAACAGGGTCTTGCTCTTGCTCAGGCTGGTTTCCAACTCCTGACCTCGAGCAATCCGCCCACCTCCGCCTCCCAGAGTGCTAGGATTACAGGCCTGAGCCACCACGGCCAGCCAAGATCTATTGTTAAATGAAAAAACTAAGGAGCAGTTCAGGGTCCATAATATACTATTGTTTGTATAGTAGTATAGGCTAATAGTAATTTTAGAAAAAAATTACTAAAAAAACCTGTATACATATGTAAATATTTGTGCACAGACTATCTTGAGAAGGATACCCAAGGACTAATGAGGTACTGCCCTAGGTGGGACACTAAGGGATAAGATAGCAAAGACACTAATTTCTTAATGTATGCCGGTTTGAACCTGTGATTTGTGTACTATCTGCAAAGGTCTGCCACATTGTACAACCCAAAGGTGCATTATTCATATTCTAATCTGTGCAAATGGCACCCATGGAGTCGTGCTGTATGTGGCCTGTGCAGATGGGTATATCAGTCTTGGTGTGCATGTTTTATGTACTCAAAAGAAAAAAAAAGTTTAGGAAACGATACTTGCTGTTTGCTCTATAGTTTAGACAGTACAGCTTTTCTCTGAAACCATCTCCGTTCCTAGCCTAGGATTTCACAAATATGCCTGGATTGTTATTTACACCTCTATTACCAGCCATCAATTTAAAATGAGCTTTTATTATCATTTTAAAAGATTGCCAGCCAGGCAAGGTGGCTCACGCCTGTAATCCTAGCACTCTGGGAGGCTGAGGCTGGCAGATTGCTCCAGGTCAGGATTTCGAAACCAGCCTGAGCAAGAGCAAGACCCCGTCTCTACTATAAATAGAAAGAAATTAATTGGCCAACTAATATGTATAGAAAAAATAAGCCGGGCATGGTGGCGCATGCCTGTAGTCCCAGCTACTGGGGAGGCTGAGGCAATAGGATTGCTTGAGCCCAGGAGTTTGAGGTTGCTGTGAGCTAGGCTGATGCCATGGCACTCACTCTAGCCTGGGCAACAAAGCGAGACTCTGCCTCAAAAAAAAAAAAAAAAAAGATTGCCCACATTTTTTAGGAAATTCCTTCAGTGCTGAAATGACTAAGCAGCCATCCCCACCCCCAATAAAAATCACAGTGAGATTAGGGGAGGAGCAACACTAAAACCAGTCCAAGGGTTTAACCCCCATAGTTGAACTTCTCCTGGGAGCTGTCAATTATCAATTATTTAACACGGATCGAGAAGCTTAAAAATGTTCTTAACTGTTGACCCTCCAAATTCCACTGCTGTGAATTTTCCACATTATCCTAAGGGAAACATGAGAGATATACGCCAATATGTATGTGTCAGAATGCTTACTGCGACTTATTTCTCTCCTCTGAAAACAATGGTCACAAACTAAAGAGCTATAAACATAGGGCTAGTTAAATCTGTACGGTCATCTGAGTAATGGAATTCTGTGTAGCCAGATGTTAGAAAAATAATGAAATGGGGAAATGACTACATTATGCTAATAAATGAAAAAATCAAATTATGAAACAGCAGGTAAGGCATCATCCTAATTTGGTGTTTTAAAAAAGTGTGTAACTGAATGTGAAAAAGATAGTCATCTAAATGCTAATACTGCTTGTTTGGGAATTGAGCTTGTTCCAGATTATTTTTTATTTCCTTCTTTGCGATTGCCTGCCTTTTCCCAAATTACTACAATTAACATGTTTTCTTTTATAATTTAAAAAAATGTTACCACCACTCAAAATTCAATCTGGAGGATTCTATGAGCACCTCAACAGTCTTCTATAGTACTCCGAGGCATTTTTATGTTTGTGTGTGTGTGTGAGTGCCATGGCAACAGCCTAGCGCGTAGCTCACAGCAACCTCAAAATCCTAAACTCAAGCAATTCTCCTGCCTCAGCCTCCCGAGCAGCTGGGACTACAGGCGTGTACCACCACGCTTGGCTAATTTTTTCTATTTTTAGTAGAGACTGGGATCTTGCTCTTGCTCAGGCTGGTCTAGAACTCCTGACCTCAAGTCAGCCTCTCGCCTCGGCCTCCCAGAGTGCTAAGATTACAGGCGTGAGCCTCACCCAGCCTCATATTTATGAATTAAATGAGAAACATGAATCCCAGGTTACTTGAGAATTCTTCCAACCTGACTATGTACTACAAGGAGGCAGGTAGGAGTAGAGGGTGGCATATGGTAAAGGGGGCGGGAAACAGTGGAAATGACATTGTTACCTTTGTCACAGGTTTTCCCACCAGAAAGAATCACTTAACAATTTTCTAGCTAAATGAGCTATTTTACATTTGTAGAGATGACAAACTTCACTATTCATCAGGATGATATACTTTTCTTGATATTCATAAAGGCATTGAAGTCCAAAATATATGCTGTTTAGCAACCTTAGTCTAGACTAAAGAAAAATAGCTCTTCATTAAATTATATATAAATATCTTTTAAAATTAGCCTTGGAAAAGGCGAATTTTTAAAAATAGAAACTATGGGTCAGAATCAAGTTCCTTTTTTTTTGAGACAGAGTCTCACTTTGTTGCCCAGGCTAGAGTGAGTGCCGTAGCATCAGCCTAGCTCACAGCAACCTCAAACTCCTGGGCTCAAGCAATCCTCCTGCCTCAGCCTCCTGAGTAGCTGGGACTACAGGCATGCGCCACCATGCCCAGCTAATTTTTTCTATATATATATTAGTTGGCCAATTAATTTCTTTCTATTTATAGTAGAGACAGGGTCTTGCTCTTGCTCATGCTCTTGCTCTTGCTCTTGCTTTCGAACTCCTGACCTCGAGCAATCCGCCCGCCTCAGCCTCCCAGAGTGCTAGGATTACAGGCGTGAGCCACTGCGCCCGGCCCATATACCACATTTTATTAATCCACTCACGTGTTGATGGGCACATGAGTTGTTTCCACATCTTTGCAGTTGTGAATTGTGCTGCTATAAACATTCTAATGTAGATGCCATTTTTATAGAATGTCTTTTGTTCCTTTGGGTAGATGCCTAGTAATGGGATTGCTGGATCAAATGGTAGTTCTACTTGTAGCTCTTTGAGGTATCTCCATATTGCTTTCCACAGAGGTTGTTTGCAGTCCCAATCTCTTGCATATTTAGACCAAAATTCACAATTAAAGCATCACTATAGAAAACTTAGTAATAAGTACAAAAATGAAAATTGGAAAAATTCTCCCTTACAGTTGTACTAGTTTGCAGTCCCAATCTCTTGAATATTTAGACCAAAATTCACAATTAAAGCATCACTAAAGAAGACTTAATTTAGTAATAAGTACAAAAATTAAAATTGCTGAAGATTGATGTCATACACATTAACCGGAAGCTAGATTGTAAACTGTGTGCCCAGGCACGCCATTAAACTGAAACCAAAAAGACAAGGTGTAATGAGAGGCACCTAATCTGGACACTCCACCCAGCACACTTCTGCAAGCATCTCTGACATGGGAGGAGTGTGCTGACATCAGAGCCTGACGGAAAACAAGGTCTTCAAAGCTATGTGGGTGTGTACCTCCTCCAGTAATTTCCTGTATAAGAGCAACATGAAACCTCCCCTTCTTCCAAATACAGCTGGAATGTTGGTCTCAACATTCAATCTTTACTGGGTACTAAGGCTCCAAGACATTAACTGACCAAATATTTGTTGGCTGCCTTGCATCTGAAATAGTATATTTTCCCCCTTCACCAACATCTGATGAAATGGACAGCAGGAAATGTTTGTCTTCGCTTGCCTTTGTACCTGCTCCCATGAAAGTGGCTCCCATTAGGAAGAAGTGTTTGTGCAAGACAAGGAGTTGACTCTGTAGTGATATTGGCTATGAATTTAATCAGAATAGAGTTTTGTCAAGTGTGGTGCTAAAGGTTCTTGACTATCAGTAGCATGTATTGCAGAGGCAGAAGTCTGTGAAGCCAAACATTTCATCTAAGACCTCTAGGGCAGTGGTTCCTGACTTAGGGCCCACAGTGGGAGGGCCTGGGGCCACAGACTTAGCACCATGAGTTAGAATCCAGATATGAGTGAAGTTAAGAACACACTGCACCAGACTATTATTAATGCTTTCTCTGGAAGGTGAGTTTATAGGAGATTATGTTTTATGTTCATTATTATAGCTGTAGTGCTGTTGCGGCAAGTGTACAGCTAGTGTTACAGCTCTTGACCAGGGAAAGAACCGAGCAGCACACAAAGAGTTGGAGAACAGCCTTTATTCCTCCCCAGCAGGCTCAGCACAGCTAGTGTTACAGCTCTCCTCCTGTCTTCCGATCTTCTGACCCTTCTGCCCCCCTTCCTTGTTCTCCTCCTGCTTTTATACACTTGGTAGGGCTCAAAAAGTGTCCAATCAACTACAAGATTTAACATCCAATCAACATCAAGCTTTAACATCCAATCAACATCAAGCTTTAACATCCAATCAAAAACAGTGGGATTCAAAAATTACCCAATCAGGATCACACAAGCAGAGCAGCCGGAAGCTGGCGGTAACACGTGGGCCCGGCCACATTCCAGCATGCAGGGCTCCAGGTGGCTCTCTGGCTGGCTGGCCCCAGCAGCATGCCCTCCAACTTGCCACGCACAGCGCTGGCCCGAGAAGATGCGGAGTGACGGGGAGGTGGCAAGTGGCTGCGTCCCGGCACCTGACATTTTCCGTATCAGTGTAGGGTCTTATACAAAGTGAGTGCTACACAAATAACTGTGGAATGAATAAATACTTCTCTGTAATGCTTAATTTTTTTTTTTTTTAATGAGACTGTTATCTTTGGAATCATAAAGAAAAAGATTTGGCTCAGCACAGTGCCTAGCACTCTGGGAGGCTGAGGGGGAAGGATTGCTTGAAGCCAGGAGTTTAAGACCAGCCTGAGCAAATGTGAGAAGCAGTCTCTACAAAAAATAGAAAAATTAGCCGGGGCGTGCTGGCGCACACCTGTAGTTCCAGAGCTGAAGCAGGAGGATCACTTGAGCCCAGGAGTTGGAGGTTGCAGTGAACTATGATGACGCTACTGCACTCTAGCCCGGGCTAGAGTGAGACTCTGTCTCAAAAACAAATAAATAAAACAAAAAAAAAAACACTCCTTAGAGAATTTTCCCTAGATGAAAACCTAATTATTTTTTCTTCCACAGTCTTTATTTAAAATAATTTAATTTTTTTTTTTTTTTTTTTTGAGACAGAGTCTCACTTTATTGCCCAGGCTAGAGTGAGTGCCGTGGTGTCAGTCTAGCTCACAGCAACCTCAAACTCCTGGGCTCAAGCAATCCTCCTGCCTCAGCCTCCCAAGTAGCTGGGACTACAGGCATTCGCCACCATGCCCGGCTAATTTTTTGTATATATATTAGTTGGCCAATTAATTTCTTTCTATTTATAGTAGAGACGGGGTCTCACTCTTGGTCAGGCTGGTTTCGAACTCCTGACCTCGAGCAATCCACCCGCCTCGGCCTCCCAGAGAGCTAGGATTACAGGCGTGAGCCACCGCGCCCGGCCTAAAATAATTTAATTTTTGAGTGCAAAAATATTACTCAATATATACGAGCTTGACAAAACCCACCCAACTTAAAGAGGGTCTAAATCAGATAACTGATTCACCAACGACCTATTTGAGAGACTTTCCAGGTATCTCCACTGCCTGTTTGAGTAAACACACACCACTATTCCCGCACTGTTTGCTTTTCTGTGTACCTTACACATAGCTGCATTTGGAAACATTGTGTCTCACAGCCTTGGCCCCTTCCCCATCACGTCCAGGAAGCAATAATGAAAGTCAGCAGCTTTTTCTCAAGTGAAACATACTGTGCTGCTCCACGTTCCTTGCAAGCAATCCTCAGTTTGCACATTGGCTAAGCCTAATGTTAATTAGAAGACTACTGGGGTGGAGGGATGCAAAACAAAGTTGTCTTAAAAACTATGCTACATAGCCGGGCGCGGTGGCTCATGCCTGTAATCCTAGCACTCTGGGAGGCTGAGGCGGGAGGATTGCTCGAGGTCAGGAGTTCGAAACCAGCCTGAGCAAGAGCGAGACCCCGTCTCTACTATAAATAGAAAGAAATTAATTGGCCAACTAATATATATAGAAAATTAGCTGGGCATGGTGGTGCATGCCTGTAGTTCCAGCTACTCGGGAGGCTGAGGCAGAAGGATTGCTTGAGCCCAGGAGTTTGAGGTTGCTGTGAGCTAGGCTGACGCCATGGCACTCACTCTAGCCTGGGCAACAAGCGAGACTCTGTCTCAAAAAAAAAAAAAAAAAAAAAAAAAAAAAAAAAACTATGCTACAAATGATACTTGGGGTCTAAGGCCACCCCACAAGGTTGGATTCACATATATTCAAAACAATACAAATTTTGGTATATAGATACAGTAGGCACTCTCTGTGTACTTGTTGAATGAATGAATATCTCTTAGCCATCTCTACAAGAGATAGAAAAATTAGCCAGTGCAGTGGTGCAGGCCTGTAGTCCCAGCTGCTTGGGAGGCTGAGGCAGGAGGATCACTTGGGCCCAGGAGTTTGAGGTTGCAGTGAACTATCACGATGCCACTGCACTCCAGCCAAAGCAACAAAGCAAGATTCTGTCTCATTAAAAAAAAAAAAAAAAAAAAAAAGGCTCCCATGTTTCTGAAATGAGCAACCAGGTGATTCAAGGCTTCCATTTCCAGTAACATAGCAAGCAGTGTATCCAACACTGACCCTCTTGGAAACAACTAAGATTGCTGGTTTAAATATCAAAAGCATCTTCTAAAAAACCGGCATGCAATATAAGTAAGGACAATATTGTGCTAAAATCTAAGAGAAGAATGTCAAAGAGATAAGTGGAACTTTGATGCTACTTTTGAGGAAATTTACTAAACTTAGCAAATTTGAACTTCAGTTTTCATGGAAGACAGGCCAGGACTGATCCAAGATGGGAGGCAAATAAGAGACCCTGGTCTCATCCCCACCCTACTCCCAGTGGACAGCACGGAAAGTTGCTGAGCAGTGTGGTAGGAGAAACTGTCCCAAAAGTTGTAACCACAGACCATCCCTAGTATAGATTCCCAGACCACATTTATATTACCTGGGTAGTCCTATAAACCCCAAGCTATGAATTAAGTTTAAAGCCATGCAACACTGACAGAAAGTGGTGAAGTGATGCTGCGTGACTTCTGATGCTAGGTCAGAAAAGACCATGGAACTTCCACCTGATTTTCATGGAATGCTCACTTTCAGGAGACTCCCTCTCAGAACCCAGCTGCCTTGAAGCCCAAACCATACGTGGGTGCACCAATTATAGACCCAGCTGAGTCCAGCCTTTGAAACATTCTGGTCCAGGCACCAGATATGTAAATGAAGAAGCCTGTGGATGACTTTATCCCCCAGCCAAACGAGTCACTGTCTGTGTTGAAGTCTTTGCCTTTGAAGACCCAAACATTGTGGAGCAGTGACAAGCCTTCCCTATTGTACTCTATTCGTATAATAAGCAAAATGAAAGGGTCATTACTTTATACCACTACATTTGAGGTGGCTTTTAATGCACCAATTATAATCAGAACAAATTTTATTACCTGGAAATGGGATCCTGCCATAAGAAATGCCTAAAACAGGCTGGGCACAGTGGCTCAGGCCTGTAATCCTAGCACTCTGGGAGGCCAAGGCAGGCGGATTGCTTGAGGTTAGGAGTTCGAAACCAGCCTGAGCAAGAGTGAGACCCCATCTCTACTATAAATAGAAAGAAATTAATTGGCCAACTAATATATATATAGAAAAAATTAGCCGGGCATGGTGGCACATGCCTGTAGTCCCAGCTACTTGGGAGGCTGAGGAGGAGGATCACTTGAGCCCAGGAGATTGAGGTTGCTGTGAGCTAGGCTGATGCCATGGCACTCACTCTAGCCTGGGCAACAAAAGCGAGACTCTGTTTCAAAAAAAAAAAAGAAATGCCTAAAATATGTGGCATTAGCTTTGGGATGGGTGGCAGACAGAAGCCGAGAGAGACTTTGAGAAGATTGTTAACAGAATCCTGAAAGGACTCCAGAAGACTGTCAATAACGGCTTAAAGGAAAATAAGAAAATTATTGGAAGCTGGAGGAAAAGAAGGAGTCTTTCTACATAGCAGTGGAAAGTTTAGTGACACTGTTGCCTGCCATAACATGGAAGTTAGAAGATGTACCCAATGAACTCAGTGATGTAGCTAAGGAGGTTTCTGGGAAGAGTATTGAAAGTTCCAGCTGGTTTCTTTTAGCTACAATGGTAAGATTAAGAGAGAGAGTGAAAGAGAGAGAGGTGAGCTAAAAAAAAATTAGCAGAATTATAAAGGACTTGCTGGCCAGGCGAAGTGGCTCACGCCTGTAATCCTAGCACTCTGGGAGGCTGAGGCAGGTGGATCCTTTGAGCCCAGGAGTTCGAAAACAGCCTGAGCAAGAGTGAGACCTCATCTCCACCATAAATAGAAAGAAATTAGCCAAACAACTAAAAATAGAAAAAAATTAGCCAGGCACAGTGGCGCATGCCTGTAGTCCCAGCTACCCAGGAGGCTGAGGCAGGAGGATTGTTTGAGCCCAGGAGTCTGAGGTTGCTGTGAGCTAGGCTGACGCCACGGCACCCTAGCCGGGCAAGAGAGTGAGACTCTGCCTCAAAAACAAACAAACAAAAAATAATTTCAGAGCAAAGGTGAGAGTTAGGATGGGCCTGCAAGATATAATATCTTGATAAGTCCCCAGAAAGATTTAACATGATTCTTCAGAGAAACTTTCAGCTAGACAAAAACTTTCTAAGTATCTTAAAGATGTGCCTCGTAGACGCTCTCTATTAAAAATAGGGCTTCTAGCAATATATGGGCATTGTCCCTCAGTAGCTTCATGGGGGTTTCAAGAGTTCCCCTGCTGCAGTGTAACTCTGCTACCACTCCATCAAGAGGTGGAGTCAAATTCCCCTTCCCTTGAATCTGGGATAGCCTTTGTCTCTCTTACAAGCAATAGAATGTGGCAGAAGTGATGCTGCCTGACTTCAGAGTCTGGGTTAGAGAAAAAACACGCAGCTTCTATTAGTACTCTTGGAATGCTTTCTCTCAGATGCTTCCTCTTGGAAGCCAGCCACCGTACTATGAGAAGCCCAAGCCACGTGGAGAAGCTGTCGGTATGTGTTCTGGTCAACAGTCCCAGCCAAGACCAGCCTTTGTGCATATGAGTCATGAAATATTCAGATTATCACAGCTGTCAGCCATTCAAGTCACCCCCAGCATTCGAGTCTTCCCAGCTGTGGCTGAAGACACCACACCATGAACTAGAGGTAAGTCGTCTGCATTATCCCCTACACAACCTCCTAACACACAGATTTTGAGCATAATAAGATAGTTATTTTTTTTACATCACTAAATTTGGAATAGTTTCATATACAGCAATAGAAACCAGAATAGGAATCATGACACATTCAAAGAACCAAAAGAAGGTGATATGGGCAGATAAAAGTATGATACTCAAAGTAACAACCAATTTGTTGTTTTCTATCATCAGAAATCAAAATCAAGATGAAGACAAAAGCAAGATCATCTGAGATATGTACAGTTGGGAAAATAATGACTATGTAGCTTATACCCATATATAACCCCTAAACCCAGCAAAGCATGTAACTCATTTTCTGTATTTCATATGTACTGTAGAGATAGGGTCTCTGACCCTACTCAGATTTGCTTTACATCGGGCTTCCTTTCAAAGCAGGGCCTGATCAGGGCAGCTGTCACTTCACCCTGAGCAACAATCCAACAGATGTAGACACTGGGCCTCCACATGTTCCTGTTTTGCTCCTTGTGAAAGCCAGGCAACTGCTGCAAACCCGGGACTGACACTGTTCCATCTCACCTACAGCAAAACCGTCTCTCTTCTAGTGGCCCTAGTTTGTTTGATCACTGGAAATGAAGAAATAGGGGATTTTATACCGTTTCTTTTGGTCCAAATGTGATTCCCCTGAGCCATTCTCCCACATGGGTATCAATTTCAAGGACACGCTGCGATGGCCCATTCTACCCAATACTAATTATGTAACTACAAATTCTAAATCAGGAGGCATTAGATCTTTAGGTCATTTGTACATGGTTTTCACTTTGGAATGTGCTCAGGGTGCAGGACAAATGCCTGCTGACCCCATGTTTATTTTTTCAGCTGCTGATTGAAGTTCTGGTCCAGTTATAATAGATGGAAATGCCAATGTCTTGTCCATTTTCAGCTTTATTGCAAATCTTGCATTGCATGGAGGTCATATTTCCACTCTCAGCATGTAAAATAAAAGTAATGTTTAAGTCTATGTTTCCAAAGTAAATATCATTGTGTTTACCCTCCACCTTCACCCCATAGAACTGTTTAAAAATCAGCCTGGCGCAGTAGCTCATGCCTGTAATCCTACCACTCTGGGAGGCCGAGGCAGGAGGATCACTTGAGCTCAGGAATTCGAGACCAGCCTGAGCAAGAGCGAGACACTATCTCTACTAAAAATAGAAAGAAATTAATCGGCCAACTAAAAATATAGAAAAAAATTAGCCAGGCATGGTGGCACACGCCTGTAGTCCCAGCCATTCGGGAGGCTGAGGCAGGAGGATTGCTTGAGCCCAGGAGTTTGAGGTTGCTGTGAGCTAGGCTGACGCCACAGCACTCTAGCCCAGGCAACAGAGTGAGACTCTGTCTCAAAAAAATAAATACATAAATAAAAATAAAAGGATATAAATATCGAAAAATAATATTCCAAGCTTCTTGGGGAATGCTATTAATATGAGGCTTTTTAAAAATTATAAAGACTTTAAAAAAATATTCAGTTCTATTATCTGTGACCACTATTCTGCCTATAGTATCTTACACTTACCTCCCTAACTAAATAACAATATTCCTTTTCTATGTATTTATTCAATTGTTTAATAAACATTGATTGAATGCCTACCGTGAGCCAGATATCAGGGACATGAGAGTACTCGAGATAGACAAAAGGAGGTTCTTGCCTTCATGGAACTTACACTTGGTTTCAGGGACACAGATAAACAAATAAATAGAAAGATAAGAAAATGTCACACTGGGAAAAATGTTTTGAAGAAAATAAGCAGAGTAATGAGCCACTAAGAGAGATCACTTTAGGCAGGGTGCTTGATTTGTGCCTAGGGCTTTTTGTTGTTGTTGTTGTTGTTGGCAGCATTAGTATTTATTAGAATGTGCCTTGATACAGGTGCTGGGCTTGCCCATGGTGCTGTTAATATATAAAGCCCGGACATTCTGCCAATTCTTCTTGAGCAATGACACCAAAAAGTTAACAGCCAGGTGGATGCTGTACACCAGCTCATCATCTGTCATCTTCACATGCCCAGCGGCCACAGCCAGACATAGAACCTTCTTCATCTGGAACTTGACTGTGGACTTCACCTCATCAACTTTGGCCACCACGTTTTCATTGTGTGTCAACAGGGAAGTCTAGGTCTTAATTTATAAAGGTGACTAAGTGACAACCTGGGGGGAGACTAATGCCATTGAAAGAATTTATTACTCACAGTTCCTGAGAGAATGGGGTATACCACACAATGCAGGGCCACACCAGGAAGCCCCAGGTTTGTTCAAAAGGGAGAAACAGGAGTGAGGGGAAAGGATGGTACAGAGCCTTTATTGTGTTTTCCCAGGGCAAGGCAGGCAGGGCAGGGTGAATAGCTCAGCACTGTTTGGTTTGAATAATGCCAGCAAGCTCTGGCTTATAGGGCTGGTCTTTAGTTGTCCAGTACCTAGCCCTGGGCTGGTTTAGGGGATGCGAAATATTGGCTTGGTATGTGAGAGTTAGATAAAGGAGGAGGGTTGGGATATGGATTTGTTGGAAGGTTTATAACATGATTTTTGTGCATCTGTGATAGTGGATTACAGAGAGCTGTAAACAACTTTGATCCTTAATTTGGCCCTGTGATTGATGGATGTCAGAAAAATAAATACACAGTGTAAGAAAACACAGCTAGAACAACGTTCAGGGAAGTCCTTTCTAAGGAGCAAGATTTAAGCTGAGACCTAGAATATGTGAAGGAGCCAGCCATGCAAAGAGCCTGAGGAGACAGCTACAGGTGGAGGGAACAGCAGTTGCAGAAGCCCTAGGGTGGAAAGGGCTACGAAGAAGCCAGAACAGAGCTAGAGAGGTAGGCAGAGGCCGGATCATGAAAGACCTTATGGGCTTTCCTACTGCAGCGATTTTTACCAAGAAAGTGAAAATGATCAGGTTTATTCCATTTTATTTTTATTGTTTTAGAGACAGGCTCTCACTCTGTCACCCAGGCTGAAGTGCAGTGGCATGATGATAGCTCACTGTACCCTCAAACTTCTGGGCTCAGGTGATCCTTCTGCCTCAGTCTCCCAAGTAGCTAGGACACAGACATATCCCACAATGCCTAGCTAATGTTTTGTTTTGTAGAGGTGGGGTCTGGTTATGTTGCCCAACTTGGTTGCAAACTCCTGGCCTCAAGTTATCCTCTGGACTTGGCCTCCCAAATGCTTGGATTACAGGCAGGAGCCACTGTGCCTGTCCAGGTTTATAGTTTTTTTGTTTTGTTTTGTTTTTTTGAGAGAGTCTCACTCTGTTGCCCAGGCTAGAGTGAGTGCCGTGGTGTCAGCCTAGCTCACAGCAACCTCAATCTCCTGGGCTCAAGCAATCCTGCTGCCTCAGCCTCCTGAGTAGCTGGGACTACAGGCATGTGCCACCATGCCCGGCTAATTTTTTCCTATATATATTAGTTGGCCAATTAATTTCTTTCTATTTATAGTAGAGACGGGGTCTCACTCTTGCTCAGGCTGGTTTAGAACTCCTGACCTCGAGCAATCTGCCTGCCTCGGCCTCCCAGAGTGGTAGGATTACAGGTGTGAGCCACCGCCCCTGGCCCAGGTTTATAGTTTTAAATACACTTTGGCTGTTGTTAGAAGTGGATGGAGGTGGGCTTAGGTAATAAGACAGGAAGCTGGAGACCGATTAGAAGACTACTACAGTTCATGAGAACAGGTGGCTTCTCTCATGCCATAAGCAAAATGCATGTTTGGAATGTTTTTTTCAGGCAATAGTTACAGATTTCCATTGATTAATTTACATCCATTGTAACATAGCTGGCTAATAGGTATTCAACAAACGTTATGTCCTTCTCTTGACATCTTTGTCCCTCAGCTGAATGAATCACCATCTTCGAACTTTGAAAATGCAGTAAGTGCATCAATGTAATGCAACAAATGTTTTTGAGCACCTGATATGTGTAAGGCACTGTGCTAAAATTTGGATATTCAAAAATAAGTGACACTTGCTTCCAGTCTGCAAGAAACCCAGAACAAGCACGCAGCCTACCAGGGGTGAGCCGATCAGTAGCAAGATGTTGCTTTGCCTTGCTTTCCTTGTGGAACTGGAATGGCCCTGCAGAGGCCTGGGAGTTGAATGGCTTATAGACCTCTGGGTGAGCTGGGGAGAGAAGAAAAATCAGAAAGACTCAAAAAATATCAGAAATAAAAAGATAATTTTTATCTTCAACCTCATTTAATCTATGCAGCCCACCCCTGGGGGTGGAGCCCTGGCAACTGATTGGCGAGTGGGACTTTGCTTTTACTTCCTGATACTTGGAATGGTAGAAGCTAGTGAACAAAAGAGGTACTCTGACTTCAAAGAAGGTTTAGAGTCAGCTGTTTCATGAAAAAGTGACTCATTAATCAAACAAAATATTTTCCACAGCACAATACCACATAGCCTGCCCTTACCAAATAATAACAACTTCCACAAATCATGACATTACTTTAGATAAAAAAGTTTGAGGCCGGGCGCAGTGGCTCACACCTGTAATCCTAGCACTCTGTGAGTCCAAGGCGGGAGGATCGCTCAAGATCAAGAATTCAAAACCAGCTAGAGCAAGAGTGAGACCCCATCTCTTCTTAAAAAAATAGAAAGAAATTAATTGAACAACTAAAAATATATAGAAAAAATTAGCCAGGCATGGTGGCGCATGCCTATAGTCCCAGCTAATTGGGAGGCTGAGTCAGGAGGATGGCTTGAGCCCAGGAGTTTGAGGTTGCTGTGAGCTAGGCTGACGCCATGCCACTCTAGCCTGGGCAATGGAGTGAGACTCTGTTGCAAAAAAAAAAAAAAAATTTGAAAAGCTTCTTAACTCTACCCAGAACAATAGCAAGCTAGAAACTGAGCTCTGCCACCCACTTGTGCCCTTAGCACTTCTGTATTTACCTTCATGTGCAAAATCAAGTTCTATAGCACTTCTCAATCCTGGCCACACACTGGAATCACCTGGGAAGCTTAAAAAAATAGTGATGCCTGGATCTCAGCCTATATATATATATAAGCTGAGATACAGGCATATATATATATATATATATTACTTTTTTTAAAGTGGGGAAAGAAGGGGGGGTCAATTTCCTTTATTTATTTATTTATTTATTTTTGAGACAGAGAGTCTTGTAGTTCCCTGGAACCTCAAACTTCAAACTCCTGGGCTCAAGGGATCCTCCTGCCTCAGCCTCCCAAGTAGCTGGGACTACAGGTGCACGCCAGGATCAGCCTGGCTAATTTTCCTATTTTTAGTAGAGATGCGGTCTCACTCTTGTTCAGGCCAGTTTTGAACTCCTGAGCTCAAGCAGTCCTTCCTCCTCAGCCTCCCAGAGTGCTAGGATTACAGATATCAGCCACCGTGCCCTGGCCAGCCCTAGAGATTCTTATTCAATCGATTTGAGGTATGTCCTGGGCATTGGTATTTTTTAAAGCTACTTTCCTGATGATTTTAATGAGCAGTCAGGGTTAGAAACTGCTGGTCTGCTAGCCCCTTAAAGAGTTGCTCTTGGGGCCAGGGAATAAATTACAGACTCAAAACATAGCAACCTGTGTCCACAGATTAGATGTGGTTTTCCAACTGTGCACTCCATAGTTGCCTATACTTTTCCTTCATAGGACTTAAAGGGGTTGTAATTGTGTTTGTGGCAGGGGGAGGGGTGTGTATGTGTGTGTGTGTGAGAGAGAGAGAGAGAGAAAGAGAGAGAGAGGTTGCTTGACTAATGTTAGTCTTCCCAGTGGAGTATGAGCTTCATGAGGGTGAGGCATCTGTGCACCAAGGCAGTCCATCTGCACTGGAATCCCAATCCCATCACTTGCTAGCTGTGGGACCTTAGATAAATTCTTTAACCGTCTGTATCTCAGTTTCCTCAACTACAAAACAGGATTGTTGCAAAATTAGGGTGGTTCTGAGAATTATATGTGATATGTGGTAGTTTTAAAATATGTCTACAAATTCTTCTGCACTCTTCGCTCCAAAATATGGACCTGAATTTCTCTTCCCCTGAGTATGAGTAGACTTAGCAACTAACAAATAGAATATTACAGAAGTGATAGTACCTTTGAGATTAGGACAAAAATGGCAGAGGTGCAGGTGGCGAGGAACTGAGGCCTCCTGCCAACAGCCCTGTGAGGGAACCTTCTTGGAAGTGGAGCCTCCAGCCCCAGCCAAGCCTTCTGATGACTACAGTCCCGGATGGCAACTTTCAGAGAGGCCCTGAACCAGAACCAATTGGTTAAACCATTCCAGAATCCCTTACCCACAGAAGCTGAGATAATAAGTGCTTATTATTAAGCCGTTACGTTTCAGGGTAATTTGTTACCCAGAAATAGATAACCAATGCAAGATGAAAATGTAGAAGCACTTACAACATACATTGCAAGCACTCAGTAAGTGTTGGTCATTGTTGTTACTGCTGTGTTCTGCTTTGTATCCTTAGCACCTAACACTTGCTACCTAGTAGGAGCTCAATACACGGCATGCAAGCGAAAGAAAAAAGGAATGTACACACAAAGGAAAAATGAAGGATGGAGGCAATCGTCCATGCCAGTTGTTTCTGAAGTTACTTGAGCAGTGTCATTTTCAAACAAAAGCTTATCCCATGTTATCAGTCAGGGTTGAGTCAAGACAATAAAATAAAATATTTCAAAGAGAAGGAAGTTGATCCAAGGAATTGGTTACATAGGCAATGGAAGACCTGAGAAACCAAATAGGGAAGAGTAAGGCCCCCTAGAGATTCGCTATGATCCCTAGAGCTGCAGGGACAATGAGAAGAAGTCAAATGATCAGGTTCCACAAGTTGGGGCCAGCCATAGTGGGACCCCAGAGCCATGAAAAATAAACCATCTGAGAGGCCAGGCATGGTGGCTCACGCCTGTAATCCTAGCATTCCGAGAGGCTGAGGTGGGTGAATTGCTCGAGGTCAGGAGTTCAAAACCAGCCTGAGCAAGAGCGAGACCCTGTCTCTATTATAAATAGAAAGAAATTAATTGGCCGACTAATATATATAGAAAAAATTAGCCGGGCATGGTGGCGCATGCCTGTAGTCCCAGCTACTTGGGAGGCTGAGGCAGCAGGATTGCTTGAGTTCAGGAGTTTGAGGTTGCTGTGAGCTAGGCTGACGCCATGGCACTCACTCTAACCTGGGCAACAAACCGAGACTCTGTCTCAAAAAAAAAAAAAAACGTCTGAGACAGAGACAGAAACATGGTGGTTTCTTCCTTTCTATTACCTTTTGCTTCCATGGGTGCATCCCATTGGCCAAATTGCCCCAGAAGACAGCTTGCAAGGGAGCCTGGGAAATGAATGCAGTTCCCTATGGAACCGAGCAAAGCAGAAGGGTGATGAATGGATCAGAGAGGAAAATATATATCCATAATTAATATATAATTATATATGTATGGGTATATGGATATATAGATGCTTGGTGAGACAATCAGAAAACTCAAATGGAAAAAGTGACCAGCACACACCAATAACAAATACAGATAAAAGCACTATTTTATTTATTTTATAAGTTCAAATGCAAAGCATGGGCCAGGTATGACAGCTCATACCTATAATCCTCGCACTCCGAGAGGCCAAGGCAGGAGGATCGCTTGAGCTCAGGAATTCGAGACCAGCCTGAGCGAGAGCCAGACTCTGTCTCTACTAAAGATAGAAACAATTAACCAGGCAACTAAAAATACAAACAAAAAATTAGCCAGGTGTGGTGCTGAGCACCTGTAGTCCCAGCTACTTGGGGAGCTGAGGCAGGAAGGGTTGCTACAGCCCACGAATTTGAGGTTGC